>NW_027362772.1:40828092-41445329 GCF_046119375.1 Phyllobates terribilis | reverse complement strand
CATGTGACATTTTTTGATTGCTTTCCATTCCAATTTTTGGGAGACCGAATAAAAAAAACAGCAATTCCAGAATTGTTTTTAAAGGTTTTTTATGCCGCTCTGCGTGTGGTAAAATTAATAGGGCAGCTTTATTCTTTGGGTCAGTACGTTTACAGCAGTACCATTTTTATTTATAGTCGTCTGTTTGATCGCATGTTATTCCATTTTTTTTTTGGCGCTATGATGATAAAGCATTGTTTTTTGCTTCATTTTTTATTTATTTCTTTTTACCGTGTTCACTAAAGAGGTTAACTAGTGGGACAGATTTATAGGTCTGGTCGTTTCGGACGCGGCGATACCAAATTTGTGTACTCTTATTGTTTTTTTTTTTTTCATAATAAATATTATGGGTTCAATATATTTTTATTTTTTGGGGATTATATTTAAAAAAAAAAAAATTATTTATATTTTTACAATTTTTTTTTTATTTTAACTTTTCTACTTATTTTTTTACTCTTACACATTGTTCCACTAAGGAACTTTCACTTTTTGCAGCCTGACCGGCTGCAGCTCCCAACACCATGCAGCCTGTCAGCGCTGCAAACAGGGAAGATATTACTTTGGTCATGGTCTGCGCATGACCAAAGTAACGTCCTGCCTCCTGGTGACCTGGATGTTGTCATGACGACATCGGGTCATCATGATAACATCCGGAAGCCGCTGTAGACATCGCGGGATGCCGGCAGGAGAGTTGAGTATAGCGATCACCTCCTCCCTGCAACCGCAATGCTGCGATCGACTTCGATCACAGAATTATGGGGGTTAAAGTGCAGGAAGCAGTGCAGGACTACTCCTTGCACATAGCATTAGTGTCAGCTGTGAGAATCAGCTGACACCCGGCGGCGAATGTCCCACACTGCTTGGGTGCAATCGCAGCGCGTGTAATAGTATGTAGCTTGCCCTATAGGCCCAGGGCGCAGCTACATACTATTACTGACAAGGTCGTAAAGGGGTTAATTAAAAAAAAAAATATATATATATTATATATAAAATTATATAATCAGTACAGACCAAAAGTTTGGACACACCTTCTCATTTAAAGATTTTTCTCTATTTTCTTGACTATGAAAATTGTACATTCACATTGAAGGCATTAAAACTATGAATTAACACATGTGGAATTATATACTTAACAAAAAAAGTGTGAAACAACTGAAAATATGTCTTATATTCTAGGTTCTTCAAAGTAGCCACCTTTTGCTTTGATGACTGCTTTGCACACTCTTGGCATTCTCTTGATGAGCTTCAAGAGGTAGCTCACTTGCTGTGTGGTGCAAAAACTGTGCTCCTCTTACCACCTCACATAGTAATTCCCACCACTGGGCCCTTTGTAAAGTAAAATGCCTCCTCTGTGCCCTTTAGATGGTTAAATTGCCCCCTAGAAAATTTTAATGTCCTATACAAGTGCCCTAGATATCAGTGTTCACATTTTGTCCCTAGAATGTAAAAATACCCCTTTGTGCATGTTTGTCCGTCACAATACTCTAAGTGCCCCTATAACAATAATGTTTAAGTGACAATTTAACATCTAATAATATCCTCCCATGTATAGCTCCCCTATGCACAGTATGGAGGGCCCAAAGCTCCCCCAAAACAAAGTATAATGGCCCCCACGGTAGCCCTCATGCTCTGAGGGTCTTTCACACTGTATGGTGGCCCCCACAGTAGCCCCCAAATTGTTTAATAGCTCCGACACTTTGACCCCTGAGTAGTCTTCACACTGTATGATGGCCCTCATAGTAGTCTGTAAACGAACGAGTCCACCAGCATTGATGTCACCGTGCTGGCACATGATGTCAGAGTCCCAACGCAGCACAATGACATCCCCACTCCGGGCTGTATACTGATGCTGCTGTGTGCAGGTCTTTGGTTCCTTGTCTCTGTGGTGATCCGGGAAAAATGATCAATTCATTTTTTATCATCTATAATTTGCTACTTTGTTACATTATTTGTTGTTTGCCTTTTAAATTGTATAAATCGGATATATATGTTTTAGTAATTTCAACTAAAGTAACCATCCTGCAGACGTGTTTGGAATGTTCTGTAAGCTGACGTGTTCACAGTAACCGGGAATCTAGATTTATTTTGAGGCTAACGTTCCTTAAAACCTTTTAATTGTTTGAACTATTACTGAGGTGCAGAATTCTTTAATTTGAGCAGATGCAGAAACTCCATGGCTGTGACCAAGAACAATGAATTAACCCCTTTTACGACCTCGGAAATATAGGTACGTCCAAAGTCTTCTCCCACCCTTTGATGCGGGCTCCGGCAGTCAAGCCCTGCTATGTGTTGCTCAGTAGATCAGATGGTCGCAGCTTATAGTCTCCCATGGATTGAAGAAAGTATAAAGTAAAAAAAAAATGTTTTAGCCCCATTGAAAATAAAACAATACAAAAATACACACATTTAGATTAACCGCATTCAGAATCTCCCAATCCATCAATATATAAAAATAATTAATCCGATCGGTAAACGGCATAACAAGAAAATAAATCAAAACGCCAGAAATATGTTTTTTTGGTCGCTACAACATTGCAATAACGGGCGATCAAAACATTGTATCTACCCCAAAATGGTATCAATGAAAACGTCAGCTCGGCATGCAACAAATAAGCACCTCACCTCGCCCCAGATCAAGGAAAATGGAGAGGTTACGGGTCTTGGAAAATGGCAACTCTTTTTATTTACAAATTTCTGATTTTTTTTTTCACCACTTAAATAAAAAAGAACCTGCACATGTTTGGTATCTACAAACTCATAATGACCTGGGGAATCATAATGGCAGGTCAGTTTTAGTATTTAGTGAGCATGGAAAAAAGAATTGTGGAAATGCAATTTTTTGGCACTTGGAATTGTTTTCCAATGCCCGATCTGATAAAACCAATGGTGTCTTTCAAAAGTAAAACTCGTCTCGCAAAAAACAAGCCCTCATACAGCCATATTGACAGAAAAAATAAAAAGTTATGGCTCTAGGAAGCAGGGGAGCAAAAAAAGAAAATGGAAAAACCCAAGATGCTGAAGGGGTTAAATACTGAACCCGCTTTCAGCAGGTCAAATCTGTCATCTTTTGTATTTTGTGTGGGATTCTTTTGTCCCTAATTATAGTCTGGGGTTTCTCCACATGAGCAAATATAATCATATAGAACTGAATTTAAAAAAAATCTGCATTCGCCAAAATGTAGATTTATTTATTTATTTTTGTAATTCATTTTGTCCTTCCCTTTTTCCAAGAATCATAGCTTTTTCATTGTTAAATTCCCATGTATGAGGGCTTGTATTTTTGAAGGCCATCATTAAATTTATCAAATAATTTACTGAAAAATAAGGGAAAAATTCTAGATGTGGTAACATGGCAATGCAAAATTACACTTTTATCTTGTATTGGCTTTTTTTTGCGTTTCATGGGGGCGATGAGGAGACCATTATTATTTAGAGTTGCATTCACCATATGGGTTAAACAACTTCACACTTGGGCGAATAAGACTTTTTGCAAAAATGGAGTTAGCATTTTTTTTCTTTATTGTAGGTGCAGTTGAAGCAATTTTTGAATTTGTGATTGTCTGATCATTTGTGCTATATATTACAATACAGCTGCATTGCTTTATATAGTTAACCACTTCGCGCCAGAGCCTGTTTTTGCCTTCGTGACCAGGCCAATTTTTTCAATTCTGACCACTGCCAGTTTATGAAGTAATTACCCTGGAACGCTTCAACGTATTCCCCTGATTCTGAGATTGTTTTTTCGTGACATATTGTACTTCATGATAGTGGTAAAATTTCTTCGATATCACTTGCGTTTATTTGTGAAAAAATCGGAAATTTGGCGAAAATTTTGAAAATTTTGCAATTTTCAAACTTTGAATTTTCATGCCCTTAAATCAGAGAGATATGTCACACAAAATAGTTAATAAATAACATTTCCCACATGTCTACTTTACATCAGCACAATTTTGGAACCCAAATTTTTTTTTGTTAGGGAGCTATAAGGGTTAAAAGTTGACCAGCGATTTCTCATTTTTCCAACAAAATTTACAAAAACATTTTTTTAGGGACCACATCATATTTGAAGTTACTTTGAGGGGTCTTTATGACAGAAAATACCCAAAAGTGACACCATTCTAAAAACTGCACCCCTCAAGGTGCTCAAAACCACATTCAAGAACTTTATTAACCCTTCAGGTGCTTCACAGGAATTTTTGGAATGTGGAAGAAAAGAATTAACATTTAACTTTTTTCACAAAAATGTTACTTTAGACCCAATTTTTTTATTTTCACAGGGGTAACATGAAAAAATGGACCCCAAATTTTTTTGTGCAATTTCTCTTGAGCGTGCTGATACCCCATATGTGAGGGATAACCACTGTTTGGGCGCACGGCAGGGTTCGGAAGGGAAGGAGCGCCATTAGACTTTTTGAATGTAAAATTTGTTTGAATAATTAGCGGACGCCATGTTGCGTTTGGAGAGCTCTTGATGTGCCTAAACAGTGGAAACCCCCCACAAGTGACACCATTTTGGAAACTAGACCCCTTATGGAACTTATCTAGATGTGTGGTGAGCACTTTGAACCCCAAGGTGCTTCACAGAAGTTTATAATATTGAGCTGTAAAAATAAAATTTTCACATTTTTCCCACAAAACCGTTTTTCATCCCTTAATTTTGCATTATCATAAGGGTAATAGGATAAATTGCACCATGAAATTTGTTATGCAATTTCTCCTGAACACGCTGATACCCCATATGTGGAGGCAAATTACTGTTTGGGCACATGGCAGGGTTTGAAAGGGAAGGAGCGCCATTTGACTTTTTGAATGTAAAATTTGTTTGAATAATTAGCGGACGCCATGTCACATTTGGGGAGCCCCTAATGTGCCTAAACAGTGGAAACCCCCCACAAGTGCCACCATTTTGGAAACTAGACCCCTTAGGGAACTTATCTAGATGTGTGGTGAGCACCTTGCACCCCCAGCTGCTTCACAGAAGTTTATAATATTGAGCCGTAAAAATAAAATTTTCACATTTTTCCCTCAAAAAATGTTTTTCATTCCCTAATTTTGTATTATCATAAGGGTAACAGGATAAATTGCACCATGAAATTTGTTGTGCAATTTCTCCTGAACACGCCGATACCCCATATGTGGAGGCAAATTACTGTTTGGGCACATTGCAGGGTTTGAAAGGGAAGGAGCGCCATTTGACTTTTTGAATGTAAAATTTGTTTGAATAATTAGCGGACGCCATGTCACATTTGGGGAGCCCCTAATGTGCCTAAACAGTGGAAACCCCCCACAAGTGCCACCATTTTGGAAACTATACCCCTTAGGGAACTTATCTAGATGTGTGGTGAGCACCTTGCACCCCCAGCTGCTTCACAGAAGTTTATAATATTGAGCCGTAAAAATAAAATTTTCACATTTTTCCCATAAAAAATGTTTTTCATTCCCTAATTTTGCATTATCATAAGGGTAACAGGATAAATTGCACCATGAAATTTGTTGTACAATTTCTCCTGAGTACGCCGATACCCCATATGTGGGGGAAAACCACTGCTTTGGTGTACGGCAGGGTTCGGAAGAGAAAGAAGCGCTATGTTGGCTGGGATAGGCAGCAGACACCATGTCACATTTGAAGAGTCGCTGACATGCCAAAACAGCAGAAATCCCCACAAGTGACCCCATTTTGTAAACTACACATAGTTACATAGTTTATAAGGCCGAGAAAAGACATGCGTCCATCCAGTTCAGCCTATTTCTTGTGCACTGCAGCTATTCCGCAGCGTTGATCCAGGGGAATGCAAAAAAACAACAAAACAAAACAAAAAAAAAAACATGCGGTATAGGCCAATTGACATCATTGAGGAAAAAATTCACTTCCCGACATCAATCTGGATTAATTAACTATCACTAAGCATAAGATGTAATTTTATTGTTCTCAAGAAAGGCGTCCAGGCCTCTCTTGAACTCATTAAGTGAGTTGGACATCACCACTTCCTCTCCCAGAGAGTTCCAGAGTCTCAAGGCTCTGACCGTAAAGAATCCCCTTCTATGCTGGTGCAGGAACCTCCTTTCCTCCAGACGCATAGTGTGCCCCCTCGTCTTTGTCACCATCCTTGGTATAAACAGGTCATGGGAGAGATCTCTGTACTGCCCCCTGATGTATTTATACATGTTTATGAGGTCTCCCCTAAGCCTTCTCTTTTCCAACGTAAATAGGCCTAATTTTGACAACCTCTCTGGGTATTCTAGTCCCTCCATTCCCTTTATTACCTTAGTCGCCCTCCTTTGTACCCTCTCTAGCTCCAATATGTCTTTCCTGAGCACCGGAGCCCAGAACTGTGCACAATATTCTAAGTGCGGCCTTACCAGCGCTTTATACAGAGGAAGAACAATGTTCTCATCATATGCCCCTATTCCTCTTCTGATGCATGCCATGACTCTATTTGCCTTCGCAGCTGCTGCCTGACACTGGGCACTCCAATTTAATTTGCTATTAACCAAGACGCCCAGGTCCTTCTCCATGTCGGATTTCCCCAACGGTTTCCCATTTAATATGTATGGGTGACTGCTGTTTTTCTTTCCCATGTGAATGACCTTACATTTATCGGCATTGAACCCCATTTGCCATTTTTTGGCCCAACTCCCCAATTTATCTAAATCCTCCTGTAGCTGTGCCCTATCCTCATCTGTGTTAACTACTTTACAAAGTTTAGTATCATCTGCAAATATTGCTATTTTACTATGCAACCCTTCCACTAGATCATTAATAAATATATTAAATAATATAGGGCCCAAGACAGACCCTTGAGGCACCCCGCTAGTAACCCTGACACACCCTGAGCTTACTCCATTGATAACCACCCTCTGCTTTCTATCACTCAGTCAGCTATTTACCCACTTACACACATTATCCCCCAGACCAAGCATTCTCATTTTATATACCAACCTTTTGTGTGGCACGGTATCAAACGCTTTGGAGAATTCAAGGTATACAACATCCACTGACTCTCCCCGGTCCAGCTGTGAGCTCACCTCCTCGTAGAAGGCAATCAGGTTTGTTTGGCAGGAGCGATCTCTCATGAATCCATGTTGATATGGAGTTAGACAGTTATTATCATTAAGATATTCTACAATAGCATCTCTAAGAAATCCTTCAAACAATTTACCCACAACAGACGTTAAGCTGACTGGTCTATAGTTCCCAGGGTCACTTTTAGACCCCTTTTTGAATATTGGTACCACATTTGCTTGGCGCCAGTCTAGTGGGGCAGTCCCTGTCCATAAAGAGTGCTTGAATATAAGATACAGCGGTCTGTCTATCACATTACTTAATTCTTTTAGTACCCGGGGGTGCATGCCATCTGGGCCTGGTGACTTGTCTATTTTGATATTATTTAGGCGTTTCTGAACTTCCTCCTGGGTTAGGTGGGTGATATTTAGCGGAGGGTTTACTTTATCACTTTGCATTTCCTCCGATAAATTGTTTTCTTTTGTGAAAACAGTGGAGAAGAAGCTATTGAGTAGGTTTGCTTTACCCTCATCGCCCTCTATGATTTTACCCAGGTTATTTTTCAATGGGCCAACTCCATCAGTTTTAATCCTTTTACTGTTTATATAGTTAAAGAACAGTTTGGGATTCGTTTTACTTTCTTTGGCAATTAGTCTCTCTGTCTCCTCTTTTGCTATTCTTATTTGTTTCTTACAGATTTTGTTTTTTTCCCTATAAGTTATAAGCGCTTCCTCGCTGCCTTCTTGTTTAAGTTTACCGAAAGCCCTTTTTTTGTTTTTCATTGCCCTCTTGACTTCCTTATTTAGCCACATTGGCTTCCTCCTATTCCTAGCCCTTTTATTCCCATAAGGTATGTACCTTCTACAGTGACTATGTAGGACTGTTTTGAAAATTTCCCATTTTCTATCCGTGCTCCTATTACTGAAGATACTATCCCAGTCTATAAGGTGAAGGGCATCTCTTAGCTGATCAAACTTTGCCCTCCTGAAGTTCAGTGTTTTTGTGACTCCCTTGCTGGGCACCCTACTGAAGCACATGTGGAATTGTATAATGTTGTGGTCACTATTTCCCAGGTGCCCCCCAACCTGCACCTCAGTTATTCTGTCTGGCCTGTTAGTTAATATTAAGTCTAAAAGGGCCGTCCCTCTAGTTGGTTCCTGCACAAGTTGTGACAAATAATTGTCTTTGATAATTGACAGAAACCTGTTTCCTTTCTGAGATCTACAGCTTTCGGTTTCCCAGTCTATATCGGGGTAGTTGAAGTCCCCCATAATAATCACCTCGTTATTTTTTGCTACTTCGTCTATTTGTCTCATTAATAGACTTTCCGTGGCTTCTGCTATATTTGGTGGTTTATAACAGACTCCTATGATAATTTTATTATTTTTTTTTGCCCCATGTATCTCCACCCATAAGGACTCGACCTCCTCATTTCCCTCCCATACACCCTCCCGTATTGTAGGCTTTAGACACGTCTTTACATATAGACAGACTCCACCCCCTTTCCGATTTCTTCGATCCCTTCTAAACAGACTGTAACCCTGTAAGTTAACTGCCCAGTCATAGCTTTCATCCAACCATGTCTCGGTTATTCCCACTATGTCATAGTTACCTGTAGATATTTCTGCTTCCAGTTCATCCATCTTGTTTGTCAGGCTCCTGGCATTTGCTAGCACGCAGTTTACACGATTTTGTTTTGTTCCAATCTTCTCCCTGTGGATTGTATTAGAAATTTTCTTACCTTCCTTCCAAGTATCTTGTCTTGGACCTTCTTTGTCGCACTTCATATCTTTCATTAGTATGTCCTCTGGTTGCATGTTCGTGTCCGGCATTTTTCTTCCCATCCCCTCTTCTTCTAGTTTACACCTCTCAAGGAATTCATCTAGGGAAGTAGTGAGCATTTTTTAATTTTTAAATTTATACCATTGGGCAGTGAAAAAAGCATAATTATATTTTTACCACAAAAAAATGTTTTACCCTCAGATTTTACATTTTCACACAGGGCAATGGGTAAAAATGGTGCCGAAATGTGTCACACAATTTCTTCTAAAAGTGTCAATACCCCATATGTGGCTGTATCGTACCACTTAGCCATACGGTGAGATTTGAGGGGGAAGGAGTGCTATTTGACAATTGGAGAACAAATTATTGTAGAATATTGGATCGTGCAGTAAAACAGGTGAGCTGAAATACTAACTCTTTCTTCAAGGAGAATATACTATACACATATATCTACACATAATAAAATTATTTAAGATTAATTTAAACTGATGAATTAATAAATATATTTTAAATATATGCGCACAGGACTAACATGTATGACCCTCAGTGAAAATTAAGCAATACATACTGAAGAAGAAAAAAAACACAAGATTACGGTCAATGGATACAATAGAAATTATTGAAATATCTGCAGTGGATATGTAACAAAAGCTATAAAGAAGCGCAAATCACATGAGAGATAGGATAACCATAATAAAAATGATACTGGAAAGGATATGAGATACGGGAAGAGCTGCTGTAATATGGTATACAGTTGTAAATCTATGATGCACGATGTATAAATAAAGTCTAATTGCTAATATTAAAGTACAATTATGCTGTCATTATAAGTAGAAGGCACCCATAAATGGTTTACCCACTGGGATCAAGGAATTTATTTTTTCTTCCTCGGGTCATATTACATTCCTAATATTGTGGATTTTTTTGAGGCTTACACAATATCCAAATCTCAACCTATTGGTAGAGTAGATCAAGTTGACAATTGGATGATAGTGGTGGTAATAGCCTCGTATAGCTGAGCTAAATAATTGACTTATACTAGTGGGATGTAGAATTTTTTTTTTACAGGGATCATATCTAGCTATCTAATAATCTATAGATAGATCTACATCTTCTTTCTCTTATTTCTATTTGCCTATGCAACTGCTTGTTAGGTCAATTAATGAATTATAATTATCATTTATCTTAAAGATTTTTTTAAAGTTTACATGTACTACAGTGATATTAAAGGTACAGTACAATTCATGATTTACCTATTTTTTTTTCTTTTACAGGAAGATATTTTTGTTTCATTTACTTTTTTTTCAGCTATATTTTTTCCCCAATAGGGTACGTAGATGATCTTTCCAAACTAAAGCACCTTAATACATTTAATAAATTTATATCAAAGGACTAACATTAGAGCTGCTTCTGATACCAGAAATTTAAAACATGATTTTCAATAGATGTTGAAACGATGAATTGTCCTTGGTCTATGGCTGGCAATCCTGCCTGGTCTGATTAACAGGAAATTCAATAGCAAATAAAATTAATGGGCGAAGGGGGAAGAAAAGCAGCTTTTGGGGAAAAAAATTCCAAGTGCCGTGAAATTGCAAAAAAAGTGCAATACCACAGATGTTCTTTTTTTTTATTTTTTTTTACCACGTTCACTGAATGCTAAAGTTGACATGCCATTATTATTCTCCAGGTCATTACGAGTTCGTAGACACCAAACATGTAGAGGTTCTTTTTTATTTAAGTGGTGAAAAAAAATTCCAAACTTTAATAAAAAAAAAAAAAATGGCACCATTTTCCAAGACCCGTAGCGTCTCCATTCTTCCTGATCTGGGGCCGGGTAAGGCATATTTTTTGCACGCCAAGCTGAAGTTTTTATTAATACCATTTTGGGGTAGATACGATGTTTTGATTGCCCGTTATTGCATTTAATTGCAATGTTGCGGCGACCAAAAAATGTAATTCTGGCGCTTAGAATTTTTTTCTCGTTACGCCGTTTACCGATCGGATGAATTCTTTTTTTATACTGATAGATCGGACGATTATGAATGCGGCGATACCAAATATGTGTATGTGGGTTTTTTTTATTTTATTTGAATGGGGCGAAAGGGGGTGATTTTAAAATTTTATATTTTTTACATTTTTTTTTTTATATTTTTAAAAACATTTTTTTTTCACTTTTTGCTTGCTTCTATAGTATCCATAGGAGACTAGAAGCAGCACATGACTGATTGCCTCTGCTACATAGAGGTGATGAGCAGATCACCTTTATGTAGCAGAAATGGTCCTGTGCTATGAGCACCGACCACTAGGTGGCGGTCATAGCAACCAGCTCATGACAACCATTGGAGTCTACTGCAGACCCAGGGTTGTCATGCCCACCCATCGGTGACCTGCGATCACGTGATGGGGTCACCGATAGGCGTGGTAAGTGACGCGCTTCCGGCGCGGCGCTGTTAAATGCCGCTGTCAGAGATTGACAGCGGCATTTAACATGTTGACAACCGCAAGTGGATCGTGATTCCACCCGCGGCTGTTGCGGGCACATGTCAGCTGATTATTACAGATGACTTATAAAATGCTTTATTAATGTAAAAACTAAGATTGGATTATATAGTCGTACTTGCAAGAATTTTCTTAGTCAGTACACCACCATAAAAAGTCGACAATAGTATTGTGCAGAAATGACTGACTCGGACAAGATTTGAATTTCCAAAATTTTTCTTGATGATTCGATTTAAATGGATGTTATTCTACATAAGTTTTAAAGTCCCTTAGGTTCTGGGGTCTTTCCTGACCTCTGCACAATAAAAGTAAAAAAAAAACATATACTCAAATAACCACTCACGTCTCTGTCCTCTGTGTTCCTCACCATAACCTGATCATTCCTAGATACAACTTCTGATTTCCGTTGCTCGTGCTGAAGTGACGGTATTATGAAGATGTGCACCATGACCTTATGTGCGCATGTGCAGAATCGTTCCTGCAGATTTCATCATGAGCACAAGTGATCAGAAGATGCAATGGGATCTGGAAGATTGATGTAAAGAATAGAGATGAGCGTTGTTCGACTCGAATTGTTCGCCAATCTCAAATTCGAGCTGTTTTGGGCGGTGTTCGAGCCGTTCGGCGAACACGAAAGATTTGAGAAAAATTCGGCTGTTCGAGGTTATGTTCGATAACTGTTCGTGCACCAAAATCATAACTGGATTTTTTCTCAGTAATGATGAAAATTAATGTTAATACGCAGTTTGAGTGTACAGCGGGGTGGGGGGAGGGGCAGGGGATGGATCTCTGCAGGAATAATGAAGATCTCCATTTTTTTTTCTCTTTCCCGCATTTACAGTGGGGAGGTGCAATCTGTCAGCCTATCAGCAGCGCACACACGGAGCGAAGTGCTTTTTTTCACACAAACAAGGGCATGTGTCATTGGCAGTGCATGTCACATGTCCTTGCCCTATAAGACCAAGCCATTTTCCCCGTCGCCACCATTTTCTCACTGCTGCAGCTGCGTGTTAGATGGCACCGCTGTTGCTGTGTGCGCTATACCTTGTTAATTTCAAGCCAATTTTCGCACAAATCTACAGATAGCTTGGGAGTAGGGAATAGTTGTGATTGTAGTCCTTTTAAGGACTAGGTTACAGCATTTCCTACGACTTTTATCAGTCAGGTCTGTGCTCTTAAATAGATAGATTGTGGGAGTAAAGACTAATTGTAATTGCAGTCCTTTCAGGACTAGGTTACATCAGTTCCTATCAGTTTTTGCCAGGCAGGTCTGTGCCAGTGCTGTGCAAGTTTTTTTTCACAGCATTTGGCTGAATCTAGCAAAGCAAATCCTTTTTGGCCTATTGCAGAGTGTGTTAGTCAGTGGAGTAGCCTATCTGTGTTGCAAGATATACCACCTGTGTATAGAATACCAATTTTTTTACTGCACCTAGTGAAGTAAAATCTTTTGGGCATAGCATCATTCTATTAGTCCATCTATACTGACCTCCATCAGGTTGCAAACTGAATATATTTTTTTTCTGCATCTACCTGTGAAAAAATATTGGGCTTGTGGCTGTGTGTGGGACTTGTTCTATTAATCCATCTATACAGACCTCCATCAGGTTGCAAACTGAATATAATTTTTTTCTGCATCTACCTCTGAAAAAATATTTGGCCTTCTAGCAGTGTGTGGGACTTGTTCTATTAGTCCATCTATACTGACCTCCATCAGGTTGCAAATTGAATATAATTTTTTCTGCATCTAACCCAGCCAATAGTTTTGGCCTAATACCACAGTTTGGCCACTCAGCTCTGCTCGGTTCCCATCCATTGTTTTTTTGTGCAAACAACTCCAGAGTTGTGAATTAGTTAACCACCAAAATGAGTGGAAAAAGGCCTGCTGCTGGTGGAAAGGGGAATAGGCGTGTTGGGAAGGGGAAAAAAGGTTGGGTCCGTGGGGTAGGTGTTAAAGCAACAGTAACATCTGCAGAAGAAAGACCATCTTCCAGCCAAACTAAAATGTCTACTTCTTTTAGCGGACAATGTGATAAGATCTCTTTCTTACGGCCACGCCAATCGCTACAAATTCCAGATGAGGCACAAAAACAGCAGGTGATTCAACGGATATCAAGTGCTCCTTTAAGTGGGCTCTCCTCCACATCAACTTCAACATCACAAATACTCCAGTCCTCAAAGGTGTCACCCCAATCGCACTTGCTTCCTCACAGCTCCCAAATCTCCAGCTGCCCGTCTGAGTATGAGGTAGAACAGATGGTTGAGTCTGCAGAGCTGTTTACTCATACTATAGCCTGGGAATCAGAGGTCGACTCCAGCGCTTCTGTGAATCCAGACGAGGAAATGATCTGCACTGATGCCCAGAATCTTTGAGTCGGATCCAGGACCAGACGCAGAAGGTTCTGACCATAATGTAGACCCTCATTCCCAAACTGTAACTCCTGTTGGTGGAGACAATGAGGAAGACGATGATAAGACTCAAATACCTGATTGGAGCGACAACTTTAGTTTTTTGTCAGGGCAGGAACAGGTTGGCTCTGAGGACGACGGGTGTGATAACGCACAGGGTGATGATGATGAGGTCGGAGATCCCACTTACTGTCAACCCACAGTCAGCCAAGAGATGAGGTCAGCAGAGGAGGTGGAGGAAGATGCTAGTGACGACGAGGTCAGGTTGCGCCTTCCTGGACAGAGACGTAGTACTGGAAGCACGTCAACAACTGCATCCTCAAACACAACTCTGCCTCTCACCACAAGTCGTGGTGGCTCTTCAGGTCGCATGGGTGCTAAGCCTTGCATAGCCTGGGCATTTTTTCAGATCGATCAAGATGACCCAACTCGTGTTATCTGTAACATTTGTCAGCAAAAGCTAAGTAGAGGCCAAAAAATACATAGTTTGAGTACTTCATGCATGAACTGGCACATGGACATGAAGCATAGGTTGCAGTGGGAAGCTCAGTGTGCTACAATGCGGCCTAGCCGGCCGGGCCAACCACCGTCTGCCATATCTTGTGCATCCGTGTCCTCTTCATCCTCTGTGACTGGGGGGACAGCAGTCACACCTGTTTTGGGGCGCAGACCTGCCACCTCTTTACCCGCAACAGCCAGCGTGATTGGCAGGTCATCATTTTCTTTGGAGGTGGTAACACCAGCTGGTGTTGAGCGCTGTCCGACATCGATAGCACCACCTTTGGATCAAGGCAACCTAACATGTCCGCCTGCATCTAACTCACAGACCAGCAGTTTGCTGGGGACACCCTTATCAACCCCGTCTAAGCACAATAGCCAGCCCTCGGTCCCTCAGATGTGGACAAGTAAAAGAAAATTTCCTCCTAGCCATGAGAAAGCTAAGAGGTTGAATTTCACCATCTGCAAGCTCTTGGCTACAGAAATGCTGCCTTTCCGCCTGGTGGACACAGAGGATTTTCGAGACCTTATGTCCGTCGCAGTGCCCCAGTACCAGATGCCCAGTCGGCACTACTTCTCAAAGAAAGGTGTGCCTGCGCTCCACCAGCATGTCGCACACAACATCACCGCTTCTTTGAGAAACTCTGTGTGTGACAGGGTGTATTTCACCACAGACACTTGGACGAGTAGGCATGGACAGGGGCGTTACATGTCGCTGACTGGGCACTGGGTAACTATGGTGACAGCAGGACAAAAGGCTGCTGTCCAAGTCTTACCGTCCCCACGAGTTGTGCGTCAATCCTCTTTATGTCAAAGTTCCTCCACTGCTTCTGCCTCCTCAACCTCCTCTCGGTCTTCCACCTGCAGGCAAAGCCTGTCTGGTCATGCCACAAGCTTTCTAACTGTGCAGAAGGGATCCTGCACACCTCCTTACTATGCTGGCAGTAGGGCTCAACGTCATCAGGCGGTTTTTACTTTGAAATGTCTGGGAAATGTGAGTCACACAGCTGAGGAGTTGTGGTCAGCTCTGGAGAACCAATTTCATGAATGGTTGTCTCCACTGGACCTAAAACCAGGGAAGGCCGTGTGAAACAATGCTGCAAACCTGGGTGCGGCCCTTCGCCAGGGCAATGTCACACACGTGCCTTGTATGGCTCACGTGTTGAACCTGGTTGTCCAGCAATTTTTAGCCCACTATCCCAGACTAGATGGCCTTCTGCAGAGGGCACCGTCGCTGTGTGCTCACTTCCGCCGTTCGCATCCCGCAGCTCAGCGACTTACATCTCTACAGAAGTCGTTGTACCTGCCACTTCACCGGCTAAATTGCGATGTGCCTACCCGTTGGAATTCAACTCTGCACATGTTGCAGCGACTGTGGCAGCACCGACAAGCCCTGGTTCAATACGTTCTGACGTATAGCCTGGGCCAACGAGATCCAGAGGTGGGGCAAATCACGCTGGAGGAATGGTCTCAGATCAGGGACCTATGCACCCTTTTGCACAGTTTTGAAATGGCGACGAAGATGTTTAGTGCTGACGATGCCATTATCAGCATGACTATTCCGGTGATTTACATGCTGGAGCACATGTTAAACAGAATTCGTTGTCAGGTGGTGGCACAAGAGGAGGTGGAGGAAGTAGAGGAGGAGGAGTTGTATGCGGAAGGGCTAACATCTGCAAGGTCCAGACGGTCGGCAGCACCAAGGCGGCAGGCATGTGAGGGTGGGGGAGATGGTTTTACCAGGGCGCATGGTAGCAGCCAAACTAGTGAGGAAGGTGCAGGAGCCCTGGAAGAAGTGGAGGACGAACTGATGGAAGACTCATCAGATGAGGGAGACCTTGATCACATTTCTGATGTGTGAGGTTGGGGGGAGAGGACAGAGGAAGGAAGCATGATTGTTACCTCGCCACCAACACAACAGGGACTTGGTGCTCCTGAATGTGCAACACACATGAGTGCCTTCTTGCTGCACTACCTGCAACATGACCCTCGAATTGTGAGAATTAGAAATAATCCTGACTACTGGGTTGCCACTAGAGATGAGCGTTGTTCTACTCGAACTGTTCGCCAATCTCAAATTCGAGCTGTTTTGGGCGGTGTTCGAGCCGGTCGGCGAACACGAACAATTTGAGAAAAATTTGGCTGTTCGAGGTTATGTTCGATAACTGTTCGTGCACCAAAATCATAACTGGATTTTTTCTCAGTAATGATGAAAATTAATGTTAATACGCAGTTTGAGTGTACAGCGGGGCGGGGGGAGGGGCAGGGGATGGATCTTTGCAGGAACAATGAAGATCTCCATTTTTTTTTCTCTTTCCCGCATTTGCAGTGGGGAGGTGCAATCTGTCAGCCTATCAGCAGCGCACACACGGAGCGAAGTGCTTTTTTTCACACAAGCAAGGGCATGTGTGATTGGCAGTGTATGTCACATGTCCTTGCCCTATAAGACCAAGCCATTTTCCCCGTCGCCACCATTTTCTCACTGCTGCAGCTGCGTGTTAGACGGCACCGCTGTTGCTGTGTGCGCTATACCTTGTTAATTTCAAGCCAATTTTCGCACAAATATACAGATAGCTTGGGAGTAGGGAATAGTTGTGATTGCAGTCCTTTTAAGGACTAGGTTTCAGCATTTCCTACGACTTTTATCAGGCAGGTCTGTGCTCTTAAATAGATAGATTGTGGGAGTAAAGACTAATTGTAATTGGAGTCCTTTTCAGGACTAGGTTACATCAGTTCCTATCAGTTTTTGCCAGGCAGGTCTGTGCCAGTGCTATGCAAGTTTTTTTCACAGCATTTGGCTGAATCTAGCAAAGCTAATCCTTTTTGGCCTATTGCAGAGTGTGTTAGTCAGTGGAGTAGCCTATCTGTGTTGGAAGATATACCACCTGTGTATAGAATACCAATTTTTTTACTGCACCTAGTGAAGTAAAATCTTTTCGGCATAGCATCATTCTATTAGACCATCTATACTGACCTCCATCAGGTTGCAAACTGAATATAATTTTTTTCAGCATCTAGCTCTGAAAAAATATTTGGGCTTCTAGCAGTGTGTGGGACTTGGTCTATTAGTCCATCTATACTGACCTCCATCAGGTTGCAAATTAAAAATAATTTTTTTCTGCATCTAGCTCTGAAAAAATATTTGGGCTTCTAGCAGTATGTGGGACTTGGTCTATTAGTCCATCTATACTGACCTCCATCAGGTTGCAAATTAAAAATAATTTTTTTCTGCATCTAACCCAGCCAATAGTTTTGGCCTAATACCACAGTTTGGCCACTCAGCTCTGCTCGGTTACCATCCATTGTTTTTTTGTGCAAACAACTCCAGAGTTGTGAATTAGTTAACCACCAAAATGAGTGGAAAAAGGCCTGCTGCTGGTGGAAAGGGGAATAGGCGTGTTGGGAAGGGGAAAAAAGGTTGTGTCCGTGGGGTAAGTGCAGAAGAAAGACCATCTTGAAGCCAAACTAAAATGTCTACTTCTTTTAGCGGACAATGTGATAAGATCCCTTTCTTACGGCCACGCCAATCGCTACAAATTCCAGATGAGGCACAAAAACAGCAGGTGCTTCAACGGATATCAAGTGCTCCTTTAAGTGGGCTCTCCTCCACATCAACTTCAACATCACAAATACTCCAGTCCTCAAAGGTGTCACCCAAATCGCACTTGCTTCCTCACAGCTCCCAAATCTCCAGCTGCCCGTCTGAGTATGAGGTAGAACAGATGGTTGAGTCTGCAGAGCTGTTTACTCATACTATAGCCTGGGAATCAGAGGTCGACTCCAGCGCTTCTGTGAATCCAGACGAGGAAATGATCTGCACTGATGCCCAGAATCTTTATGAGTCGGATCCAGGACCAGACGCAGAAGGTTCTGACCATAATGTAGACCCTCATTCCCAAACTCTAACTCCTGTTGGTGGAGACAATGAGGAAGACGATGATAAGACTCAAATACCTGATTGGAGCGACAACTTTAGTTTTTTGTCAGGGCAGGAACAGGTTGGCTCTGAGGACGACGGGTGTGATAACGCACAGGGTGATGATGATGAGGTCGGAGATCCCACTTACTGTCAACCCACAGTCAGCCAAGAGATGAGGTCAGCAGAGGAGGTGGAGGAAGATGCTAGTGACGACGAGGTCAGGTTGCGCCTTCCTGGACAGAGACGTAGTACTGGAAGCACGTCAACAACTGCATCCTCAAACACAACTCTGCCTCTCACCACAAGTCGTGGTGGCTCTTCAGGTCGCATGGGTGCTAAGCCTTGCATAGCCTGGGCATTTTTTCAGATCGATAAAGATGACCCAACTCGTGTTATCTGTAACATTTGTCAGCAAAAGCTAAGTAGAGGCCAAAAAATACATAGTTTGAGTACTTCATGCATGAACCGGCACATGGACATGAAGCATAAGTTGCAGTGGGAAGCTCAGTGTGCTACAATGCGGTCTAGCCGGCCGGGCCAACCACCGTCTGCCATATCTTCTGCATCCGCGGCCTCTTCATCCTCTGTGACTGGGGGGACAGCAGTCACACCTGTTTTGGGGCGCAGACCTGCCACCTCTTTACCCGCAACAGCCAGCGTGATTGGCAGGTCATCATTTTCTTTGGAGGTGGTAACACCAGCTGGTCTTGAGCGCTGTCCGACATCGATAGCACCACCTTTGGATCAAGGCAACCTAACATGTCCGCCTGCATCTTCCTCACAGACCGGCAGTTTGCCGGGGACACCCTTATCAACCCCGTCTAAGCACAATAGCCAGCCCTCGGTCCCTCAGATGTGGACAAGTAAAAGCCCATTTCCTCCTAGCCATGAGAAAGCTAAGAGGTTGAATTTCACCATCTGCAAGCTCTTGGCTACAGAAATGCTGCCTTTCCGCCTGGTGGACACAGAGGATTTTCGAGACCTTATGTCCGTCGCAGTGCCCCAGTACCAGATGCCCAGTCGGCACTACTTCTCAAAGAAAGGTGTGCCTGCTCTCCACCAGCATGTCGCACACAACATCACCGCTTCTTTGAGAAACTCTGTGTGTGACAGGGTGCATTTCACCACAGACACTTGGACGAGTAGGCATGGACAGGGGCGTTACATGTCGCTGACTGGGCACTGGGTAACTATGGTGACAGCAGGACAAGGGGCTGCTGTCCAAGTCTTTCCGTCCCCACGAGTTGTGCGTCAATCCTCTTTATGTCATTTTTCCTCCATTGCTTCTGCCTCCTCAACCTCCTCTCGGTCTTCCACCTGCACCCAAAGCCTGTCTGGTCATGCCACAAGCTTTCTAACTGCGCAGAAGGGATCCTGCACACCTCCTTACTATGCTGGCAGTAGGGCTCAACGTCATCAGGCGGTTTTTACATTGAAATGTCTGGGAAATGTGAGTCACACAGCTGAGGAGTTGTGGTCAGCTCTGGAGAACCAATTTCATGAATGGTTGTCTCCACTGGACCTGAAACCAGGGAAGGCCGTGTGCGACAATGCTGCAAACCTGGGTGCGGCCCTTCGCCGGGGCAATGTCACACACGTGCCTTGTATGGCTCACGTGTTGAACCTGGTTGTCCAGCAATTTTTAGCCCACTATCCCAGACTAGATGGCCTTCTGCAGAGGACACGGTCGCTGTGTGGTCACTTCCGCCGTTCGCATCCCGCAGCTCAGCGACTTACATCTCTACAGAAGTCGTTGGGCCTGCCACTTCACCGGCTAAAATGCGATGTGCCTACCCGGTGGAATTCAACTCTGCACATGTTGCAGCGACTGTGGCAGCACCGACAAGCCCTGGTGCAATACGTTCTGACGTATAGCCTAGGCCAACGAGATTCAGAGGTGGGGCAAATCACGCTGGAGGAGTGGTCTCAGATCAGGGACCTATGCACCCTTCTGCACAGTTTTGAAATGGCGACGAAGATGTTTAGTGCTGACGATGCCATTATCAGCATGACTATTCCGGTGATTTACATGCTGGAGCACATGTTAAACAGAATTCGGAGTCAGGTGGTGGCACAAGAGGAGGTGGAGGAAGTAGAGGAGGAGGAGTTGTATGCGGAAGGGCTAACATCTGCAAGGTCCAGACGGTCGGCAGCACCAGGGCGGCAGGCATGTGAGGGTGGGGGAGATGATTTTACCAGGGCGCATGGTAGCAGCCAAACTAGTGAGGAAGGTGCAGGAGCCCAGGAAGAAGTGGAGGACGAACTGATGGAAGACTCATCAGATGAGGGAGACCTTGATCACATTTCTGTTGTGCGAGGTTGGGGGGAGAGGACAGAGGAAGGAAGCATGATTGTTACCTCGCCACCAACACAACAGGGACTTGGTGCTCCTGGATGCGCAACACACATGAGTGCCTTCTTGGTGCACTACCTGCAACATGACCCTCGAATTGTGAGAATTAGAAATAATCCTGAATACTGGGTTGCCACACTGTTAGATCCCCGGTACAAAAGTAAATTTGCAGAAATTATTCCTGCCATAGAAAGGGATGCACGCATGCAGGAGTATCAGCAGAGACTGTTGCAGAATCTTACATGTGCTTTTCCACAAAATACCAGTGGTGCACGTAGTGAATCTCACAGTTCCAACTTGCCAACCGTGGGACCGTCAAGTGTTCAGCACTCAAACCGTAACAGAACCACAGTATCTGCTGGTAACATCAATTTTGCGGAATCATTTCACCACTTTTTTAGCCCATCCTTTGCAAGGCCACAGGAGACAAGAAGTCTGACACATAGTCAACGCCTAGAGACGATGGTACAGGAGTATCTCCAAGTAAACATTGAAGCCACGACTGTGTCACTGGACCCTTGCTCTTTTTGGGCTTCCAATCTGGATAAATGGCCGGAGCTAGCCACTTACGCCTTGGAGATCTTGTCATGCCCCGCAGCCAGCGTTCTGTCTGAACATGTGTTCAGCGCTGCTGGTGGTGTGCTGACAGATAAGCGCACGCGGCTCTCCACTGATAATGTAGACAGACTCACGTTCATAAAGATGAACAAATCATGGATCCGAAACGACTTTTCTACCCCTGTGTCATCCTGGGGAGAGTAAAAGCTTGATGATTGGTTAAAATCACCCTACCAACCGTTTTAAGCTTTCAAATTACTAATCATGTTTATCTGTATCTTGACTGGAAAATAATTTGGGCTTTGTAGCAGTGTGCAGCACTGATCCTATTAGGCCATCTATAATAAGCTTCACCAGATTTAAAATTAAAAATAATTTTTAGCTGCATCTAGCCCGGAAAATAATTTTGGGGCTCCGAGATGCGCAAGGCACATAAGTGCCTTCTTGCTGCACTACCTGCAGCATGACCCTCATATTGTCAGAATTCGAAGTAATCATGACTACTGGGTTGCCACACTCTTAGATCCCCCAAACTTTTCGATCAACCTTTTCATTTTAATAAAGACCAAAAAAATGGTCATTTTTGAAATTATAAGCATTAGCAGGTTGTTAGAAACTGAAATCAAACAGTTTTCAACTCAAAACTTTATTCTAGGTGATGTTATATTTTCACATAGGACCCCTTGTTCGAAAGGAGCTTCTGAACTCTCTCGTCCATTGAATTTGTCAGGTTTTGGATGGTTTCTGCTTCAATTGTTTTGCATGAGGACAGAATACCCTCCCAGAGCTGTTGCTTAGATGTGAACTGCCTCCCGCCATCATAGACACTCCTTTTAATGATGCTCCAAAGGTTCTGAATGGGGTAGAGGTCAGGGGAGCATGGGGGTCACACCATAAGTTTGTCCCCTTTTATGCCCATATAAGCCAGAGATGCAGATGTTTTATGTGCAGCATGAGATGGTGCATTATCATGCAGAAAAATGATCTTGCTGTGAAATACACGGTTCTTCTTCTTGAACCATGGCAGGAAGTGCTGTTTGAGAAAATCCACATACATTATGGAGTTCATCTTTAGCGCCTTCAGGGATCCTAAAGGGGCCGACAATCTCTCTCCCCATGATTCCAGCCCAAAACATTACTCCACCTCCTCCTTGTTGGCGCTGTAGCCGTGTTTGCGTGGGGTGTCCATCAACCAGCCATCCTCCACTCCATTCATCTGGACCATCGAGCGCTGCACGGCACTCATCCGTGAACAAAACAGTTTTGAAATCAGTCTTCATGTAATGTTTGGCCCACTGGAGCCGTTTCTGCTTGTGTGAAGTGGATAGAGGAGGTCGACTGGATGGCATATGCACAGCTGCAAACCTCTGAAGGACCCTGCATCTTGTTGTTCGGGGGACGTTGGAGGCACAAGCAGCTTCAAAAACTTGTCTGCTGCTATGACAAGGCTTTTTTTGCCGCTGCTCTTTCAACCTGACGTAATTGCCTGTAGGAAAGAGTCCTCAATTTGCCCTTATCAGCACGCACACGTGTGTACTGTGAATCAGCTACATACTTCTTGATTGTCAAGACACTTCATCCTGATCATCGCACAATGTTGATTGTAGTCATGCCTTGACCTAAACACTCCACAATTTGTTGCTTCTCAGCAGCCGACACATCCTTTTTCTTTCCCATTTTGGCAGAAAATGTAGGCTGCTTAATAATGTGAGAGAGCCTTCTTAAGTAGTCTTGCCTTTCATTGGACACACCTGCCAAACTAATAAGCACAGGTGTCTGCAATTGCTTACAGTGATATAAAGAGCCCTGACACACATCACCATCAATGAGTTTAACTGACAAACAAACAAATTCTTCCCTTATCACTCCTAAACACTTTTTGCATAATAATTTGGAACGCGGTGTACATGTGCTTTTCCACAAAACCAGTGGTTCACGTAGTGAATCTTACAGTTCTAACTTGCCAACCGTGGTCTGTATGGAATTGTTCAATAAAGGGCCCAAAATTAAGATAACATAGATGGGAGAGGTCTCTATGAATAGGAATTCCTAAGTATTTGATACCCTGTGAGGGCCAGGCAAAGGGAAAGTTGGACTGGATGGAATCCTATATGGATTTAGGGAGGGAGACATCGAGGGCCTCAGACTTCGCTGCATTGATTTTAAATTTTTACCATGTAACAAAGTGATCTATTTCAGCCATAACAGCAGGGATGGATATATGTGATTGAGTGATATATACTAGGACATCATCAGCAAATAGAGAGCACTTGTACTCGGTGCCTCCCACCTCAATCCACCTAATATTGGGGTTATGGCGAATTGATGAGAGCAGGTGCTCCGTCACTAGGATGTATAAGAGAGGGGACAGAGGACATCCCTGCCTTGTCCCATTGGTGATTGTGAAAGGTGATGAAAATGTTCTGACGCACCCCCTGGGCCTTGGGACAACTGGAGCCGGACCCTTTTTGGTGGATGCTGGTGGTTGTAGTCTTCGTGGCGGCGACCCGGTTCCGTGGCTCAGGGCGGTCAAACCAGTGGCGGAACTATTTATGTGGTTTTGATGTTTAAATGTCCGACTACGCCACCCGTGGATTGCGGTCAGAGTGAACCGCCGCTGCAGGGCAGACCGCTAAGGCTGGTGTTGTGGGTGCAGCAGAGCGTAGCATAACTCCCCACGGGAGGAGTATAGCCTCAGGGCAGTGTATGCGGAGGATGGGGGTGATGGTGCAGGGCAGCAGCAGTAACGACACGGAGTCAGTGATGCAGTTCAGGGCCTTTACTCACAGTTCTTATTATCCAGACCACGTCTGCAGGTAACGGCTGCCCACGTCGTACTGTGCTCACCAGGTGAGGGGCTCAGACAACTCCCAGATAACTTTGGAGCGCTTCACAGGACCCCCTTTGTGTGTCCTTAGTCTGGCCTTTCTTACCAACACTTCTGTCCGGCTGCCTCGGGCCTCCTCTTGGTAAACTTGGCGCCAGTTTCCCTGACCCTATGTGGTGCCTTCCTAGCGGGTGGAGCAAGGGGCTGCGCCACATAAAATGTCAGAGCCTCCGGTTTCTAGCTGAGGGTCGTTTCCTGCCTCCACTAGTTCGGGGACCGGTCTCCCCCTTTGGCCTGACCCCTACACGCAGGTGGATTCGGGCGTGCGGTGGCAACTCGCCCGTCCGCACCCCTGGGATCCCTTCATTCCTCGTTCCTGGAGCCTTCTCCGCTCCTCTTCCTTCCTTCTCCCTCTTGCAGGCCTGGGCCTCTGTTACTAGGCCCGCCTCTGGAGCAGAGCTCATGCAGAGCCCCTGCTCCCTGCCACTTCTGCTCAGACTTCTCTGCACTGAACTAAGATGGTGCCCACCTTTTATACTCCCTTCTCAATGCACCCAGGAACTGCTTCCTCCCTGCTCCTGCACTGCAGGGTTCCCCTTCCTCAGTGTTCCCTCCCCCCACTCCAGCCAGGGACAGGGACTGTCGTGCCCATCTCAGGGGCATATTGGTCGCCCTGCCCCACGGCAATGTGGTGTAATGCATGCAGGTGTCGGGTCCTGATCCACACTCCATCCTTATCTGAGAGTGAGATATCACACCTCTGGGTGAGGTGCAATACGTCTGTAGCAACCGAGCCCTCGGTGCTACAGTTCCATTTATCTTCAGCCTAGGTGACGTATTGTGATACAGGGCCGTGATTTTGGCTATAAAAGGGTCCCCTAGACCCCTACCCCAAGCTTTTTAAGAGAATCATATATGGCGTGCCAGGAGACTCTATGGAATTCTTTCTCAGCATCCAACGAGAGTATCTACTTACAAATTTTTAACTGCATCTAGCCCAGGAAATACTTTGTGCCTAGTAGCAGTGTCTGCTAGTCAGCGGATTATCCCGGCTGTTAAGCAAGCTACACCACCTGTAGTTTGGACACTTAATTTTTTCAAAGGAAATGCTTCGGGACCACGGGATACTTAGTGAAGAGCATCAGGAGGCACCCCAAGGCATAGGGGCTGGGACTGGCACTAGGATGCCTTGCGGTGGACAGCCGAGCTCGATCCTTATAAAAGCTTTTTAACTGCAGCAGCTTTAGTGGACGCTACTGGAGCTGGAATTACGCGGCTGGTGGCATGAGACTTGCCCTCCAATAGATCCTTGTAAATGGATTTAAAGTGTATTCATTCAAATTAGAGGGACAATTTAAATTAAAAAGCTTAGAGCTGCCTCCACCACAGGGGGGCTCTCTCGACCCACCAGCGGACAGGCACCAGTATTGGGAGAGGGGGGCTGGCCGTCAGGGTTCACCGCGGCTCTGGCACAAACCCGGCGACACGGAGGTGGCACGGGCAGGAGCGGACTGGCCGTCTCGGCTTCTCACTTTTTGGATTTTAGAAGGGCATGACATGCCTATATCTGTGTCTCCCCCTCCTTTTACTCCTCCACCTCTTTTCTTTTCGCATGACTATATGTACTTGTCACTTTTCCATGTGTTAGTTGTGTCTTCTGAGCAGTTTGTCAGCTTTTGGACACCTTTGAAGGTGTTTTCTATGTGTTTCTATGTGTTTTTGTTTGCCTGCCATTGGTTTTAACGGTGTTCGAAGGTGTTTGACGAACAGTTCGGCGAACACAGGGGTGTTCGACGAACTGAACCGAACTCGAACACTACGGGGGTGGCTCAACACTAGTAAAGAACTGAGGGACCGGAAAGATGTGCAGTAAGATTAGTAGAAGGATGTCTTTTATTATTTAAAGCTTCACGTTGACCTTTTACGCTTCAGAAAATGGGCATACAGGTGCCGCCATTTTGCTGAATCTGCATGGAAGTGAATTACAAAAAAATCTGCATTTTGGCAAAGACAGACGTTCTAATAATTCCAGTAGACGTCAAATCCACCTCAACATATTTCATCATCTGTAGTATTGTGAAATGGTGACAGATCTTCTTTAGTTCGGTCTCTGCCTCTACGAGTTCTAAATTACTTGAAGTAGGACTGAACAGGGGACATTCTCCTAAAGACCAGATACTATTGCAAGGAATTGAACTTGTTTCATTGGTCCTACTTTCAAGTTATGGTGCAGGTTGTGATAATGGGTGATTTTCAATTAAAATGCAATATCAGGTCAGTGTAAAATTGATTTAGTGATGGAACCAGTGTTATGGACATTTCTCGTGTGTCCCAGAAGACATTCTCCAACATAAAGCATGTCCTAATATTACTCTCGTAACGGTGAGCAGCATGTGTGGCCAAAACATGCTTCCAAGACTGAAACATCTCCAGACTTGTGTAACATACCTGGCGGCGTCCTTGCATAGTGGTCCATCTCCCACTGTGCAAGAGCGCGCACTTGATCTCCAGTCCAGAATGTCTCTCTGACTTCCCTCCATGCTGTCTGCTTGCCTCTGTGTCTGCTGCTTAAGGGCGGCGCCCGATCACTTCCTGCTTTTTGTACCTGCTGCAGGCACACCCCTTGTGCGTCCTCAGCCTATTGCTGTCTGTCACCTGGTATTTAAACTAGCTGCTCCAATTAACCCTTGCCTGAGCATCATGCCCTGTAAGTTGGCTTTTTGTCTCTGACATGCCAGGTCCTGTGTATGTTACCTGTCTTGCAGTATCTGTTTCCGTGTCTGTACTGTGTCCTACCTGTGTACTCTAATGTGCAGTCTGTACTCTCTCTCTAGCCTGTTGTCTTCTGCCTATCCTGGAGGCTGTGTTTCCAGGCTTGTGTGTACACGCTCCTTGCCTGTTCGTTCATACCTAGACCCGCTCCTGTATCTTGCTGCTGTGTCTGTTCTTGTCTGAATACTCTCCTAGCCCCTTTCCTATTTTTTTTTCTTTTTCGTACCTTTCCTTTTTCTGCAGAGTCTGAACTCGTGCCTAACTCCTGCTCGTTGTCACTGTACTTCAGTTTGTGAGTTTGTGGTCCACTCACTATTTCTCTGCAAGTACCCTGTGGGTATCTGGTTCTGCCTTTCCCTTCTAGTCTGTTCCATGTGAACAGAGCCCTGTCCCCTCTGCGTCTGCGGTTTCGCTTTGCTCACCTCTTTTCACCGCGTTTGCCGTTTTCGCTTTGCTCAGTTCTGTCCACCGCGTCTGCGGTTTTTGCTTTGCTCATTTCTGTCCACCGCGTCTGCGGTTTTTGCTTTGCTCAGCTCTGTCCACCGCGTCTGCGGTTTTCGCTTTGCTCAGCTCTGTCCACCGCGTCTGCGGTTTTCGCTTTGCTCAGCTCTGTCCACCGCGTCTGCGGTTTTCGCTTTGCTCAGCTCTGTCCACCGCGTCTGCGGTTTTCGCTTTGCTCAGCTCTGTCCACCGCGTCTGCGGTTTTCGCTTTGCTCAGCTCTGTCCACCGCGTCTGCGGTTTTCGCTTTGCTCAGCTCTGTCCACCGCGTCTGCGGTTTCGAATTTGTCTCCCAGTCTGTACTGGACCCTACCCAGCCTGCGCTCTAGTCTGCCTGTTCCTGTATTCCCCGGTGTGGGTCAACAGCCGTGTCCGGAGTCTGACCTGGAGTAGACCCTCGTTCCTCTGCTCAGTTCCTCCCTGGTGCACTGGCGTCGTATGCCGTCGTGCGACCTTGGTCGGATCGGGCAGATACTTAGTTACGCCCCTCCAGGCACTCTCCGGTTCATGGCACAGTGGAATCACTACATAAACACGCACACGCCAGTCATTCCGGGCGTGTGCATTACAACTTGTTTCTCATTGAGCACATCTGGGACTTCATTAGTTTCCAATTTCACAAAAGCTGTCTGCAACAGATCTTGAAGGTTTTCCAAAGTGCATTGTGTGCAGAAGAACATTCAACTGATAGTTAATGACCTCAATCATAGCAGAAGAGGCAGTAAGTGACAATTTTCAGCACGTGGCAGTCATACTTCATACTGAATAAATCGAGAAGTTTTGAACTTATTTTTTATTTTTCTCCATCTTGTGATTTCCATAAGTGCACAACATTTCTTGTGTGGCGTTGCATTTTCATTGTTGAAGAGTGTATATTCTATGTGCAGATTTTTATGATACTTGATGGTATATTCCATGATCTTGTGTTTTTTGTATTCTACATAGATATCCAAGCACATCTTTATATCTAGATGGTCACACACTTCCCTGATAGACTCTCATTTTACAAGTCTTTATGCAGGAGCAGTTGTGGGAATAAAGACTCAATCTCCTTACACACAGCTTTTGCCTAACTTTCCATATAATTGTTTTTTCCAGTGAATGTTCCCTGTCATCTACAATTGAATGGCCGGTGTGAACAGTTGTCTTTGGTGGATCCCATGTATGTACTCATGTGTTCTCATGCTGAGTTGTTGGCAATGGTGGGAGATTCTCTGACATCATAGAGATGGTAATGAGTTTGGACTATTACATAATGAGATTTCAAGGCTCTGGACAGGTGAGACCTCTGTGGAGCCTGATGTGTCTCATAGACATTTCTTTAACATCAACACATAATAACAAATGACACTGTTGCCCCAACCAATGCACAAACACCTGAATTGTTTCTGGAGAAGACAAAGAGGAAATTTAAGGTTTATTTAATTTAGGGCCTGAAATTAGAAGAATTAACATATTAACCAAGTCGTTATCAGTTTGCATTGCATCATTATTATGAAGAGTCCACAGGACTAAAATAGACAAAATTCCATCTATTCAGTAAATTTTATTTGTTACAAAACAATGTATTTTAGCTTCAGACAAAATAAGAGCTAAGAGAGTAATGAACATCTGATATTCCACAGACAGATATAATCAGATACTAACCACGTATTTATCTAAATGTGATATGAGGAATTTGAGATGAGTGAATCTGGCAAAACTGGAATTAATTCACCTGTTCATATATATATTTTTAAGGCAAATTCAATTTGCAGAGACGTTCTTCTTCACAAGTTTAATGTCTCTTATTATTGTATGGGGTCTTGCCAATATCCAGATTATAATAAACTTAAGATGGAAAAAAAATCCTTTTACACACATCAGTGCTCACATCTCCTGACACTCCGCACCTCACCGTCCACCGCTCTGGTCCTCGATTCATGTTTTGATCTCTACCACCAGGGCAGAAATCCCTGGACCCTCTCATGCTCTGACAAAATCACAAATTTTGATGTCATCATGACCTCAAGTGCACAAGTGCAGAACCGTCCGGGCATATTTAGAGCGGGAAGTCCCAGTCCAACATGAGATGACCGAGGCTTTCAATGCAATCATTGGCGATTGAAAGATGCAATGAGGAGTGGAGAGGACCCAGTGGTAAGCTGTAAGGTTAGTATAAGGATTTTTTTAACCTTTTGCTTGCACTTTAGAGGTAAAATGTCAGACAGTTGCTAACATTTTGCTGAATCCGTATGGAAGCGAATAATTGAAGTATGCATTTTGACTAATTAATAGAATCTTCTTTCATCAAATTTATTCACTCATCTCTATTATTAAATTAACAAATTGCAGAGAATGAAGGATGTTAGATACAAAAGAATGATCGGTCTAAACAGATAGAGACTAAATAAATTAGATATGTAGAGTTAGCAATATTTTTCCTGGCGCACACCTTTTTTGGATGTTATGTATTTTGGTGCTTTGTAGGAGCGTAAAAACATACATTGAAATTGGATTGCAATTTTTGGGCAATAACTTTATACTTTGGCTAATCAAATGTTTTGCATACATGGAGATAACAAACATTTTTTAATGTCTTTTATAGTAAATAGGCAGAAGAGGGAAGTGATACAAATTTTTATGATTTTTTTTAAACGATTTTTATGATGTTTGAAACTTAATTTTTCATTTTAAATTCTTGCTTCTTTACGAAAATTGAATCTGTGATTGTGTGAACGTTTATTTAATAGATTGAAAAACAGTTGTATTTCTAAAATTTCTTATGTAGAACTAATGGCTGAATTTCAGAGGAGATGGCAGCCCTGTTGGTCTCCAGTAGTCCCTCTTTCTGCCCTGAAAACCCATCTTCTCCACATTATCATTAATCGGGACACTTGGCTACTGCAGTGGTTCCACCCCAGGGACTACATACTTAAATTGTTTGTCACAGATATTCAATCAAATTATAGTTGTTAGATTCAGCTATTAGATCTCATCATCAATAAGCTGGTTGGAAGATGTTTTGTAATCTATAGATATTTTACTTGCCCTTGAAATATCATGTGGCTGCAGTTCTACCTGTGACACCTCCACCAATCAGAAGCAATAAAAAAATGTGAACATTACAAACAACACGACTAAAAAAGTAACATTTCTCTTCTTTTCTTCTCAGATAAAATGGTGGCAGTAAATTCTATTCCAATAGTGATGAGGCAGGAACTGTTGGCCGGAGTGGACTATATGAAAACTGTGGGCAACAGATTCCAAAAATTATATTCGGCCATAATGGACATATTTGGGGAGTATTTGTCAGAAATCCTATGCAAAAAATACACTGGACATTGGTATCCAGAGAACCCGATGAAAGGACAAGCCTACAGGCAAGTCATCAGTGGCATCACCAGATATGTCCAGAAAATTTCAATCTTGGTCTTCCAGATGCTGTAGAAATTCCTTATGTTGTACTAATGGCATCGCATCTCTAATGGCTCACTTTTGTCTCTTAGGTGTATTTAGGTGTATCCGAATCAATGGGCAGGACAAGGATGAAAGCATTCTCGAGGCTTGTGCTCTAAGTCAAATAAGATTTTATGACCTTGCACTGCCCAAGGAATTCACCTTGTGGATTGACCCCTTTGAAGTATCTTGCCGGTGAGTAGTCGCTCTGTATATATTATTCAGAAGATTTGGTTCCAATAATTCCCAGGACTGATAACCATTTCTTATTGATTTATCTTTGGACTGGTTGGGGGAAGAAAATTTACCATACACTGTTGTAAGCTTCGATCCTAGATCCCCTAGAATAAAATATGTTTCTGTAGGACCAGAAGAACATCAACAAGAGGTTTCCTATTCCAGTATGGTTGATTGCGCAATACAGGTTCCTGAAGACATTGAAGATACCATCTCATCACCATCATCATCACCAAGGCTTAGTGATGATGGAGATAGTGGAATTGATGAAGCTCCCAATCCTCCAGTGGAGCAAATACCTAGTAATACTGGACCAGATCAGGTAAGAAATCCTTAACATTTACTGACACTTGGGGTATAGGATAATGACACTTGCACTAAGGCTACATGACCATAAAGACTGACACGTGGGGTTTGGGCTAATGACTCTTGGACGCAGGAAAAATTAAATTTTATTGAATTAACCCTTGATGTTCTTGTATTTTCAGGCATCGACTGCCATTTTTAGGACCTCGGCTCCACTCTGGTTTCCCCCATGGAGGGCTTAACTTTTCAGCAACCCCTCAAATGACCCACAGTATCGGCCGTGGTTTTAGATGCTGCAGACTAATGAATTTAGAGACAGAGAATTTTATATAGAAAAAAAATATCCTTACACTTAATTTTTATTTATTTTTTGTAAGAAATGTGAATCTTTTCCTTGTAATAAAGATCCTGAGATGAATCCACAACTCTGTGATTATTATAATTATATGTAATGGACCTGGGAACATCCCCAAAATTACAAGAATCCCACATGGTTTATGTTTAAGAGGTGGTAGGGGGCCGGTAAACCAAATGTCACGATGTCCTCTGAAGTGTTTACTGAGCATGCACTAGCTGCCAATGAGTCATCATTTACTGACATCCAATATGGAGACATTTTTACTTTAAATGTTGCGCAACAGTAAAACGTTGTGCACCATTTCTGATCTCTCCAGGTGTCTGTCCTTGTGTATGCAGATTCTTCAGACTGGTCAATCATTCCCAGCCTAGGATCTTAACTCTACAGGCCACTTACCTGGTTTCGCTGTGATGCTTTATTTTACAGCATCATTTCACATGAAGATTTTCTCTCCACCCATATGCTTCAAGCCCTTGTCATCACAACATCTACAACATTTCATAACTTCATAAAAGCACAAAAACACATACCGTAAGTGTCCACCTCTTAGTCCATTGGCTATGATGCTTGTTCTACCACCTATCTTCTTCACTTATGTCATATTTTTAGGAATTCATTTAACCCAGCAAATTGGAACAATACTTTATTTGTAACACAATAGATTGAGTGTTCTCCACGATGGTGTACAGTCTGTGGTCTTTTCTCTGTAGCCTGAACTCAAGTCACAACTGTTGGTCCCTCAGATGGCTTACATTGGAGTTTTCATTCACTCTCACTGTAAGGCCACATTCACATGATCAATGTTTGATTTGTATTAAACACTAGTATTTTTACTATTATACTTTTCCTCTGATTGTTCCACTCCTGGTTTTGGCTTAAAAATCCTGATGTAAAATACTTACCAAATACTGAACATGTGAACTTGGACTTTTTTATGGACCGACCGGTGGCATGATGCAATCGCTTCTCAGTTGACTTTTTAATTAATGGTCTTTAAGATGCCTGTTTACATTCAAAGATCAAAGTAAATGAAGTCTGCTGAGGGATTTATACTACATCTACCTAGATCACTCATTGAGCATAGGCTGCTATACTTTCGGCAGTGCGGATCCTGTTGATAGACGAAGATGCTCCTCCAAAAATGATGATCTTTTGTGCTGCGCAAAAAATCATTTCACATGATGATCCAACATTTTGCTCATTCACGAGGGGATCAGCATCCTGTTTACACTGCAAGAAAATATTTAATTGGGCAATTTTAACGACACTCTTTCACAATTCTCTTGCATTGTAAATGTCCCTTTGTTATAACAGTTTAGACCATTAATTCTCCAGGTAATAATTTTTTTTTTTTTAATTTTTGTACTTGAAGCCCATAAAATGATGTACAATGCAAACTTATATTGTGGTATTGTGTTAGCCGGAAAAATCGATGTAAATGCTTTCATGCCAAAAATGACAAAAGTATTCTCGGAGTGATACCTTTATTGGCGAACCAGAAATATACAGGGTGGTCCAAAAGTAGGTGGCCATAAAATAATATTTATTTTGATTTATATATAAAGTTATATTTACAAACACATGCATAACATTGAGAATTAAATTTTATTCTGAACAATAATACAAAAGTCCTTAAATTTTATCAACGCAGGTGCTCAAACTGTTTTCCATTACAATTTGCACAGCTTTGAAGTCTGCCTCTTACGCTTCGACTAACTTTTTTGCACAAGTCTCTTTGGGTATTAATTTCTTGAAATTCATCTCTTATGTAATTTTCCAATCACTGCCACTTTTTGTCCACGCTCGGTCCCCAGCCGCCAGAGGCCGGCTGGGTGTCCATGCTCGGTCCCCAGCTGCCCCATGGCCGGGCACCCACACATTGTCCCCAGCCTCCTGGGGGTGGCCGGATGTCCATAAACGGTCCCCAGCCGCCCCTATTTGAAGGACAGCCTAACCACAAACACGTGGACAAGTGAATGTGGCCAGGGATGGTCCATCTCACTGACGCCTTCACACTGGGTTAATAATGTGGATGCCGGGACACAGTTGGACACTGGGATGCAACACGTCCTCCAGACATAGAGGATTGCGGGTCCTGGGTCAATCAGGCTTCAACACAAAGTTCAGAAGGTAGACAGCAGCAGTGGTCGGCCTCCTACACAGCGATTAAATTATTCTTGATCATGAGGCCATCCATGTCCTTAGCTTTCTGTCCCTTGGAATGCAAGCGCATGTATGTAGTAGCGGCTAGGCATGAGGTGGTCAGCGTTTTGGCGCATATCCTAACTCCTCCGAGCATTGCTGGATGTTTTCCTGCTACTATCCCAGTTCTATGACTCCCGTTAAAACAAAGCTTCAGGTGATGAATGATGGATGAGGTGGAGGCAAAGGTGAATGGTCCATGTTCCTCCTGCTCTTTCACATCAATATCAGGCCAGTCAACCACACATGTCTTGTAGGATATGTTTCTGTAACAAAAGGAGCAGTTTGACTACACAGTTGTAGGGCATACAGTGAGTGCAATGCCTACCAAAAATTTCGAGGCACTCCAATGCCCCTTGGAAGTGACATGGAGGTCAGAGGGCCTTAACTAAACCGTTTTTTCCATTTATAGCAACTGGGTCTCCTGTACACTGTTGGCCTAAGCAGTGAATGGAAAGCTTTCCAAAAATTATGAGGTACTGCAATGCCCCTTGAAACAGACGTGGATTATAGCATACTAAAAACCTTCTACCCCTTATTGGGGAGTGGGTCTCCCTTAGTGTTCGCCTATGCATTGAAAAGCAAAAGCGGACTAAAATTAGGAGGAAATGCATTGCCCGTTGGAATAGTCGTGGACGTTAGAGGTAATTAAAAACAATATTTCAATGCCCTTTGGAAGAGCTGTGGAGTTCAGAGTGGTTTAACAAGATGATTTTAATGCCCCTTGGAAGAGTGGTGGAGGACGCAGTGGTATAAAAAGACAATATTAATGCCCCTTTGAAGAGTAGTGGAGGTCACAGTAGCTTAACAAGATGGTTAAAATGCCCCTTGGAAGAGTGGTGGAGGTCACAGTAGCTTAACAAGATGGTTATAATGCCCCTTGGAAGAGACGTGGAGGTCACAGTAGCATAACAAGATGGTTTTAATGCGCCTTGGAAGAGTGGTAGAGGTCGCAGTGGTATAAAAAGACAATATCAATCCCCCTTGGAAAAGTGGTGGAGGTCACAGTAGCTTAACAAGATGGTTTTAACACATTGTCTACCAATGGGATGCCTAATTTTTGTGCTTCTAGAAACTAAGATTTTTTTAATTGGGTCCAAAAAAACAAAAAATGAAAATTAGTAATTTGGCAAGCAATGGGTTAATGCCCCTTAGAAGAGACGTGGAGGTCACAGTAGCTTAATAAGACGGTTTTAATGCCCTTGGAAGAGATGTGGAGGTCACAGTAGCTTAACAAGACAGTTTTAATGCCCCTTGGAAGAGAAGTGGAGGTCACAGTAGCTTAACAAGGTGGTTTTAATGCCCCTTGAAAGAAACGTGGGGGTAACAGTAGCTTAACAAGAGGGTTTAATGCCCCTTGGAAGAGACGTGGAGGTCACAGTAGCTTAAGAAGACGGTTTTAATGCCCCTTGGAAGAGTGGTAGAGGTCGCAGTGGTATAAAAAGACATTATCAATGCCCCTTGGAAGAGATGTTGAGGTTACAGTAGCTTAACAAGATGGTTTTAATGCCCCTTGGAAGAGACATGGAGGTCACAGCAGCTTAACAAGACAGTTTTATTGCCCTTTAGAAGAGTGGTGGAGGACGCAGTGGTATACAAAACAATATCAATGCCCCTTGGAAGAGTAGTGGAGGTTACAGTAGCTTAACAAGATGGTTAAAATGCACCTTGGAAGAGTGGTGGAGGTCACAGTAGCTTAACAAGATGGTTTTAATGCTCCTTGGAAGAGATGTGGCGGTCACAGTAGCTTAACAAGACAGTTTTAATGCCCCTTGGAAGAGACGTGGAGGTCACAGTAGTTTAATAAGCTGGTTTTAATGCCCCTAGGAAGAGGGGTGGAGGTCGCAGTGGAATAAAAAGACAATATCAATGCCCCTTGGAAGAGTGGAGGAGGTCACAGTAGCTTAACAAGATGGTTAAAATGCCCCTTAAATGAGACGTGGGGGTCACAGTAGCTTAACGAGATGGTTTTAATGCCCCTTGGTAGAGACGTGGAGGTCACAGTAGCTTAACAATAGTGTTGAGCCACCCCCGTAGTGTTCGAGTTCGGTTTGGTTCATCGAACACCCTTGTGTTCGCCGAACTGTTCGTCGAACACCGTTAAAACTAATGGCAGGCAAACAAAAACACATAGAAACACATAGAAAACACCTTCAAAGGTGTCCAAAAGCTGACAAACTGCTCAGAAGACATAACTAACACATGGAAAAGTGACAAGTACATATAGTCATGCGAAAAGAAAAGAGGTGGAGGAGTAAAAGGAGGGGGAGACACAGATATAGGCATGTCATGCCCTTCTAAAATCCAAAAAGTGAGAAGCCGACACGGCCAGTCCATTCCTGCCCGTGCCACCTCCGTGTCGCCGGGTTTGTGCCAGAGCCGTGGTGGACCTTGACGGACAGCCCCCTTCTCCCAATACTGGTGCCTGTCCGCTGGTGGGTCAACGTGCCCCCCTGTGGTGGAGGCAGCTCTAAGCTTTTTAATTTAAATTGTCTCTATAATGTGAATGAATACACTTTAAATCCTTTTACAAAGATCTATTGAAGGGCAAGTCTCATTCCAGCAGCCGCGTAATTCCAGCTCCAGTAGCGTCCACTAAAGCTGCTGCAGTTAAAAAGCTTTTATAAGGATCGAGCTCGGCTGTCCACCGCAAGGCGTCCTACCGCCAGTCCCAGCCCCTATACCTTGGGGTGCCTCCTGATGCTCTTCACTGAGTATCCCGTGGTACCGAAGCATTTACTTTGAAAACATTGTGTCCAAACTACAGGTGGTGTAGCTTGCTTAACAGCCGGGATAATCCGCTGACTAGCAGGCACTGCTACTAGGCACAAAGTATTTCCTGGGCTAAATGCAGTTAAAAATTTGTATTAGATACTCTCGTTGGATGCTGAGAAAGCATTCTATAGAGTCTCCTGGCACGCCATATATTATTCTCTTAAAAAGCTTGGGGTAGGGGTCTAGGGGACCCTTTTATAGCCAAAATCACTGACCTTTATCGCAATACGTCACCTAGGCTGAAGATAAATGGAACTGTAGCACCCCGAGGGCTCGGTTGCTACAGAGGTATTGCACCTCACCCAGAGGTGTGATATCTCACTCTCAGGTAAGGATGGAGTGTGGATCAGGAAACGACACCTGCATGCATTACACCACATTGCCGTGGGGCAGGGCGACCAATATGCCCCTGAGATGGGCACGACAGTCCTTTTCCCTGGCTTGAGTGGGGGGAGGGAACACTAAGGAAGGGGAACCCTGTAGTGCAGGAGCAGGGAGGAAGCAGTTCCTGGGTGCATTGAGAAGGGAGTATAAAAGGTGGGCACCATCTTAGTTCAGTGCAGAGAAGTCTGAGCAGAAGTGACAGGGAGCAGGGGCTCTGCATGAGCTCTGCTCCGGAGGCGGGCCTAGTAACAGAGGCCCTGGCCTGGAAGAGAGAGAAGGAAGGAAGAGGAGCGGAGAAGGCTCCAGGAATGAGGAACGAAGGGATCTCAGGGGTGTGGACGGGCGAGTCGCCACCGCACGGCCGAATCCACATGCGTGGAGGAGTCAGGCCAAAGGGGGAGACCGGTTCCCGAAACTAGTGGAGGCGGGAAACGACCCTCATCTAGAAACCGGAGGCTGTGACATTTTCTATGGTGCAGCCCCTCGCTACACCCGCTAGGAGGGCAGCACATAGGGTCAGGGAAACTGGTGCCAAATTTACCAAGAGGAGGCCCGAGGCAGCCAGACAGAAGAGTTGGTAAGAAAGGCCAGACAAAGAACACACAAAGGGGGTCCTGTGAAGCGCTCCAAAGTTATCTGGGAGTTGTCTGAGCCCCTCACCTGGTGAGCACAGTACGGCGTGGGCAGCCGTTACCTGCAGAAGTGGTCTGGATAATAAGAACTGTGAGTAAAGGCCCTGGACTGCATCCCTGACTCCGTGTCATTACTGCTGCTGCCATGCACCATCACCCCCATCCTCTGCATACACTGCCCTGAGGCTATACTCCTCCCGTGGGGAGTTATGCTATGCTCTGCTGCACCCGCAACACCAGCCTCAGCGGTCTGCCCTGCAGTGGCGGTTCACTCTGACTGCAATCCACGGGTGGCGTAGTCGGACATTTAAACATCAAAATCACATAAATAGTTCCGCCACTGGTTTGACCGCCCTGAGCAACGGAACCGGGTCGCCGCCACGAAGACTACAACCACCAGCATCCACCAAAAAGGGTCCGGCTCCGGATGTCCCAAGGCCCAGTGGCGTGTCAGAACATTTTCATCACCTTTCATAATCACCAATGGGACAAGGCAGGGATGTCCTCTGTCCCCTCTCTTATACATTCTAGTGACGGAGCACCTGCTCTCATCAATTCGTCATAACCCCAATATTAGGTGGTTTGAGGTGTGAGGCACCGAGTACAAGTGCTCTCTATTTGCTGATGATGTCCTAGTATATATCACTCAATCACATATATCCATCCCTGCTGTTATGGCTGAAATAGATCACTTTGTTACATGGTCAAATTTTAAAATCAATACAGCAAAGTCTAAGGTCCTCGATGTCTCCCTCCCCAAATCCATACAGGATTCCATCCAGTCCAACTTTCCCTTTGCCTGGCCCTCACAGGGTATCAAATTCTTAGGAATTCCTATTCATAGAGACCTCTCCCGTCTATGTTATCTTAATTTTGGGCCCTTTATTGAACAACTCCATACAGACCACGGTTGGCAAGTTAGAACTGTAAGATTCACTACGTGAACCACTGGTGTTTTGTGGAAAAGCACATGTACACTGTGTTCCAAATTATTATGCAAAAAGTGTTTAGGAGTGATAAGGGAAGAATTTGTTTGTCAGTTAAACTCATTGATGGTGATGTGTGTCAGGGCTCTTTATATCACTGTAAGCAATTGCAGACACCTGTGCTAATTAGTTTGGCAGGTGTGTCCAATGAACTGCAAGACTACTTAAGAAGGCTGTCCCACATTATTAAGCAGCCTACATTTTCTGCCAAAATAGGAAAGAAAAAGGATGTGCCGGCTGCTGAGAAGCAAATTGTGGAGTGTTTTGGTCAAGGCATGACTACAATCAACATTGTGCGATGATCAGGATGAAGTATCTTGGCAATCAAGAAGTATGCAGCTGATTTACAGTACACACATGTGCGTGCTGATAAGGTAAAATTGATTACTCTTTCCTACAGGCAATTACGTCAGGTTAAAAGAACAGCGGCAAAAATGCCTTGTCAAAGCAGCAGACAAGTTTTTGAAGCTGCTGGTGCCTCCAACGTCCTCCGAGCAACAAGATGCAGGGTCCTTCAGAGGTTTGCAGCTGTGCTTACACCATCCTGTCGACCTCCTCTATCCACTGCACACAAGCAGAAACGGCTCCAGTGGGCCAAACAGTACATGAAGACTGACTTCAAAACTGTTTTGTTCACGGATGAGTGCCGTGCAACGCTCGATGGTCCAGATGGATGGAGTGGAGGATGGCTGGTTGATGGACACCCCACGCAAACACGGCTACAGCACCAAAAAGGAGGAGGTGGAGTAATGTTTTTGGCTGGAATCATGGGAAGAGAGATTGTCGGCCCCTTTAGGATCCCTGAAGGGGTAAAGATGAACTCCATAATGTATGTGGAGTTTCTCAAACAGCACTTCCTGCCATGGTTCAAGAAGAAGAACCGTGTATTCCACAGCAACATCATTTTCATGCATGATAATGTACTATCTCATGCTGCACATAACACATCTGCATCTCTGGCTGATATGGGCATAAAAGGGGACAAACTTATGGTGTGACCCTCATGCTCCCCTGACCTCTACCCCATTCAGAACCTCTGGAGCATCATCAAAAGGAGTGTCTATGATGGCGGGAGGCAGTTCACATCTAAGCAACAGCTCTGGGAGGGTATTCTGTCCTCATGCAAAACAATTGAAGCAGAAACCATCCAAAACCTGACAAATTCAATGGTTGAGAGAGTTCAGAAGCTCCTTTCGAACAAGGTGTCCTATGTGCAAATGTAACATAACCTAGAATAAAGTTTTGAGTTGAAAACTGTTTGATTTCAGTTTCTAATAACCGGCTAATGCTTATAATTTCAAAAATGACCATTTTTTTGGTCTTTATTAAAATGAAAAAAGGTTGATCGAAGAGTGTGGGGGATCTAAGAGTGTGGCAACCCAGTAGTCAGGATTACTTCGTAATCTGACAATCAGAGTGTCAAGTTGCAGGTAGTTCAGCAAGAAGGCACTTATGTGTCTTGCGCATCTCGGAGCCCCAAAATTATTTTCCAGGCTAGATGCAGCTAAAAATTATTATTAATTTTAAATCTGGTGGAGCTTAGTATAGATGGCCTAATAGAATCAGTACTGCACACTGCTACAAAGCCCAAATTATTTTCCAGCCCAGATACAGATAAACATGATTAGTAATTTTAAATCAGGTGGAGCTTAGTATAGATGGCCTAATAGAATCAGTACTGCACACTGCTACAAAGCCCAAATTATTTTCCTGCCAAGATACAGATAAACATGATTAGTAATTTGAAAGCTTAAAATGGTTGGTGAGGTGATTTTAACCAATCATCAAGCTTTTACTCTCCCCAGGATGACACAGGGGTAGAAAAGTCATTTCGGATCCATGATTTGCTCATCTTTATGAACGTGAGTCTGTCTACATTATCAGTGGAGAGCCGCGTGCGCTTATCTGTCAGCACACCACCAGCAGCGCTGAACACACGTTCAGACAGAACGCTGGCTGCGGGGCATGACAAGATCTCCAAGGCGTAAGTGGCGAGCTTCGGCCATTTATCCAAATTGGAAGCCCAAAAAGAGCAAGGGTCCAGTGACACAGTCATGGCTTCAATGTTTACTTGGAGATACTCCTGTACCATCGTCTCTAGGCGTTGACTATGTGTCAGACTTCATGTCTCCTGTGGCTTTGCAAAGGATGGGCTAAAAAATTGGTGAAATGATTCCGCAAAATTGATGTTACCAGCAGATACTGTGTTTCTGTTACGGTTTGAGGGCTGAACACTCGACGGTCCCATGGTTGGCAAGTTGGAACTGTGAGATTCACTACGTGCACCACTGGTGTTTTGTGGAAAAGCACATGTATGATTCTGGAACAGTCTCTGCTGATAATCCTGCATGCGTGCATCCCTTTCTATGGCAGGAAGAATTTCTGCAAATTTACTTTTGTACCGGGGATCTAACAGTGTGGCAACCCAGTAGTCAGGATTATTTCTAATTCACACAATTCGAGGGTCATGTTGCAGGTAGTGCAGCAAGAAGGCACTCATGTGTCTTGCGCATCCAGGAGCACCAAGTCCCTGCTGTGTTGGTGGCGAGATAACAATCATGCTTCCTTCCTCTGTCCTCTCCCCCCAACCTCGCACAACAGAAATTTGATCAAGGTCTCCCTCATCTGATGAGTCTTCCATCAGTTCGTCCTCCACTTCTTCCTGGGCTCCTGCACCTTCCTCACTAGTTTGGCTGCTACCATGCGCCCTGGTAAAACCATCTCCCCCACCCTCACATGCCTGCCGCCTTGGTGCTGCCGACCGTCTGGACCTTGCAGATGTTAGCACTTCCGCATGCAACTCCTCCTCCTCTACTTCCTCCACCTCCTCTTGTGCCACCACTTGACTCCTAATTCTGTTTAACATGTGCTCCAGCATGTAAATCACCGGAATAGTCATGCTGATAATGGCATCGTCAGCACTAAACATCTTCGTCGCTATTTCAAAACTGTGCAGAAGGGTGCATAGGTCCCTGATCTGAGACCACTCGTCCAGCGTGATTTGCCCCACCTCTGGATCTCGTTGGCCCAGGCTATACGTCAGAACGTATTGCACCAGAGCTTGTCGGTGCTGCCACAGTCGCTGCAACATGTGCAGAGTTGAATTCCATCGAGTAGGCACATCGCATTTTAGCCGGTGAAGTTGCAGGACCAACGACTTCTGTAGAGATGTAAGTCGCTGAGCTGCGGGATGCGAACGGCGGAAGTGAGCACACAGCTACCGTGCCCTCTGCAGAAGGCCATCTAGTCCAGGATAGTGGGCTAAAATTGCTGGACAATCAGGTTCAACATGTGAGCCATACAAGGCACGTGTGTGACATTGCCCCGGCGAAGGGCCGCACCCAGGTTTGCAGCATTGTCGCACACGGCCTTCCCTGGTGTCAGGTCCAGTGGAGACAACCATTCATGAAATTGGTTTTCCAGAGGTGACCACAACTCCTCAGCTGTGTGACTCACATTTCCCAGACATTTCAATGTAAAAACCGCCTGATGACGTTGAGCCCTACTGCCTGCATAGTAAGGAGGTGTGCAGGATCCCTTCTGCGCAGATAGAAAGCTTGTGGCATGACCAGACAGGCTTTGGGTGCAGGTGGAGGACTGAGAGGAGGTTGAGGAGGCAGAAGCAGTGGAGGAACTTTGAGATAAAGAGGATTGATGCACAACTCGTGGGGACTGCAAGACTTGGACAGCAGCCCCTTGTTCTGCTGTCACCATAATTACCCAGTGCCCAGTCAGCGACATGTAACGCCTCTGTCCATGCCTACTCGTCCAAGTGTCTGTGGTGAAATGCACCCTGTCACACACAGAGTTTCTTAAAGAAGCGGTGATGTTGTGTGCGACATGCTGGTGGACCGCAGGCACACCTTTCTTTGAGAAGTAGTACCGACTGGGCATCTGGTACTGGGGCACTGCGACGGACATAAGGTCTCGAAAATCCTCTGTGTCCACCAGGCGGAAAGGCAGCATTTCTGTAGCCAAGAGCTTGCAGATGGTGAAATACAACCTCTTAGCTTTCTCATGGCTAGGAGGAAATCGGCTTTTACTTGTCCACATCTGAGGGACCGAGGGCTGGCTGTTGTGCTTAGACGGGGTTCATAAGGGTGTCCCCGGCAAACTGCCAGTCTGTGAGGAAGATGCAGGTGGACATGTTAGGTTGCCTTGATCCAAAGGTGGTGCTATCGATGTCGGACAGCGCTCAACACCAGCTGGTGTTACCACCTCCAAAGAAAATGATGACCTGCTAATCACGCTGGCTGTTGCGGGTAAAGAGGTGGCAAGTCTGCGTCCCAAAACAGGTGTGACTGCTGTCCCCCCAGTCACAGAGGATAAAGTGGCCGCAGATGCACAAGATGGGGCAGATGGTGGTTGGCCGTCCAGCTAGGCCGCATTGTAGCACAGTGAGCTTCAAACTGCAACTTATGCTTCATGTCCTTGTGCCGGTTCATGCATGAAGTACTCAAACTATGTATTTTTTTGGCCTCTACTTAGCTTTTGTTGACAAATGTTACAGATAACACGAGTTGGGTCATCTTTATCGATCTGAAAAAATGCCCAGGCTATGCAAGGCTTAGCACCCATGCGACCTGAAGAGCCACCACGACTTGTGGTCAGAGGCAGAGTTCTGTTTGAGGATGCAGTTGTTGACGTGCTTCCAGTACTACGTCTCTGTCCAGGAAGGCGCAACCTGACCTCGTCTTCACTAGCATCCTCCTCCACCTCCTCTGCTGATCTCATCTCTTGGCTGACTGTGGGTTGAGAGTAAGTGGGATCTCCGACCTCATTATCATCACCCTGTGTGTTATCACACCCATCGTCCTCAGAGCCAACCTGTTCCTGCCCTGACAAAAAACTAAAGTTGTCGCTCCAATCAGGTATTTGAGTCTCATCATTGTCTTCCTCATTGTCTACACCAACAGGAGTTACAGTTTGAGAATGAGGGTCTACATTATGTTCAGAACCTTCTGCGTCTGGTCCTGGATCCGACTCATAAAGATTCTGGGCATCAGTGCAGATCATTTCCTCGTCTGGATTCACAGAAGCGCTGGAGCCGACCTCTGATTCCCAGGCTATAGTATGAGTAAACAGCTCTGCAGACTCAACCATCTGTTCGACCTCATACTCAGATAGGCAGATGGAGATTTGGGAGCTGTGAGGGAGCAAGTGCGATTGGGGTGACACCTCTGAGGACTGGAGTATTTGTGATGTTGAAGTTGATGTGGAGGAGAGCCCACTTAAAGGAGCACTTGATATCCGTTGAAGCACCTGCTGTTTTTGTGCCTCATCTGGAATTTATAGCGATTGGCGTGGCCATAAGAAAGGGATCTTATCACATTGTCCGCTAAAAGAAGTAGACATTTTAGTTTGGCTGGAAGATGGTCTTTCTTCTGCAGATGTTACTGTTGCTTTAACACCTACCCCACGGACACAACCTTTTTTACCTTTCCCATCATGCCTATTACCCTTTCCACCAGCAGCAGGCCTTTTTCCACTCATTTTGGTGGTTAACTAATTCACAACTCAGGAGCTTTGCACAAAAAAACAATGGATGGGTACCGAGCAGAGCTGAGTGGCCAAACTGTGGTATTAGGCCAAAACTATCGTCTGGGTTAGATGCAGAAAAAAATTATATTCAATTTGCAACCTGATGGAGGTCAGTATAGATGGACTAATAGAACAAGTCCCACACACTGCTAGAAGCCCAAATATTTTTTCAGAGCTAGATGCAGAAAAAAATTATATTCCATTTGCAACCTGATGGAGGTCAGTATAGATGGACTAATAGACCAAGTCCCACACACTGCTAGATGCTCAAATATTTTTTCATAGCTAGATGCAGAAAAAAATTATATTCAATTTGCAACCTTATGGAGGTCAGTATAGATGGACGATAAGACCAAGTCCCACACACTGCTAGAAGCCCAAATATTTTATCAGAGCTAGATGCAGAAAAAAATTATATTCAATTTGCAACCTGATGGAGGTCAGTATAGATGGATTAATAGACCAAGTACAACACACTGCTAGAAGCCCAAATATTTTTCCAGAGCTAGAAGCAGAAAAAAATTATATTCAATTTGCAACCTGATGGAGGTCAGTATAGATGGACTAATAGAATGATGCTATGCCCAAAAGGTTTTACTTCACTAGGTGCAGTGAAAAAATTGGTATTCTACACACAGGTGGTGTAGCTTGCAACACAGATAGGCTACTCCACTGACTAACACACTCTGCAATAGGCCAAAAAGGATTTGCTTTGCTAGATTTAGCCAAATGCTGTGAAATAAACTTGCACAGCACTGGCACAGACTGCAATTACAATTAGTCTTTACTCCCAACCTATCTATTTAAGAGCACAGACCTACCTGATAAAAGTCGTAGGAAATGCTGTAACCTAGTCCTTTAAAGGACTGCAATCACAACTCTTCCCTACTCCCAAGCTATCTGTAGATTTGTGCGAAAATTGGCTTGAAATTAACAAGGTGTAGTGCACACAGCAACAGCGGTGCCGTCTAACACGCAGCTGCAGCAGTGAAAAAATGGTGGCGACTGGGAAAATGGCTTGGTCTTATAGGGCAAGGACATGTGAAATACACTGCCAATGACACATGCCCTTGCTTGTGTGAAAAAAAGCAGTTCACTCTGTGTGTGCTCTGCTGATAGGCTGACAGATTGCACCTCCCCACTGTAAATGCGGGAAAGAGAAAAAAAAATGGAGATCTTCATTATTCCTGCAGAGATCCATCCCCTGCCCCTCCCCCCGCCCCGCTGTACACTCAAACTGTGTATTAACATTAATTTTCAGCATTACTGAGAAAAAAATCCAGTTATGATTTTGGTGCAATGAACAATGAAGATCTCCATTTTTTTTTCTCTTTCCCGCATTTACAGTGGGGAGGTGCAATCTGTCAGCCTATCAGCAGCGCACACACGGAGCTTTTTTTCACACAAGCAAGGGCATGTGTCATTGGCAGTGTATGTCACATCTCCTTGCCCTATAAGACCCAGCCATTTTCCCCGTCGCCACCATTTTCTCACTGCTGCAGCTGCGTGTTAGACGGCACCACTGTTGCTGTGTGCGCTATACCTTGTTAATTTCAAGCCAATTTTCGCACAAATCTACAGATAGCTTGGGAGTAGGGAATAGTTGTGATTGCAGTCCTTTTAAGGACTAGGTTACAGCATTTCCTACGACTTTTATCAGGCAGGTCTGTGCTCTTAAATAGATAGATTGTGGGAGTAAAGACTAATTGTAATTGCAGTCCTTATCAGGACTAGGTTACATCAGTTCCTATCAGTTTTTGCCAGGCAGGTCTGTGCCAGTGCTGTGCAAGTTTTTTTCACAGCATTTGGCTGAATCTAGCAAAGCTAATCCTTTTTGGCCTATTGCAAAGTGTGTTAGTCAGTGGAGTAGCCTATCTGTGTTGCAAGATAAACCACCTGTGTATAGAATACCAATTTTTTTACTGCACCTAGTGAAGTAAAATCTTTTGGGCATAGCATCATTCTATTAGTCCATCTATACTGACCTCCATCAGGTTGCAAATTGAATATAATTTTTTTCTGCATCTAGCTCTGAAAAAATATTTGGCCTTCTAGCAGTGTGTGGGACTTGGTCTATTAGTCCATCTATACTGACCTCCATCAGGTTGCAAATTAAAAATAATTTTTATCTGCATCTACCTCTGAAAAAATATAATGTAGACCCTCGTTCCCAAAATTTAACTCCTGTTGGTGGAGACAATGAGGAAGACAATGATGAGACTCAAATACCTGATTGGAGCGACAACTTTAGTTTTTTGTCAGGGCAAGAACAGGTTGGTTCTGAGGACGACGGGTGTGATAACACACTGGGTCATGATGATGAGGTTGGAGATCCCACTTTCTGTCAACCCACAGTCAGCCAAGAGATGAGGTCAGCAGAGGAGGTGGAGGAGGATGCTAGTAACGACGAGGTCAGCTTACGCCTTCCTGGACAGAGACGTAGTACTGGAAGCAAGTCAACAACTGCATCCTCAAACACAATTCTGCCTCTGACCTCAAGTCTGGGTGGCTCTTCAGGTCGCATGGGTGCTAAGCTGTGTGTGGGACTTGTTCTATTAGTCCATCTATACTGACCTCCATCAGGTTGCAAACTGAATATAATTTTTTTCTGCATCTACCTCTGAAAAAATATTTGGGCTTCTAGCTGTGTGTGGGACTTGTTCTATTAATACATCTATACTGACCTCCATCAGGTTGCAAACTGAATATATTTTTTTTCTGCATCTGCCTCTGAAAAAATATTGGGCTTCTAGCTGTGTGTGGGACTTGTTCTATTAGTCCATCTATACTGACCTCCATCAGGTTGCAAATTGAATATAATTTTTTTCTGCATCTAACCCAGCCAATAGTTTTGGCCTAATACCACAGTTTGGCTACTCAGCTCTGCTCGGTTCCCATCCATTGTTTTTTTGTGCAAACAACTCCAGAGTTGTGAATTAGTTAACCACCAAAATGAGTGGAAAAAGGCCTGCTGCTGGTGGAAAGGGGAATAGGCGTGTTGGGAAGGGGAAAAAAGGTTGTGTCCGTGGGGTTGGTGTTAAAGCAACAGTAACATCTGCAGAAGAAAGACCATCTTCCAGCCAAACTAAAATGTCTACTTCTTTTAGCGGACAATGTGATAAGATCCCTTTCTTACTGCCACGCCAATCGCTACAAATTCCAGATGAGGCACAAAAACAGCAGGGGCTTCAACAGATATCAAGTGCTCCTTTAAGTGGGCTCTCCTCCACATCAACTTCAACATCACAAATACTCCAGTCCTCAAAGGTGTCACCCCAATCGCACTTGCTTCCTCACAGCTCCCAAATCTCCAGCTGCCCGTCTGAGTATGAGGTAGAACAGATGGTTGAGTCTGCAGAGCTGTTTACTCATACTATAGGCTGTGAATCAGAGGTCGACTCCAGTGCTTCTGTGAATCCAGACGAGGAAATGATCTGCACTGATGCCCAGAATCTTTATGAGTCGGATCCAGGACCAGACGCAGAAGGTTCTGACCATAATGTAGAAACTCATTCCCAAACTGTAACTCCTGTTGGTGGTGACAATGAGGAAGACGATGATGAGACTCAAATACCTGATTGGAGCGACAACTTTAATTTTTTGTCAGGGCAGGAACAGGTTGGCTCTGAGGACGACGGGTGTGATAACGCACAGGGTGATGATGATGAGGTCGGAGATCCCACTTACTGTCAACCCACAGTCAGCCAAGAGATGAGGTCAGCAGAGGAGGTGGAGGAAGATGCTAGTGACGACGAGGTCAGGTTGCGCCTTCCTGGACAGAGACGTAGTACTGGAAGCACGTCAACAACTGCATCCTCAAACACAACTCTGCCTCTCACCACAAGTCGTGGTGGCTCTTCAGGTCGCATGGGTGCTAAGCCTTGCATAGCCTGGGCATTTTTTCAGATCGATAAAGATGACCCAACTCGTGTTATCTGTAACATTTCTCAGCAAAAGCTAAGTAGAGGCCAATAAATACATAGTTTGAGTACTTCATGCATGAACCGGCACATGGACATGAAACATAAGTTGCAGTGGGAAGCTCAGTGTGCTACAATGCGGCCTAGCCGGCCGGGCCAACCACCGTCTGCCATATCTTGTGCATCCGCGGCCTCTTCATCCTCTGTGACTGGGGGGACAGCAGTCACACCTGTTTTGGGGAGCAGACCTGCCACCTCTTTACCCACAACAGCCAGCGTGATTGGCAGGTCATCATTTTCTTTGGAGGTGGTAACACCAGCTGGTGTTGAGCGCTGTCCGACATCGATAGCACCACCTTTGGATCAAGGCAACCTAACATGTCCGCCTGCATCTTCCTCACAGACCGGCAGTTTGCCGGGGACACCTTTATCAACCCCGTCTAAGCACAATAGCCAGCCCTCGGTCCCTCAGATGTGGACAAGTAAAAGACCATTTCCTCCTAGCCATGAGAAAGCTAAGAGGTTGAATTTCACCATCTGCAAGCTCTTGGCTACAGAAATGCTGCCTTTCCACCTGGTGGACACAGAGGATTTTCGAGACCTTATGTCCGTCGCAGTGCCCGAGTACCAGATGCCCAGTCGGCACTACTTCTCAAAGAAAGGTGTGCCTGCGCTCCACCAGCATGTCGCACACAACATCAACGCTTCTTTGAGAAACTCTGTGTGTGACAGGGTGCACTTCACCACAGACACTTGGACGAGTAGGCATGGACAGGGGCGTTACATGTCGCTGACTGGGCACTGGGTAACTATGGTGACAGCAGGACAAGGGGCTGCTGTCCAAGTCTTGCAGTCCCCACGAGTTGTGCGTCAATCCTCTTTATCTCAAAGATCCTCCACTGCTTCTGCCTCCTCAACCTCCTCTCGGTCTTCCACCTGCACCCAAAGCCTGTCTGGTCATGCCACAAGCTTTCTAACTGCGCAGAAGGGATCCTGCACACCTCCTTACTATGCTGGCAGTAGGGCTCAACGTCATCAGGCGGTTTTTACTTTGAAATGTCTGGGAAATGTGAGTCACACAGCTGAGGAGTTGTGGTCAGCTCTGGAGATCCAATTTCATGAATGGTTGTCTCCACTGGACCTGAAACCAGGGAAGGCCGTGTGCGACAATGCTGCAAACCTGGGTGCGGCCCTTCGCTGGGGCAATGTCAAACACGTGCCTTGTATGGCTCAAGTGTTGAACCTGGTTGTCCAGCAATTTTTAGCCCACTATCCCAGACTAGATGGCCTTCTGCAGAGGGCACAGTCGCTGTGTGCTCACTTCCGCCATTCGCATCCCGCAGCTCAGCGACTTACATCTCTACAGAAGTCGTTGGGCCTGCCACTTCACCGGCTAAAATGCGATGTGCCTACCCGGTGGAATTCAACTCTGCACATGTTGCAGCGACTGTGGCAGCACCGACAAGCCATGGTGCAATACGTTCTGACGTATAGCCTGGGTCAACGAGATCCGGAGGTGGGGCAAATCACGCTGGAGGAGTGGTCTCAGATCAGGGACCTATGCACCCTTCTGCACAGTTTTGAAATGGCGACGAAGATGTTTAGTGCTGACGATGCCATTATCAGCATGACTATTCCGGTGATTTGCATGCTGGAGCACATGTTAAACAGAATTCGGAGTCAGGTGGTGGCACAAGAGGAGGTGGAGGAAGTAGAGGAGGAGGAGTTGTATGCAGAAGGGCTAACATCTGCAAGGTCCAGACGGTCGGCAGCACCAAGGCGGCAGGCATGTGAGGGTGGGGGAGATGGTTTTACCAGGGCGCATGGTAGCAGCCAAACTAGTGAGGAAGGTGCAGGAGCCCATGAAGAAGTGGAGGACTAACTGATGGAAGACTCATCAGATGAGGGAGACCTTGATCACATTTCTGTTGTACGAGGTTGGGGGGAGAGGACAGAGGAAGGAAGCATGATTGTTACCTCGCCACCAACACAACAGGGACTTGGTGCTCCTGGATGCGCAACACACATGAGTGCCATCTTGCTGCACTACCTGCAACATGACCCTCGAATTGTGAGAATTAGAAATAATCCTGACTACTGGGTTGCCACACTGTTAGATCCCCGGTACAAAAATAAATTTGCCGAAATTAATCCTGCCATAGAAAGGGATGCACGAATGCAGGAGTATCAGCAGAGACTGTTGCAGAATCTTACATGTGCTTTTCCACAAAACACCAGTGGTGCACGTAGTGAATCTCACAGTTCCAACTTGACAACCGTGGGACCGTCAAGTGTTCAGCACTCAAACCGTAACAGAACCACAGTATCTGCTGGTAACATCAATTTTGCGGAATCATTTCACCACTTTTTTAGCCCATCCTTTGCAAGGCCACAGGAGACAAGAAGTCTGACACATAGTCAACGCCTAGAGACGATGGTACAGGAGTATCTCCAAGTAAACATTGAAGCCATGACTGTGTCACTGGACCCTTGCTCTTTTTGGGCTTCCAATCTGGATAAATGGCCGGAGCTAGCCACTTACGCCTTTGAGATCTTGTCATGCCCCGCAGCCAGCGTTCTGTCTGAACGTGTGTTCAGCGCTGCTGGTGGTGTGCTGACAGATAAGCGCACGCGGCTCTCCACTGATAATGTAGACAGACTCACGTTCATAAAGATGAACAAATCATGGATCCGAAACGATTTTTCTACCCCTGTGTCATCCTGGGGAGATTAAAAGATGGATGATTGGTTAAAATCACCCTACCAACCGTTTTAAGCTTTCAAATTACTAATCATGTTTATCTGTATCTTGGCTGGAAAATAATTTGGGCTTTGTAGCAGTGTGCAGCACTGATTCTATTAGGCCATCTATAATAAGCTCCACCAGATTTAAAATTACTAATCATGTTTATCTGTATCTTGGCTGGAAAATAATTTGGGCTTTGTAGCAGTGTGCAGCACTGATTCTATTAGGCCATCTATAATAAGCTCCACCAGATTTAAAATTACTAATCATGTTTATCTGTATCTTGGCTGGAAAATAATTTGGGCTTTGTAGCAGTGTGCAGCACTGATCCTATTAGGCCATCTATACTAAGCTCCACCAGATTTAAAATTAATAATAATTTTTAGCTGCATCTAGTCCGGAAAATAATTTTCGGGCTCCGAGATGCGCAAGACACATAAGTGCCTTCTTGTTGCACTACCTGCAACATGACCCTCATATTGTCAGAATTCGAAGTAATCATGACTACTGGGTTGCCACACTCTTAGATCCCCCAAACTTTTCGATCAACCTTTTCATTTTAATAAAGACCAAAAAATTGGTCATTTTTGAAATTATAAGCATTAGCAGGTTATTAGAAACTGAAATCAAACAGTTTTCAACTCAAAACTTTATTCTAAGTGATGTTACATTTTCACATAGGACCCCTTGTTCGAAAGGAGCTTCTGAACTCTCTCGTCCATTGAATTTGTCAGGTTTTTGGATGGTTTCTGCTTCAATTGTTTTGCATGAGGACAGAATACCCTCCCAGAGCTGTTGCTTAGATGTGAACTGCCTCCCGCCATCATAGACACTCCTTTTGATGATGCTCCAGAGGTTCTGAATGGGGTAGAGGTCAGGGGAGCATGGGGGTCACACCATAAGTTTGTCCCCTTTTATGCCCATATCAGCCAGAGATGCAGATGTTTTATGTGCAGCATGAGATGGTGCATTATCATGCAAAAATATTATCTTGCTGTGAAATACATGGTTTTTCTTCTTGAACCATGGCAGGAAGTGCTGTTTGAGAAAATCCACATACATTATGGAGTTCATCTTTAGCGCCTTCAGGGATCCTAAAGGGGCCGACAATCTCTCTCCCCATGATTCCAGCCCAAAACATTACACCACCTCCTCCTTGTTGGCGCTGTAGCCGTGTTTGCGTGGGGTGTCCATCAACCAGCCATCCTCCACTCCATCCATCTGGACCATTGAGCGCTGCATGGCACTCATCCGTGAACAAAACAGTTTTGAAATCAGTCTTCATGTAATGTTTGGCCCACTGGAGCCGTTTCTGCTTGTGTGAAGTGGATAGAGGAGGTCGACAGGATGGCGTATGCACAGCTGCAAACCTCTGAAGGACCCTGCATCTTGTTGTTCGGGGGACGTTGGAGGAACCAACAGCTTCAAAAACTTGTCTGCTGCTATGACAAGGCTTTTTTGCCGCTGCTCTTTTAACCTGACGTAATTGCCTGTAGGAAAGAGTACTCAATTTGCCCTTATCAGCACGCACACGTGTGTACTGTGAATCAGCTACATACTTCTTGATTGCCAAGACACTTCATCCTGATCATCGCACAATGCTGATTGTAGTCATGCCTTGACCTAAACACTCCACAATTTGTTGCTTCTCAGCAGCCGACACATCCTTTTTCTTTCCCATTTTGGCAGAAAATGTAGGCTGCTTAATAATGTGAGACAGCCTTCTTAAGTAGTCTTGCCTTTCATTGGACACACCTGCCAAACTAATTAGCACAGGTGTCTGCAATTGCTTACAGTGATATAAAGAGCCCTGACACACATCACCATCAATGAGTTTAACTGACAAACAAATTCTTCCCTTATCACTCCTAAACACTTTTTGCATAATAATTTGGAACACAGTGTACATGTGCTTTTCCATAAAACACCAGTGGTTCACATAGTGAATCTTACAGTTCTAACTTGCCAACCGTGGTCTGTATGGAGTTGTTCAATAAAGGGCCCAAAATTAAGATAACATAGACGGGAGAGGTCTCTATGAATAGGAATTCCTAAGTATTTGATACCCTGTGAGGGCCAGGCAAAGGGAAAGTTGGACTGGATGGAATCCTATATGGATTTGGGGAGGGAGACATCGAGGGCCTCAGACTTCGCTGCATTGATTTTAAAATTTGACCATGTAACAAAGTGATCTATTTCAGCCATAACAGCAAGGATGGATATATGTGATTGAGTGATATATACTAGGACATCATCAGCAAATAGAGAGCACTTGTACTCGGTGCCTCCCACCTCAATCCACCTAATATTGGGGTTATGGCGAATTGATGAGAGCAGGTGCTCCGTCACTAGGATGTATAAGAGAGGGGACAGAGGACATCCCTGCCTTGTCCCATTGGTGATTGTGAAAGGTGATGAAAATGTTCTGACGCGACCCCTGGGCCTTGGGACACCCGGAGCCGGACCCTTTTTGGTGGATGCTGGTGGTTGTAGTCTCCGTGGCGGCGACCCGGTTCCGTGGCTCAGGGCGGTCAAACCAGTGGCGGAACTATTTATGTGGTTTTGATGTTTAAATGTCCGACTACGCCACCCGTGGATTGCGGTCAGAGTGAACCGCCGCTCCAGGGCAGACCGCTGAGGCTGGTGTTGTGGGTGCAGCAGAGCGTAGCATAACTCCCCACGGGAGGAGTATAGCCTCAGGGAAGTGTATGCGGAGGATGGGGGTGATGGTGCAGGGCAGCAGCAGTAACGACACGGAGTCAGTGATGCAGTCCAGGGCCTTTACTCACAGTTCTTATTATCCAGACCACGTCTGCAGGTAACGGCTGCCCACGTCGTACTGTGCTCACCAGGTGAGGGGCTCAGACAACTCCCAGATAACTTTGGAGCGCTTCACAGGACCCTCATTGTGTGTCCTTTGTCTGGCCTTTCTTACCAACCCTTCTGTCCGGCTGCCTCGGGCCTCCTCTTGGTAAACTTGGCGCCAGTTTCCCTGACCCTATGTGGTGACTTCCTAGCCGGTGTAGCGAGTGGCTGCGCCACATAAAATGTCACAGCCTCCTGTTTCTAGCTGAGGGTCGTTTCCTGCCTCCACTAGTTTCGGGGACCGGTCTCCCCCTTTGGCTTGACCCCTCCACGCAGGTGGATTCGGGCGTGCGGTGGCGACTCGCCCGTCCGCACCCCTGGGATCCCTTCGTTCCTCGTTCCTGGAGCCTTCTCCGCTCCTCTTCCTTCCTTCTCCCTCTTCCAGGCCTGGGCCTCTGTTACTAGGCCCGCCTCCGGAGCAGAGCTCATGCAGAGCCCCTGCTCCCTGCCACTTCTGCTCAGACTTCTCTGCACTGAACTAAGATGGTGCCCACCTTTTATACTCCCTTCTAAATGCACCCAGGAACTGCTTCCTCTCTGCTCGTGCACTACAGGGTTCCCCTTCCTCAGTGTTCCCTCCCCCCACTCCAGCCAGGGACAGGGACTGTCGTGCCCATCTCAGGGGCATATTGGTCACCCTGCCCCACGGCAGTGTGGTGTAATGCATGCAGGTGTCGGATCATGATCCACACTCCATCCTTACCTGAGAGTGACACATCACACCTCTGGGTGAGGTGCAATACCTCTGTAGCAACCGAGCCCTCAGGGTAATACAGTTCCATTTATCTTCAGCCTAAGTGACGTATTGCGATACAGGGCCGTGATTTTGGCTATAAAAGGGTCCCCTAGACCCCTACCCCAAGCTTTTTAAGAGAATCATATATGGCGTGCCAGGAGACTCTATGGAATGCTTTCTCAGCATCCAACGAGAGTATATAATTACAAATTTTTAACTGCATCTAGCCCAGGAAATACTTTGTGCCTAGTAGCAGTGTCTGTTAGTCAGCGGATTATCCCGGCTGTTAAGCAAGCTACACCACCTGTAGTTTTGACACTTAATTTTTTCAAAGGAAATGCTTCGGGAACACGGGATACTCAGTGAAGAGCATCAGGAGGCACCCCAAGGCATAGGGGCTGGGACTGGCAGTAGGATGCCTTGCGGTGGACAGCCGAGCTCGATCCTTATAAAAGCTTTTTAACTGCAGCAGCTTTAGTGGACGCTACTGGAGCTGGAATTACGCGGCTGCTGGCATGAGACTTGCCCTCCCATAGATCCTTGTAAATGGATTTAAAGTGTATTCATTCAAATTAGAGAGACAATTTAAATTAAAAAGCTTAGAGCTGCCTCCACCACAGGGGGGCTCGCTCGACCCACCAGCGGACAGGCACCAGTATTGGGAGAGGGGGGCTGGCCGTCAGGGTTCACCGCGGCTCTGGCACAAACCCGGCGACATGGAGGTGGCACAGGCAGGAGCGGACTGAACGTGTCTGCTTCTCACTTTTTGGATTTTAGAAGGGCATGACATGCCTATATCTGTGTCTCCCTCTCCTTCTACTCCTCTACCTCTTTTCTTTTCGCATGACTATATGTTCTTGTCACTTTTCCATGTGTTAGTTGTGTCTTCAGAGCAGTTTGTCAGCTTTTGGACACCTTTGAAGGTGTTTTCTATGTGTTTCTATGTGTTTTTGTTTGCCTGCCATTGGTTTTAACGGTGTTCGAAGGTGTTCGACGAACAGTTCGGCGAACACACGGGTGTTCGACGAACCGAACCGAACTCGAACACTACGGGGGTGGCTCAACACTAGTTATCTGTAACATTTGTCAGCAAAAGCTAAGTAGAGGCCAAAAAATACATAGTTTGAGTACTTCATGCATGAAGCAGCACATGGACATGAAGCATAAGTTGCAGTGGGAAGCTCACTGTGCTACAATGCGGCCTAGCCGGACGGGCCAACCATCGTCTGCCACATCTTGTACATCCGCGGCCTCTTCATCCTCTGTGACTGGGGGGACAGCAGTCACACCTGTTTTGGGACGCAGATCTGCCACCTCTTTACCCGCAACAGCCAGCGTGATTGGCAGGTCATCATTTTCTTTGGAGGTGGTAACACCAGCTGGTGTTGAGCACTGTCCGACATCGATAGCACCACCTTTGGATCAAGGCAACCTAACTTTTCCACCTGCATCTTCCTCACAGACCGGCAGTTTGCCGGGTACACCCTTCTCAACCCCATCTAAGCACAACAGCCAGCCCTCGGTCCCTCAGATGTGGACAAGTAAAAGACCATTTCCTCCTAGCCATGAGAAAGCTAAGAGGTTGAATTTCACCATCTGCAAGCTCTTGGCTACAAAAAAGCTTCCTTTCCACCTGGTGGACACAGAGGATTTTCGAGACCTTATGTCCGTCGCTGTGCCCCAGTATCAGATGCCCAGTCGGCACTACTTCTCAAAGAAATGTGTGCGTGCGCTCCACCAGCATGTCGCACACAACATCACCGCTTCTTTGAGAAACTCTGTGTGTGACAGGTTGCATTTCACCACAGACACTTGGACGAGTAGGCATGGACAGGGGCGTTACATGTCGCTGACTGGGCACTGGATAACTATGGTGACAGCAGGACAAGGGGCTGCTGTCCAAGTCTTGCCATCCCCACGAGTTGTGCGTCCATCCTCTTTATCTCAAAGTTCCTCCACTGCTTCTGCCTCCTTAACCTCCACCTGCACCCAAAGCCTGTCTGGTCATGCCACAAGCTTTCTAACTGTGCAGAAGGGATCCTGCACACCTCCTTACTATGCTGGCAGCAGGGCTCAACATCATCAGGCGGTTATTACTTTGAAATGTCTGGGAAATGTGAGTCACACAGCTGAGGAGTTGTGGTCAGCTCTGGAGAACCAGTTTCATGAATGGTTGTCTCCACTGGACCTGAAACTAGGGAAGGCCGTGTGCGACAATGCTGCAAACCTGGGTGCGGCCCTTCGCCGGGGCAATGTCACACACGTGCCTTGTATGGATCACGTGTTGAACCTGGTTGTCCAGCAATTTTTAGTCCACTATCCCAGACTAGGTGGCCTTCTGCAGAGGGCACGGTCACTGTGTGCTCACTTTCGCCGTTCGCATCCCGCAGCTCAGTGACTTACATCTCTACAGAACTCGTTGGGCCTGCCACTTCACCGGCTAAAATGCGATGTGACTACCCGGTGGAATTCAACTCTGCACATGTTGCAGCGACTGTGGCAGCACCGACAAGCCCTGGTGCAATACGTTCTGACGTATAGCCTGGGCCAACGAGATCCGAAGGTCGAGCAAATCACGCTGGAGGAGTGGTCTCAGATCAGGGACCTATGCACCCTTCTGCACAGTTTGGAAATGTCGACGAAGATGTTCAGTGCTGACGATGCCATTACCAGCATGACTATTCTGGTGATTTACATGCTGGAGCACATGTTAAACAGAATTCTGAGTCAGGTGGTGGAACAAGAGAAGTTGGAGGAAGTAGAGGAGGAGGAGTTGTATGCGGAAGGGCTAACCATCGCAAGGTCCAGACGGTCGGCAGCACCAAGTCGGCAGGCATGTGAGGGTGGGGGAGATGGTTTTACCAGGGAGCATGGTAGCAGCCAAACTAGTGAGGAAGGTGCAGGAACCCAGAAAGAAGTGGAGGACGAACTAATGGAAGACTCATCAGATGAGGGAGACCTTGATCACATTTCTGTTGTGCGAGGTTGGGGGGAGAGGACAGAGGAAGGAAGCATGATTGTTACCTTGCCAACAAAACAACAGGGACTTGGTGCTCCTGGATGCGCAAGACACATGAGTGCCTTCTTGCTGCACTACCTGCAACATGACCCTCGAATTGTGAGAATTAGAAATAATCCTGACTACTGGGTTGCCACACTGTTAGATCCCCGGTACAAAAGTAAATTTGCAGAAATTATTCCTGTCATAGAAACGGATGCACTCATGCAGGAGTATCAGCATAGACTGTTGCAGAATCTCACATGTGCTTTTCCACAAAACACCAGTGGTGCACGTAGTGAATCTCACAGTTCCAACTTGTCAACCGTGTTCAGCACTCAAACCGTAACAGAAACACAGTATCTGCTGGTAACATCAATTTTGCGGAATCATTTCACCACTTTTTTAGCCCATCCTTTGCAAGGCAACAGGAGACAAGAAGTCCGACACATAGTTAACGCCTAGAGAGGATGGTACAGGAGTATCTCCAAGTAAACATTGAAGCCATGACTGTGTCACTAGACCCTTGCTCTTTTTGGGCTTCCAATCTGGATAAATGGCCGGAGCTAGCCACTTATGCCTTGGAGATTTTGTCATGCCCTGCAGCCAGCGTTCTGTCTGAACGTTTGTTCAGCGCTGCTGGTGGTGTGCTGACAGATAAGCGCATGCGGCTCTCCAATGATAACGTAGACAGACTCACGTTCATAAAGATGAACAAATCATGGATCCGAAATGACTTTTCTACCCCTGTGTCATCCTGGGGAGAGGAAAAGCTTGATGATTTGTTAAAATCATCTCACCAACCATTTTAAGCTTTAAAAATACTAATCATATTTATCTGTATCTTTGCTGGAAAATTATTTGGGCTTTGTAGCAGTGTGAAGTACTGATTCTATTAGGCCATCTATACTAAGCTCCACCAGATTTAAAATTACTAATCATGTTTATCTGTATCTTGGCTGGAAAATAATTTGGGCTTTGTAGCATTGTGCAGTACTGATTCTATTAGGCCATCTATACTAAGCTCCACCAGATTTAAAATTAATAATAATTTTTAGCTGCATCTAGCCCGGAAAATAATTTTGGGTCTCCTAGAAGTGCAAGACACATGAGTGCCTTCTTGCTGCACTACCTGCAACATGACCCTCAGATTGTCAGAATTCGAAGTAATCCTGACTACTGGGTTGCCACACTCTTAGATCCCCCCACACTCTTCGTTCAAATTTTCATTTTAATAAAGAACAAAAAAATGGTAATTTTTGAAATCATAAGCAATAGCAGGTTATTAGAAACTGAAATCAAACAGTTTTCAACTCAAAACTTTATTCTAGGTGATGTTACATTTGCGCATTGGACCCCTTGTTCGAAAGGAGCTTCTGAACTGTCTCGTCCATTGAATTTGTTGGTTTTGGATGGTTTCTGCTTCAATTGTTTTGCATGAGGACAGAATACCATCCCAGAGCTGTTGCTTAGATGTGAACTGCCTCACGCCATCATAGACACTTCTTTTGATGATGCTCCAGAGGTTCTGAATGGGATTGAGGTCAGGGGAGCATGGGGGTCACACCATAAGTTTGTCCCCTTTTATGCCCATATCAGCCAGAGATGCAGATGTGTTATGTCCAGCATAAGACGGTGCATTATCATGCATGAAATGACCTTGCTGTGGAATACACGGTTCTTCTTCTTGAACCATGGCAGGAAGTGCTGTTTGAGAAACTCCACATACATTATGGAGTTCATCTTTACCCCTTCAGTGATCCTAAAGGGCCCGACAATCTCTCTCCCCATGATTCCAGCCCAAAACATTACTCCACCTCCTCCTTATTGGCGCTGTAGCCATGTTTGCGTGGGGTGTCCATCAACCAGCCATCCTCCACTCCATCCATCTGGACCATCAAGCGTTGCACGGCACTCATCGGTGAACAAAACAGTTTTGAAGTCAGTCTTCATGTATTGTTTGGCCCACTGGAGCCGTTTCTACTTGTGTGCAGTGGAAAGAGGTGGTCGACAGGATGGCTTACGCACAGCTGCAAACCTCTGAAGGACTCTGCATCTTGTAGTTAGGGGACGTTGGAGGCACCAGCTGCTTCAAAAACTTGTCTGCTACTATGACCAAGCTTTTTTGCCGCTGCTCTTTTAACCTGACGTAATTGCCTGTAGGAAAGAGTCCTCAATTTTACCTTATCATCACGCACACGTGTGTACTGTGAATCAGCTACATACTTCTTGATTGTTCGATGATCAGGATGAAGTGTCTTGGCAATGTTGATTGTAGTCATGCCTTGACCTAAACTCTCCACAATTTGTTGCTCCTCATCAGCGGACACATCCTTTTTCTTTCCCATTTTGGCAGAAAATGTAGGCTGCTTAATAATGTGGGACAGCCTTCTTAAGTAGTCTTGCCTTTCATTGGACACACCTGCCAAACTAATTAGCACAGGTGTATGCAATTGCTTACAGTGATATAAAGAGCCCTGACACACAACACCATCAATGAGTTTAACTGACAAACAAAACAAATTCTTCCCTTATTACTCCTAAACACTTTTTGCATAATAATTTGGAACACAGTGTACATGTGCTTTTCCACAAAACACCAGTGGTTCATGTAGTGAATCTTACAGTTCTAACTTGCCAACCGTGGTCTGTATGGAGTTGTTCAATAAAGGGGCCCAAAATTAAGATAACATAGACGGGAGAGGTCTCTATGAATAGGAATTCCTAAGTATTTGATACCCTGTGAGGGCCAGGCAAAGGGAAAGTTGGACTGGATGGAATCCTATATGGATTTGGGGAGGGAGACATCGAGGGCCTCAGACTTCGCTGCATTGATTTTAAAATTTGACCATGTAACAAAATGAACTATTTCAGCCATAACAGCAGGGATGGATATATGTGATTGAGTGATATATACTAGGACATCATCAGCAAATGCAGAGCACTTGTACTCGGAGCCTCCCACCTCAATCCACCTAATATTGGGGTTATGGCGAATTGATGAGAGCAGGTGCTCCGTCACTAGGATGTATAAGAGAGGGGACAGAGGACATCCCTTCCTTGTCCCATTGGTGATTATGAAAGGTGATGAAAATGTTCTGACGCGCCCCCTGGGCCTTGGGACACCCGGAACCAAACCCTTTTTGGTGGATGCTGGGGGTTGTAGTCTCCATGGCGGCGACCCGGTTCCGTGGATCAGGGCGGTCAAACCAGTGGCGGAACTATTTATGTGGTTTTGATGTTTAAATGTCCGGCTACACCACCCGTGGATTGCGGTTAGAGTGAACCTCCGCTGCAGGGCAGACCGCTGAGACTGGTGTTGTGGGTGCAGCAGAGCATAGTATAACTCCCCATGGGAGGAGTATAGCCTCAGGGCAGTGTATGCGGAGGATGGAGGTGATGGTGCAGGGCAGCAGCAGTAATGACACGGAGTCAGTGATGCAGTCCAGAACCTTTACTCACAGTTCTTATTATCCAGACCACTTCTGCAGTTAACGGCTGCCCACGTCGTACTGTGCTCACCAGGTGAGGGGCTCAGACAACTCCGAGATAAAGTGGGTCCTGTGAAGCGCTCAAAAGTTGTGTGTACTTTTTCTGGCCTTTCTTACCAATGCTTCTGTCCAGCTGCCTCGGGCCTCCTCTTGGTAAACTTGTCGCCAGTTTCCCTGACCCTATGTGGTGCCATCCTAGCGGGTGTAGCGAGGGGCTGCGCCACATAAAATGTCACAGCTTCCGGTTTCTAGCTGAGGGTCGTTTCCCGCCTCCACTAGTTTCTTGGACCAGTCTCCCCCTTTGGCCTGACCCCTCCACGCAGATGGATTCGGGAGTGGGGTGGCGACTCGCCCGTCCGCACCCCGGGGATCCCTTCGCTCCTCGTTCCTGGAGCCTTCTCCACTACTCTTCCTTCCTTCTCCCTCTTCCAAGCCTGGGCCTCTGTTACTAGGCCCGCCTCCGGAGCAGAGCTCATGCAGAGCCCCTGCTCCCTGTCACTTCTGCTCAGACTTCTCTGCACTGAACTTAGATGGTGCCCACCTTTTATACTCCCTTCTCAATGCACCCAGGAACTGCTTCCTCCCTGCTCCTGCACTACAGGGTTCCCCTTCCTCGGTGTTCCCTCCCCCCACTCCAGCCAGGGACAGGGACTGTTGTGCCCATCTCAGGGGCATATTGGCATATTAGTCGCCCAGCCCCACGGCAATGTGGTGTAATGCTTGCACTTACCTGAGAGTGAGATATCACACCTCTGGGTGAGTTGCAATACCTCTCTAGCAACCGAGCCCTCGGGGTGCTACAGTTCCATTTATCTTCAGCCTAGGTGACATATTGCGATACAGGGCCGTGATTTTGGCTATAAAAGGGTCCCCTAGACCCCTACCCAAAGCTTTTTAAGAGAATAATATATGGCGTGCCAGGAGACTCTATGGAATGCTTTCTCAGCATCCAACGAGTTTATCTAATTACAAATTTTTAACTGCATCTAGCCCAGGAAATACTTTGTGCCTAGTAGCAGTGTCTGCTAGTCAGCGGATTATCCCAGCTGTTAAGCAAGCTACACCACCTGTAGTTTGGACACTTAATGTTTTCAAAGGAAATGCTTCAGGCCCCCGGGATACTCAGTGAAGAGCATCGGGAGGCACCCCAAGGCATAGGGGCTGGGACTGGCTGTAAGACGCCTTGCGGTGGACCGCCGAGCTCGTTCCTTATAAAAGCTTTTTAACTGCAGCAGCTTTAGTGGACGCTACTGGAGCTGGAATTATGCGGCATGAGACTTGCCCTCCAATAGATCCTTGTAAAAGGAATTAAAGTGTATTTATTCAAATTAGAGAGACAATTTAAATTAAAAAGCTTAGAGCTGCCTCCACCACAGGGGGGCTCGCTCGACCCACCAGCGGACAGGCACCAGTATTGGGAGAGGGGGGCTGGCCATCAGGGTCCACCGCAGCTCTGGCACAAACCCGGCGACACGGAGGTCGCACGGGCTAGAACGGACTGGCCATGTCGGCTTAGCACTTTTTCAGTTTTAGAAGGGCATGACATGCTTATATCTGTGTCTCCCCCTCCTTTTAGTCCTCCACCTCTTTTCTTTTCGCATGACTATATGTACTTGTCACTTTTCCATGTGTTAGTTGTGTCTTCTGAGCAGTTTGTCAGCTTTTGGACACCTTTGAAGGTGTTTTCTATGTGTTTCTATGTGTTTTTGTTTGCCTGCCATTGGTTTTAACGGTGTTCGAAGGTGTTCGACGAACAGTTCGGTGAACATACGGGTGTTCGACGAACCGAACCGAACTCGAACACTAAGGGGGTGGCTCAACACTAGTTTTAATGCCCCTTGGCAGAGTGGTGGAGGTCAGAGTAGCTTAACAAGACGTTTTTAATGCCTCTTACAAGAGCCATGCAGTACAGCATATTAAAAACATTATTCCCATTATTGGGGAGTGGGTCTCCCATAGTCTTTGCCTTTGCCTTCCAAGCAAAAGCAGGCAAAAATTAGGACGGAGGAGCTTGCAATGCAGGCAAACAATATCCATGCAGTACAGCATATTAAAAACATTATTCCCATCATTGGGGAGTGGGTCTCCATCGTCTTTGCCTATGCCTTCCAAGCAAAAGTTGCCAAAAATTAGGACGGAGGAAATTGCAATGCTGGCAACACGGACCACGGTCACCCTGGTGGTATAGTGGTGGTGGAGGCTGAGGATAAGGAGAAGAGCAAAATACAGCCGAAATGAGGAAGCGTATACCCATGTGTGGGTGTGAAGCGGTGCATGGGAATACACCTCCCAAAACAACACAGTGGATTTGACTTTGTTACTTTGCTGTCATTTGGTGGTGATGAGAAGTCTTGCCCAATCCAGCCCTTGTTCATTTTGATAAGGGTCAGCTTGTCAGCATTGTCAGTTGACAGGCGAGTGCGCTTATCAGTTATAATTCCCCCAGCAGCACTAAAATCACGCTCCGATAACACGCTAGTGGCAGGGCAGGCGAGGACCTCCAAGGCGTACAGAGTGAGTACATTCCAAGTGTCCAGCTTGGATACCCAATAATTAAAAGGCACAGAGGAATTACGGAGGATGCTGGTACTTTCGGCAAGGTACTTCCTCACCATCTTTTGAACTTTCCACTCCTTGTGAGAGTACCCCACGCCTCAGGGACTGTAAGCTGGGCGGGTCTCAGAGAGCTTTACCAGAATGTTGACAGTGTTCCCCTGCATCTGCTGGATTGGAGATGCGTCTCTCTTGCCTGTATGCCTTGGTTGGGCAACGAACTGTGACCTCTGATGCTAGAGTGTTCAGATGGGAATTTTTTTAACAGTTCTGCAGCAAGGGCCTTCTGGTGCTGCCCCATCTTTGTAGACCTCTCCACCTCAGGAATAAGAGAATGAAAGTTCTCCTTGTATTGGGGGTCTAAAAGTGTCACCAAAAAGTAATGACTGTCACCCAACAGTTTGACAATGCGAGGGTCACGGCAGCGTAACATCAAGTCAGCCAAGTCACCAAGATGATGACTGACCATGCTCTCCTCCTCCTCCTCCCCCCTGTCCTCAGGCCACCAACGCTGAACCGACGGTATGACAGTTGTACAGGTACTACCATCTACAGCGCATAATAGCAGCTCCTGTTCTTCCTCCTCCTCCTCTCCCTCATTGTCCCCCAATGCACGTTGGGATGAGATGAGGCTGGGCTGTGTGTAATCGCCCGCTACGGCTTCTTGATCCATCTCATCATACTCTGGCTGCAATGCATCCTCTTTAATTCTCTGCAGAGAGCATTGCAAAAGACAGACAAGTGGGATGCTGATGCTAATTATGACATCATCGCCACTCACCATCTTGGTGGACTCCTCAAATTTTGTCAGAATGGTACATATGTCAGACATCCAGGTCCACTCCTGAAGTCTTATGTGTGGAGTCTGACATGAATATCGACGGCCTTGTTGAAGCTGATACTCCACAACTGCTCTCTTCTGCTGACAAATCCTTTGCAACATGTGGAGGGTAGAGTTCCAACGTGTGGGGACATCACACACCAGTCGGTGTGCCGGAAGCTGCAAACACTGCTGCAACATAGCAAAGGCGGCGGAAGCTGTAGCCGACATGCGAACATGAGCTGACAGGCGGCGTACTTTGACGAGCAGATCTGGCAACTCAGGGTACGATTCAAGAAACAGCTGAACCACGAGGTTAAGCACATGAGCCAGGCATAGTACATGTGTGATCTCGCCTCGCCTCAGTGCCGCCACCAGGTTACGGCCATTGTCACACACGACCATGCCTGAAAGTAGGTTCAGTGGTCTCAGCCACAGATCTGCCTGCTCTATCACATCTGTCCACAACTCACAAGCAGTGTGAGGTTTATCACCTAAGCTTATGAGTTTCAGCACAGCCTGATGCCACTTGGCTGAGGCAGTACTGCAGTGCTTCCAGCTTGTAACTGATGTGTTGATATCTTAGATGGAGGCTGAACATGAGGATGAGGAGGACGATGATGCGTAGGAGATGTACACTGTGGGGGCAACTCTGACTTACATAGGGCCCGCAATCCTTGGTGTGGAGAGGATGTGTTCCATCCCAATGTCCGACTGGGTCCTGGCTTCCACTATGTTTTCCCAGTGTGCCGTCAGGGAGATGTACAGTCCCTGGCCACAAGCACTTGTCCACATGTCCGTTTTCAGGTGGACTCTCCCAGTAACTGCATTGTTGAGGGCACGGCAGATGTTTTGGGACACATGCTTGTGCAGTGCGGGGATGGCACACCGGGCAAAATAGTGTCGGCTGGGGACCGAGTACCGAGGGACGGCCACCGCCATAAGGTTGTGAAAGGATTCCGTCTCCACCAGCCTAAAAGGCAGCAGTTCCAATGCAAGCAGTCATGAATAGTGTTGACCCACCCCCTTAGTGTTCGAGTTTGGTTCGGTTCGTCGAACACCCGTATGTTCGCCGAACTGTTCGTCGAACACCTTCGAACACCGTTAAAACCAATGTCAGGCAAACAAAAACACATAGAAACACATAGAAAACACCTTCAAAAGGTGTCCAAAAGCTGAAAAACTGCTCAGAAGACACAACTAACACATGGAAAAGTGACAAGTACATATAGTCATGCGAAAAGAATAGAGGTGGAGGAGTAAAAGGAGGGGGAGACACAGACATAGGCATGTCATGCCCTTCTAAAACCAAAAAAGTGCTAAGCCGACACGGCCAGTCCGTTCCGGCCCATGCGACCTCTGTGTCACCGGGTTTTGCCAGAGCTGCAGTGGATCCTGATGGCCAGCCCCCCCTCTCAATACTGGTGCCTGTCCGCTGGTGGGTCGAGCCCCCCAGCTGTGGGGGGGGGGAGTAACATCTGCAGAAGAAAGACCATTTTTCAGCCAAACTTAGATGTCTACTTCTTTTCGTGGACAATGTGATACGATCCCTTTCTTACGGACACGCCCATCGCTACAAATTCCAGATGAGGCACAAAAACAGCAGGTGCTTCAACGTATATCAAGTGCTCCTTCAAGTGGGCTTTCCTCCACCTCAACTTCAACATCACAAATACTCAAGTCCTCAGAGGTGTCACCCCAATCGCATTTGCTTCCTCACAGCTCCCAAGTAGTGTTGAGCGATACCTTCCGATATCGGGAAATATCGGATCGGATTGGATCGGACCGATACCGAAAAAGTATCGGATATCGCCGATTCCAATACCGGAAACCAATGCAAGTCAATGGGACAGAAATATCGGAATGAAAATAAACCCTTTCTTTCCTTGTAGGTTAATTCTACATGAAGGAAAACAACTAATAATAATGTAGAATGTATTTGGGGAGGTTGGGGAGACAATAAAGGCATAGAGGTTTAGCCCAATCAAATGGAATAGCAGGAATTAATATTTTTTTTAAGACGTTCTGAGTTACGGAAATATTGACTATGTTAAGTATTTTTATATTTTGTCAGATATTTATGTTTCACTACTTCCATGCTCTTCACCTTCTTTTTTACTTCTCCCACACTTTCTCCTTCATCATCCTCAGCATCTTTTTCATCCACTTCTTCTTCACCTTCTTCATCTTCTTCGTATTATTCTTTTTTTTTACATTCTTCATATTCTACTTCTTCATCTTCTTCATCTTCTTCTTCTTCATCATATTCTTATTTGTGGCAGGCATTCCTGTAGTTGTTATCTATAAAAGGTTGGACATTACACCTTTCGTTCTGCCCGTCACAAAAGATTTACAACAGGATTTGTCCACGGTCAGTTTGGCCTGCAGCAGCAGGTCTTTTCCAGGGGCACCACGAGGAGGAACGGACTCATCCCCATACACTGCTTAGTCATCTTCTGCTTATAATTTAGATATTATCTTTTGCTCTGATTTTTAGTCTTATGCTTAATGCTCTTCCGCTTTTTGTTCTGCAGCTTCTTGTATTTCTGCGTCTTGGTTTTCTGTCTCTTGTTCGTCTGTATCTTGGTGCTTGTCTTCTCTTCTTTGTCCTCTTGGTCAACTTCTTCAGGGTCATCTTCTTGGTCTTCTTCGGGGTGGTCTTCAGGGTTGTCGTCTTCAGGGGTCCTCGTCTTTGGGGTCCTCGTCTTCTTCGGGTTGGTCTTCTGGGTCCTCGTCTTCGGGGTCCTCATCTTCTTTGGAGTGGTCTTCAGGGTCCTCGTCTTCTTCGGGGTGGTCTTCAGGGTCCTCGTCTTCTTCGGGGTGGTCTTCAGGGTCCTCGTCTTCAGGGTCGTCGTCTTCGGGGTCCTCGTCTTCTTAGGGTTGGTCTTCAGGGTCCTCGTCTTCAGGGTCCTCGTCAGGGAGATCTAGAGTGATTACCAAGAACCATTTCAAAAAGCTTGAACTTGGAAATGTAGCAGAAGGTACAAGAAAGCTGAGGAACTACCGAGGACCAGCTGACGGTACTGGAACCCGGATGGGTAGCAGAAGGTACAAGAGCCAATGGAACTGCCGAAGACCAGCTGACGGTACAGGAACTCGGTTACTAAGCAGGAGGTACCTGTGCCAGAAAGCACTACCAAGGACCAGCAGACGTTGGTGGAACTTGGATACCAAGAAGGAGACACCTAATCCAAAGGCACTGCCGAGAACCAGCTGACGGTACTGGAACCCGGATGGGTAGCAGAAGGTACCCATGTAAAAAAAAGTTCAAAGCCGCAAGCCCGCCGCAGTTACCAAAACCCACAGTCCTACAGGGGGTGCTTGTCCTATTGGCACTATGGAACCAGCCTTCATTGCCAGATCCCGCAGCCCACATAGGAGTCACCTAAACTGCAGGCACCATAGAGTCGGCTAACCCGACCGCAACACGACAGGACAACGCATTGGAGGCAAAGTGACGTTGACACTACCCGGAAACAGCTGGCGTGCTGGAACCAGGCTGGGCAGGAGGGAGTACCCATGCCAAAGTCACTGCCGAGAACCAGCTGATGGTACTGGAACCCGGATGGGTAGTAGAAGGTACAAGAGCAAATGGAACTACCGAGGACCAGCTGACGGTATTTGAACCCGGATGGGTAGCAGAAGGTACAAGAGCCAATGGAACTGCCGAAGACCAGCTGACGGTACTGGAACTCGGTTACTAAGCAGGAGGTACCTGTGCCAGAAAGCACTACCAAGGACCAGCAGACGTTGGTGGAACTTGGATACCGAGAAGGAGGCACCTAATCCAAAGGCACTGCCGAGAACCAGCTGACGGTACTGGAACCCGGATGGGTAGCAGAAGGTACCCATGTAAAAAAAAGTTCAAGGCCGCGAGCCGGCCGCAGTTACCAAAACCCACAGTCCTACAGGGGCTGCTTGTCCTATTGGCACTATGGAACCAGCCTTCATTGCCAGATCCCGCAGCCCACATAGGAGTCACCTAAACTGCAGGCACCATAGAGTCGGCTAACCCGACCGCAACACGACAGGACAACGCATTGGAGGTAAAGTGACGTTGACACTACCCGGAAACAGCTGGCGTGCTGGAACCAGGCTGGGCAGGAGGGAGTACTCATGCCAAAGTCACTGCCGAGAACCAGCTGACGGTACTGGAACCCGGATGGGTAGTAGAAGGTACAAGAGCAAATGGAACTACCGAGGACCAGCTGACGGTACTGGAATCCGGATTGGTAGCAGAAGGTACAAGAGCCAATGGAACTGGCGAAGACAAGCTGACGGTACTGGAACTCGGTTATTAAGCAGGAGGTACCTGTGCCAGAAAGCACTACCAAGGACCAGCAGACGTTGGTGGAACTTGGATACCGAGAAGGAGGCACCTAATCCAAAGGCACTGCCGAGAACCAGCTGGCAGTGCTGGAACCCAGGGTAAATACTAAAAACAGAGTGGAGCTAGAGGTGTAATTGGAGCAAGTTTTAAATCAGTAGTAGTGAGAATGTGGACAGAGCAGGAGAAATTGCCGTCCGCACAGCAGGGGAACAGCTGACGTTGCTGAAACCCAATGACACGGCAGCAAGTGTTGACTGTGCAGACGGCACTTCCGAGCGCCAACTGGCGGTGTTGGAGCTCAGGGATAATACTGAAAACAGAGGAGCCAGAGGTGTAATTGGAGCAACTTTAAAATCTGTAGTAGTGAGAATGTGGACAGAGCAGGAGAAATTGCCGTCCGCACAGCAGGGGAACAGTTGACGTTACTGAACCCCAATAACACGGCAGCAAGTGTTGACTGTGCAGACGGCACTTCCGAGCGCCAACTGGCGGTGTTGGAGCTCAGGGATAATACTGAAAACAGAGGAGCCAGAGGTGTAATTGGAGCAACTTTAAAATCTGTAGTAGTGAGAATGTGGACAGAGCAGGAGAAATTGCCGTCCGCACAGCAGGGGAACAGTTGACGTTACTGAACCCCAATAACACGGCAGCAAGTGTTGACTGTGCAGACGGCACTTCTGAGCGCCAACTGGCGGTGTTGGAGCTCAGGAATAATACTGAAAACAGAGCAGCCAGAGGTGTAATTGGAGCAACTTTAAAATCTGTAGTAGTGAGAATGTGGACAGAGCAGGAGAAATTGCCGTCCGCACAGCAGGGGAACAGCTGATGTTACTGAACCCCAATAACACGGCAGCAAGTGTTGACTGTGGAGACGGCTCTTCCGAGCGCCAACTGGCGGTGTTGGAGCTCAGAGATAATACTGAAAACAGAGGAGCCAGAGGGGTAATTGGAGTAACTTTAAAATCTGTAGTAGTGAGAATGTGGACAGAGCAGGAGAAATTGCCGTCCGCACAGCAGGGGAACAGCTGACGTTACTGAACCCCAATAACACGGCAGCAAGTGTTGACTGTACAGACGGCACTTCCGAGCGCCAACTGGCGGTGTTGGAGCTCAGGGATAATACTGAAAACAGAGGAGCCAGAGGTGTATTTGGAGGAGGTTTTAAATCAGTAGTACAGTGGATGTGGACAGAGCAGGAGAAATTGCCGTCCGCACAGCAGGGGAACAGCTGACGTTACTGAACCCCAATAACACGGCAGCAAGTGTTGACTGTGCAGACGGCACTTCCGAGCGCCAACTGGCGGTGTTGGAGCTCAGGGATAATACTGAAAACAGAGGAGCCAGAGGTGTAATTGGAGCAACTTTAAAATCTGTAGTAGTGAGAATGTGGACAGAGCAGGAGAAATTGCCTTCTGCACAGCTGGGGAACAGCTGACGTTACTGAACCCCAATAACACGGCAGCAAGTGTTGACTGTGCAGATGGCACTTCCGAGCGCCAACTGGTGGTGTTGGAGCTCAGGGATATTACTGAAAACAGAGGAGCCAGAGGTGTAATTGGAGCAACTTTAAAATCTGTAGTAGTGAGAATGTGGACAGAGCAGGAGAAATTGCCGTCTGCACAGCAGGGGAACAGCTGACGTTACTGAACCCCAATAACACGGCAGCAAGTGTTGACTGTGCAGACGGCACTTCCGAGCGCCAACTGGCGGTGTTGGAGCTCAGGGATAATTCTGAAAACAGAGGAGCCAGAGGTGTAATTGGAGCAACTTTAAAATCTGTAGTAGTGAGAATGTGGACAGAGCAGGAGAAATTGACGTCCGCACAGCAGGGGAACAGCTGACGTTACTGAACCCCAATAACACGGCAGCAAGTGTTGACTAGTGTTGAGCCACCCCCGTAGTGTTCGAGTTCGGTTCGGTTCGTCGAACACCCGTGTGTTCGCCGAACTGTTCGTCGAACTGTTCGTCGAACACCTTCGAACACCGTTAAAACCAATGGCAGGCAAACAAAAACACATAGAAAACACCTTCAAAGGTGTCCAAAAGCTGACAAACTGCTCAGAAGACACAACTAACACATGGAAAAGTGACAAGTACATATAGTCATGCGAAAAGAAAAGAGGTGGAGGAGTAAAAGGAGGGGGAGACACAGATATAGGCATGTCATGCCCTTCTAAAATCCAAAAAGTGAGAAGCCGAGACGGCCAGTCCGCTCCTGCCCGTGCCACCTCCGTGTCGCCGGGTTTGTGCCAGAGCCGCGGTGAACCCTGACGGCCAGCCCCCCTCTCCCAATACTGGTGCCTGTCCGCTGGTGGGTCGAGAGAGCCCCCCTGTGGTGGAGGCAGCTCTAAGCTTTTTAATTTAAATTGTCCCTCTAATTTGAATGAATACACTTTAAATCCATTTACAAGGATCTATTGGAGGGCAAGTCTCATGCCAGCAGCCGCGTAATTCCAGCTCCAGTAGCGTCCACTGAAGATGCTGCAGTTAAAAAGCTTTTATAAGGATCGAGTTCGGCTGTCCACCGCAAGGCATCCCAGTGCCAGTCCCAGCCCCTATGCCTTGGGGTGCCTCCTGATGCTCTTCACTAAGTATCCCGTGGTCCCGAAGCATTTCCTTTGAAAAAATTAAGTGTCCAAACTACAGGTGGTGTAGCTTGCTTAACAGCCGGGATAATCCGCTGACTAGCAGACACTGCTACTAGGCACAAAGTATTTCCTGGGCTAGATGCAGTTAAAAATTTGTAAGTAGATACTCTCGTTGGATGCTGAGAAAGCATTCCATAGAGTCTCCTGGCACGCCATATATGATTCTCTTAAAAAGCTTGGGGTAGGGGTCTAGGGGACCCTTTTATAGCCAAAATCACGGCCCTGTATCACAATACGTCACCTAGGCTGAAGATAAATGGAACTGTAGCACCGAGGGCTCGGTTGCTACAGACGTATTGCACCTCACCCAGAGGTGTGATATCTCACTCTCAGATAAGGATGGAGTGTGGATCAGGACCCGACACCTGCATGCATTACACCACATTGCCGTGGGGCAGGGCGACCAATATGCCCCTGAGATGGGCACGACAGTCCCTGTCCCTGGCTGGAGTGGGGGGAGGGAACACTGAGGAAGGGGAACCCTGCAGTGCAGGAGCAGGGAGGAAGCAGTTTCTGGGTGCATTGAGAAGGGAGTATAAAAGGTGGGCACCATCTTAGTTCAGTGCAGAGAAGTCTGAGCAGAAGTGACAGGGAGCAGGGGCTCTGCATGAGCTCTGCTCCGGAGGCGGGCCTAGTAACAGAGGCCCAGGCCTGCAAGAGGGAGAAGGAAGGAAGAGGAGCGGAGAAGGCTCCAGGAACGAGGAATGAAGGGATCCCAGGGGTGCGGACGGGCGAGTCGCCACCGCACGCCCGAATCCACCTGCGTGGAGGGGTCAGGCCAAAGGGGGAGACCGGTCCCCGAACTAGTGGAGGCAGGAAACGACCCTCAGCTAGAAACCGGAGGCTCTGACATTTTATGTGGCGCAGCCCCTTGCTCCACCCGCTAGGAAGGCACCACATAGGGTCAGGGAAACTGGCGCCAAGTTTACCAAGAGGAGGCCCGAGGCAGCCGGACAGAAGTGTTGGTAAGAAAGGCCAGACAAAGGACACACAAAGGGGGTCCTGTGAAGCACTCCAAAGTTATCTGGGAGTTGTCTGAGCCCCTCACCTGGTGAGCACAGTACGACGTGGGCAGCCGTTACCTACAGACGTGGTCTGGATAATAAGAACTGTGAGTAAAGGCCCTGAACTGCATCACTGACTCCGTGTCGTTACTGCTGCTGCCCTGCACCATCACCCCCATCCTCCGCATACACTGCCCTGAGGCTATACTCCTCCCGTGGGGAGTTATGCTACGCTCTGCTGCACCCACAACACCAGCCTTAGCGGTCTGCCCTGTAGCGGCGGTTCACTCTGACCGCAATCCACGGGTGGCGTAGTCGGACATTTAAACATCAAAACCACATAAATAGTTCCGCCACTGGTTTGACCGCCCTGAGCCACGGAACCGGATCGCCGCCACGAAGACTACAACCACCAGCATCCACCAAAAAGGGTCCGGCTCCGGGTGTCCCAAGGCCCAGGGGGTGCGTCAGAACATTTTCATCACCTTTCACAATCACCAATGGGACAAGGCAGGGATGTCCTCTGTCCCCTCTCTTATACATCCTAGTGACGGAGCACCTGCTCTCATCAATTCGCCATAACCCCAATATTAGGTGGATTGAGGTGGGAGGCACCGAGAACAAGTGCTCTCTATTTGCTGATGATGTCCTAGTATATATCACTCAATCACATATATCCATCCCTGCTGTTATGGCTGAAATAGATCACTTTGTTACATGGTAAAATTTTAAAATCAATGCAGCGAAGTCTGAGGCCCTCGATGTCTCCCTCCCTAAATCCATATAGGATTCCATCCAGTCCAACTTTCCCTTTGCCTGGCCCTCACAGGGTATCAAATACTTAGGAATTCCTATTCATAGAGACCTCTCCCATCTATGTTATCTTAATTTTGGGCCCTTTATTGAACAATTCCATACAGACCACGGTTGGCAAGTTAGAACTGTAAGATTCACTACGTGAACCACTGGTGTTTTGTGGAAAAGCACATGTACACCGCGTTCCAAATTATTATGCAAAAAGTGTTTAGGAGTGATAAGGGAAGAATTTGTTTGTTTGTCAGTTAAACTCATTGATGGTGATGTGTGTCAGGGCTCTTTATATCACTGTAAGCAATTGCAGACACCTGTGCTAATTAGTTTGGCAGGTGTGTCCAATGAAAGGCAAGACTACTTAAGAAGGCTCTCTCACATTATTAAGCAGCCTACATTTTCTGCCAAAATGGGAAAGAAAAAGGATGTGTCTGCTGCTGAGAAGCAACAAATTGTGGAGTGTTTAGGTCAAGGCATGACTACAATCAACATTGTGCGATGATCAGGATGAAGTGTCTTGGCAATCAAGAAGTATGTAGCTGATTCACAGTACACACGTGTGCGTGCTGATAAGGGCAAATTGAGGACTCTTTCCTACAAGAAATTACGTCAGGTTGAAACAGCAACGGCAAAAAAGCCTTGTCATAGCAGCAGACAAGTTTTTGAAGCTGCTTGTGCCTCCAACGTCCCCCGAACAACAAGATGCAGGGTCCTTCAGAGGTTTGCAGCTGTGCATATGCCATCCTGTCGACCTCCTCTATCCACTTCACACAAGCAGAAACGGCTCCAGTGGGCCAAACATTACATGAAGACTGATTTCAAAACTGTTTTGTTCACGGATGAGTGCCGTGCAGCGCTCGATGGTCCAGATGAATGGAGTGGAGGATGGCTGGTTGATGGACACCCCACGCAAACACGGCTACAGCGCCAACAAGGAGGAGGTGGAGTAATGTTTTGGGCTGGAATCATGGGGAGAGAGATTGTCGGCCCCTTTAGGATCCCTGAAGGCGCTAAAGATGAACTCCATAATGTATGTGGATTTTCTCAAACAGCACTTCCTGCCATGGTTCAAGAAGAAGAACCGTGTATTTCACAGCAAGATCATTTTTCTGCATGATAATGCACCATCTCATGCTGCACATAAAACATCTGCATCTCTGGCTGATATGGGCATAAAAGGGGACAAACTTATGGTGTGACCCCCATGCTCCCCTGACCTCTACCCCATTCAGAACCTTTGGAGCATCATTAAAAGGAGTGTCTATGATGGCGGGAGGCAGTTCACATCTAAGCAACAGCTCTGGGAGGGTATTCTGTCCTCATGCAAAACAATTGAAGCAGAAACCATCCAAAACCTGACAAATTCAATGGACGAGAGAGTTCAGAAGCTCCTTTCGAACAAGGGGTCCTATGTGAAAATGTAACATCACCTAGAATAAAGTTTTGAGTTGAAAACTGTTTGATTTCAGTTTCTAACAACCTGCTAATGCTTATAATTTCAAAAATGACCATTTTTTTGGTCTTTATTAAAATGAAAAGGTTGATCGAAAAGTTTGGGGGATCTAAGAGTGTGGCAACCCAGTAGTCATGATTACTTCGAATTCTGACAATATGAGGGTCATGCTGCAGGTAGTGCAGCAAGAAGGCACTTATGTGTCTTGCGCATCTCGGAGCCCCAAAATTATTTTCCGGGCTACATGCAGCTAAAAATTATTTTTAATTTTAAATCTGGTGAAGCTTATTATAGATGGCCTAATAGCATCAGTGCTGCACACTGCTACAAAGCCCAAATTATTTTCCAGGCAAGATACAGATAAACATGATTAGTAATTTGAAAGCTTAAAACGGTTGGTAGGGTGATTTTAACCAATCATCAAGCTTTTACTCTCCCCAGGATGACACAGGGGTAGAAAAGTCGTTTCGGATCCATGATTTGTTCATTTTTATGAACGTGAGTCTGTCTACATTATCAGTGGAGAGCCGCGTGTGCTTATCTGTCAGCACACCACCAGCAGCGCTGAACACACGTTCAGACAGAACGCTGGCTGCGGGGCATGACAAGATCTCCAAGGCGTAAGTGGCTAGCTCCGGCCATTTATCCAGATTGGAAGCCCAAAAAGAGTAAGGGTCCAGTGACACAGTCGTGGCTTCAATGTTTACTTGGAGATACTCCTGTACCATCGTCTCTAGGCGTTGACTATGTGTCAGACTTCTTGTCTCCTGTGGCCTTGCAAAGGATGGGCTAAAAAAGTGGTGAAATGATTCCGCAAAATTGATGTTACCAGCAGATACTGTGGTTCTGTTACGGTTTGAGTGCTGAACACTTGACGGTCCCACGGTTGGCAAGTTGGAACTGTGAGATTCACTACGTGCACCACTGGTATTTTGTGGAAAAGCACATGTAAGATTCTGCAACAGTCTCTGCTGATACTCCTGCATGCGTGCATCCCTTTCTATGGCAGGAATAATTTCTGCAAATTTACTTTTGTACCGGGGATCTAACAGTGTGGCAACCCAGTAGTCAGGATTATTTCTAATTCTCACAATTCGAGGGTCATGTTGCAGGTAGTGCAGCAAGAAGGCACTCATGTGTGTTGCGCATCCAGGAGCACCAAGTCCCTGTTGTGTTGGTGGCGAGGTAGCAATCATGCTTCCTTCCTCTGTCCTCTCCCCCCAACCTCGCACAACAGAAATGTGATCAAGGTCTCCCTCATCTGATGAGTCTTCCATCAGTTCGTCCTCCACTTCTTCCTGGGCTCCTGCACCTTCCTCACTAGTTTGGCTGCTACCATGCGCCCTGGTAAAATCATCTCCCCCACCCTCACATGCCTGCCGCCTTGGTGCTGCCGACCGTCTGGACCTTGCAGATGTTAGCCCTTCCGCATACAACTCCTCCTCCTCTACTTCCTCCACCTCCTCTTGTGCCACCACCTGACTCCGAATTCTGTTTAACATGTGCTCCAGCATGTAAATCACCGGAATAGTCATGCTGATAATGGCATCGTCAGCACTAAACATCTTCGTCGCCATTTCAAAACTGTGCAGAAGGGTGCATAGGTCCCTGATCTGAGACCACTCCTCCAGCGTGATTTGCCCCACCTCTGAATCTCGTTGGCCCAGGCTATACGTCAGAACGTATTGCACCAGGGCTTGTCGGTGCTGCCACAGTCGCTGCAACATGTGCAGAGTTGAATTCCACCGGGTAGGCACATCGCATTTTAGCCGGTGAAGTGGCAGGCCCAACGACTTCTGTAGAGATGTAAGTCGCTGAGCTGCGGGATGCGAACGGCGGAAGTGAGCACACAGCGACCGTGCCCTCTGCAGAAGGCCATCTAGTCTGGGATAGTGGGCTAAAAATTGCTGGACAACCAGGTTCAACACGTGAGCCATACAAGGCACGTGTGTGACATTGCCCCGGCGAAGGGCCGCACCCAGGTTTGCAGCATTGTCGCACACGGCCTTCCCTGGTTTCAGGTCCAGTGGAGACAACCATTCATGAAATTGGTTCTCCAGAGCTGACCACAACTCCTCAGCTGTGTGACTCACATTTCCCAGACATTTCAATGTAAAAACCACCTGATGACGTTGAGCCCTACTGCCAGCATAGTAAGGAGGTGTGCAGGATCCCTTCTGCGCAGTTAGAAAGCTTGTGGCATGATCAGACAGCCTTTGGGTGCAGGTGGAAGACCGAGAGGAGGTTGAGGAGGCAGAAGCAGTGGAGGAAAAATGACATAAAGAGGATTGACGCACAACTCGTGGGGACGGCAAGACTTGGACAGCAGCCCCTTGTCCTGCTGTCACCATAGTTACCCAGTGCCCAGTCAGCGACATGTAACGCCCCTGTCCATGCCTACTCGTCCAAGTGTCTGTGGTGAAATGCACCCTGTCACACACAGAGTTTCTCAAAGAAGCGGTGATGTTGTGTGCGACATGCTGGTGGAGCGCAGGCACACCTTTCTTTGAGAAGTAGTGCCGACTGGGCATCTGGTACTGGGGCACTGCGACGGACATAAGGTCTCGAAAATCCTCTGTGTCCACCAGGCGGAAAGGCAGCATTTCTGTAGCCAAGAGCTTGCAGATGGTGAAATTCAACCTCTTAGCTTTCTCATGGCTAGGAGGAAATGGTCTTTTACTTGTCCACATCTGAGGGACCGAGGGCTGGCTATTGTGCTTAGACGGGGTTGATAAGGGTGTCCCCGGCAAACTGCCGGTCTGTGAGGAAGATGCAGGCGGACATGTTAGGTTGCCTTGATCCAAAGGTGGTGCTATCGATGTCGGACAGCGCTCAAGACCAGCTGGTGTTACCACCTCCAAAGAAAATGATGATCTGCCAATCACGCTGGCTGTTGCGGGTAAAGAGGTGGCAGGTCTGCGCCCCAAAACAGGTGTGACTGCTGTCCCCCCAGTCACAGAGGATGAAGAGGCCGCGGATGCACAAGATATGGCAGACGGTGGTTGGCCCGGCCGGCTAGACCGCATTGTAGCACACTGAGCTTCCCACTGCAACTTATGCTTCATGTCCATGTGCCGGTTCATGCATGAAGTACTCAAACTATGTATTTTTTGGCCTCTACTTAGCTTTTGCTGACAAATGTTACAGATAACACGAGTTGGGTCATCTTTATCGATCTGAAAAAATGCCCAGGCTATGCAAGGCTTAGCACCCATGCGACCTGAAGAGCCACCACGACTTGTGGTGAGAGGCAGAGTTGTGTTTGAGGATGCAGTTGTTGACGTGCTTCCAGTACTACGTCTCTGTCCAGGAAGGCGCAACCTGACCTCGTCGTCACTAGCATCTTCCTCCACCTCCTCTGCTGACCTCATCTCTTGGCTGACTGTGGGTTGACAGTAAGTGGGATCTCCGACCTCATCATCATCACCCTGTGCGTTATCACACCCGTCGTCCTCAGAGCCAACCTGTTCCTGCCCTGACAAAAAACTAAAGTTGTCGCTCCAGTCAGGTATTTGAGTCTTATCATCGTCTTCCTCATTGTCTCCACCAACAGGAGTTACAGTTTGGGAATGAGGGTCTACATTATGGTCAGAACCTTCTGCGTCTGGTCCTGGATCCGACTCATAAAGATTCTGGGCATCAGTGCAGATCATTTCCTCGTCTGGATTCACAGAAGCGCTGGAGTCGACCTCTGATTCCCAGGCTATAGTATGAGTAAACAGCTCTGCAGACTCAACCATCTGTTCTACCTCATACTCAGACGGGCAGCTGGAGATTTGGGAGCTGTGAGGAAGCAAGTGCGATTTGGGTGACACCTTTGAGGACTGGAGTATTTGTGATGTTGAAGTTGATGTGGAGGAGAGCCCACTTAAAGGAGCACTTGATATCCGTTGAAGCACCTGCTGTTTTTGTGCCTCATCTGGAATTTGTAGCGATTGGCGTGGCCGTAAGAAAGGGATCTTATCACATTGTCCGCTAAAAGAAGTAGACATTTTAGTTTGGCTGGAAGATGGTCTTTCTTCTGCACCTACCCCACGGACACAACCTTTTTTCCCCTTCCCAACACGCCTATTCCCCTTTCCACCAGCAGCAGGCCTTTTTCCACTCATTTTGGTGGTTAACTAATTCACAACTCTGGAGTTGTTTGCACAAAAAAACAATGGATGGTAACCGAGCAGAGCTGAGTGGCCAAACTGTGGTATTAGGCCAAAACTATTGGCTGGGTTAGATGCAGAAAAAAATTATTTTTAATTTGCAACCTGATGGAGGTCAGTATAGATGGACTAATAGACCAAGTCCCACACACCGCTAGAAGCCCAAATATTTTTTCAGAGCTAGATGCAGAAAATTTTTTTATTCAATTTGCAACCTGATGGAGGTCAGTATAGATGGACTAATAGACCAAGTCCCACACACTGCTAGAAGCCCAAATATTTTTTCAGAGCTAGATGCAGAAAAAAATTATTTTTAATTTGCAACCTGATGGAGGTCAGTATAGATGGACTAATAGACCAAGTCCCACACACCGCTAGAAGCCCAAATATTTTTTCAGAGCTAGATGCAGAAAAAAATTATTTTTAATTTGCAACCTGATGGAGGTCAGTATAGATGGACTAATAGACCAAGTCCCACACACCGCTAGAAGCCCAAATATTTTTTCAGAGCTAGATGCAGAAAATTTTTTTATTCAATTTGCAACCTGATGGAGGTCAGTATAGATGGACTAATAGACCAAGTCCCACACACTGCTAGAAGCCCAAATATTTTTTCAGAGCTAGATGCAGAAAAAAATTATTTTTAATTTGCAACCTGATGGAGGTCAGTATAGATGGACTAATAGACCAAGTCCCACACACTGCTAGAAGCCCAAATATTTTTTCAGAGCTAGATGCAGAAAAAAAATATTTTTAATTTGCAACCTGATGGAGGTCAGTATAGATGGACTAATAGACCAAGTCCCACACACCGCTAGAAGCCCAAATATTTTTTCAGAGCTAGATGCAGAAAATTTTTTTATTCAATTTGCAACCTGATGGAGGTCAGTATAGATGGACTAATAGACCAAGTCCCACACACTGCTAGAAGCCCAAATATTTTTTCAGAGCTAGATGCAGAAAAAAATTATTTTTAATTTGCAACCTGATGGAGGTCAGTATAGATGGACTAATAGACCAAGTCCCACACACCGCTAGAAGCCCAAATATTTTTTCAGAGCTAGATGCCGAAAAAAATTATTTTTAATTTGCAACCTGATGGAGGTCAGTATAGATGGACTAATAGACCAAGTCCCACACACCGCTAGAAGCCCAAATATTTTTTCAGAGCTAGATGCAGAAAAAAATTATATTCAATTTGCAACCTGCTGGAGGTCAGTATAGAAGGACTAATAGAACAAGTCCCACACACTGCTAGAAGCCCAAATATTTTTTCAGAGCTAAATGAAGAAAAAAATTATTTTTAATTTGCAACCTGATGGAGGTCAGTATAGATGGACTAATAGACCAAGTCCCACACACTGCTAGAAGCTCAAATATTTTTTCAGAGCTAGATGCAGAAAAAAATTATTTTTAATTTGCAACCTGATGGAGGTCAGTATAGATGGACTAATAGACCAAGTCCCACACACTGCTAGAAGCCCAAATATTTTTTCAGAGCTAGATGCAGAAAAAAATTATTTTTAATTTGCAACCTGATGGAGGTCAGTATAGATGGACTAATAGACCAAGTCCCACACACCGCTAGAAGCCCAAATATTTTTTCAGAGCTAGATGCAGAAAAAAATTATATTCAATTTGCAACCTGCTGGACGTCAGTATAGAAGGACTAATAGAACAAGTCCCACACACTGCTAGAAGCCCAAATATTTTTTCAGAGCTAAATGAAGAAAAAAATTATTTTTAATTTGCAACCTGATGGAGGTCAGTATAGATGGACTAATAGACCAAGTCCCACACACTGCTAGAAGCCCAAATATTTTTTCTGAGCTAGATGCAGAAAAAAATTATTTTTAATTTGCAACCTGATGGAGGTCAGTATAGATGGACTAATAGACCAAGTCCCACACACCGCTAGAAGCCCAAATATTTTTTCAGAGCTAGATGCAGAAATTTTTTTTATTCAATTTGCAACCTGATGGAGGTCAGTATAGATGGACTAATAGACCAAGTCCCACACACTGCTAGAAGCCCAAATATTTTTTCAGAGCTAGATGCAGAAAAAAATTATTTTTAATTTGCAACCTGATGGAGGTCAGTATAGATGGACTAATAGAACAAGTCCCACACGCTGCTAGAAGCCCAAATATTTTTTCAGAGATAAATGAAGAAAAAAAATATTTTTAATTTGCAACCTGATGGAGGTCAGTATAGATGGACTAATAGACCAAGTCCCACACACTGGTAGAAGCCCAAATAATTTTTCAGAGCTAGATGCAGAAAAAAATTATTTTTAATTTGCAACCTGATGGAGGTCAGTATAGATGGACTAATAGACCAAGTCCCACACACTGCTAGAAGCCCAAATATTTTTTCAGAGCTAGATGCAGAAAAAAATTATATTCAGTTTGCAACCTGATGGAGGTCAGTATAGATGGACTAATAGACCAAGTCCCCCACACTGCTAGAAGCCCAAATATTTTTTCTGAGCTAGATGCAGAAAAAAATTATTTTTAATTTGCAACCTGATGGAGGTCAGTATAGATGGACTAATAGACCAAGTCCCACACACCGCTAGAAGCCCAAATATTTTTTCAGAGCTAGATGCAGAAATTTTTTTTATTCAATTTGCAACCTGATGGAGGTCAGTATAGATGGACTAATAGACCAAGTCCCACACACTGCTAGAAGCCCAAATATTTTTTCAGAGCTAGATGCAGAAAAAAATTATTTTTAATTTGCAACCTGATGGAGGTCAGTATAGATGGACTAATAGAACAAGTCCCACACGCTGCTAGAAGCCCAAATATTTTTTCAGAGATAAATGAAGAAAAAAATTATTTTTAATTTGCAACCTGATGGAGGTCAGTATAGATGGACTAATAGACCAAGTCCCACACACTGCTAGAAGCCCAAATATTTTTTCAGAGCTAGATGCAGAAAAAAATTATTTTTAATTTGCAACCTGATGGAGGTCAGTATAGATGGACTAATAGACCAAGTCCCACACACTGCTAGAAGCCCAAATATTTTTTCAGAGCTAGATGCAGAAAAAAATTATATTCAGTTTGCAACCTGATGGAGGTCAGTATAGATGGACTAATAGAATGATGCTATGCCCAAAAGATTTTACTTCACTAGGTGCAGTAAAAAAATTGGTATTCTATACACAGGTGGTATATCTTGCAACACAGATAGGCTACTCAACTGACTAACACACTCTGCAATAGGCCAAAAAGGATTAGCTTTGCTAGATTCAGCCAAATGCTGTGAAAAAAACTTGCACAGCACTGGCACAGACCTGCCTGGCAAAAACTGATAGGAACTGATGTAACCTAGTCCTGAAAAGGACTCCAATTACAATTAGTCTTTACTCCCACAATCTATCTATTTAAGAGCACAGACCTGCCTGATAAAAGTCGTAGGAAATGCTGTAACCTAGTCCTTAAAAGGACTGCAATCACAACTATTCCCTACTCCCAAGCTATCTGTATATTTGTGCGAAAATTGGCTTGAAATTAACAAGGTATAGCGCACACAGCAACAGCGGTGCCGTCTAACACGCAGCTGCAGCAGTGAGAAAATGGTGGCGACGGGGAAAATGGCTTGGTCTTATAGGGCAAGGACATGTGACATACACTGCCAATCACACATGCCCTTGCTTGTGTGAAAAAAAGCACTTCGCTCCGTGTGTGCGCTGCTGATAGGCTGACAGATTGCACCTCCCCACTGCAAATGCGGGAAAGAGAAAAAAAAATGGAGATCTTCATTGTTCCTGCAGAGATCCATCCCCTGCCCCTCCCCCCGCCCCGCTGTACACTCAAACTGCGTATTAACATTAATTTTCATCATTACTGAGAAAAAATCCAGTTATGATTTTGGTGCACGAACAGTTATCGAACATAACCTCGAACAGCCGAATTTTTCTCAAATTGTTCGTGTTCGCCGACCGGCTCGAACACCGCCCAAAACAGCTCGAATTTGAGATTGGCGAACAGTTCGAGTAGAACAACGCTCATCTCTAGTGTTGACTGTGTAGACGGCACTTCCGAGCGCCAACTGGCGGTGTTGGAGCTCAGGAATAATACTGAAAACAGAGGAGCCAGAGGTGTAATTGGAGCAACTTTAAAATCTGTAGTAGTGAGTGTTATGATCTGCTACAGAGACTAAGGAAAGGCAGGAGATCTGTCCCTACAATAGAACTAAACTAGATCCCTACGATGTAACGGGGAACCTGATCCTGCGATCAGACCCGCTAAAGTCCTCGGCTAGTCTGAACGCAGACCTATAGATGTGGGGGAGGGATCCCTACAAGTTCTAGGGACTGGAATAAGTTGGACACCTCCTAGCAGAAATAGTAGCAGTCAAAGACAAACACACAACAAAAAGCAAAGAGGTCATAAGGCCTAGCAAAACTAACAGAGTACGGCAATAGAGCAACAAGCTAGCTCAACAGTAGTAAATACAAATGAAGTCCAGCAAAGCCAGGAGGGCGGAGCCGGATTAAATAGGCAAAATGGTCATGTGACCAGCAAACTAAAAAAAAACCTAACAGAAGAGTTGTAACAGTACCCTCTCTTCTAAGAGGATCCTCCGGATCCCCTAGGCCCAGGCTTACCAGGAAACCTCCTGTGAAACGCTCGGACAAGTCTGGGGCAGAAACATCATCCGCCCTCACCCATGAGTTATCCTCAGGTCCGAAACCCTTCCAAGCAACGAGATACTGCAAACTCCCTCTATACCGTCTAGAATTTAGGATGCGGGAAATTTCATATTCCCCGTCCTCCACCACCGGAGGAACAGTAGCAGAGGCGTCACCATCCGACACAAAAGCTTTTTTCAACAGAGAAACATGAAACACCGGATTAATCCTCCAGGACGTAGGAACCTCCAGCCTAACAGCAGATTGGTTAACTATCTGAAGTACCTTAAAGGGCCCTACAAACTTGGGACCCAATTTTTTAGAAGGAATCCTCAATCGCAGATTCTTAGAGGACAACCAAACCATGTCACCAACAGCAAACAAAACCTTTTGCCGTTTCCTATCAAAGTACCTCTTAGATTTTTTGTTAGCCTCCTGAAGATTACCATGCACATCCGTCCAAACTCTCTCCAAATCACCGGAAAAACTCTCCTCCTCAGGCACAGCCGAAACCAATTTGGAAAATGACCCAAAAGACGGATGTCTCCCAGAACAACAAAAAAAAGGCGAACACCCAGCAGAAGAGGATGTATGGTTGTTAAGAGCAAATTCAGCAAGTGGCAGAAACTCAGACCACCCCTCTTGATTGTCTGCCACAAAACAACGCAAGAACTGCTCAACATCCTGGTTCTTCCTTTCTGTCTGACCATTAGACTCAGGATGATATCTGGATGAAAACGACAAATGAACTCCCAACCTGTCACAAAAGGCACGCCAAAAACAAACCACGAACTGAGGTCCCCTATCAGAAACAATGTCAGTAGGAACACCATGTAGTCTGACAATCTCCTTGACAAAGGCCTTAGCGAGTGTCTTAGCGCAAGGCAGTTTGATGAAGGGAACCAAGTGACACATCTTGCTAAAACGGTCCACGACCACCCAGATGACCGTGAAACCTTCAGAGGGAGGAAGGTCAGTAATAAAGTCCATAGCCAGATGTGTCCAAGGTGCACTAGGAACCTCCAGAGGGCAAAGCAACCCCACAGCAGGAGCATGCGAAGACTTGGATCTTGCACACACGGTACATTGGCGCACCCACTTAATGACTTCCTTCTGCCATCCAGGCCACCAAAAACTGCGACCCACAAGTCTCTTGGTCTCAGAAATTCCTGGATGACCTGCCAACCGAGACTCATGACACTCAACAAACAAATCTCTCCTAAAGGTCCTAGGCACAAACAACCTCCCATGGGGAGTGTTAGATGGTGCATTCTCCTGTGCTTTAACAATCTCATCCTCCAAAATGGAGTCCAAAGCAGCAATCACAACACCTTCTTGTAAAATGGTCTCCTCCTCCTCCTCAACACCGACCATGGGAGAAAAGCTGCGAGACAAAGCATCCCCTTTAACATTCTTGGTACCCGGGATGTAAGTAACGGAAAAATTAAACCGCGAGAAAAAAAGTGCCCACCTAGCCTGACGGGCATTCAAGCGCTTGGCAGCATCAAGATAGATCAGATTTTTATGATCAGTGAAAACCTGAACGGGAAATTCAGCACCTTCCAAGAGGTGACGCCAGTGTACAAATGCGAGTTTAATCGCCAGCAATTCCCGATTACCAATATCGTAATTAAGTTCAGTCTCGGAAAATTTTTTTGAAAAAAAGGCACAGGGATGTACTCCATCCTTGTTTTCCTGAGACAACACCGCACCAACCCCCACCGAAGAAGCATCAACCTCAACCAAAAACGGCTTAGTCACATCAGGCTGCATAAGGATGGGAGCAGAGGTGAACCTCTCCTTTAAAAACACAAAAGCTTCAATGGCCTCAGAAGTCCACTGAACCGCATTAGCACCTTTCCTGGTGAGATCGGTCAGCGGTTTGACAATAATAGAAATTTTTTTTATGAATTTTCTGTAATAATTGGCGAAACCCAAAAACCTCTGTATCGATTTCAAACCAATAGGCCTAGGCCATTCCTGCACAGCTTGAACTTTAACCGGGTCCATCTCAAAACCTTCACTGGAGATAATGTAGCCCAAAAAAACTAATTCTCTGTACAGCGAACTCACATTTCTCCAGCTTAGCAAAAAGTGAATTGTCCATTAATAACTGTAATACCTCACATACGCTCCGCCAATGAGACTCCAGATCCGGCGAATAAATCAAAATGTCATCCAAATACACAACCACATTTTTGCCGATTAAAGGTCTAAGGATATCATTAATAAGATTCTGAAAAAATGCTGGAGCATTGGTGAGACCAAAAGGCATAACCAGATTCTCAAAATGACCCACAGGAGTGTTAAAAGCAGTCTTCCATTCATCACCCTCCTTCATGCGCAACAAATTGTATGCCCCCCGGAGATCAATTTTAGAGAACCACTTGGCCCCCACTAACTGGTTAAATAAATCGGGAATCAATGGCAGTGGGTAAGGATTGCGTACAGTAATTTTATTAATCTCACGAAAGTCCAGACAAGGACGTAAACCGCCATCTTTTTTTTTTTTTACAAAAAAAAAACCAACAGCCACAGGAGACTTGGAAGGCCTAATGTGACCGGCGGCCAAGCTTGTCTGTATGTATTCCTCCAAAGCCTTTCTCTCAGGAATAGTAAGATTAAATAAACGACTCTTAGGAAGAGTCGCTCCAGGGACAAATTCAATGGTACAATCATAGTCTCTATGGGGAGGCAAAACCTGCGACTCCTCCTCAGAAAAAACTCTCCAAAAATCCTGAATAGGTACAGGCAATTCCCCTCTATCCACAGCAGCAATGCGCCTGTTACAACACTTGTCATAACACTTAGGGCTCCAGGACTTAATTTCATTGGTAGACCAATCCAGTACAGGATTGTGCAATTTCAACCAGGGTAACCCCAATATTACTGGAGAAGGCAAATTATTCAATACCACCAAATCCAAATTCTCTTGATGAATACCATTAATAGTGAGGGGAAATTCACAGACCTTGTGAGTAACACTCTTCAAGGGAGAGCCATCGACAGAAACCACAGCAATAGGGGATGACAAAGTTTTAGGTTCTAATTTAAGTTTTTCCAAGAATCCCCCATCAATCACATTCAGAGTAGATCCACAATCCACAAATACCCGAAATTCAATTAATTCATCCTGAGCACCAGTAGTGGCAGATAGGAATACTCCCTTAGAATTTAGACAGGCAATACGGGCATGACTGACCATTTTTTTTTCTTTCTTCATACGAAGCACACAGCTTTTAATAAATTGACCAGAATTTCCGCAATAGAAACACAAGCCTTCAGAAAGTCGGCGGTCTTTTTCCTGAGAGCGGGGTGCAATCACCCCAATTTCCATCGGCTCTTCATTGTCAGCACAGAACCTCTCAGAACTCGAAGCTGACATAGCAGAGGATTTGCTCACATTAACCCTTTCACGCAGTCTCCTGTCCACCCGTATACCTAATTGCATTGCCTCCTGCAAGTTTCCAGGTGTGGGATAAGCAATCAGTAAATCCTTTACCCTTTCACATAGCCCTGCAAGAAACAAGCTTTTCAAAGCAGAATCGTTCCACCCCACCTGGGCAGACCACCGACGGAAGTGAGAACAATATTTTTCCACATTACCTGATCCCTGCCTCAAACATCTTAATTCAGACTCAGCAGATGAGACACGATCAGGATCATCGTACAACAAACCCAAAGCAGAAAAAAAACTATCCACTGATCTAAAGCACGGATCACTAGGTTGGAGAGAGAAGGCCCATCCCTGAGGATCTTTGCGCAAAAGTGACATTATGAACCCTATGCGCTGTGATTCATCACCAGAGGATCCGGGTCTCAAACGAAAATATAATAGACATGCATTTTTAAAAGAAAAAAAATCTTGTTGTTCACCAAAAAATAGATCAGGCAGACGTACCTTAGGTTCAACAAAATGCGCTCCAGAACAGCTACTCACGTGTTGTTGGAGCTTGGTCACCTCCAGAGAGAGTCCCTGCAAGCGTTGAGCCAAATCTTGCACCGAGACCATGATGGAAAACTGGAGGTCTTTCCTTAGAGAAAATTTTTTTTTTTTACTGGCTGGACTTACTGTTATGATCTGCTACAGAGACTAAGGAAAGGCAGGAGATCTGTCCCTACAATAGAACTAAACTAGATCCCTACGATGTAACGGGGAACCTGATCCTGCGATCAGACCCGCTAAAGTCCTCGGCTAGTCTGAACGCAGACCTATAGATGTGGGGGAGGGATCCCTACAAGATCTAGGGACTGGAATAAGTTGGACACCTCCTAGCAGAAATAGTAGCAGTCAAAGACAAACACACAACAAAAAGCAAAGAGGTCATAAGACCTAGCAAAACTAACAGAGTACGGCAATAGAGCAACAAGCTAGCTCAACAGTAGTAAATACAAATGAAGTCCAACAAAGCCAGGAGGGCGGAGCCGGATTAAATAGGCAAAATGGTCATGTGACCAGCAAACAAAAAAAAAAACCTAACAGGAGAGTTGTAACAGTGAGAATGTGGACAGAGCAGGAGAATTTGCCGTCCGCACAGCAGGGGAACAGCTGACGTTACTGAACCCCAATAACATGGCAGCAAGTGTTGACTGTGCAGACGGCACTTCCGAGTGCCAACTGGCAGTGTTGGAGCCTAGGGATAATACTGAAAACAGAGGAGCCAGAGGTGTAATTGGAGCAACTTTAAAATCTGTAGTTGTGAGAATGTGGACAGAGCAGGAGAAATTGTCGTCTGCACAGCTGGGGAACAGCTGACGTTACTGAACCCCAATAACACGGCAGCAAGTGTTGACTGTGCAGACGGCACTTCCGAGCGCCAACTGGCGGTGTTGGAGCTCAGGGATAATACTGAAAACAGAGGAGCTAGAGGGGTAATTGGAGCAACTTTAAAATCTGTAGTAGTGAGAATGTGGACAGAGCAGGAGAAATTGCCGTCCGCACAGCAGGGGAGCAGCTGACGTTACTGACCCCCAATAACACGGCAGCAAGTATTGACTGTGCAGATGGCACTTCCGAGCGCCAACTGGCGGTGTTACAGCTCAGGGATAATACTGAAAACAGAGGAGCCAGAGGTGTATTTGGAGGAGGTTTTAAATCAGTAGTACAGTGGATGTGGACAGAGCAGGAGAAATTGACGTCCGCACAGCAGGGGAACAGCTGACGTTACTGAACCCCAATTTCACGGCAGCAAGTGTTGACTGTGCAGACGGCAATTCCGAGCGCCAACTGGCGGTGTTGGAGCTCAGGGATAATACTGAAAACAGAGGATCCAGAGGTGTAATTGGAGCAACTTTAAAATCTGTAGTAGTGAGAATGTGGACAGAGCAGGAGAAATTGCCGTCTGCACAGCAGGGGAACAGCTGACGTTACTGAACCCCAATAACACGGCAGCAAGTGTTGACTGTGCAGATGGCACTTCCGAGCGCCAACTGGCGGTGTTGGAGCTCAGGGATAATACTGAAAACAGAGGAGCCAGAGGTGTAATTGGAGCAACTTTAAAATCAGTAGTAGTGAGAATGTGGACAGAGCAGGAGAAATTGCCGTCCGCACAGCAGGGGAACAGCTGACGTTACTGAACCCCAATAACACGGCAGCAAGTGTTGACTGTGCAGACGGCACTTCCGAACGCCAACTGGCGGTGTTGGAGCTCAGGGATAATACTGAAAACAGAGGAGCAAGAGGTGTAATTGGAGCAACTTTAAAATCTGTAGTAGTGAGAATGTGGACAGAGCAGGAGAAATTGCCGTCTGCACAGCTGGGGAACAGCTGACGTTACTGAACCCCAATAACACGGCAGCAAGTGTTGACTGTGCAGATGGCACTTCCGAGCGCCAACTGGCGGTGTTGGAGCTCAGGGATAATACTGAAAACAGAGGAGCCAGAGGTGTAATTGGAGCAACTTTAAAATCAGTAGTAGTGAGAATGTGGACAGAGCAGGAGAAATTGCCGTCCGCACAGCAGGAGAACAGCTGACGTTACTGAACCCCAATAACACGGCAGCAAGTGTTGACTGTGCAGACGGCACTTCCGAACGCCAACTGGCGGTGTTGGAGCTCAGGGATAATACTGAAAACAGAGGAGCAAGAGGTGTAATTGGAGCAACTTTAAAATCTGTAGTAGTGAGAATGTGGACAGAGCAGGAGAAATTGCCATCCGCACAGCAGGGGAACAGCTGACGTTACTGAACCCCAATAACACGGCAGCAAGTGTTGACTGTGCAGACGGCACTTCCGAACGCCAACTGGCGGCGTTGGAGCTCAGGGATAATACTGAAAACAGAGGAGCAAGAGGTGTATTTGGAGGAGGTTTTAAATCAGTAGTACAGTGAATGTGGACAGAGCAGGAGAAATTGCCGTCTGCACAGCAGGGGAACAGCTGACGTTACTAAACCCCAATAACACGGCAGCAAGTGTTGACTGTGCAGATGGCACTTCCAAGCGCCAACTGGCGGTGTTGGAGCTCAGGGACTACAGTTCAGGTGGTAGAAACATGAACAGAACAGGAGACCTGGATACTGTTGCCAACCAATTATTTATTCTGGAAGAGGACTGGCAAATTCATGAGAGATCCAGGCCTTGTTCATTTTGAGAAAAGTAAGCTTTCAACGTTATCGGAGGATAGTCGCATGCGACGGTCTGTTAGTACACCACCTGCGGTACTAAAGACGCGTTCCGATAATACACTAGCAGCAGGGCAAGCTAGCACCTCCAATGCATACTGACTAAGCTCTGGCCATGTATCCAGCTTACAGACCCAAAACTTGAAGGGAGAAGAGCCGTCTGGGAGTACACTAAGAGGGCAAGACATGTAGTCTGTCACCATCTGACGGAAACGTTGCCTCCTGCTGACTGGAGCCGTCTGTGATGGTGTAGACATTTGTTGCGGCGGATACACAAAACTTTGCCACATTTCGGCCATACTGGTCTTGCCTTGTGCTGAGGCGCTGCTTCTGCTCCCTCTTTGTGCAGAGCTTCCTCCACTGCCTCGAGGCACTGAGCTGCTTTGTAAAGCACTAGCAGCACTGCTCTCGGTTGGAATGGAGAACATGATGGAATGCACCAGTGCGTCTTGGTACTCCCGCATTTTACGCTCCCGGTTCAACGGTGTTATGAGCCTTTGTAAGTTGTCCCGGTAGCGAGGATCTAGGAGGGTGGACACCCAATAATCAGCCGTGTTGAGAATGTGGGCGATGCGGCGGTCGTTTCTCAGGCACTGCAGCATGAAATCAACCATGTGCTGCAGACTGCCAACTGGCCAAGAAACGCTGTCCCCTGCTTGAGGCGTGATCTCTGCCTGCTCTGCATCACCCCACCCTCGCTCTAGATACTGACTACTAGAGCATTGTGTACCTCCCTCCTCTGGATAGATGTCTTCCTCATCCATTGACTCCTCCTCATCCTCCTCACAAAGTGTCCCCTGCCTAGGCCTTTGTGAGGAACCACGTTGCGCAGACTGTAGAGAAGCAGATGGCATTTGTGACTCCTCATCCTCCACCTCTTCCAAAACCTCATCCCTTAGTGCTTGCAGTGTTTTTTCAAGCAGGCAGATAAGGGGGATAGTCATGCTGACTAGTGCATCATCTGCACTCGCCATCCGCGTGGAATAATCGAAGGCACGCAAAACGTGGCAAATGTCCTTCATAGAGGCCCACTCAGTGGTGGTGAAGTGTGAACGGCGCGCACTGTGACTTGTTTGCGCCTGCTGCAGCTGGTACTCCATTACTGCTGCCTGCTGCTCACACAACCTCTCCAACATATGTAACGTTGAATTCCACATGGTGGGTAGGTCACATATGATGCGATGTTCCGGAAGACGTAATCGGCGCTGCAGAGCTGCAATGCGTGATCTTGCATTGCTGGAACGCCGCAAGTGAGCGCACTCTATGCGGACCTTGTGAAGCAGTGCATCAAGATCCGGATAGTCCCTCAAAAAACTCTGCACGACCAAGTTGAGCACATGTGCCAGACATGGGATGTGAGTGAGGTTGCCTAGGCCCAGAGCTGCCACCAGATTTCGGCCATTGTCACACACTACCATGCCTGGCTGGAGATTCGCTGGCACAAACCACACGTCGCTCTGCTGCTTGATGGCATTCCAGAGCTCCTGCGCTGTGTGGCTTCGATTCCCCAAAGAAATTAATTTTAATACGGCCTGTTGACGTTTGGCCACGGCTGCGCTCATATTGGTCACCATAACAGGTAACCGTTCACGGGTCGATGTGGAGGTAGACCGTGACGGCTCCTGCAGCGCTGATTCAGAGGAACTGGAGTATGAGGAGGAGTCAATGTGTACAGACTGGATTCCTGCAATCCTTGGAGTTGGCAGAACACGTACAGCGCCACTCAAGATCTGTACCCGGCTCCACAACATTTACCCAATGGGCAGTGAGGGAAAGGTAATGTCCCTGTCCATGCTTACTGGTCCACGCATCGGTGGTCAGGTGGACCTTGCTACTGACGGCGTTTTGTAGCGCATGTTTAATTTTTCCCTCCACATGATGTTGCAGGGCAGGGATGGCTTGCCTGCTGAAATAAAATCGGCTGGGCACGTTGTATTGTGGGACTGCCAATGCCATAAAGTTACGGAATGTGTCAGTCTCCACCAGCCTGAATGATAGCATTTCAAGGGCCAGTAGTTTAGCAATGCCAGAATTCAGAGCCTGTGCTCAGGGGTGGTTTGCCGAGTATGGGCGCCTTTTCTCCCATGCCTGTGCTAACGATGGCTGTAGACTGGCCTGGGAGTGTGAGGATGACTGGGAAAGTGTTGCTGTGGGTGGAATTACACTGTGTCTCTGTACAACAGTGCAAGAGATTCTTCCATGGCGATCCTGTGAGGAAGCCGAACCAGCTGTGTGTGAGCTGCAGGAAGAGGCTACAACACGAGCTGAAGAGGTGGTAGGTGGCGCTGTAGGTTGGCCTAGGTCTTCAGTGTGTTTTTGTAACTCCACCACGTGCTTGGTCCGCACATGTTTCCACATATTTGTGGTATTGAGGTTGCTGACACTTTTCCCTCTTTACACCTTCTGATTACACAGCTTGCATTTGACAAAGCAAATGTCATCTGCAACTGTGTCAAAAAAGGACCAGGCACTGCAAGTCTTGGGAGCGCCTGCTTTGGATTTTGGAAGAGCCATGCTCCTAATGGGTGCTGAAGTGGAGGCTACAGGCAACCAAGTCTGCCCCCTCCCTCTCCCTCCTTTTTGGGCTGTTCGGGGAATCTCTTCCTCAGAGCTGCTCCCACCACCTTCCTGTCCCTCACGCCATGATGGGTCAAGGACCTCATCATCTACACCACCCTCTTCAAACAACTGCTTCTCCTGGGTAGTCTCGACAGCACAGTACGCACCAGAAAGTGGCACCTGAGTCTCATCATCAGATGCATACTGAGGTGTGCTGCTGACCATAGGCACTGGCCCACGCGCCTCTTCAGATTCAGAGAAACAAAACGGTTGCGCATCACTGCATACTACCTCTTCTTCAAATTCTCGAATTCTGCTTGGCTGGTCCCCTCTTTCCAAGCCAAGAGATTCAGAGAACAGAAGTAGAGATGGCTCCTGTGCAGGGCTCTCTGACTGCCTGGGCAATTTGGCAGGTGGTGAAGAGACAGATGGGTGCTCTTCAGTGCTCAGGACCTGAGAGGATCTGGAACTAATTGAAGTCGATGCGTTAGCTGCCATCCATCCGACAACGGCTTCAATTTGGTCCTCGCGCATCAGTGGGGTACGGCTAGCTCCTACAAAGCTGCGCATAAAGGACTGTTCCCTGGTAAAACTGGGGGATGCTGAGTCACTGGTGCCCGCAGCAAGCACAGAATCCCCACGTCCTCTCCCTGCAGGCACAGAATCCTCACGTCCTCTCCCTGCAGAAACTCCACGCCCATGCCCACGCCCACGACCACATGCCTTACTCCCTGCCTTCTTCATCTTGGTAGACTGATAAAGATAGGCAGAAAAGTACTAAGGGCTTAGTGTGCTTATTCCTGAACAGCTGCTAACAGGTATAAGAAACACTAATTTTATAAAGTGTGGACTAGACTTTAATATGAGCTAATGTGGCCTACACAACTGTAAAGTGGAGTGTTTGGTGAACTTTATTTAGGTTTTTTTTGTCACAAAAAGACACTGGATGTGCCTAAAGATGTAATAACGATAGTATCACAAACTTTTTGAAGCTATTACAATGTAGGAAGGTAACCTACAATGCAATAGATGAGGCTGAAAAAAGTAGGCTAATACTAATCTGGCTGGGGCTGCAGGGCCCAATGCTGCAGAAAGGCTCCTCTAACTACTCCTATATAGTGTGTTTGGAACCAATTTAGCTGAATACGGATGGAACCACCACACTAATAGGAGAAATCAGGAAAAATTGTGAATTGGCAAAAAAGGACAATGTATGAGGCAGTGACACACACTGAGTGCACTACAACCAGACGTGGTTGAAGCACACACTACAGGGTGAGCTGCACTCACACACCAGATCTTGCAGACAGCGGTGAACAGTACAGATTAGTGTTGAGCCACCCCCGTAGTGTTCGAGTTCGGTTCGGTTCGTCGAACACCCGTGTGTTCGCCGAACTGTTCGTCGAACTGTTCGTCGAACACCTTCGAACACCGTTAAAACCAATGGCAAGCAAACAAAAACACATAGAAACACATAGAAAACACCTTCAAAGGTGTCCAAAAGCTGACAAACTGCTCAGAAGACACAACTAACACATGGAAAAGTGACAAGTACATATAGTCTTGCGAAAAGAAAAGAGGTGGAGGAGTAAAAGGAGAGGGAGACACAGGTATAGGCATGTCATGCCCTTCTAAAATCCAAAAAGTGAGAAGCCGACACGTTCAGTCCGCTCCTGCCCGTGCCACCTCCGTGTCGCCGGGTTTGTGTCAGAGCCGCGGTGAACCCGGACGGCCAGCCCCCCTCTCCCAATACTGGTGCCTGTCCGCTGGTGGGTCGAGCGAGCCCCCCTGTGGTGGAGGCAGCTCTAAGCTTTTTAATTTAAATTGTCTCTCTAATTTGAATGAATACACTTTAAATCCATTTACAAGGATCTATTGGAGGGCAAGTCTCATGCCAGCAGCCGCGTAATTCCAGCTCCAGTAGCGTCCACTAAAGCTGCTGCAGTTAAAAAGCTTTTATAAGGATCGAGCTCGGCTGTCCACAGCAAGGCATCCTACTGCCAGTCCCAGCCCCTATGCCTTGGGGTGCCTCCTGATGCTCTTCACTGAGTATCCCGTGGTCCCGAAGCATTTCCTTTGAAAAAATTAAGTGTCCAAATTACAGGTGGTGTAGCTTGCTTAACAGCCGGGATAATCCGCTGACTAGCAGACACTGCTACTAGGCACAAAGTATTTCCTGGGCTAGATGCAGTTAAAAATTTGTAATTAGATACTCTCGCTGGATGCTGAGAAAGCATTCCATAGAGTATCCTTGCACGCCATATATGATTCTCTTAAAAAGCTTGGGGTAGGGGTCTAGGGGACCCTTTTATAGCCAAAATCACAGCCCTGTATCACAATACGTCACCTAGGCTGAAGATTAATGGAACTGTAGCACCCTGAGGGCTCGGTTGCTACAGAGGTATTGCACCTCACCCAGAGGTGTGATATCTCACTCTCAGGTAAGGATGGAGTGTGGATCAGGACCCGACACCTGCATGCATTACACCACATTGCCGTGGGGCAGGGCAACCAATATGCCTCTGAGATGGGCACGACAGTCCCTGTCCCTGGCTGGAGTGGGGGGAGGGAACACTGAGGAAGGGGAAACCTGTAGTGCAGGAGCAGGGAGGAAGCAGTTCCTGGGTGCATTGAGAAGGGAGTATAAAAGGTGGGCACCATCTTAGTTCAGTGCAGAGAAGTCTGAGCAGAAGTGGCAGGGAGCAGGGGCTCTGCATGAGCTCTGCTCCGGAGGCGGGCCTAGTAACAGAGGCCCAGGCCTGGAAGAGGGAGAAGGAAGGAAGAGGAGTGGAGAAGGCTCCAGGAATGAGGAATGAAGGGATCGAAGGGGTGCGGACGGGTGAGTCGCCACCGCACGCCCGAATCCGCCTGCGTGGAGGGGTCAGGCCAAAGGGGGAGACCGGTCCCCGAAACTAGTGGAGGCAGGAAACGACCCTCAGCTAGAAACCGGAGGCTGTGACATTTTATGTGGCGCAGCCCCTCGCTACACCTGCTAGGAAGGCACCACATAGGGTCAGGGAAACTGGTGCCAAGTTTACCAAGAGGAGGCCCGAGGCAGCCGGACAGAAGGGTTGGTAAGAAAGGCCAGACAAAGGACACACAAAGGGGGTCCTGTGAAGCGCTCCAAAGTTATCTGGGAGTTGTCTGAGCCCCTCACCTGGTGAGCACAGTACGACGTGGGCAGCCGTTACCTGCAGACGTGGTCTGGATAATAAGAACTGTGAGTAAAGGCCCTGGACTGCATCATTGACTCCGTGTCGTTACTGCTGCTGCCCTGCACCATCACCCCCATCCTCCGCATACACTGCCCTGAGGCTATACTCCTCCCTTGGGGAGTTATGCTACGCTCTGCTGCACCCACAACACCAGCCTCAGCGGTCTGCCCTGCAGGGGCGGTTCACTCTGACCGCAATCCACGGGTGGCGTAGTCGGACATTTAAACATCAAAACCACATAAATAGTTCCGCCACTGGTTTGACCACCCTGAGCCACGGAACCGGGTCGCCGCCACGAAGACTACAACCACCAGCATCCACCAAAAAGGGTCCGGCTCCGGGTGTCCCAAGGCCCAGGGGGTGCATCAGAACATTTTCATCACCTTTCACAATCACCAATGGGACAAGGCAGGGATGTCCTCTGTCCCCTCTCTTATACATCCTAGTGACGGAGCACCTGCTCTCATCAATTCGCCATAACCCCAATATTAGGTGGATTGAGGTGTAAGGCACCGAGTACAAGTGCTCTCTATTTGCTGATGATGTCCTAGTATATATCACTCAATCACATATATCCATCCATGCTGTTATGGCTGAAATAGATCACTTTGTTACATGGCCAAATTTTAAAATCAATGCAGCGAAGTCTGAGGCCCTCGAAGTCTCCCTCCCCAAATCCATATAGGATTCCATCCAGTCCAACTTTCACTTTGCCTGGCCCTCACAGGGTATCAAATACTTAGGAATTCCTATTCATAGAGACCTCTATGTTATCTTAATTTTGGGCCCTTTATTGAACAACTCCATACAGACCACGGTTGGCAAGTTAGAACTGTAAGATTCTGTCACACTGTCACAGAATACTGGAGGTAGGGGGCCTAAGCTGACCCTAAGCTGGGGCCCTGACTAATCCCTCAACCTGGAGGTACTGTTAAAGGTACAGAGGTCCAGGCCGCCAGCGTAACCCCTACCTCCTGAGGATCCCTGCACCTCAGTAATCTAGTCCTGAGAAGGACCCCGATCACAACAATTGGGAACCAGAAATAATATGCCCACACACAGTATTTAGACGAACGAGACAGTACAAGGGAAAAACCAAAACCACCTTGCATACAACTTCTACACAACTACAACAGAGGGAACACCAACGGGAAAGGAGATAAATGATAAAGCGAGGAAAGGGAAAATACACTTCCAAATACACTTATCTCAGCAACTCCAAACACCACGATCCGCTCTGTAAGTCTGAATGAAAAGCTTTCACCGACACCTCCCAAACAGACCTGCAGGAATATGAAGGAGTCTCACTAAAGAAGCATTGATTGCAGCTGGGCGAGGCTGGACCTCAGCTAGCCCAGAGAGAGAGAGAATTAACTCCTTCACTGCCGAAAAAACACAAAGCACCAACAAGTCAGCTGCGAGAAGTCAGGCTGTGTACTCGTGACGATCTTCGTGGCAACACACCCGTGACAGATTCACTACGTGAACCACTGGTGTTTTGTGGAAAAGCACATGTACACTGTGTTCCAAATTATTATGCAAAAAGTGTTTAGGAGTGATAAGGGAAGAATTTGTTTGTTTGTCAGTTAAACTCATTGATGGTGATGTGTGTCAGGGCTCTTTATATCACTGTAAGCAATTGCAGACACCTGTGCTAATTAGTTTGGCAGGTGTGTCCAATGAAAGGCAAGACTACTTAAGAAGGCTGTCTCACATTATTAAGCAGCCTACATTTTCTGCCACAATGGGAAAGAAAAAGGATGTGTCGACTGCTGAGAAGCAACAAATTGTGGAGTGTTTAGGTCAAGGCATGACTACAATCAACATTGTGCGATGATCAGGATGAGGTGTCTTGGCAATCAAGTATATAGCTGATTCACAGTACACACGTGTGCGTGCTGATAAGGGCAAATTGAGGACTCTTTCCTACAGGCAATTACGTCAGGTTAAAAGAGCAGCGGCAAAAAAAGCCTTGTCATAGCAGCAGACAAGTTTTTGAAGCTGCTGGTGCCTCCAACGTCCCCCGAACAACAAGATGCAGGGTCCTTCAGAGGTTTGCAGCTGTGCATACGCCATCCTGTCGACCTCCTCTATCCACTTCACACAAGCAGAAATGGCTCCAGTGGGCCAAACATTACATGAAGACTGATTTCAAAACTGTTTTGTTCACGGATGAGTGCCGTGCAGCGCTCGATGGTCCAGATGGATGGAGTGGAGGATGGCTGGTTGATGGACACCCCACGCAAACACGGCTACAGCGCCAACAAGGAGGAGGTGGAGTAATGTTTTGGGCTGGAATCATGGGGAGAGAGATTGTCGGCCCCTTTAGGATCCCTGAAGGCGCTAAAGATGAACTCCATAATGTATGTGGATTTCTCAAACAGCACTTCCTGCCATGGTTCAAGAAGAAGAACCGTGTATTTCACAGCAAGATCATTTTTTTGCATGATAATGCACCATCTCATGCTGCACATAAAACATCTGCATCTCTGGCTGATATGGGCATAAAAGGGGACAAACTTATGGTGTGACCCCCATGCTCCCCTGACCTCTACCCCATTCAGAACCTCTGGAGCATCATCAAAAGGAGGGTCTATGATGGCGGGAGGCAGTTCACATCTAAGCAACAGCTCTGGGAGGGTATTCTGTCCTCATGCAAAACAATTGAAGCAGAAACCATCCAAAACCTGACAAATTCAATGGACGAGAGAGTTCAGAAGCTCCTTTCGAACAAGGGGTCCTATGTGAAAATGTAACATCACCTAGAATAAAGTTTTGAGTTGAAAACTGTTTGATTTCAGTTTCTAATAACCTGCTGATGCTTATAATTTCAAAAATGACCATTTTTTTGGTCTTTATTAAAATGAAAAGGTTGATCGAAAAGTTTGGGGGATATAAGAGTGTGGCAACCCAGTAGTCATGATTACTTCGAATTCTGACAATATGAGGGTCATGTTGCAGGTAGTGCAGCAAGAAGGCACTTATGTGTCTTGCGCATCTCGGAGCCCCAAAAATATTTTCCGGGCTAGATGCAGCTAAAAATTATTATTAATTTTAAATCTGGTGGAGCTTAGTATAGATGGCCTAATAGGATCAGTGCTGCACACTGCTACAAAGCCCAAATTATTTTCCAGTCAAGATACAGATAAACATGATTAGTAATTTTAATTCTGGTGGAGCTTATTATAGATGGCCTAATAGAATCAGTGCTGCACACTGCTACAAAGCCCAAATTATTTTCCAGCCAAGATACAGATAAACATGATAAGTAATTTGAAAGCTTAAAACGGTTGGTAGGGTGATTTTAACCAATCATAAAGCTTTTACTCTCCCCAGGATGACACAGGGGTAGAAAAGTCGTTTCGGATCCATGATTTGTTCATCTTTATGAACGTGAGTCTGTCTACATTATCAGTGGAGAGCCGCGTGCGCTTATCTGTCAGAACACCACCAGCAGCGCTGAACACACGTTCAGACAGAACGCTGGCTGCGGGGCATGACAAGATCTCCAAGGCGTAAGTGGCTAGCTCCGGCCATTTATCCAGATTGGAAGCCCAAAAAGAGCAAGGGTCCAGTGACACAGTCATGGCTTCAATGTTTACTTGGAGATACTCCTGTACCATCGTCTCTAGGGGTTGACTATGTGTCAGACTTCTTATCTCCTGTGGCCTTGCAAAGGATGGGCTAAAAAAGTGGTGAAATGATTCTGCAAAATTGATGTTACCAGCAGATACTGTGGTTCTGTTACGGTTTGAGTGCTGAACACTTGACGGTCCCACGGTTGGCAAGTTGGAACTGTGAGATTCACTACGTGCACCACTGGTGTTTTGTGGAAAAGCACATGTAAGATTCTCCAACAGTCTCTGCTGATACTCCTGCATGCGTGCATCTCTTTCTATGGCAGGAATAATTTCTGCAAATTTACTTTTGTACCGGGGATCTAACAGTGTGGCAACCCAGTAGTCAGGATTATTTCTAATTCTCACAATTCGTGGGTCATGTTGCAGGTAGTGCAGCAAGAAGGCACTCATGTGTGTTGCGCATCCAGGAGCACCAAGTCCCTGTTGTGTTGGTGGCGAGGTAACAATCATGCTTCCTACCTCTGTCCTCTCCCCCCAACCTCGCACAACAGAAATGTGATCAAGGTCTCCCTCATCTGATGAGTCTTCCATCAGTTCGTCCTCCACTTCTTCCTGGGCTCCTGCACCTTCCTCACTAGTTTAGCTGCTACCATGCGCCCTGGTAAAACCATCTCCCCCACCCTCACATTCCTGCCGCCTTAGTGCTGCCGACCTTCTCGACCTTGCAGATGTTAGCCCTTCCGCATACAACTCCTCCTCCTCTACTTCCTCCACCTCCTCTTGTGCCACCACCGGACTCCGAATTCTGTTTAACATGTATTCCAACATGTAAATCACTGGAATAGTCATTCTGATAATGGCATCGTCAGCGCTAAACATCTTCGTCGCCATTTCAAATCTGTGCAGAAGGGTGCATAGGTCCCTGATCTGAGACCACTTCTCCAGCGTGATTTTCCCCACCTCTGGATCTCGTTGGCCCAGGCTATACGTCAGAACGTATTGCACCAGGGCTTGTCGGTGCTGCCACAGTTGCTGCAACATGTGCAGAGTTCAATTCCACCGGGTAGGCACATCACATTTCAGCCGGTGAAGTGGCAGGCCCAACGACTTCTGTAGAGATGTAAGTCGCTGAGCTACGGGATGCGTACGGCGGAAGTGAGCACACAGCGACCGTGCCCTCTGCAGAAGGCCATCCAGTCTGGGATAGTGGGCTAAAAATTGCTGGACAGCCAGGTTCAACACGTGAGCCATACAAGGCACGTGTGTGACATTGCCCCGGCGAAGGGCCGCACCCAGGTTTGCAGCATTGTCGCACACGGCCTTCCCTGGTTTCAGGTCCAGTGGAGACAACCATTCATGAAATTGGTTCTCCAGAGCTGACCACAACTCCTCAGCTGTGGGACTCACATTTCCCAGACATTTCATAGTAAAAACCGCCTGATGACGTTGAGCCCTACTGCCCGCATAGTAAGGAGGTGTGCAGGATCCCCTCTGCGCAGTTAGAAAGCTTGTGGCATTACCAGACAGGCTTTGGGTGCAGGTGGAAGACCGAGAGGAGGTTGAGGAGGCAGAAGCAGTGGAGGAACTTTGACATAAAGAGGACTGACGCACAACTCGTGGGGACTGCAAGACTTGGACAGCAGCCCCTTGTCCTGCTGTCACCATAGTTACCCAGTGCCCAGTCAGCGACATGTAACGCCTCTGTCCATGCCTACTCGTCCAAGTGTCTGTGGTGAAATGCACCCTGTCAAACACAGAGTTTCTCAAAGAAGCAGTGATGTTGTGTGCGACATACTGGTGGAGCGCAGGCACACCTTTCTTTGAGAAGTAGTGCCGACTGGGCATCTGGTACTGGGGCACTGCGACGGACATAAGGTCTCGAAAATCCTCTGTGTCCACCAGGCGGAAAGGCAGCATTTCTGTAGCCAAGAGCTTGCAGATGGTGAAATTCAACCTCTTAGCTTTCTCATGGCTAGGAGGAAATGGGCTTTTACTTGTCCACATCTGAGGGACCGAGGGCTGGCTATTGTGCTTAGACAGGGTTGATAAGGGTGTCCCCGGCAAACTGCCGGTCTGTGAGGAAGATGCAGGCGGACATGTTAGGTTGCCTTGATCCAAAGGTGGTGCTATCGATGTCGGACAGTGCTCAACACCAGCTGGTGTTACCACCTCCAAAGAAAATGATGACCTGCCAATCACGCTGGCTGTTGCGGGTAAAGAGGTGGCAGGTCTGCGCCCCAAAACAGGTGTGACTGCTGTCCCCCCAGTCACAGAGGATGAAGAGGCCGCGGATGCACAAGATATAGCAGACGGTGGTTGGCCTGGCCGGCTAGGCCGCATTGTAGCACACTGAGCTTCCCACTGCAACTTATGCTTCATGTCCATGTGCCGGTTCATGCATGAAGTACTCAAACTATGTATTTTTTGGCCTCTACTTAGCTTTTGCTGACAAATGTTGCAGATAACACGAGTTGGGTCATCTTTATCGATCTGAAAAAATGCCCAGGCTATGCAAGGCTTAGCACCCATGCGACCTGAAGAGCCACCATGACTTGTGGTGAGAGGCAGAGTTGTGTTTGAGGATGCAGTTGTTGACGTGCTTCCAGTACTACGTCTCTGTCCAGGAAGGCGCAACCTGACCTCGTCGTCACTAGCATGTTCCACCACCTCCTCTGCTGACCTCATCTCTTGGCTGGCTGTGGGTTGACAGTAAGTGGGATCTCCAACCTCATCATCATCACCCTGTGCGTTATCACACCCGTCGTCCTCAGAGCCAACCTGTTCCTGCCCTGACAAAAAACTAAAGTTGTCGCTCCAATCAGGTATTTGAGTCTCATCATCGTCTTCCTCATTGTCTCCACAAACAGGAGTTACAGTTTGGGAATGAGGGTCTACATTATGGTCGGAACCTTCTTCGTCTGGTCCTGGATCCGACTCATAAAGATTCTGGGCATCAGTGCAGATCATTTCCTCGTCTGTATTCACAGAAGCGCTGGAGTCGACCTCTGATTCACAGGTTATAGTATGAGTAAACAGCTCTGCAGACTCAACCATCTGTTCTACCTCAAACTCAGACGGGCAGCTGGAGATTTGGGAGCTGTGAGGAAGCAAGTGCGATTGGGGTGACACCTTTGAGGACTGGAGTATTTGTGATGTTGAAGTTGATGTGGAGGAGAGCCCACTTAAAGGAGCACTTGATATCCGTTGAAGCACCTGCTGTTTTTGTGCCTCATCTGGAATTTGTAGCGATTGGCGTGGCCGTAAGAAAGGGATCTTATCACATTGTCCGCTAAAAGAAGTAGACATTTTAGTTTACCTGGAAGATGGTCTTTCTTCTGCAGATGTTACTGTTGCATTAACACCTACCCCACGGACACAACCTTTTTTCCCCTTCCCAACACGCCTATTCCCCTTTCCACCAGCAGCAGGCCTTTTTCCACTCATTTTGGTGGTTAACTAATTCACAACTCTGGAGTTGTTTGCACAAAAAAACAATGGATGGGAACCGAGCAGAGCTGAGTGGCCAAACTGTGGTATTAGGCCAAAACTATTGGCTGGGTTAGATGCAGGAAAAAATTATATTCAATTTGCAACCTGATGGAGGTCAGTATAGATGGACTAATAGAACAAGTCCCACACACAGCTAGAAGCCCAAATATTTTTTCAGAGGTAGATGCAGAAAAAAAATATATTCAGTTTGCAACCTGATGGAGGTCAGTATAGATGGACTAATAGAGAAAGTCCCACACACTGCTAGAAGGCCAAATAATTTTTCAAAGCTAGATGCAGACAAAAAATTATTTTGAATTTGCAACCTGATGGAGGTCAGTATAGGTGGACTAATAGAACAAGTCCCACACACTGCTAGAAGGCCAAATATTTTTTCAGAGCTAGATGCAGAAAAAAATTATATTCAGTTTGCAACCTGATGGAGGTCACTATAGATGGACTAATAGAACAAGTCCCACACACAGCTAGAAGCCCAAATATTTTTTCTGAGCTAGATGCAGAAAAAAATAATATTCAGTTTGCAACCTGATGGAGGTCTGTATAGATGGATTAATAGAACAAGTCCCACACACTGCTAGAAGCCCAATATTTTTTCAGAGGTAGATGCAGAAAAAAAATATATTCAGTTTGCAACCTGATGGAGGTCAGTATAGATGGACTAATAGAGAAAGTCCCACACACTGCTAGAAGGCCAAATATTTTTTCAGAGCTCGATGCAGACAAAAAATTATTTTTAATTTGCAACCTGATGGAGGTCAGTATAAATGGACTAATAGAGAAAGTACCACACACTGCTAGGAGGCCAAATATTTTTTCAGAGCTAGATGCAGAAAAAAATTATATTCAGTTTGCAACCTGATGGAGGTCAGTATAGATGGACTAATAGAACAAATCCCACACACAGCTAGAAGCCCAAATATTTTTTCAGAGGTAGATGCAGATAAAAATTATTTTTAATTTGCAACCTGATGGAGGTCAGTATAGATGGACTAATAGAGAAAGTCCCACACACTGCTAGAAGGCCAAATATTTTTTCAGAGCTAGATGCAGGCAAAAAATTATTTTTAATTTGCAACCTGATGGAGGTCAGTATAGATGGACTAATAGAGAATGTCCCACACACTGCTAGAAGGCCAAATATTTTTTCAGAGCTAGATGCAGATAAAAATTATTTTTAATTTGCAACCTGATGGAGGTCAGTATAGATGGACTAATAGAGAAAGTCCCACACACTGCTAGAAGGCCAAATATTTTTTCAGAGCTAGATGCAGAAAAAAATTATATTCAGTTTGCAACCTGATGGAGGTCAGTATAGATGGACTAATAGAACAAGTCCCACACACAGCTAGAAGCCCAAATATTTTTTCAGAGGTAGATGCGGATAAAAATTATTTTTAATTTGCAACCTGATGGAGGTCAGTATAGATGGACTAATAGAGAAAGTCCCACACACTGCTAGAAGGCCAAATATTTTTTCAGAGCTAGATGCAGATAAAAATTATTTTAATTTGCAACCTGATGGAGGCCAGTATAGATGGACTAATAGAGAAAGTCTCACACACTGCTAGAAGGCCAAATATTTTTTCAGAGCTAGATGCAGACAAAAAATTATATTCAGTTTGCAACCTGATGGAGGTCAGTACAGATGGACTAATAGAACAAGTCCCACACACAGCTAGAAGCCCAAATATTTTTTCAGAGGTAGATGCAGATAAAAATTATTTTTAATTTGCAACCTGATGGAGGTCAGTATAGATGGACTAACAGAGAAAGTCCCACACACTGCTAGAAGGCCAAATATTTTTTCAGAGTTAGATGCAGACAAAAAATTATTTTGAATTTGCAGCGTGATGGAGGTCAGTAAAGATGGACTAATAGAACAAGTCCCACACACTGCTAGAAGGCCAAATATTTTTTCAGAGCTAGATGCAGAAAAAAATTATATTCAGTTTGCAACCTGATGGAGGTCAATATAGATGGACTAATAGAACAAGTCCCACACACTGCTAGATGCCCAAATATTTTTTCAGAGCTAGATGTAGAAAAAAATTATATTCAATTTGCAACCTGATGGAGGTCAGTATAGATGGACTAATAGAATGATGCTATGCCCAAAAGATTTTACTTCACTAGGTGCAGTAAAAAAATTGGTATTCTATACACAGGTGGTATATTTTGCAACACAGATAGGCTACTCCACTGACTAACACACTCTGCAATAGGCCAAAAAGGATTAGCTTTGCTAGATTCAGCCAAATGCTGTGAAAAAAACTTGCACAGCACTGGCACAGACCTGCCTGGCAAAAACTGATAGGAACTGATGTAACCTAGTCCTGAAAAGGACTGCAATTACAATTAGTCTTTACTCCCACAATCTATCTATTTAAGAGCACAGACATGCCTGAAAATAGTCGTAGGAAATGCTGTAACCTAGTCCTTAAAAGGACTGCAATCACAACTATTCCCTACTCCCAAGCTATCTGTAGATTTGGGCGAAAATTGGCTTGAAATTAACAAGATATAGCGCACACAGCATCAGCGGTGCCATCTAACACGCAGCTGCAGCAGTGAGAAAATGGTGGCAACGGGGAAAATGGCTTGGTCTTATATGGCAAGGACATGTGACATACACTGCCAATGACACATGCCCTTGCTTGTGTGAAAAAAAGCACTTCGCTCCGTGTGTGCGCTGCTGATAGGCTGACAGAGTGCACCTCCCCACTGTAAATGTGGGAAAGAGAAAAAAAAATGGAGATTTTCATTATTCCTGCAGAGATCCATCCCCTGCCCCTCCCCCCACCCCGCTGTACACTCAAACTGCGTATTAACATTAATTTTCATCATTACTGAGAAAAAATCCAGTTATGATTTTGGTGCACGAACAGTTATCGAACATAACCTCGAACAGCCGAATTTTTCTCAAATCGTTCGTGTTCACCGAACGGCTCGAACACCGCCCAAAACAGCTCGAATTTGAGATTGGCGAACAGTTCGAGTAGAACAACGCTCATCTCTAGTACAAATGCAGAGCACTGTGCACTAGCGCTGCAAGACCAAAAAAATGTCTCTATCTACTCCTATATAGTGTGTTTGGAACCAATTTAGCTGAATACGGATGGAACCACCACACTAATAGGAGATATCAGGAAAAATTATGAATTGGCAAAAAAGGACAATGTATGAGGCAGTGACACACACTGAGTGCACTACAACCAGACGTGGTTGAAGCACACACTACAGGGTGAGCTGCACTCACACACCAGACCTTGCAGAAAGCGGTGAACAGCACAGAGAACTGTGCACTAGCACTGCAAGGCACAGCGATTTATAAAGTAGCTTGGGTAAAGCAGAATAGACCAAATAGGTAGCTAAAACTGTCCCTCAGAACAGCAGCGTCCTATCCCTAACTGAATTCACAGCAGAGTGAGCTCAAAATGGCGGCGGCGGCTTTTATAGTGCATCATGACATCATTTCAGCAGCTAATCACAGCCATGCCATTAGTTAAGATGCCTACTTGCCTAACAGGATGTGCCCACACTTCTTAGGATCCTCATTGGCTGAATAAAATGAAAATGGCTCATTGCATTATGGGAACTTCCGATTCCGGTATACGATATTGCAAAAGTATCGGAATTAAGTATCGGAATTCCAATACCGTGAATATCAGCCGATACCCGATATTTCAGTATCGGAATGCTCAACCCTACTCCCAAGTCTCCAACTGCCAGTCTGAGTATGGTGTAACACAGATGGTTGAGTCTGCACAGCTGTTTACTCATACTATAACCTGGGAAATGGAGTTCTGCTCCAGAGCTTCTGTTAATCCAGATGAGGAAATGATCTGCACTGATGCCCAGTATCTTTATGAGTCGATCCAGGACCATATGAAGAAGGTTCTGAGCATAATGTAGACCCTCTTTCCCAAACTATAACTCCTGTTTCCTGGAGACAATGATGAAGACGATGATGAGACTCAAATAACTGATTGTAGTGACAACTTGACTTTTTGGTCAGGGCAGGAAGAGGTTGGCTCTGAGGACGACGGGTGTGAGAACACACAGGGTGATGATGACGAGGTTGGAGATCCCACTTACTGTCAACCCACAGTCAGCCAGTCGATGAGGTCAGCAGAGGAGGTGGAGGAGGATGTGACTAGCCCAGGGGATGGGGATGACATGGTACGCAGGCCTTTGCCTGGCCTTTGGGCTGTCGCGGGGGTAGGCTCCCGGGCCCGTACCCTGGGATCAGTCTTTAAAAGGGTGGATAATTGTTAATTTTATAAGAGTTTGTGACGTCACCTCTGGTATCTGGTGAGAAGCACCACCGCTGCAGTAGTCCATTGAGGCTGGTGATAAGGCAGCTCGATGGTATAGCTCCCCACAGGTGGAACTAGGCCTCAGAAAAGCGTATGCAGGGGGAATGCAGGACAGGCGTGACCCAGCTGAGTCAGAACAAGAACGGGAACGGACACGGTAGTCACTTCAGTACCTTTTACTGGTGGAAATTCAGGCACTTCCCGGAGCACTGTAGGGTGAAGGGTGCATATCAGGATCCTCCCCAATGAACGGGTGTAGGGCCTCCAGTTTCTTGCCTCTGCGTAGTAAGTTTCTGACCTGCCTGGAGCTAGGCCTAACATTATCTGTGTCCTGCGCTGACTGACCTTGTGGTAGGGCTTTGTCTTGGAGTTCACGCTCCCAGTATGCGGGGCCTCAGCTTCTCCTGGCTCTGTTATGTATCAGCACCTTAGCGATCCTGGGACTTGTTGTTCTCCAGGGATTCCGGTTATGCCTTACTGGGTCATAGAGATCCCGGTAAGCTCGGATCCGGTGTCCGGTAATTGCTTCAGGGTGAGCTGGTTAAGCTCCTCTGCGCCCTATGTACTAATTCTCCACTCGCCTACGGCCTACTCGGGCCCTAACTAGGGTATACACACTAACGGCAACTTGCCGCGCTTCAACGATCTTATGGTGCCGGCACACCTTAAACTCTAACTGGGCTCCCTGAATCTAGCTAACAGGAGCCTCGTGCTCCACTGCTGAACTATTAACTGAGTTCTCTAGACTAGACTGAGCTCCACTGCAGACTGACCTCTTTTAGGCTTCTCTACTGCAGGAACTCTTCAGAGGAAATGAACTGCCTAGCTCCACCTTCCCTATTTATATACCTAATGGGCTCCCTCTGCTGGTCTGAGGAGGAAGGTGGAGATGTATATATGAGATACTATAACCTGGGAAACGGAGGTCTGCTCCAGAGCTTCTGTTAATCCAGACAAGGAAATGATCTGCACTGATACCCAGAATCTTTATGAGTCAGATCCAGGACCAGATGAAGAAGGTTCTGAGCATAATGTAGACCCTCGTTCCCAAACTGTAACTCCTGTTGGTGGAGACAATGATGAAGACGATGATGAGACTCAAAAACCTGATTGGAGTGACAACTTGACTTTTCGGTCAGGGCAGGAAGAGGTTGGCTCTGAGGACGACGGGTGTGAGAACACACAGGGTGATGATGACGAGGTTGGAGATCCCACTTACTGTCAACCCACAGTCAGCCAGTCGATGAGGTCAGCAGAGGAGGTGGAGGAGGATGTGACTAGCCCAGGGGATGGGGATGACATGGTACCCAGGCCTTTGCCTGGCCTTTGGGCTGTCGCGGGGGTAGGCTCCCGGGCCCGTACCCTGGGATCAGTCTTTAAAAGGGTGGATAATTGTTAATTTTATAAGAGTTCGTGACGCCACCTGTGGTATCTGGTGAGAAGCACCTCTCTTGGAGGATTCCATCAATGCACTCTTCTAGGATCTGTGATACCAAGCGCAGCTGGGCATCACAGATGCTATTGACGACGAGGTTAGGTTGCTCCTTCCAGGACAGAGATGGAGTACTGGAAGCACGTCAACAACTGCATCCTCAACCACAACTCTGCCTCTGACCTCAAGTCGTAGTGGCTCTTCAGGTCCATGGGCTCTAAGCCTTGCATAGCCTGGGTATCTTTTCAGATCGATAAGGATGACCCAACTCATGTTATCTGTAATATTTGTCACCAAAAGCTAAGTAGAGGCCAAAAAATCCATAGTTTGAGTACTTCATGCATGAACCGTCACATGGATATGAAGAATAAGTTGCAGTGGGAAGCTCACCGTGCTACAATGCGGCCTAGCGGGCCATGCCAATCATGGTCTGCCCCATCTTGTGCATCCGCGGCTTCTTCATCCTCTGTGACTGGGGGGACAGCAGTCACACATGTTTTTGGACGCAGATCTGCCCCCTCTTTACCCGCATCAGCCAATGTGATTGGCAGGTCATCATTTCATTTGGAAGTGGAAACACCAGCTGGTGTTGAGCGCTCTCTGACATCAAGAGCACCTCCTTTGGATCAAGGCAACCAACTTTTCCGCCTGCATCTTCCTCATAGACCGGCAAGTTTTCCGGGGACAACCTAATCAACCCCATCTAAGCACAACAGCCAGCCCTCGGTCCCTCAGTTGTGGACAAGTAAAATACCATTTCCTTCTAGCCATGAGAAAGCTAAGAGGTTGAATTTCACCATCTACAAGCTCTTGGCTACAGAAATGCTGCCTTTCCGCCTGGTGGACACAGAGGGTTTTCGAGACCTTATGTCCGTCGCAGTGCCCCAGTATCAGATGCCCAGTCGGCACTATTTCTCAAAGAAAGGTGTGCCTGCGCTCCACCAGCATGTCGCACACAACATCACCTCTTCTCTGAGAAACTCTGTGTGTGACAGGGTGCATTTCACCACAGACACTTGGACGAGTAGGCATGGACAGGGGCGTTACATGTCGCTGACTGGGCACTGGGTAACTATGGTGACAGCAGGACAAGCGGCTGCTATCCAAGTCTTGCCGTCCCCACGAGTTGTACGTCAAGCCTCTTTATCTAGAAGTTCCTCCACTGGTTCTGCCTCCTCAACCTCCTCTCGGTCCTCCACCTGCACCCAAAGCCTGTCTGGTAATGCCACCCGCATTCTAACTGCGTAGAAGGAATCCTGCACACCTCCTTACTATGCTGGCAGCAGGGCTCAACGGCATCAGGTGGTGTTTACTTTGAAATGTCTGGGAAATGTGAGTCACACAGCTGAGAAGTTGTGGTCAGCTCTGGAGACCCAGTTTCATGAATGGTTGTCTCCACTGGACCTGCAACCAGGGAAGGCCGCGTGCGACAATGCTGCAAACCTGGTTGCGGCCCTTCACCAGGGCAATGTCACACACGTGCCTTGTATGGCTCACGTGTTGAACCTTGTTGTCCAGCAATTTTTTGCCCACTATCCCAGACTAGATGGCCTTCTGCAGAGGGCACGGTCGCTGTGTGCTCACTTCCGCCATTCGCATCCCGCAGCTCAACGAATTACATCTCTACAGAAGTCGTTGGGCCTGCCAGTTCACCGGCTGAAATGCGATGTGCCAACACGTTGGAATTGAAATCTGCACATGTTGCAGTGACTGTGGCAGCACCAACAAGCCCTGGTGCAATATGTTCTGATGTATAGCCTGGGCCAACGAGATCCAGAGGTGGGGCAAATCACGCTGCAGGAGTGGTCTCATATCACGGACCTATGAAGTTGACATGCCCCCTGGCCCGTGAGGTACCGGTAGCCGGGCCGGTAGACGCTGGGGGTTGTAGTCACTGTGGCGGCGACCCGTTCCGTGACCCAGGGCGGTGAATCCATTGTTAATTTATATATATGGGTTTTATAATGTCTGACTATGCCACCTGTGGAGTGTGGCCAAAGGGGTCGCTGCTGCGGAACAGTCCTCTGAAGCTGGTGGTTTTGCAGCAATGGTATTATTACTCCTCACAGGAAGAGTGTAGCTTCAGGGCAGTGTGGGTGGATGATGGTGTTTGTAGTGCAGAGAGTCAGTAATTAACACAGAGTCCATGTGATGCAGTCCCAAGATCTTTACTCACAGTTGTTGCAGTCCAGATTACAGGTACCAGATCAATCTCCCCCGCCGTGCTGTGCGTACTCAGTGAGGGGCTCAGTCCACCCCCAGATAGCTCCGGAGTACTTAGCAGGACCCCCTTCTGTGTGTCCTTTCTCTGGCCTTCTCCCTGCACCTCACACCCAGTGACACTTCTATCCGGTATCCTCGGGCCTTGGCGGGCGACGTGTGTTCCGTCCCCTAGGTCCTATGTGGTTACCTTCTTAGTGAGACTGGTGTGGACTTTGGCCTGCAGTACATGAAATACTGCAGCCTCTGGTTTCTAGTTGAGCCTTGCTGTTTCTCCACTAGTTGAGGCACCGGTTCCCCTTATCTGGCCTGACCCCTCTACCTCCTGGTAGCAGCGGACGTACGGGTGGCCTTCTGCATGGCCCGTACCCCTAGGGTCCCTTTGGTTCCTGGAGCCTTCCTGCTCCCACTCCTCTCTTCTCTCCTTCAGTCCAGGGCCTCCCTGGCTATGCCCGCCTCCGGAGCAGAGCTCATGCAGAGCCTCTGCTCCTGTCACTTCTCCTCTGACTGGCTTGCTCTTTCTAAGATGGCTTCCTATTTATACTCTCCCTGTCATGTGCTCCCCTAAGCTGCTTTCTCCACCCACACCCACTACATAGGACCATCCCACCAGCTAGGGAGCTAGTACTGTGCTCTCCCTTAGGAGCAATCTCGCCCTACCCCCACTGCGGGTATGTTTTGGATGCAGGTGTTAGGGTCCCGAGCCATACTCCTTCCTTACCTGATGGTGAGATACCACACCTCTGGGTGAGATGCAGTACCTCTGTAGCGACTGAACCCTCAGGGGCACCACACACCCTTCTGCGCAGTTTTGAAATGGCGACAAAGATGTTTAGTGCAGACGACGATGCAATTATCAGCATGACTATTCTGGTGATTTACATGCTGGAGCACACATTAAACAGAATTCAGAGTCAGGTGGTGGGACAAGAGGAGGTGGAGGAAGTAGAAGAGGAGTCGTATGCGGAAGGGATAACATCTCCAAGGTCCCAACGGTCGGCAACACCAAGGCGGCAGGCATGGGATGGTAGGGGAGAGGGATTAACCAGGGCGCATGGTAGCTGCCAAACTGTTGAGGAAGGTGCTGGAGCCGAGGAAGAAGTGGAGGACGAACTGGCGATGAGCATGTAAGACTCATAAGATGAGGGAGACCTTAATCACATTTCTGTTGTGCGAGGTTGGGGGGAGAGGGCAGAGGAAGGAAGCATGATTCTTACCTCGCTACCAACACAAGTACTTGGTCCTCCTGGATGCGCAGGACACATGAGTGCCTTCTTGCTGCACTACCTGCAACATGACCCTCAGATTGTCAGAATTCGAAGTAATCCCGACTACTGGGTTGCCACACTCTTAGATCCCCGGTACAAAAGTATATTTGATGAAATAATCCCTGCCATAGAAAGGGATTCACGCATGCAGGAGTATCAGCAGAGGCTGTTGCAGAATCTTACATGTGCTTTTCCACAAGACACCAGTGGTGCACGTAGTGAATCTCACAGTTCTAACTTGCAAACCGTGGGACTGTCGAGTCTTCATCACTCAAACCATAACAGTAACACAGTATCTGCTGGTAACAGCAATTTTGTGGAATCGTTTCACCACTTTTTTAGACCATTCTTTGCAAGGCCCCAGGAGACAAGAAGTCTGACACATAGTCAACGCCTAGAGAGGATGGTACAGGAGTATCTCCAAGTGAATATCGAAGGTATGGCTGTGTCACTGGACCCTTGCTCATTTTGGGCTTCCAATCTGGAAAAACAGATGGAGCTTGCCTCTCAAGCCTTGGAGATCTTGTCATGCCCTGCAGCCAGCGTTCTCTCTGAACATGTGTTCAGTGCTGCAGGTGGTGTGCTGCCAGATAAGAGCACGCTGCTGTCGACTGAGTATGTAGACAGACTCACGTTCATAAAGATGAACAAATCATGGATCTGCAAGGACTTTTCTACCCCTGTGGCATACTGGGGAGACTAAATGCTTGAGGATTTGGTAAAATCACCTCACCGACCGTTTTAAGCAACTCTGGGGCAATTGATGCCACTTAAGTGGTGTCTGTGCAACAATTTTTGGAAAAAATGGAGACTATTTTTGGAATCCCCTTGCTGTGTTTTGCGTGAAATTGGCATCGTCAATTCCAGGTGTGTTGGGTGGCCCCCCCCTTTTAACTGTAATAAACTACATACACTATGGCTTGGGATAACACAGATGGTTGAGACTGAAGTGCTGTTTACTCAGAGTTCTGCTCCAAAGCTTCAGTGTCTGTTAGTAGTGTTGAGCCACCCCCGTAGTGTTCGAGTTCGGTTCGGTTCGTCGAACACCCGTGTGTTCGCCGAACTGTTCGTCGAACTGTTCGTCGAACACCTTCGAACACCGTTAAAACCAATGGCAGGCAAACAAAAACACATAGAAACACATAGAAAACACCTTCAAAGGTGTCCAAAAGCTGACAAACTGCTCAGAAGACACAACTAACACATGGAAAAGTGACAAGCACATATAGTCATGCGAAAAGAAAAGAGGTGGAGGAGTAAAAGGAGGGGGAGACACAGATATAGGCATGTCATGCCCTTCTAAAATCCAAAAAGTGAGAAGCCGAGACGGCCAGTCCGCTCCTGCCCGTGCCACCTCCGTGTCGCCGGGTTTGTGCCAGAGCCGCGGTGAACCCTGACGGCCAGCCCCCCTCTCCCAATACTGGTGCCTGTCCGCTGGTGGGTCGAGAGAGCCCCCCTGTGGTGGAGGCAGCTCTAAGCTTTTTAATTTAAATTGTCCCTCTAATTTGAATGAATACACTTTAAATCCATTTACAAGGATCTATTGGAGGGCAAGTCTCATGCCAGCAGCCGCGTAATTCCAGCTCCAGTAGCGTCCACTAAAGCTGCTGCAGTTAAAAAGCTTTTATAAGGATCGAGCTCGGCTGTCCACCGCAAGGCATCCTAGTGCCAGTCCCAGCCCCTATGCCTTGGGGTGCCTCCTGATGCTCTTCACTAAGTATCCCGTGGTCCCGAAGCATTTCCTTTGAAAAAATTAAGTGTCCAAACTACAGGTGGTGTAGCTTGCTTAACAGCCGGGATAATCCGCTGACTAGCAGACACTGCTACTAGGCACAAAGTATTTCCTGGGCTAGATGCAGTTAAAAATTTGTAAGTAGATACTCTCGTTGGATGCTGAGAAAGAATTCCATAGAGTCTCCTGGCACGCCATATATGATTCTCTTAAAAAGCTTGGGGTAGGGGTCTAGGGGACCCTTTTATAGCCAAAATCACGGCCCTGTATCACAATACGTCACCTAGGCTGAAGATAAATGGAACTGTAGCACCGAGGGCTCGGTTGCTACAGACGTATTGCACCTCACCCAGAGGTGTGATATCTCACTCTCAGATAAGGATGGAGTGTGGATCAGGACCCGACACCTGCATGCATTACACCACATTGCCGTGGGGCAGGGCGACCAATATGCCCCTGAGATGGGCACGACAGTCCCTGTCCCTGGCTGGAGTGGGGGGAGGGAACACTGAGGAAGGGGAACCCTGCAGTGCAGGAGCAGGGAGGAAGCAGTTCCTGGGTGCATTGAGAAGGGAGTATAAAAGGTGGGCACCATCTTAGTTCAGTGCAGAGAAGTCTGAGCAGAAGTGGCAGGGAGCAGGGGCTCTGCATGAGCTCTGCTCCGGAGGCGGGCCTAGTAACAGAGGCCCAGGCCTGCAAGAGGGAGAAGGAAGGAAGAGGAGCGGAGAAGGCTCCAGGAACGAGGAATGAAGGGATCCCAGGGGTGCGGACGGGCGAGTCGCCACCGCACGCCCGAATCCACCTGCGTGGAGGGGTCAGGCCAAAGGGGGAGACCGGTCCCCGAACTAGTGGAGGCAGGAAACGACCCTCAGCTAGAAACCGGAGGCTCTGACATTTTATGTGGCGCAGCCCCTTGCTCCACCCGCTAGGAAGGCACCACATAGGGTCAGGGAAACTGGCGCCAAGTTTACCAAGAGGAGGCCCGAGGCAGCCGGACAGAAGTGTTGGTAAGAAAGGCCAGACAAAGGACACACAAAGGGGGTCCTGTGAAGCGCTCCAAAGTTATCTGGGAGTTGTCTGAGCCCCTCACCTGGTGAGCACAGTACGACGTGGGCAGCCGTTACCTGCAGACGTGGTCTGGATAATAAGAACTGTGAGTAAAGGCCCTGAACTGCATCACTGACTCCGTGTCGTTACTGCTGCTGCCCTGCACCATCACCCCCATCCTCCGCATACACTGCCCTGAGGCTATACTCCTCCCGTGGGGAGTTATGCTACGCTCTGCTGCACCCACAACACCAGCCTTAGCGGTCTGCCCTGTAGCGGCGGTTCACTCTGACCGCAATCCACGGGTGGCGTAGTCGGACATTTAAACATCAAAACCACATAAATAGTTCCGCCACTGGTTTGACCGCCCTGAGCCACGGAACCGGATCGCCGCCACGAAGACTACAACCACCAGCATCCACCAAAAAGGGTCCGGCTCCGGGTGTCCCAAGGCCCAGGGGGTGCGTCAGAACATTTTCATCACCTTTCACAATCACCAATGGGACAAGGCAGGGAGGTCCTCTGTCCCCTCTCTTATACATCCTAGTGACGGAGCACCTGCTCTCATCAATTCGCCATAACCCCAATATTAGGTGGATTGAGGTGGGAGGCACCGAGTACAAGTGCTCTCTATTTGCTGATGATGTCCTAGTATATATCACTCAATCACATATATCCATCCCTGCTGTTATGGCTGAAATAGATCACTTTGTTACATGGTAAAATTTTAAAATCAATGCAGCGAAGTCTGAGGCCCTCGATGTCTCCCTCCCTAAATCCATATAGGATTCCATCCAGTCCAACTTTCCCTTTGCCTGGCCCTCACAGGGTATCAAATACTTAGGAATTCCTATTCATAGAGACCTCTCCCATCTATGTTATCTTAATTTTGGGCCCTTTATTGAACAATTCCATACAGACCACGGTTGGCAAGTTGGAACTGTGAGATTCACTACGTGCACCACTGGTATTTTGTGGAAAAGCACATGTAAGATTCTGCAACAGTCTCTGCTGATACTCCTGCATGCGTGCATCCCTTTCTATGGCAGGAATAATTTCTGCAAATTTACTTTTGTACCGGGGATCTAACAGTGTGGCAACCCAGTAGTCAGGATTATTTCTAATTCTCACAATTCGAGGGTCATGTTGCAGGTAGTGCAGCAAGAAGGCACTCATGTGTGTTGCGCATCCAGGAGCACCAAGTCCCTGTTGTGTTGGTGGCGACGTAACAATCATGCTTCCTTCCTCTGTCCTCTCCCCCCAACCTCGCACAACAGAAATGTGATCAAGGTCTCCCTCATCTGAAGAGTCTTCCATCAGTTCGTCCTCCACTTCTTCCTGGGCTCCTGCACCTTCCTCACTAGTTTGGCTGCTACCATGCGCCCTGGTAAAATCATCTCCCCCACCCTCACATGCCTGCCGCCCTGGTGCTGCCGACCGTCTGGACCTTGCAGATGTTAGCCCTTCCGCATACAACTCCTCCTCCTCTACTTCCTCCACCTCCTCTTGTGCCACCACCTGACTCCGAATTCTGTTTAACATGTGCTCCAGCATGTAAATCACCGGAATAGTCATGCTGATAATGGCATCGTCAGCACTAAACATCTTCGTCGCCATTTCAAAACTGTGCAGAAGGGTGCATAGGTCCCTGATCTGAGACCACTCCTCCAGCGTGATTTGCCCCACCTCTGAATCTCGTTGGCCAAGGCTATACGTCAGAACGTATTGCACCAGGGCTTGTCGGTGCTGCCACAGTCGCTGCAACATGTGCAGAGTTGAATTCCACCGGGTAGGCACATCGCATTTTAGCCGGTGAAGTGGCAGGCCGAAAGACTTCTGTAGAGATGTAAGTCGCTGAGCTGTGGGATGCGAACGGCGGAAGTGAGCACACAGCGACCGTGCCCTCTGCAGAAGGCCATCTAGTCTGGGATAGTGGGCTAAAAATTGCTGGACAACCAGGTTCAACACGTGAGCCATACAAGGCACGTGTGTGACATTGCCCCGGCGAAGGGCCGCACCCAGGTTTGCAGCATTGTCGCACACGGCCTTCCCTGGTTTCAGATCCAGTGGAGACAACCATTCATGAAATTGGTTCTCCAGAGCTGACCACAACTCCTCAGCTGTGTGACTCACATTTCCCAGACATTTCAATGTAAAAACCGCCTGATGACGTTGAGCCCTACTGCCAGCATAGTAAGGAGGTGTGCAGGATCCCTTCTGCGCAGTTAGAAAGCTTGTGGCATGACCAGACAGGCTTTGGGTGCAGGTGGAAGACCGAGAGGAGGTTGAGGAGGCAGAAGCAGTGGAGGAAAAATGACATAAAGAGGATTGACGCACAACTCGTGGGGACGGCAAGACTTGGACAGCAGCCCCTTGTCCTGCTGTCACCATAGTTACCCAGTGCCCAGTCAGCGACATGTAACGCCCCTGTCCATGCCTACTCGTCCAAGTGTCTGTGGTGAAATGCACCCTGTCACACACAGAGTTTCTCAAAGAAGCGTTGATGTTGTGTGCGACATGCTGGTGGAGCGCAGGCACACATTTCTTTGAGAAGTAGTGCCGACTGGGCATCTGGTACTGGGGCACTGCGACGGAAATAAGGTCTCGAAAATCCTCTGTGTCCACCAGGCGGAAAGGCAGCATTTCTGTAGCCAAGAGCTTGCAGATGATGAAATTCAACCTTTTAGCTTTCTCATGGCTAGGAGGAAATGGTCTTTTACTTGTCCACATCTGAGGGACCGAGGGCTGGCTATTGTGCTTAGACGGGATTGATAAGGGTGTCCCCGGCAAACTGCCGGTCTGTGAGGAAGATGCAAGCGGACATGTTAGGTTGCCTTGATCCAAAGGTGGTGCTATCGATGTCGGACAGCGCTCAAGACCAGCTGGTGTTACCACCTCCAAAGAAAATGATGACCTGCCAATCACGCTGGCTGTTGCGGGTAAAGAGGTGGCAGGTCTGCGCCCCAAAACAGGTGTGACTGCTGTCCCCCCAGTCACAGAGGATGAAGAGGCCGCGGATGCACAAGATATGGCAGACGGTGGTTGGCCCGGCCGGCTAGACCGCATTGTAGCACACTGAGCTTCCCACTGCAACTTATGCTTCATGTCCATGTGCCGGTTCATGCATGAAGTACTCAAACTATGTATTTTTTGGCCTCTACTTAGCTTTTGCTGACAAATGTTACAGATAACACGAGTTGGGTCATCTTTATCGATCTGAAAAAATGCCCAGGCTATGCAAGGCTTAGCACCCATGCGACCTGAAGAGCCACCACGACTTGTGGTGAGAGGCAGAGTTGTGTTTGAGGATGCAGTTGTTGACGTGCTTCCAGTACTACGTCTCTGTCCAGGAAGGCGCAACCTGACCTCGTCGTCACTAGCATCTTCCTCCACCTCCTCTGCTGACCTCATCTCTTGGCTGACTGTGGGTTGACAGTAAGTGGGATCTCCGACCTCATCATCATCACCCTGTGCGTTATCACACCCGTCGTCCTCAGAGCCAACCTGTTCCTGCCCTGACAAAAAACTAAAGTTGTCGCTCCAATCAGGTATTTGAGTCTTATCATCGTCTTCCTCATTGTCTCCACCAACAGGAGTTACAGTTTGGGAATGAGGGTCTACATTATGGTCAGAACCTTCTGCGTCTGGTCCTGGATCCGACTCATAAAGATTCTGGGCATCAGTGCAGATCATTTCCTCGTCTGGATTCACAGAAGCGCTGGAGTCGACCTCTGATTCCCAGGCTATAGTATGAGTAAACAGCTCTGCAGACTCAACCATCTGTTCTACCTCATACTCAGACGGGCAGCTGGAGATTTGGGAGCTGTGAGGAAGCAAGTGCGATTTGGGTGACACCTTTGAGGACTGGAGTATTTGTGATGTTGAAGTTGATGTGGAGGAGAGCCCACTTAAAGGAGCACTTGATATCCGTTGAAGCACCTGCTGTTTTTGTGCCTCATCTGGAATTTGTAGCGATTGGCGTGGCCGTAAGAAAGGGATCTTATCACATTGTCCGCTAAAAGAAGTAGACATTTTAGTTTGGCTGGAAGATGGTCTTTCTTCTGAACCTACCCCACGGACACAACCTTTTTTCCCCTTCCCAACACGCCTATTCCCCTTTCCACCAGCAGCAGGCCTTTTTCCACTCATTTTGGTGGTTAACTAATTCACAACTCTGGAGTTGTTTGCACAAAAAAACAATGAATGGTAACCGAGCAGAGCTGAGTGGCCAAACTGTGGTATTAGGCCAAAACTATTGGCTGGGTTAGATGCAGAAAAAAATTATTTTTAATTTGCAACCTGATGGAGGTCAGTATAGATGGACTAATAGACCAAGTCCCACACACCGCTAGAAGCCCAAATATTTTTTCAGAGCTAGATGCAGAAAATTTTTTTATTCAATTTGCAACCTGATGGAGGTCAGTATAGATGGACTAATAGACCAAGTCCCACACACTGCTAGAAGCCCAAATATTTTTTCAGAGCTAGATGCAGAAAAAAATTATTTTTAATTTGCAACCTGATGGAGGTCAGTATAGATGGACTAATAGACCAAGTCCCACACACCGCTAGAAGCCCAAATATTTTTTCAGAGCTAGATGCAGAAAAAAATTATTTTTAATTTGCAACCTGATGGAGGTCAGTATAGATGGACTAATAGACCAAGTCCCACACACCGCTAGAAGCCCAAATATTTTTTCAGAGCTAGATGCAGAAAAAAATTATATTCAATTTGCAACCTGCTGGAGGTCAGTATAGAAGGACTAATAGAACAAGTCCCACACACTGCTAGAAGCTCAAATATTTTTTCAGAGCTAAATGAAGAAAAAAATTATTTTTAATTTGCAACCTGATGGAGGTCAGTATAGATGGACTAATAGACCAAGTCCCACACACTGCTAGAAGCCCAAATATTTTTTCAGAGCTAGATGCAGAAAAAAATTATTTTTAATTTGCAACCTGATGGAGGTCAGTATAGATGGACTAATAGACCAAGTCCCACACACTGCTAGAAGCCCAAATATTTTTTCAGAGCTAGATGCAGAAAAAAATTATTTTTAATTTGCAACCTGATGGAGGTCAGTATAGATGGACTAATAGACCAAGTCCCACACACCGCTAGAAGCCCAAATATTTTTTCAGAGCTAGATGCAGAAAAAAATTATATTCAATTTGCAACCTGCTGGACGTCAGTATAGAAGGACTAATAGAACAAGTCCCACACACTGCTAGAAGCCCAAATATTTTTTCAGAGCTAAATGAAGAAAAAAATTATTTTTAATTTGCAACCTGATGGAGGTCAGTATAGATGGACTAATAGACCAAGTCCCACACACTGCTAGAAGCCCAAATATTTTTTCAGAGCTAGATGCAGAAAAAAATTATTTTTAATTTGCAACCTGATGGAGGTCAGTATAGATGGACTAATAGACCAAGTCCCACACATCGCTAGAAGCCCAAATATTTTTTCAGAGCTAGATGCAGAAAATTTTTTTATTCAATTTGCAACCTGATGGAGGTCAGTATAGATGGACTAATAGACCAAGTCCCACACACTGCTAGAAGCCCAAATATTTTTTCAGAGCTAGATGCAGAAAAAAATTATTTTTAATTTGCAACCTGATGGAGGTCAGTATAGATGGACTAATAGACCAAGTCCCACACACTGCTAGAAGCCCAAATATTTTTTCAGAGCTAGATGCAGAAAAAAAATATTTTTAATTTGCAACCTGATGGAGGTCAGTATAGATGGACTAATAGAACAAGTCCCACACGCTGCTAGAAGCCCAAATATTTTTTCAGAGCTAGATGCAGAAAAAAATTATATTCAATTTGCAACCTGCTGGAGGTCAGTATAGAAGGACTAATAGAACAAGTCCCACACACTGCTAGAAGCCCAAATATTTTTTCAGAGCTAAATGAAGAAAAAAATTATTTTTAATTTGCAACCTGATGGAGGTCAGTATAGATGGACTAATAGACCAAGTCCCACACACTGCTAGAAGCCCAAATATTTTTTCAGAGCTAGATGCAGAAAAAAATTATATTCAGTTTGCAACCTGATGGAGGTCAGTATAGATGGACTAATAGAATGATGCTATGCCCAAAAGATTTTACTTCACTAGGTGCAGTAAAAAAATTGGTATTCTATACACAGGTGGTATATCTTGCAACACAGATAGGCTACTCCACTGACTAACACACTCTGCAATAGGCCAAAAAGGATTAGCTTTGCTAGATTCAGCCAAATGCTGTGAAAAAAACTTGCACAGCACTGGCACAGACCTGCCTGGCAAAAACTGATAGGAACTGATGTAACCTAGTCCTGAAAAGGACTCCAATTACAATTAGTCTTTACTCCCACAATCTATCTATTTAAGAGCACAGACCTGCCTGATAAAAGTCGTAGGAAATGCTGTAACCTAGTCCTTAAAAGGACTGCAATCACAACTATTCCCTACTCCCAAGCTATCTGTATATTTGTGCGAAAATTGGCTTGAAATTAACAAGGTATAGCGCACACAGCAACAGCGGTGCCGTCTAACACGCAGCCAAAGCAGTGAGAAAATGGTGGCGACGGGGAAAATGGCTTGGTCTTATAGGGCAAGGACATGTGACATACACTGCCAATCACACATGCCCTTGCTTGTGTGAAAAAAAGCACTTCGCTCCGTGTGTGCGCTGCTGATAGCCTGACAGATTGCACCTCCCCACTGCAAATGCGGGAAAGAGAAAAAAAAATGGAGATCTTCATTGTTCCTGCAGAGATCCATCCCCTGCCCCTCCCCCCGCCCCGCTGTACACTCAAACTGCGTATTAACATTAATTTTCATCATTACTGAGAAAAAATCCAGTTATGATTTTGGTGCACGAACAGTTATCGAACATAACCTCGAACAGCCGAATTTTTCTCAATTGTTCGTGTTCGCCGACCGGCTCGAACACCGCCCAAAACAGCTCGAATTTGAGATTGGCGAACAGTTCGAGTAGAACAACGCTCATCTCTATCTGTTAGTCAGCGTAGAATTTTTAACTGCATCTAGCCTAGTCAATACTTTGGGCGTAGTAGCCCAGCTGCAAAGCAAGCTGCACCGCCTGTGTATCTAATAAGAATTTTTAAATGCATCTAGCCTTGGCAGACTGTGGGGACCCCAAACCAAACCCAGATGCTCAGCCCCCCTACCGCCCCCCTTTCCTTGACAATATAATAATGTAACTCTTACAACTGGATGGGTGAGGATCGGTCACAGCATTATTAACTTTTAATACTCATTCCATTAGAAAGGCATTTTATTTCTAAAATAATTCAGCTTGTTGCAGCATGCCCTGGGTCTCCACACTGGCAAGTTGGCCAACAAGTGTAACTCTCCAACATGTCCTTTCTATTTCCAGGCCACGGAGGATCCTGAATACTCGTATGCAGGACTCTGACCCCCATCCATCACTCTTAACACTTGTTCCACTCCGTCCTGGAATCCTGACAGGAATATATCCAGTCCAATATACATTAAGTGAACACCGTCAGGCAGTATGAGGCTTGCTTTATCTCCTTCCAGTTGTCGGTGTTGTATCACTACACCGCCTCTGTCTCTTCTAAATTCTGGCATCCGAATACTTATTACCCGCCTTGTCCGTTTGATGGCCGTGATGTCTCGCGCACCTTGCCATACCGCTATCGGCACAATCTCTGACCATACTATCGTTAGTTTTGTGAAAAATTCTCTGAAGCGCTCAGTGTCTAGTTTCATTATTGCCATTAGTTATGCGCTCTTGTGATGACCTAGGTCGTTTCCCCGGGCCTGTATAACTAAGATGACCGGACCTCTTGCCTCTCTCCCTACCGTGATTACCTCCATTAGTACCTGTGGCCATAGTAGGCCTCTAATACCTCTCCAGTTGAAATATGTGTTATGAAACTCTAATTTACTCCCGCCTGGGCGGACTTTCACCCTTTTTTCTGCCCGATATATATACGAGTGGCCTATCACCCACACTGTTGGCTTAGCGTCACCTGTAAAAGAAACAAACCACGTTAGGATAACAAGTCCGGTCTTATGTATCAAACACGTGGATCGCCATCTCCCTATCCTCTGAACTTCAGTTTCTGACAGTCCTGCTCTTGCTGCTTCCATGGCCGCGCCTATGCGGAATGAGTGTGTCCCGTAATCTTTGGGGTGGTTCCCTGCCGATGTTATGCATTTATTAAATATAGCTTGGAACTGGTATCTTGATAATGGCGTTCCATCAATGTATGATAGGAAGAAATTACTTTGTGATCTGATGGTTATATATGTTTTTACCATTGATACCCGACTCAGTGTACCGTTTGTGGGTTGTAGAAGTACCCAAGTGCCCCTGCCCGCTGGAACCATTTTCGATTGGCGTATGCGTAGACGTATTGCATTATTGGCTATGAGTACGTCCTGGAGTAATAAGCCTCCACTGGTGTTAATTTTGGATTGAGGGACTAATTCGCTTATGCATAGCGCCCCGAAGAAGGCGATCGCAAATGCAGTAGACAGTAGTGTTGCTTAAAATTGTGAGTGTCATGTTAATGGTGTTAAGGATATGATGTGAGAAACCAGTTTTAGTGACACGGGACGGGACTTCTACACTCCTGACTTGGCTGACCCCTTTTCCACCCTTTTATGGATTGTCTGATGATGAATCTCTTTGTCACATCTCCCCAATTCAGTAGTTGGAAGTGAAATGCTACTCCGGTCAGACACCGCTGCGCTGACATCCCTGATATGCCCCTCATCATTAGCTGGTGGAGAATTTCTATGGTGACTTGTAATCTGGCTTGTTCACATTGGTCAACCCGTCTACCTGCTACTAGTCGTGTCCACTCTTCCCATGACTTACCGTATGCTTGCCACGTCGACACGGCAACTGACGCTCTGATTAATGGCATCAACTATTCGCCACTAGATCCCATAGGGAGGGTGGGCAACTGTTGCCCGATGGGTGGGCGTTGGGGAGGAGCTCTGTGAAAATCTGCCAATTGAACTGTGATAAAGCGTTAGCAGCAAAATTATTATTTATTTCAAAGCTGGTGGAGCTTGGTATGGATGGCCTAATAGAATGAGTACCACACACTGCTAATATGCCCAACATTAGTTTACAGGCAAGATGCAGCTAAAAATTATTATTAATTTCAAAACTGGTGGAGCTTGGTATAGATGGCCTAATACAATGAGTACCACAAACAGCTACGAAGCCCAAAATTATTTTCCGGGCTAGATGCAGCGAAAAAGTATTTTGAATTTGCAACCTGGTGGAGGTTAGTATAGATGGACTAATAGTACAAGTCCCACACTCTGCTACAAGCCGAAGCACAAATATTTTTTCAGAGCTAGATGCAGATAAAAATTAGTTTGAATATGCAACCTGGTGGAGGTTAGTATAGATGGACTAATAGAACAAGTCCCACACACTGCTACAAGCCGAAATATTTTTTCAGAGCTAGATGCAGATAAAAATGATATTGAATTTGCAACCTGGTGGAGGTTAGTATAGATGGATTAATAGAATGATGCTATGCCCAAAAAGTTTTACTTCACTAGGTGCAGTAAAAAAATGTGTATTCTAGACACAGGTGGTGTAGCTTGCAGCACAGATAGGCTACTCCACTGACAAACACACACTGCAAGAGGCCAAAAAGGATTTGCTTTGCTAGATTTAGCCAAATGCTGTGAAAAAAAACTTGCACAGCACTGGCACAGACCTGCCTGGCAAAAAGTGATAGGAACTGATGTAACCTAACCCTCAAAAGGACTGCAATTACAATTGGTCTTTACTCCCAACCTATCTATTTAAGAGTACCGACCTGCGTGATAAAATCGATAGGAACCAATGTAACCTAGCCCTCAAAAGGACTGCAATTACAATTAGTCTTTACTCCCAAACTATCTATTTAAGAGCACAGACCTGCCTGATAAAAGTCGTAGGAAATGATGTAACCTAGTCCTCAAAAGGACTGCAATCAAAACTATTCCCTACTCCCAAGCTGTAGATTTGTGCGAAAATTGGCTTGAAATTAACAAAGTATAGCGCACACAGCAACAGCGGTGCCATCTAACATGCAGCTGCAGCAGTGAGAAAATGGTGGCGACTGGTAAAATGGATGTGTCTTATAGGGCAAGGACATGTGACATACACTGCCAATGACACATGCCTTTGCTTGTGTGAAAAAAAGCACTTCACTCCGTGTGTGCGATGCTGATAGGCTGACAGATTGCACCTCCCCACTGTAAATGTGGGAAAGAGAAAAAAAAATGGAGATCTTCATTATTTATGCAGAGATCCATCCCATGCCCCTCCCCCCGCGCCGCTGTACACTCAAACTGCGTATTATCATTAATTTTCAGCATTACTGAGAAAAAATCCAGTTATGATTTTGGTGCACGAACAGTTATCAAACATAACCTCGAACTGCCGAATTTTTTTCAAATCGTTCGTGTTCGCCGAACGGCTCGAACAACGCCCAAAACAGCTCGAATTTGAGATTGGCGAACAGTTCGAGTCGAACACTGCTCATCTCTAGTCATGAAATGTGCGAATTTAGGACTGTGGCCTGTGGGGTGTTGGCTGCAAATTTGCACTTTCGTTCAAAGCTCTGGGATATGGACAATTGAACGCTGCGGTGGGACGTGGACGTTTACGTTGATGCTGTTTCTTGAGAAACTGCCAGAACTAGTGAAGACTGAGAGGAAGGGGCATCTTTGCATGCAGTGTGGACAGGGGATTGCATTGCACGCACAACAGGGGGATCTCTTACACGCAGAAGAGCGGAATAAGCAGTGGTGACACACGCTGACACTGGTAGTGGACCCTGGGTTACGCCCCACAAAGTCGGGTGCTTTACTGACATATGCCTGATCATGCTGGTGGTGGTCAGGCTCGTAGTTTTGTCACCCCTGCTGATGCTGGCATGGCAGGTGGTACAAATGGCCTTTTTGGGGTTATCAGCAGAGTCTTTAAAAAAATTCCAGACTCTGAAAGACTTACCGGTTGTACTGGCAATGTCCCTCGTGTTGGTGTTACGGGGAACTGTTGCCTGCCTTCTGTGTGCGGCCACCACACTGCTTCTTCCTGCCTGTTGGGGTACTCTGCCTCCCTCCCCTTGTGTGCTGCTGGCCTCACTCTGCGTATCCTCCTGCCACGTTGGGTCAGTTACTAGATCATCCACCACCTCCTCCTCTTCACTTGCGCACCACGATCCTCCTCCTCACTTTGTGGCAATTGTGTCTCATCATCGTCCACCTCTTGTGACAAATTGCCAGCGTCGCCTTCCTATGGCCCTAGCAGTTCAAATATTTGGGCATTGCTACTTGGGATCTCCTCTTCCACCACTTCAAATGGAGCAGGCAAGGGGCACAAATATGGAAATGGACCAGTGAACAGCTCTTCAGAGTGTCCAAGTGTGGGATCAGTTGCTGTCAGATGACACTCGGCATGGTGGGAGGAAGTACCATCAGGGTGAGGAGGAATATGCGATCGAGACCCACGACTACTAAAACTTGACTGTGTGGAAGACAGACCGGAGATGGTAGTGCCCAGGTAACTGGAAGTATTATCTGCTATCCAATTAAAAACATGTTCACACTGATCAGTTCGCAACACTGGTGTTGTAGTGTGCTTCCCTAGTAATTTGGTCAAGAAGTGGGAGTGAGAAGATGTTGGTTGTGGCACATTTTCACCTTGGCCATGGCCCCGCCCTCTACATGCATGATCACCAGATCGTCAATTTCCACGTCCCTTGCCACGTGCCTTTCCCATTGTAAATAAAGTAAAATAGCTTACTCTCGCACTATCAATGTCAAAAGGGTAAAAAAAAGGAGAATAGTACTGGGGAAGAGGAAAACCACAGTTCTATTTCTCTGGCCTACACCAGACTCTTTTAATTAGATATATTGGTGTTTGACCAGTCAGGGAGACACTATTACAGGTTTTTTTTTTACGGCAAAAAATGCCAAAAGCAGGAAAATAGAGAGATTTGACCAGTGGACCTGCAAAACCACAGTTGTATTTCTCTGGCCTACACCAGACTTTTTTAAACAGATATATTGGTGTCTGACCAGTCAGAGAGACACTATAACAGTTTTTTTTATGGCAAAAAATGCCAAAAGCAGGATAATACAGAGATTTGACCCGTGGAACTGTAAAAAAAACAGTTCTATTTCTCTGGCCTACACAAGACTCTTTTAAACGGATATATTGAAGTCTGACCAGTCAGGGAGACTCTATTACAGTTTTTTTTAAGACAAAAATGCCAAAAGCAGGATAATACAGAGATTTGACCCGTGGAACTGCAAAACCACAGTTCTATTTCTCTGGCATACACCAGACTCTTTTAAACAGATATATTGGTGTCTGACCAGTCAGAGAGACACTATAACAGGTTTTTTTTATGGCAAAAAATCCAAAAGCAGGATAATACAGAGATTTGACCAGTGGAACCGCCAAACCACAAGTCTATTTCTCTGACCTACACCAGACTCTTTTAAACAGATATATTGGTGTCTGACCAGTCAGGGATACACAATTACAATTTTTTTAAGGCAAAAAAATGCCAAAAGCAGGATAATACAGAGATTTGACTCATGGAACTGCAAAAAAAACAGTTCTATTTCTCTGGCCTACACCAGACACTTTTAAACAGATATATTGGTGTCTGACCAGTCAGTGAGACATTGTTACAGCTTTTTTTTATGGCAAAAAATGCCAAAAGCAGGATAATACAGAGATTTGACCCGTGGAACTGCAAAAGCACAGTTCTATTTCTCTGGCCTACACCATGCTCTTTTAATTAGATATATCGGCGTCTGACCTGTCAGGGAGACACTATTACATTTTTTTTTTCGGCAAAAAATGCCAAGAGCAGGATAATACAGAGATTTGACCTGAGGAACTGCAAAACCATAGTTCTGTTTCTCTGGTCTACACCAGACTCTTTTAAACAGATATATTGGTGTCTGAACAATCAGTGAGACACTATAACAGTTTTTTTTTACGGCAAAAAATGCCAAAAGCAGGATAATACAGAGATTTGAACCATGGAACGACAAAACCACAGTTCTATTTCTCTGGCCTACACCAGACTTATTTAATTAGATATATCGGTGTCTGACCTGTCAGGGAGACACTATTACAGTTTTTTTTCGGCAAAAAATGCCAAGAGAAGGATAATACAGAGATTTGACCCGTGGAACTGCAAAACCACATAACTATTTCTCGGGTCTACACCAGACTCTTTTAAACAGATATATTTGTGTCTGACCAGTTAGTGAGACACTATCACAGCTTTTTTTATGGCAAAAAATGCCAAAAGCAGGATAATACAGAGATTTGACCTGGGGAACTGCAAAACCACAGTTCTATTTCTCTGGCCTACACCAGACTATTTTAAACAGATATATTGGTGTCTGACCAGTCAGTTAGACACTATTACAGTTTTTTATGGCAAAAAATGCTAAAAGCAGGATAATACAGAGATTTGACCTGTGGAACTGCAAAACCACAGTTCTTTTTCTCTGGCCTACACCAAACCCTTTTAATTAGATATATTGGTGTCTGACCCGTCAGGAGACGCTATTACAGTTTTTTTTACGGCAAAAAATGCCAAAATCAGGATAATACATAGATTTGACACGTGGAACTGCAAAACAACAGTTCTATTTATCTGGTATACACCAGACTCTGTTAAACAGATACATTGGTGTCAGACCAGTCAGTGAGACACTATTACAGTTTTTTTACGGCAAAAAATGCCAAAAGCAGGATAATACAGAGATTAGACCCGTGGAACTGCAAAACCACAGTTATATTTCTCTGTCCTACACCAGACTCTTTTAAACAGATATATTGGTGTCTGACCAGTCAGAGAGACACTATTACAGTTTTTTACGGCTTAAAATGCCAAAAGCAGGATAATACAGAGATTAAACCCATGGAACTGCAAAACAACACTTCTATTTCTCTGGCATACACCAGACTCTTTTAACCCCCTAAGCCCCGAGGGTGGTTTGCACGTTAATGACCTGGCCAATTTTTACAATTCTGACCACTGTCCCTTTATGAGGTAATTTCTCTGGAACGTTTCAACGGATCCCTCTGTTTCTGAGATTGTTTTTTCGAGACATATTGTTCTTCATGATTGTGGTAAAATTTCTTCGATATCACTTGCGTTTATTTGTGAAAAAAATGGAAATTTGGCGAAAATTTTGAAAATTTTGCAATTTTCAAAATTTGAATTTTTATGCCCTTAAATCAGAGAGATATGTCACACAAAAGAGTTAATAAATAACATTTCCCACATGTCTATTTTACATCAGCACAATTTTGGAACCAAAATTTTTTTTTTGTTAGGGAGCTATAAGGGTTAAAATTTGACCAGCGATTTCTTATTTTTCGAACAAAATTTACAAAACCATTTTTTTTAGGGACCACATCACATTTGAAGTCACTTTGAGAGGTCTTTATGACCGAAAATTCCCAAAAGTGACTCCATTCTAAAAACAGAACCCCTCAAGGTGCTCAAAACCACATTCAAGAACTTTGTAAAACCTTCAGGTGCTTCACAGGAATTTTTTGAATGTGGAAGAAAAAAATGAACATTTAACTTTTTTCATAAAAATGTTATTTTAGACCCAATTTTTTTTTTATTTTCACAGGGGAAACAAGAAAAAATGGACCCCAAAATTTGTTGTGCAATTTCCCCTGGGCACGCAGATACCCAAAATGTGGGGAAAAAACACTGTTTGGGTGCACGGCAGGGCTCGGAAGGGAAGGAGCACCATTTGACTTTTTGATTGTAAAATTTGCTTGAAAAATTAGCGGATGCCATGTTGTGTTTGGAGAGCCCCTGTGTGCCCAAACATTGGAGCTCCCCCAAAAGTGACCCCATTTTGGAAACTAGACCCCCCAAGGCACCTAGCTAGATGCATAGTGAGCACTTGGAACCCCCTAGGTGCTTCACAAATTGATTCGTAAAAATGAAAAAGTGTTTTTTTTTTCATTTTTTAATTTTTACGAATCAATTTGTAAAGCACCGAGGGGTTCCAAGTGCTCACTATGCATCTAGATAGGTGCCTTGGGGGGTCTAGTTTCCAAAATGGGGTCACTTGTGGGGGAGCTCCAATGTTTGGGAACACAGGGACTCTCCAAATGCAACATGGTATCCGCTAACAAATGGTCAGCTCAAATTGTTAGCGGACACCATGTTGCGTTTGGAGAGCCCCTGTGTGTCCAAACATTGGAGCTCCCCCACAAGTGACCCCATTTTGGAAACTAGCCTCCCAAATGCACCTATCTAGATGCATAGTGAGCACTTGTAACCCCCAATTGCTTCACAAATTGATTCATAAAAATGAAAAAGTGAAAAAAAAACACTTTTTCATTTTTATTAATCAATTTGTGAAGCACCTGGGGGTTCCAAGTGCTCACTATGCATCTAAATAGGTGCCTTGGGGGGTCTAGTTTCCAAAATGGGGTCACTTGTGGGGGAGCTCTAATGTTTGGGCGCGCATGGGCTCTCCAAACGCAACATGGCGTCCGCTAACAATTTGAGCCAATTTTCCATTCAGTTTGTTAGCGGACACCATGTCGCGTTTGGAGAGCCCTTGATGTGCCTAAACAGTGGAGCTCCCCCACAAGTGACTCCATTTTGTAAACTATACCCCTCAAGGATTTTATTAAGGTGTATAGTGAACATTTTGAACCCAGAGGTACGACACAGAATTTGTTTACATTAGGTCATCATATTGAATAAGTTGTCATTATTCTTGAGCGCTAGTGCTCACTGCTTGAGTTTGCATCGGGTACTCAGGTATACACCATGTACAGCGTGTGCTCGAGTGACATGCTCGAGTCCCTGCTCCGCATGTTTCACGGTTATTAGACACCCAAAAAAAAACATGCGGGGATCGCTCGTGCATGGCAGTCAATCCCCGTAAAGTTTTTTTGGCCGCGAAGCATATGGGGCAGAGACTCGAGCATGTCACTCAAATACCAACGATACTCAATGCATACCAGAGCACCCGATGCAAACTCAAGTAGCGAGCACTTGCGCTCAACACTAGTCGCCATATCGTCATCTTTTTTTCTTACTTTTGAAAAAAATCCCAAGCCCATCACAACCCTAACCCCAACCCTAACCCCAACCCCAGCCCTAACCGTAGCACAACCCTAACAGTAGCACAACCCTAACCCTAGCACAACCATAACCCTAGCACAACCATAACCCTAGCACAACCCCAACCCCAAACCCAGCCCTAACCCTAGCCCAATCCTAACCCAAGAGTTTATTTTTGACGCCGTTCCTCATGCGTTATAAGTGATTAGACAACTTTATTCTTCGGGTCGGTGAGATTACAGCAATACCAGAATCATATGGGGATTTTATGACTGACAGCTGTCACACACAAAAAGACGCATTTGTTGTAAATCTAGTTTTTGCATCGCCATATTTTGAGAGCTATAATTTTTCCAGATTTTGGCAGACAGTCATGTGACGGCTCGTTTTTTGCGGGATGAGTTGACGTTGTTATTGGTGCCATTTTCAGGCACGTGACATTTTTTGATCGCTTTCTATTCTGATTTTTGGGAGGCAGAATAAACAAAAACCAACAATTCAGGATCTGTTTTTTTTGTTGTTTTTTATTCTGTTCCGCGTGTGGTAAAATTGATAAGGCAGCTTTATTCTTCGGGTCAGTATGTTTACAGCGGTACCACATTTATATAGTTTTTCTATGTTTTGCACTTTTACATAATAAAAGCAATTTTATAGAAAAAAATATTTTTTAGCATAGCCTTATTCTGAGAGCTATAACTTTTTTATTTTTCTGCTTATGGAGCTGTATGTCAGCTTGTTTTTTGCGGGACGAGATTACGTTTTCAGCGGTACCATTTTTATTTATATCTGTCTTTTTGATCGCGTGTTAGTCCATTTTTTGTTTGGCGGTATGGTGATAAAGCATTGTTTTTTGCTTCGTTTTTTTTTTTTTTACCGTGTTCACTGAAGGGGTTAACTAGTGGGACAGTTTTATAGGTCTGGTTGTTCCGGACGTGGTGATACCAAATATGTGTACTTTTATTGTTTTGTTTTGTTTTTTTTATAATAATATTTATTGATGGGTACATTATATTTTTATTTTTGGTGGATTATTTTATTTCTTTTTTTTATATATTTTTGCATTTTTTTTTTTCCACTTTCTGAAAGTTTATATACTTTTTTACTTTGTCCCACTGTGGGACTTTCACTTTTTTTATTCTGATCGCCTGCATGGCACAGGAATGCAGCACCATCCCTGTGCCATGCAGGCTGTCAGCGCTGGAAAGGGAGAAGATTGTTTGGAGATGCACTGCGCATGTCCAAACAATCTTCCTGCTGTCTGGTGACCCAGATGTTGTCATGACGACATCGGGTCGTCATGGCAACACCCGCGAAGCCTTTGCAGACAGCGCTGGAAGCAGGAAGAGGAGGTGAGTATCTGCGATCACCTCCCCTTGCCCCCGCAATGCTGTGATCGACTTCGATCGCAGCATCACGGGGGTTAATGTGCTGGGAGCGGTGCAGGACCGCTCCCTGCACATTGTCACAGCTGACACCCGATACTATCAGCTGACACCCGGCGGCGATCGCGCCAGCACAGCCTGTATGCGCGCGCGATCGCCATGACGTACTAATACGGGTCTGGCTCTTAAGTCCCAGGGCACAGACGCGTATTAGTACGTCAGATGTTGATAAGGGGTTAAACAGATATATTGGTGTCTGATCAGTCAGGGAGAGACTATTACAATTTTTTTTATGGCAAAAAATGCAATAAGCAGAATAATACAGAGATTTGACCCGTGGAACTGCAAAACCACAGTTCTATTTCTTTGGCCTACAACAGATTCTTTTAATTAGATATATTGGTTTCTGACCAGTCAGGTACAGACTATTACAGTTTTTTTAAGGCAAAAAATGCCAAAAGCAGGATAATACAGAGATTTGACACGTGGAACTGCAAAACTACAGTTCTACTTATCTGGCATACACCAGAATCTTTTAAACAGATATTTTAGTTTCTGACCAGTCAGGGAGACAATATTCCAGGTTTTTTTAAGGCTAAAAATGCCAAAAGCAGGATAATACAGAGATTAGACCCGTGGAACTGCAAAACCATAGTTCTAGTTCTCTGGCCTACACCAGACTCTTTTAAACAGATATATTGGTGTCTGATCAGTCAGGGAGAAACTATTTTATATTTTTTTTACTGCAAAAAATGCCAAAAGCAGGATAATACAGAGATTTGACCCGTGGAACTGTGAAACCACAGTTTTATTTCTCTGGCCTACACCAGACTCTTTTAAACAGATATATTGGTGTCTGACTAGTCAGGAAGACACTATTATATTTTTTTTTTATGAAAAAAAATGCCAAAAGCAGTATAATACAGAGATTTAACACGTGGAACTGCAAAACCACAGTTCTGTTTATCTGATATACACCAGACTCTTTAAACTGATAAATTGGTGACAGACCAGTCAGGGAGACACTATTGCAGTTTTTTTATGGCAAAAAATGCCAAAAGCAAGATAATACAGAGATTTAACACGTGGTACTGCAAAACCACAGTTCTATTTATCTGGCACACACCAGAATCTTTTAAACAGATATATTGGTGCCTCACCCGTCTGGGAGATACTATTACAGATTTTTTTTATTGCAAAAAATGCCAAAAGCAGAATAATACAGAGATTTGGACCATGGAACTGTAAAACCACAGTTCTATTACTCTGGCCTACACCAGACTCTTTTAAACAGATATATTGGTGTCTGACCATTTAATGAGACACTATTATAGGTTTTTTTTGCGAAAAAAAATGCCAAAAGCAGGATAATACAGAGATTTACCCGTGGAACCGCAAAACCACAGTTCTATTTCTCTGGCCTACACCAGACTCATTTAATTAGATATATTGGTGTCTGACCAGTCAGGGAGAGACTATTACAATTTTTTTTTTTTACGGCAAAAAATGGCAAAAGCAGGATAATACAGAGATTTGACCCGTGGAACTGCAAAACCACAGTTCGATTTCTCTGGCCTACTCAAGATTCTTTTAATTAGATATATTGATGTCTGACCAGTCAGGTAAACACTTTTACAGTTTTTTTATGGCAAAAAATGGCAAAAGCAGGATAATACAGAGATTTCACCCGTGGAACTGCAAAACCACAGTTCAATTTATCTTTCATATACCAGACTCTTTTAAACAGATATATTGGCGTCTGACCAGTCAGGTACACACTATTACAGTTTTATTATGGCAAAAAATGCCAAAAGCAGGATAATACAGAGATTTGACCTGTGGAACCACAAAACCACAGTTATATTTCTCTGGCCTACACCAGACTCTTTTAATTAGATATAACGGTGTCTGACTTGTCAGGGAGACACTATTATAGTTTTTTTTATGGCAAAAATGCCAAAAGCAAGAGAATACAGAGATTTGACCCATGGAACTGCAAAACCACATTTCTATTACTCTGGCCTACACCAAACTCTTTTAAACAGATATATTGTTGTCTGACCAGTTTGGGAGACACTATTCCAGGTTTTTTTTACGGCAAAAAATGCCAAAAGCAGGATAATACAGAGATTTGACCCGTGGAACTGCAGAAAAACATTTCTATATCTCTGGCCTACACCAGACCCTTTTTAACAGATATTTTGAAGTCTGACCAGTCAGGGAGACACTATTACAGTTTTTGTTTACTACAAAGAATGAAAAAAGCAGGATAATACAGAGATTTGACCCGTGGAACTGCAAAACCACAAATCTATTTCTCTGGCCTACACCAGTGTCTTTTAAACATATATATCGGTGTCTGACCAGTCAGTGAGCCACTATTACAGTTTTTTTTACGTCAAAAAATGCCAAAACCAGGATAATAAAGAGATTTGACACGTGGAAATGCAAAACCACAGTTCTACTTATCTGTCATGCACCAGAATCTTTTAAACAGATATTTTGGTGTCTGACCAGTTAGTGAGACACTATTACAGTTTTTTTTAACGGGAAAAAATTCCAAAAGCAGGATACTACAGAGATTTGACCCATGGAACTGCAAAATCACAGTTCTATTTCTCTGGCCAACATCAGACTCTTTTAAAACAGATATATTAGTGTCTGACCAGTCAGGGAGACACTATTCCAGGTTTGTTTTACGGCAAAAAATGCCAAAAGCAGGATAATACAAAGATTTGACCCGTGGAACTGCAGAAAAAATTTCTATATCTCTTGCCTACACCAGACGCTTTTAAACAGATATATTGAAGTCTGACCAGTCAGGAAGACACTATTACAGTTTTTTTTTATGACAAAAAATGCCAAAAGCAGGATAATACAGAGATTTGACCCGTGGAACTGCAGAACCACAGTTCTATTTCTCTGGCCTACACCAGACTCTTTTAAACAGATATATTGGTGTCTGACCATTTAGGGAGGCACTATTACAGTTTTTTATAACAGCAAAAATTGCCAAAAGCAGGATACTACAGAGATTTGACCCATGGAGCTGCAAAACCACAGTACTATTTCTCTGGCCTTCATCAGACTCTTTTAAACAGACATATAAGTGTCTGACCAGTCAGGGAGACACTATTCCAGGTTTTTTTTACGGCAAAAAATGCCAAAAGCAGGATAATACAGAGATTTGACCCGTGGAACTGCAAAAATCATTTCTATATCTCTGGCCTACACCAGACGCTTTTAAACAGATATATTGAAGTCTGATCAGTCAGGGAGACACTATTACAGTTTTTTTTACAGCTAAAAATGCCAAAAGAAGGATAATACAGAGATTAGACCCGTGGAACTGCAAAACCACAGTTCTAATTCTCTGGCCTACACCAGACTATTTTAAACAGATATATTGGTGTCTGATCAGTCAGGAAGACACTATTTTAGTTTTTTTTTATGGCAAAAAATGCCAAAAGCAGGATAATACAGAGATTTACCCGTGGAAGCGCAAACTCACAGTTCTATTTCTCTGGCCTACACCAGACTCATTTAATTAGATATATTGGTGTCTGACCAGTCAGGGAGAGACTATTACAATTTTTTTTTTTTACGGCAAAAGATGCCAAAAGCAGGATAATACAGAGATTTGACCCATGGAACTGCAAAGCCACAGTTCTATTTCTCTGGCATACACCAGATTCTTTTAATTAAATATATTGGTGTCTGACTAGTCAGGGAGACACTATTTCAGGTTTTTTTTTACGGCAAAAGATGCCAAAAGCAGGATAATACAGATATTTGACCGGTGGAACTGCAGAAAAATATTTCTATATCTCAGTCCAACACCAGACTCTTTAAAACAGATATATTTGTGTCTGACCAGTCAGGGAGACAGTAATAAAAATATTTTTACATCATAAAATGTCAAAAGCAGGATAATGCAGAGATTTGAACCGTGGAACTACAAAACCACAATTCTAATTCTCTGGCCTACACCAGACTCAATGAATTAGCTATATTGGTGTCTGACCTGTCAGGTACACACTATTGCAGGTTTTTTACGGCAAAAAATGCCAAAAGCAGGATAATAGAGAGATTTGACCGGTGGAACTGCAAAACCACAGATCTATTTCTCTGGACTACACCAGACTCATTTAATCAGATATATTGGTGTCTGGCCAGTCAGGGAGAGACTATTACAATTTTTTTTTTTACGGCAAAAAATGCCAAAAGCAGGATAATAGAGAGATTTGACCGGTGGAAATGCAAAACCACAGATCTATTTCTCTGGACTACACCAGACTCATTTAATCAGATATATTGGTGTCTGACCAGTCAGGGAGACACTATTCCAGTTTTTTTTTACGGCAAAAAATTCTAAAAGCAGGATAATACAGACATTTGACCCATGGAACTGCAAAAATTATTTCTATATCTCTGGCCTACACCAGACACTTTTAAACAGGTATATTAAAGTCTGACCAGTCAGGGAGACACCATTACAGTTTTTTTTTACTACAAAAAATGCCATAAGCAGGATAATACAGAGATTTGACCCGTGGAACTGCAAAACAACAGTTCTATTTCTCTGGACTACCTAAGACTCTTTTAAACAGATATATTAGTGTCTGACCAGTCAGGGAGATACTATTACAGGTTTTTTTTACGGCAAAAGATGCCAAAAGCAGGATACTACAGAGATTTGACAGGTGGAGCTGCAGAAAAACATTCCTATATCTCTGGCCTACACCAGATCCTTTTAAACAGACATATAAGTGTCTGACCAGTCAGGTAGACACTATTCCAGGTTTTTTTTACGGCAAAAAATGCCCAAAGCAGGATAATACAGAGATTTTACCCGTGGAACTGCAAAACAACAGTTCTATTTCTCTGGACTACACCAGATCCTTTAAAACAGACATATAAGTGTCTGACCAGTCAGGGATACACTATTACGGTTTTTTTTTATGGCAAAAAATGCCAAAAGCAGGATAATACATAGACTTGACACGTGGATCTGCAAAACCACAGTTCTAATTCTCTGGCCTACACCAGACTCAATTAATTAGCTATATTGGTGTCTGACCTGTCAGGTACACACTATTGCAGGTTTTTTACGGCAAAAAATGCCAAAAGCAGGATAATAGAGAGATTTGACCGGTGGAACTGCAAAACCACAGATCTATTTCTCTGGACTACACCAGACTCATTTAATCAGATATATTGGTGTCTGGCCAGTCAGGGAGAGACTATTACAATTTTTTTTTTTACGGCAAAAAATGCCAAAAGCAGGACAATAGAGAGATTTGACCGGTGGAACTGCAAAACCACAGATCTATTTCTCTGGACTACACCAGACTCATTTAATCAGATATATTGGTGTCTGACCAGTCAGGGAGACACTATTCCAGGTTTTTTTTACGGCAAAAAATTCTAAAAGCAGGATAATACAGACATTTGACCCATGGAACTGCAAAAATTATTTCTATATCTCTGGCCTACACCAGACACTTTTAAACAGGTATATTAAAGTCTGACCAGTCAGGGAGACACCATTACAGTTTTTTTTTACTACAAAAAATGCCAAAAGCAGGATAATACAGAGATTTGACCCGTGGAACTGCAAAACAACAGTTCTATTTCTCTGGACTACCTAAGACTCTTTTAAACAGATATATTAGTGTCTGACCAGTCAGGGAGATACTATTACAGGTTTTTTTTACGGCAAAAGATGCCAAAAGCAGGATACTACAGAGATTTGACAGGTGGAGCTGCAGAAAAACATTACTATATCTCTGGCCTACACCAGATCCTTTTAAACAGACATATAAGTGTCTGACCAGTCAGGTAGACACTATTCCAGGTTTTTTTTACGGCAAAAAATGCCCAAAGCAGGATAATACAGAGATTTTACCCGTGGAACTGCAAAACAACAGTTCTATTTCTCTGGACTACACCAGATCCTTTAAAACAGACATATAAGTGTCTGACCAGTCAGGGATACACTATTACGGTTTTTTTTTATGGCAAAAAATGCCAAAAGCAGGATAATACATAGACTTGACACGTGGATCTGCAAAACCACAGTTCTAATTATCTGGTATACACCAGACTCTTTTAAACAGATACATTGGTGACACACCATTCAGGGAGACACTATTACAATTTTTTTACGTCAAAAAATGCCAAAAGCAGGATAATACAGAGATTAGACCCGTGGAACTGCAAAACCACAGTTCTATTTCTCTGGCCTACACCAGACTCTTTTAAACAGATACATTGGTGACAGACCATTCAGGGAGACACTATTACAGTTTCTTTAAGGCAAAAAGTGCCAAAAGCAGGATAATGCAGAGATTTGACGCGTGGAACCACAAAACCACAGTTCTATTACTCTGGCCTACACCAGACTCTTTTAAACAGATACATTGGTGACACACCATTCAGGGAGACACTATTACAATTTTTTTACGTCAAAAAATGCCAAAAGCAGGATAATACAGAGATTAGACCCGTGGAACTGCAAAACCACAGTTCTATTTCTCTGGCCTACACCAGACCCTGTTAATTAGATATAACGGTGTGTGACCTGTCATGGAAACAATAATACAGATTTTTTTAAGGCTAAAAATGCCAAAAGCAAGATAATACAGAGATTTAACCCATGGAACTGCAAAACCACAGTTCTATTTCTCTGGCCTTCATCAGACCCTTTTAAACAGACATATAAGTGTCTGACCAGTCAGGGAGACACTATTCCAGGTTTTTTTTACGGCAAAAAATGCCAAAAGCAGGATAATACAGAGATTTGACCCATGGAACTGCAAAAATCATTTCTATATCTCTGGCCTACACCAGACGCTTTTAAACAGATATATTGAAGTCTGATCAGTCAGGGAGACACTATTTCAGTTTTTTTACGACAAAAAATTCCAAAAGCAGGATAATTCAGAGATTTGACCGTTGGAGCTGCAAAACAACAGTTTTATTTCTCTGGACTACATCAGACTCTTTTAAACAGATATATTAGTGTCTGACCAGTCAGGGAGACACTATTCCAGGTATTTTTTACAGCAAAAGATGCCAAAAGCAGGATACTACAGAGATTTGACCCGTGGAACTGCAAAAATCATTCCTTTATCTCTTGCTTACACCAGACCTTTTTAAACAGATATATTGAAGTCTGACCAGTCAGGGAGACACTATTACAGTTTTTTTTACGACAAAAAAAAGCCAAAAGCAGGATAATGCAGAGATTTGAACCGTGGAACTACAAAACCACAGTTCTAATTCTCTGGCCTACACCAGACTCATTTAATTAGATATATTGGTGTCTGACCAGTCAGGTACACACTATTACAGTTTTTTTACGGCAAAAAATGCCAAAAGCAGGATAATACAGAGATTTGACACGTGGAACTGCAAAACCACAGTTCTATTTCTCTGGCCTACACCAGACTCTTTAAAACAGATATATTGGTGTCTCACCAGTCAGGGAGACAATACTACAGCTTTATTTATGGCAAAAAATGCCAAAAGCAGGATAATACAGAGATTTGACACGTGGAACCGCAAAACCACAGTTCTATTTCTCTGGCCTACACCAGATTCTTTTAATTAGATATATTGGTGTCTGACCAGTCAGGTACACACTATTACAGTTTTTTTACGGCAAAAAATGCCAAAAGCAGGATACAACAGAGATTTAACCCGTGGAACTGCAAAACCACAGTTCTATATCTCTGGCCTACGCCAGACTCTTTTAATTTTATATATTGGTGTCTGACCAGTCAGGGAGACACTATTACAGTTTTTTTTTCATGGCAAAAAATGCCAAAAGCAGTAAAATACAGAGATTTGAACCTTGGAACTGCAAAACCACAGTTATGTTTCTCTTGCCTACACCATACTCTTTTAAACAGATATATTGGTGTCTCACCTGTCACGGAGACACTATTACAGATTTTTTTATGGCAAAAAATGCCAAACGCAGGATATTACAGAGATTTGACCCGTGGAACTGCAAAACCACAGTTCTAATTCTCTGGCCTACACCAGACTCTTTTAATAAAATATAACGTTGTCTGACCTGTCATGGAGACACTATTACAGTTTTTTTTAATGGCAAAAAATGCCAAAAGCAGGATCCTACAGAGAATAGACCCGTGGAACTGCAAAACCACAGTTCTATTTCTCTGGCCTATATCAGACTCTTTTAAACAGATATATTGGTGTCTGACTAGTCAGGGAGACACAATTAAAGGTTTTTTTTACGGCAAAAAATGCCAAAAGCAGGATAATACAGAGATTTGACCTGTGGAACTGCAAAACCACAGTTCTATTTCTCTGGCCTACACCAGACTCTTTTAATTAGACATATTGGTGTTTGACTAGTCAGGAGACGCTTTTACAGTTTTTTTTACGGTAAAAAATGCCAAAAGCAGGATAATACATAGACTTGACACGTGGATCTGCAAAACCACAGTTCTATTCATCTGGTATACACCAGACTCTTTTAAACAGATATATTGGTGTCTGATCAGTCAGGGAGACACAATTTAAGTTTTTTTTTTACGGAAAAAAATGCCAAAAGCAGGATAATACATAGATTTGATGCGTGGAACTGCAGAAAAACATTTCTATATCTCTGGCCTACACCAGACACTTTTAAACAGATATTTTGAAGTCTGACCAGTCAGGGAGACACTATTACAGTTTTTGTTTACGACAAAAAATGACATATGCAGAATAATACAGAGATTTGACACGTGGAACTGCAAAACCACACATCTATTTCTCTGGTCTACACCAGACTCTTTTAAACAGATATATTGGTGTCTGTCTATTTATGCAGACACTATTACAGTTTTTTTTTTACGGCAAAAAATGCCAAAACCAGGATAATACAGAGATTCGACCCGTGGAAAAGCAAAACCACAGTTCTATTTCCCTGGCCTACACCAGACTCTTTTAATTAGACATATTGGTGTTTGACCAGTCAGGAGACGCTATTACAGGGGTTTTTTACGGCAAAAAATGCCAAAAGCAGGATAATACATAGACTTGGATCTGCAAAACCACAGCTCTATTTATCTGGTATACACCAGACTCTTTTAAACAGATACATTGGTGACAGACCATTCAGGGAGACACTATTACAGTTTTTTTAGGGAAAAAATGTCAAAAGCAGGATAATACAGAGATTTGACCGATGGAACTGCAAAACCACAATTCTATTTCTATGGCCTACACCAGACTCTTTTAAACAGATATATTGGTGTCATATCAGTCAGGGAGAAACTATTTTAGTTATTTTTTACGGCAAAAAGTGCAAAAAGCAGGATAATACAGAGATTTGACCAATGGAACAGCAAAATCACAATTCTATTTATATAGCATACACCAGACTCTTTTAAACAGATATATTGGTGTTTGACCAGTCAGGGAGACACTATTACAGATTTTTTTATGGCAAAAAATGCCAAAAGCAGGATACTACAGAGATTTGACCCATAGAACTGAAAAACCACATTTCTATTTCTCTGGCTCACACCAGATTCTTTTAATTAGATATATTGATGTCTGACCAGTCAGGTACACACTATTACAGTTTTTATGGTAAAAAATGCCAAAAGCAGGATAATACAGAGATTTGACACGTGGAACTGCAAAACCACAGTTCTATTTATCTCACATACACCAGACTCTTTTAAACGGAAATATTGTTGTCTGACCAGTCAGGGAGACACTATTACAGTTTTTTTTGGGGCAAAAAATGCCAAAAGCAGGATAATATAGAGATTTGACCGATGGAACTGCAAAACCACAATTCTATTTCTATGTCCTACACCAGACACTTTTAAACAGATATATTGGTGTCTGATCAGTCAGGGAGACACTATTTAGTTATTTTTTTACGGCAAAAAATGCCAAAAGCAGGATAATACAGAGATTTAACCCGTGGATCTGTAAAGCCACAGTTCTATTTCTCTCGCCTACACCAGACTCTTTTAAACAGATATATTTGTGTCTGACCAGTCAGGGAGACACTATGTAACGGGTCTGGGAGGCGGAACCTCTGAGCAACTATACAAGGGGGCGGTCCTTGTAAAGAAGCGGGTGGCGCCCAGGGAAGACGGGCTGGTAGTCACAGCAAGCGACAGGGACAGTTTCTGGGTAAACGGGCAGGTGGTCACGGCAAGTGACCGGGACAGTCTCTGGGTAAACGGTCAGGTGGTCACGGCAAGTGACCGGGACAGTCTCTGGGTAAACGGTCAGGTGGTCACGGCAAGTGACTGGGACAGTCTCTGGGTAAACGAGCAGGAAGTCACAGCAAGTGACCGGGACAGTCTCTTGACAGGAGGGTGATCACGGCAAGTGACAGCAGAGCCTCCAGGTAGGCTAGCAGGCTGGTAGAGGGTGGACGCTCCCAGGTGAGCGAGCAAGAGTCTCTGGACAGGCAGGTGGTCACAGCACGTGACGGCAAAGCCTCCAGGTAGGCTAAAAGGCAGGTAGCAGATGAGCGCTCCCAGGTGAGCGGGCAAGAGTCTCTGGACAGGCAGGTGGTCACAGCACGTGACGGCGGAGCCTCCAGGTAGGCTAGCAGACAGAGAGCAGGTGAGTGCTCCCAGGTGAGCGGGCAAGAGTCTCTGGACAGGCAGGTGGTCACAGCACGTGACGGCGGAGCCTCTAGGTAGGCTAGCAGACAGGTAGCAGGTGAGTGCTCCCAGGAGAGCGGGCAAGAGTCTCTGGACAGGCAGGTGGTCACAGCACGTTACGTCGGAGCCTCCAGGTAGGCTAGCAGGCAGGTAGCAGATGTGCGCTTCCTGGTGAGCGGACAGACGGATCCATAGACAGACTGGCAGGGCTGGTAGGCAGACTGTCGGACCGCAGGAATAGTAGTAGGTAGACACGAGACAGGCAGGTATCAGACAGGAAACTGGCAGGTAACTGGCAGGTAACTGGAAACGGGACCTGAGGGCTGAAGCAGAGTGATGAACTGTGCTACAACATTGCTCGGGCACCTCCATTTTGGAGGAGGTGCCTTATATATGGTGAAGTCCTCCGGCCATTGGCCGGGGACTCCCTAGGATGGCGCGCGCGGCCCCTTCAAGACAGGGGGAGCGTGCGCGCGCCCTAAGCACCGTGGCAGGGAAGGAGCGCGCACTGCCAGCAGAGTGGGAGGAAGACGCCGGACACGGCGCAGAGAGGTGAGGGGAACATCGTCCCTGCCTAGCAGGAGGCAGGGACGCCGACGCTACAGTACCCCCCCTTTAGGTCCCCCCCTTTTTTAGGCCAGACAGAAATTTAGCAAGCATGAGAGGGGCATGGATGTTCTCCCGGGGCTCCCAAGTTCTCTCCTCAGGACCAAACCCCTTCCAATCTACTAGATAAAAGGTCTTTCCTCTTACCCTTTTGCTGGCCAGAATGTTCTCTACCTCAAACTCGTTTTCAGCGGAAACCGGAGCAGGAGGCGTACCTGTAGACTTGGAAAAAGAGTTAAATACCACGGGTTTGAGGAGAGATACATGGAAGGAGTTAGGGATCCGCAAGTTGGCCGGGAGTTTCAATTTATAGGCCACCGGGTTGATCTGATTGATAACCTCCAGTGGGCCGATGAACCGAGGCCCTAACTTGTAGGAAGGAACCTTGAGCCGGACATACTTGGACGAGAGCCAGACTTTATCTCCAGGACGGAATTGTGGAGGATCCAGGCATTTTTTGTCAGCGTGTTTTTTCATTCGCTCGGACGACTGAAGGAGTGCTGATCGGGTACTCTCCCAAATGGAGGAAAATTCGCTAACGAGAGATTCCGCAGCCAGATTATCCACCGAGGTGGAGAAGGGAAATGGGATCCGAGGATGCTGACCGAAGACTACAAAAAACGGGGATTTGGAGGAAGATTCGCTCTCGTGATTGTTGTAAGAGAATTCGGCCCATGTCAGAAGATCCACCCAGTCTGAATGGTGGGCATTAACGAAGTGCCAGAGGTAACTGGTCAGGATCTGATTGATCCGCTCCACTTGACCTTTGGACTGTGGATGGTAAGCGGAGGAGAAGTCCAGGGTGACGTCTAGCAGTTTACATGTGGCTCTCCAGAAGCGTAAGGTGAACTGAACCCCATGATCCGACACGATGTGGAGGGGCAGGCCATGAAGACGGAAGATGTGGCGGATAAAGTCTTTAGCCAGCTCTGGTGCAGACGGGAGGCCTGGCAGGGGAATGAAATGAGCCATTTTGGAAAAGCGGTCAGTGACCACCCAAATGACTGTACAACCGGCAGAGACAGGGAGATCTGTTATGAAGTCCATAGCTATATGCTGCCAGGGGGCAGCAGGTACAGGAAGCAGAAGGAGGCGACCGGCTGGCAGGTGTCTCGGAACCTTGTTGCGGGCGCAGGACACACAGGCAGAAACAAAGTCTATTACGTCCTTGTGCAGGGTAGGCCACCAGTAGTGCCGGGTAATAAGCTGGAGGGTCTTTTTCTGACCGGCGTGGCCAGCTAGTTTAGACGAGTGACCCCAGTGTAGGATCTTCTCCCGATCTGGTACCGTTACGAACGTCTTACCGGGAGGGAGACGATTTAGACTCACGGGGGCCACCTGTATTACTCTGGCGGGATCGATGATGTGTTTGGGTTCCTCCTCGAGATCAGACACCAGAAAGGATCGGGACAAGGCATCCGCTTTGATGTTTTTGTCAGCCGGGCGAAAATGAAGAACAAAATCAAAGCGAGCAAAAAACAAGGACCACCGGGCTTGGCGCGGGTTAAGTCTCTGGGCACTCTGGAGGTAAGCCAAGTTCTTGTGGTCAGTGTAAATTATTTCCGGGTGAAGAGCCCCCTAGAGCAGGTAACGCCACTCCTCCAATGCCAGCTTAATGGCCAATAACTCTCGGTCTCCTATAGAATAGTTGCGTTCAGGAGAGGAGAAGAGTTTGGAGAAGAAGCCGCAGGTTACCATTCTCCCGGAAGACGATTTTTGGGTATGTACCGCTCCGGCTCCAGAGGAGGAGGCGTCAACTTCCAGGAAGAACTGCTTGTTGCCGTCCGGGCGATGCAGCACCGGGGCGGAAGAGAAAGCCTGTTTTAAGGAGAGAAAGGCTTCCTCTGCTTCGGGCGGCCATTCTCTGGGATTAGTGCCTTTACGGGTGAGCGCAGAGATTGGGACAGTCCGGGAAGAGAAGTGCGGTATGAAGAGGCGGTAGTAGTTGGCGAAGCCCAGGAACCGCTGAATAGTAGTGTTGAGCCACCCCCGTGGTGTTCGAGTTCGGTTCGGTTCGTCGAACACCTTCGAACACCGTTAAAACCAATGGCAGGCAAACAAAAACACATAGAAACACATAGAAAACACCTTCAAAGGTGTCCAAAAGCTGACAAACTGCTCAGAAGACACAACTAACACATGGAAAAGTGACAAGTACATATAGTCATGCGAAAAGAAAAGAGGTGGAGGAGTAAAAGGAGGGGGAGACACAGATATAGGCATGTCATGCCCTTCTAAAATCCAAAAAGTGAGAAGCCGACACGGCCAGTCCGTTCCTGCCCGTGCCACCTCTGTGTCGCCGGGTTTGTGCCAGAGCCGCGGTGGACCCTGACGGCCAGCCCCCCTATCCCAATTCTGGTGCCTGTCCGCCGGTGGGTCGAGGCCCCCCACGGTGGGGAGGGAGTAACATCTGCAGAAGAAAGACCATCTTCCAGCCAAACTAAGATGTCGACTTCTTTTCGTGGACAATGTGATACGATCCCATTCTTGCGAACACGCCCATCGCTACAAATTCTAAATGAGGCACAAAAACAGCAGGTGCTTCAACGGATATCAAGTGCTCCTTCAAGTGGGCTCTCCATCACCTCAATTTCAACATCACAAATACTCCAGTTCTCAGAGGTGTCACCCCAATCGCACTTGCTTCCTCACAGCTCCCAAGTCTCCAGCTGCCCGTCTGAGTATGGGGTAGCACAGATGGTTGAGTCTGCACAGCTGTTTACTCATACTATAGCCTGGGAAACGGAGGTCTGCTCCAGAGCTTCTGTTAATCCAGATGAGGAAATGATCTGATCTGATGCCCAGAATCTTTATAAGTCGGATCCAGGACCAGATGAAGAAGGTTCTGAGCATAATGTAGACCCTTGTTCCCAAACTGTAACTCCTGTTGGTGGAGACAATGATGAAGACGATGATGAGACTCAAATACCTGATTGGAGCGACAACTTTACTTTTCGGTCAGGGCAGGAAGAGGTTGGCTCTGAGGACGACCGGTGTGATAACACACAGGGTGATGATGACGAGGTTGGAGATCCCACTTACTGTCAACCCACAGTCAGCCAGTCGATGAGGTCAGCAGAGGAGGTGGAGGAGGATGTGACTAGCCCTGGGGATGGAGATGACTCGGTACCCGGGCATTTGCCTGGCCTTGGGGATGTCGCGGTGGTCGGCTCCCTGGCCCGTCCCCTGGGGTCTCTCTTTAAAAGGGTGGATAATTGTTAATTTTATAAAAGTTCATGACGCCACCTGTGGTATCTGGTGACAAGCACAAGCGCTGCAGCAGTCCACTGAGGCCGGTGATAAGGCAGCTCGATGGTATAGCTCCCCACAGGTGGACCTAGGTCTCAGAAAAGCGTATGCAGGGGGAATGCAGGACAGGCAAGACCCAGCTGGGTCAGAGCAAGAACGGGAATGGACACGGTAGTCACTTCAGTACCTTTTACTGGTGGAAATTCAGGCACATCCCGGAGCACTGTAGGGTTAAGGGTGCATATCAGGATCCTCCCCAATGAGCGGGTGTAGGGCCTTCTGTTTCTTGCCTCTGCGTAGTAAGTTTCTGACCTGCCTGGAGCTAGGCCTAACTTTGTCTCTGTCCTGCGCTGGCTGACCTTGTGGTAGGGCCTTCTCTTGGAGTTCACGCTCCCAGTATGCGGGGCCTAAGCATCTCCTGGCTCTGTTACACATCAGCACCTTAGCGATCCTGGGACTTGTAGTTCTCCAGGGATTCCGGTTATGCCTTACTGGGTCATAGAGATACCGGTAAGCTCGGATCCTGTGTCCGGTAAATGCTTCGGGGTGAGCTGGTTAAGCTCCTCTGCCCCTTATGTACTAACTCACCTTCGGCCTACTCGGGCCCTCACTAGGCTATACACACTAACGGCAGCTTGCCGCGCTTCACTGATCTTACGGCACCGGCACACCTTAAGCTCTATCTGGGCTCCCTGAATCTAGCAAGCAGGAGCCTCGTGCTCCACTGCTGAACTATTAACTGCGTTCTCTAGACTAGACTGAGCTCCACTGCAGACTGACCTCTCTTAGGCTTCTCAACTGCAGGAACTCTTCAGAGGAACTGAACTGCCTAGCTCCACCTTCCCTATTTATATCCCTAACGGGCTCCCTCTGCTGGTCTGAGGTGGAAGGTGGAGATGTGTGAATGTTTATGGGGGCCTCTTGTGGAGGATTCCATCAATGCACTCTTCTAGGATCTGTGATACCAAGCACAGCGGGGCATCACAAATGCTATTGACGACGAGGTTAGGTTGCACCTTCCTGAACAGAGACGGAGTACTGGAAGCACGTCAACAACTGCATTCTCAACCACAACTCTGCCTCTGACCACAAGTCGTAGTGGCTCTTCAGGTCACATGGGCTCTAAGCCTTGCATAGCCTGGGCATTTATTCAGATCGATAAGGATGACCCAACTCGTGTTATCTGTAATATTTGTCAGCAAAAGCTAAGTAGAGGCCAAAAAATCCATAGTTTGAGTACTTCATGCATGTACCGTCACATGGATATGAAGCATAAGTTGCAGTGGGAAGCTCACTGTGCTACAATGCGGCCTAGCCGGCTGGGCCAGCCACCGTCTGCCCCATCTTGTGCATCCGCAGCCTATTCATCCTCTGTGACTGGGGGGACAGCAGTCACACATGTTTTTGGACGCAGACCTGCAACCTCTTTACCCGCAACAGCCAGTGTGATTGGCAGGTCGTCAGTTCATTGGGAAGTGGAAACACCTGCTAGTGTTGAGCGCTCTCCGACATCGAGAGCACCACCTTTGGATCAAGGCAACCTAACATGTCCGCCTGCATCTTCCTCACAGACCGGCAGTTTGCCGGGGACACCCTACTCAACACCGTCTAAGCACAACAGCCAGCCCTCGGTCCCTCAGATGTGGACAAGTAAAAGACCATTTCCTCCTAGCCATGAGAAAGCTAAGAGGTTGAATTTCACCATCTGCAAGCTGTTGGCTACAGAAATGCTGCCTTTCCGCCTGGTGGACACAGAGGGTTTTCGAGACCTTATGTCCGTCACAGTGCCCCAGTACCAGATGCCCAGTCGGCACTACTTCTCAAAGAAAGGTGTGCCTGCGCTCCACTAGCATGTCGCACACAACATCACCGCTTCTTTGAGAAACTGTGTGTGTGACAGGGTGCACTTCACCACAGACACTTGGACGAGAAGGCATGGACAGGGGCGTTACATGTCGCTGACTGGGCACTGGGTAACTATGGTGACAGCAGGACAAGGGGCTGCTGTCCAAGTCTTACCGTCCCCACGAGTTGTGTGTCAATCCTCTTTATCTCGAAGTTCCTCTACTGCTTCTGCCTCCTCAACCTCCTCTCGGTCCTCCTCCTGCACCCAAAGCCTGTCTGGTAATGAGACCTGCTTTCTAACTGCGTAGAAGGAATCCTGCACACCTCCTTACTATGCTGGCAGCAGGGCTCAACGGCATCAGTGTTTACTTTGAAATGTCTGGGAAATGTGAGTCACACAGCTGAGGAGTTGTGGTCAGCTCTGGAGACCCAGTTTCATGAAAGGTTGTCTCCACTGGACCTGCAACCAGGGAAGGCCATGTGCGACAATGCTGCAAACCTGGGTGCGTCACTTCGCCAGGGCAATGTCACACACGTGCCTTGTATGGCTCACGCGTTTAACCTGGTTGTCCAGCAATTTTTAGCCCACTATCCTGGACTAGATGGCCTTCTGCAGAGGGCACGGTCGCTGTGTGCTCACGTCCGCCGTTCGCATCCCGCAGTTCAACGACTTACATCTCTACAGAAGTCGTTGGGCTTGCCAGTTCACCGGCTGAAATGCGATGTGCCGACACGGTGGAATTCAACTCTGCACATGTTGCAGCGACTGTGGCAGCACCGACAAGCCCTGGTGCAATACGTTCTGACGTATAGCCTGGGCCAACAAGATCCAGAGGTGGGGCAAATCACGCTGCAGGAGTGGTCTCAGATCAGGGACCTATGAAGTTGACGCGCCCCCTGGGCCATGGGGTACCCCGAGCCGGGCCGGTAGACGCTGGGGGTTGTAGTCACTGTGGTGGTGACCCAGTCCGTGACCCAGGGCGGTCAATCCAATGGAAATTTGTATATATGGATTTTATAATGTCTGACTATGCCACCTGTGGAGTGCGGCCAAAGGGGCTGTCGCTGCGGAACAGTCCTCTGAAGCTGGTGGTTTTGCAGCAACGGTATTATTACTCACCACAGGAAGAGTGTAGCTTCAGAGCAGTGTGGGTAGATGATGGTGGTTGTAGTGCAGGGAGTCAGTAATGAACACAGAGTCCGTGTGATGCCGTCTCAAGATATTACTCACAGTTGTTGTAGTCCAGATTAAAGGTACCAGAGCAATCTCCCCCGTCGTGCTGTGCATACTCAGTGAGGGGCTCAGTCCACCCCCAGATATCTCCGGAGTACTTAGCAGGACCCCCTTCTGTGTGTCCTTTCTCTGGCCTTCTCCCTGCACCTCACACCCAGTGACACTTCTACCGGTATTCTCGGGCCTTGGCGGGTGACGTGTGTTCCGTCCCCTGGGTCCTATGAGGCTACCTTCTTAGTGAGACTGGTGTGGACTTTGGCCTGCAGTACATGAAATGCAGCAGCCTCCGGTTTCTAGTTGAGCCTTGCTGTTTCTCCGCTAGTTGAGGGACCGGTTCCACTTATCTGGCCTGACCCCTCTACCTCCTGGTAGCAGCGGGAGTACGGGTGGCCTTCTGCATGGCCCGTAGCCGTAGGGTCCCTTCGGTTCCTGGAGCCTTCCAGCTCCCACTCCTCTCTTCTCTCCTTCAGTCCTGGGCCTCCCAGGCTAGGCCCGCCTCCGGAGCAGAGCTCATGCCTAGTCTCTGCTCCTGTCACTTTTCCTCCTCTGTCTGGCTTGCTCTTTCTAAGATGGCTTCCTATTTATACTCTCCTTGTCATGTGCTCCCCTAAGCTGCTCCCCTAAGCACCCACTGCATAGGACCCTCAAACCAGCTAGGGACCTGGGACTGTGCTCTCCCTTAGGAGCAATCTCGCCCTACCCCCACTGCGGGTATGTGTTGGATGCAGGAGTCAGGGTCCCGAGCCATACGCCTTCCTTACCTGAGGGTGAGATACCACACCTCTGGGTGAGATGCAGTAACTCTGTGGCGACTGAACCCTCAGGGGCGCCACACACCCTTATGCACAGTTTTGAAATGGCGACGAAGATGTTTAGTGCTGACGACGATGCCATTATCAGCATGACTATTCCGGTGATTTACATGCTGGAGCACACTTTAAACAGAATTCAGAGTCAGGTGGTGGTACAAGAGGAGGTGGAGGAAGTAGAGGAGGAGTCGTATGCGGAAGGGATAACATCTCCAAGGTCCAGACGGTTGGCAGCACCAAGGCGGCAGGCATGGGAGGGTGGGGAAGAGAGATTAACCAGGGCGCATGGTAGCAGCCAAACTGTTGAGGAAGGTGCAGGAGCCGAGGAAGAAGTGGAGGACGAACTGGCGATGGGCTTGGAAGACTCATCACATGAGGGAGACCTTGATCACATTTCTGTTGTGCGAGGTTGGAGGGAGAGGGCAGAGGAAGGAAGCATGATTCTTACTTCGCTACCAACACAACAAGGACTTGGTACTTCTGGATGCGCAAGACACATGAGTGCCTTCTTGCTGCACTACCTGCAACATGACCCCCGGATTGTCAGAATTCGAAGTAATCCCGACTACTGGGTTGCCACACTCTTAGATCCCCGGTACAAAAGTATATTTGCCGAAATAATTCCTGCCATAAAAAGGTATTGACGAATGCAGGAGTATCTGCAGACGCTGTTGCAGAATCTTACATGTGCTTTTCCACAAAACACCAGTGGTGCACGTAGTGAATCTCACAGTTCTAACTTGCCAACGGTGGGACTGTCGAGTCTTCATCACTCAAACAGTAACAGTAACACAGTATCTGCTGGTAACAGCAATTTTGTGGAATCGTTTCACCACTTTAGACCATCCTTTGCAAGGCCACAGGAGACAAGAAGTCTGACACATAGTCAATGCCTAGAGAGGATGGTACAGGAAAATCTCCAAGTGAACATCGAAGCCATGACTGTCACTGGACCCTTGCTCATTTTGGTATTCCAATCTGGAATAATCGCCGGAGTTCGCCACTCACACCTTGGAGATCTTGTCATGCCAAGCAGCCAGCGTTCTCTCTGAACATGTGTTCAGCGCTGCTGGTGGTGTGCTGACATATAAGCGCACGCGGCTGTCCACTGAGAATGTAGACAGACTCACGTTCATAAAGATGATCAAATCATGGATTCGCAAGGACATTTCTACCCCTGTGTCATCCTTGGGAGACTAAAAGCTTGGGGATTTGGTAAAATCACATCACCAACCATTTTAAGCAACAGTGGGGCAATTGATGCCACTTAACACTAGAACGCATGACCATAAAAATCTACACTTTCACATACCTGGGGCCCTTTAGGCCCGTGTGCAAATAACATGGAATAACTCAAACTCAAATGACAAACAACTATATACATGAAGAATACCTAGAGTTTCAAAATTCTAACTAAAGTAATCTTGCAGAAAATAGAAAACAATTAACTGGGCGGGACTGCAAGGCCACAGGTATGCGTTCTAGTGTTAAGTGGTGTCTGTGCCACAATTTTGGGAGTCCCCTTGCTGTGTCGTACGTGACGTTGGCATCATCAATTCCAGGTGGGTTGGGTCGCACCCCCCTCTTTTAACTGTAAGAAACTACATACACTATGGCTTGGGGTAACACAGATGGTTGAGTCTGAAGAGCTGTTTACTCAGAGGTCTGCTCCAAATCTTCAGTGTCTGCTAGTCAGCGTAGAATTTTTAACTGCATCTAGCCTAGGCAATACTTTGGGCGTAGTAGCCCAGCTGCGTAGCAAGCTGCACCGCCTGTGTATCTAATAAGAATTTTTAAATGAATCTAGCCTAGGCAGACTGTGGGGACCCCCAACCAAACCCAGACGCTCAGCCCCCCTACCGCCCCCCTTTCATGGACAATACAATAATGTAACTCTTACAACTGGATGGGTGAGGAGCGGTCACAGCTTTATTAACTCTTTATACTCATTCCATTAGAAAGGCATTTTATTTCTAAAATAATTCAGCTTGTTGCAGCATGCCATGGGTCCCCACTCCGGCAAGTTGGCCAACAAGTGTAACTCTCCAACATGTCCTCTCTATTTCCAGACCACGGAGGATCCAGCGTACTCATATGCAGGACTCTGACCCCCACCCATCACTCTTAACGCTTGTTCCACTCCGTCCTGGAGTCCTGACAGGAATATGTCCAGTCCAATATCTATTAAGTGAACACCGTCGGGCCGTATGAGGCCTGCTTTATCTCCTTCCAGTTGTCGGTGTCGTATCACTACACCGCCTCTGTCTCTTCTAAATTTTGCATTCCGAATATTTATTACGCGCCTTGTCCATTCGATGGCCGTGATGTCTCGCGCACCTTGCCATACCGCTATCGGCACAATCTCTGACCATACTATAGCTAATTTTGTGAAAAGTTCTCTGAAGCACTCAGTGTCTAGTTTCATTATTGCCATTAGTTATGCGCTCTTGTGATGACCTAGGTCGTTTCCCCCAGCCTGTATAACTAAGATGACCGGACCTCTTGCCTCTCTCCCTACCTTGATTACCTCCATTAGTACCTGTGGCCATAGAAGGCCTCTAATACCTCTCCAGTTGAAATATGTGTTATGAAACTCTAATTTCCTCCCGCCTGGGCGGACTTTCGCCCTTTTTTGTGCCCAATATATATACGAGTGGCCTATCACTCACACTGTTGGCTTAGCGTCACCTGTAAAAGAAACAAACCACGTTAGGATAACAAGTCCGGTCTTATGTATCTTGCCAAACACGTGGATCGCCATCTCCCTATCCTCTGAACTTCCGTTTCTGACAGTCCTGCTCTTGCTGCTTCCGTGGCCGCACCTATGCGGAATGAGTGTGTCCCGTAATCTTTGGGGTGGTTCCCTGCTGATGTTATGCATTTATTAAATTTAGCTTGGAACAGGTATCTTAATAATGGCGTTCCATCAATGTGTGATAGGAAGAAATTACTTTGTGATCTGATGGTTAGATATGTTTTTACTATTGTTACCCGACTCAGTGTACCGTTTGTGGGTTGTAGAAGTACCCAAGTACCCCTGCCCGCTGGAACCGTTTTCGATTGGTGTATGCGTAGATGTATTGCATTATTGGCTATGACTACGTCCTGGTGTAATAAGCCTCCACTGGTGGTAATTTTGGATTGAGGGACTAATTTGCTTATACATAGCGCCCCGAAGAAGGCGATCACAAATGCAGTAGACATTAGTGTTGCTTCAAATTGTGAGTGTCATGTTAATGGTGTTAGGGATATGATGTGAGAAATCAGTTTTAGTGACACGGGACGGGACGTCTACATTCCTGACTTGGCTGACCCCTTTTCCACCCTTTTATGGATTGTCTGATGATGAATCTTTGTCACATCTCCCCAATTCAGTAGTTGGAAGTGAAATGCTACTCCGGTCAGACACCGCTGCGCTGACGCTCCTGATATGCCCCTCATCATTAGCTGGTGGAGAAATTGTATGGTGACGTGTGATCTGGCTTGTTCACATTGGTCAACCCGTCTGCCTGCTACTAGTCGTGTCCACTCTTCCCATGCCTTACCGTATGCTTGCCACGTTGACGGGGCAACTGACGCTCTGATTAATGGCATCAACTATTCGCCACTAGATCCCATAGGGAGGGTGGGCAACTGTTGCCCGATGGGTGGGCGTTGTGGAAGAGCTCTGTGAAAATCTGCCAATTGAATTGTTATAAAGCGTTAGCAGCAGCTTTATACCCCTCAGCATAGTGGCTAGCGCGGACCCATACATTGTGTTTTAGGCACAGGAATGCTAGCCTGCGTAGTAGGCCTAGCACTGGGAGAGACGATGATGCCATCTTATTAATGCAGTGCGCTAGGCTGGTGTTGTGTGTTATGAAGCGTATATTTTTGTTAGCCAGGCGCGCGCCCCATATTTCTATTGCTACCACTATTGGGAAAAATTATTTTCAGGGCTAGATGCAGCTAAAAATTATTATTAATTTCAAAGCTGGTGGAGCTTGGTATAGATGGCCTAATACAATGAGTCCCACACACTGCTAGAAGCCCAAATATTTTTTCAGAGCTAGATGCAGATAAAAATTATATTCAATTTGCAACCTGATGGAGGTCAGTATAGATGAACTAATAGACCCAGTCCCACATACTGCTAGAAGCCCAAATATTTTTTCAGAGCTAGATGCAGAAAAAAATTATATTCAATTTGCAACCTGATGGAGGTCAGTATAGATGGACTAATAGAACAAGTCCCACACACAGCTAGAAGCCCAAATATTTTTTCAGAGCTGGATGCAGATAAAAATCATTTTTAATTTGCAGCCTGATGGAGATCAGTATAGATGGACTAATAGACCAAGTCCCACACACTGCTAGAAGCCCAAACATTTTTTCATAAGTAGATGCATTAAAAAATTACATTCAATTTGCAACCTGATGGAGGTCAGTATAGATGGACTAATAGAACAAGTCCCACACACTGCTAGAAGCCCAAATATTTTTTCAGAGGTAGATGCAGATAAAAATTATTTTCTATTTGCAGCCTGATGGAGGTCAGTATAGATGGACTAATAGAGAAAGTCCCACACACTGCTAGAAGGTAAAAATATTTTTTCAGAGCTAGATGCAGACAAAAAATTATTTTTAATTTGCAACCTGATGGAGGTCAGTATAGATGGACTAATAGAACAAGTCCCACACACAGCTAGAAGGCCAAATATTTTTTCAGAGGTAGATGCAGATAAAAATTATTTTTAATTTGAAGCCTGATGGAGGTTAGTTTAGATGGACTAATAGAGAAAGTCCCACACACTGCTAGAAGGCAAAATATTTTTGCAGAGCTAGATGCAGACAAAAAATTATTTTGAATTTGCAACGTGATGGAGGTCAGTATATATGGACTAATAGAACAAGTTCCACACACTGCTAGAAGGCCAAATATTTTTTCAGAGCTAGATGCAGAAAAAAATTATATTCAATTTGCAACCTGATGGAGGTCAGTATAGATGGACTAATAGAATGATGCTATGCCCAAAAGATTTTACTTCACTAGGTGCAGTAAAAAAATTGGTATTCTATACACAGGTGGTATATCTTGCAACACAGATAGGCTACTCCACTGACTAACACACTCTGAAATAGGCCAAAAAGGATTAGCTTTGCTAGATTCAGCCAAATGCTGTGAAAAAAACTTGCACAGCACTGGCACAGACCTGCCTGGCAAAATCTGATAGGAACTGATGTAACCTAGTCCTGAAAAGGACTGCAATTACAATTAGTCTTTACTCCCACAATCTATCTATTTAAGAGCACAGACCTGCCTGATAAAAGTCGTAGGAAATGCTGTAACCTAGTCCTTAAAAGGACTGCAATCACAACTATTACCTACTCCCAAGCTATCTGTAGATTTGTGCGAAAATTGGCTTGAAATTAACAAGGTATAGCACACACAGCAACAGCGGTGCCGTCTAACACGCAGCTGCAGCAGTGAGAAAATGGTGGCGACAGGGAAAATGGCTGGGTCTTATAGGGCAAGGACATGTGACATACACTGCCAATGACACATGCCCTTGCTTGGTGAAAAAAAGCACTTCGCTCCGTGTGTGCGCTGCTGATAGGCTGACAGATTGCACCTCCCCACTGTAAATGCGGGAAAGAGAAAAAAAAATGGAGATCTTCATTATTCCTGCAGAGATCCATCCCCTGCCCCTCCCCCCACCCCACTGTACACTCAAACTGCGTATTAACATTAATTTTCATCATTACTGAGAAAAAATCCAGTTATGATTTTGGTGAACGAACAGTTATCGAACATAACCTCGAACAGCCGAATTTTTCTCAAATCGTTCGTGTTCGCCGACCGGCTCGAACACCGCCCAAAACAGCTCGAATTTGAGATTGGCGAACAGTTTGAGTAGAACAACGCTCATCTCTACTGAATAGCCTTCAACCCCTCTGGTCGGGGTCACTTCTTGATGGCAGACAGTTTTCTCAGGATCCATTCGAAGGCCGGTCTGAGAAATTATGTAGCCCCAAAATGGAAGCGAGGTCTGCTCAAAGAGGCAGTTCTCATATTTAGAGTAGAGGTGGTTCTGCCTGAGCCTGAGCAGGACCTGACGAACATCCCTCCGGTGAGCCTGGAGATCCGGAGAGAAGACCAAGATGTCGTCCAGGTACACCACTACGCAGGAGTAGAGAAGGTCCCGGAAGATGCCATTCTCCTGCACTCAGCGCTTCAGCGTGAGAATTTTCCCACGCTGTCAGTGACGTGCATGAGGTGAGCTCATTCATGTCCAATGAACTCAGCTGACCTCATGTAAGTCACTGACAGCGTGGGAGAATTCTCACGCTGAAGTGCTGAGTGCAGGAGAATTCTCCCACGCTGTCAGTGACGTGCATGAGGTGAGCCGAGTTCATTGGACATGAACTTGTCTCATCTTTATGCCGTCACAGCCAGACACTGCAGAGCGCAAGCAAGCCTGCGCTTCTCAGTGTCCGCGGGATGACAGTCTGGATGGCAGCTTTCTGCTGCGGTCCAGCCTGTCATCTCGATGTAGCAGAGCTGAAGCTGTCCTGGGAACCATGGAAAGGTAAGGATGATGTTGGTTTATTATTTTACTTTTATTGCAGAAGACATTGGCTTCAGCTGGAATGGGCGTGATGGTAAGTATGGTTTAATTTAGAACAATAAAGAATTGTGTGTTTATTTCAATTAAAGGACTTTATTCTGGGTGTTTGTGTTTTTTTAAATACTTTACTAGAAATTCATGGTGGTCATGTCTAATATTGGCGTGACCCCATCAATTTCGGGCTTAGGGCGAGCTGATAATGCCAAGCTGGCCTTAACCCCTTTATTACCCAGTGAGCCACCGCACCAGGGCCCTGGATGAGTTGGGTACAGCGCCAGAAGATGGCGCTTCTATGAACGCGCCATTTTCTGGGGCGGCTGCGGACTGCAATTTGCAGCGGGTGGGGCCCAGAAAGCTTGGGCCTCCCTGCGCTGCGGATTCCAGCTCCCAGCTGCCTAGTTGTACCTGGCTGGGCACAAAAATAGGGCGAAGCCCCACGCATTTTTTTTTTTAATTATTTCATGAAATTCATGGAATAATTAAGAAAAAAAGGGCTTCCCTGTATTGTTGTGTCCAACCAGGTACAAATAGGCAGCTGGTGGTTGGGGGCAGCCCGTCCCTGCCTGCTTTACCTGGCTGGACACAAATATAATGCGAAGCCCCACGTCAATTTTTTTAAAATTATTTCATGAAATAATTTTTTTATAAAAGGGCTTCCCTATATTGTTGTGTCTGGCCAGGTACAAATAGGCAGCTGGTGGTTGGGGGCAGTCCGTTCCTGCCTGCTGTACCTGACTGGACACAAATATAGGGCGAAGCCCCACGTCAATTTTTTTTTAATTATTTCAGGAAATTCATGAAATAATGAAAAAAAAATTGATGTGGGGCTTCGCCCTATATTTGTGTCCAGTCAGGTACAGCAGGCAGGAACGGGCTGCTCCCAACCACCAGCTGCCTATTTGTACCTAGCCGGACACAACAATATAGGGAAGCCCTTTTTTTCTTAATTATTCCATGAATTTCATGAATCTAAAAAAAAAAATGCGTGGAGCTACGCCCTATTTTTGTGTCCAGCCAGGTACAACTAGGCAGCTGGGGGCTGGAATCTGCAGCGCAGGGAGGCCCAAGCTTTCTGGGCCCCACCCGCTGCAAATTGCAGTCCGCAGCCGCCCCGGAAAATGGCGCGTTAATAGAAGCGCCATCTTCTGGCGCTGTACCCAACTCATCCAGGGCCCTGGTGCGGTGGCTCACTGGGTAATAAAGGGGTTAAGGCCAGCTTGGCATTATCAGCTGGCCCTAAGCCCGAAATTCATGGGGTCACGCCAATATTAGACATGACCACCATGAATTTCTAGTAAAGTATTTAAAAAAAACACAACACCCAGAAAAAGTCCTTTAATTGAAATAAACACACAATTCTTTATTGTTCTAAATTAAACCATACTTACCATCACGCCCATTCCAGCTGAAGCCAACGATCTCCTGCAATAAAAGAAAAATAATAAAGCAACCTCATCCTTACCTTTCCATGGCTCCCACGACAGCTTCAGCTCTGCTACATCGAGATGACAGGCTGGACCGCAGCAGAACGCTGCCATCCAGCCTGTCATCCCGCAGACACTGAGAAGCGCAGGCTTGCTTGCGCTACTCAGTGTCTGGCTGTGACGGCATCCAGATGAGCCGAGGTCATGTCCAATGAACTCGGCGCACCTCATGCACGTCACTGACAGCGTGGGAAAATTCTCACGCTGAAGCGCTGAGTGCAGGAGAATTTTCCCACGCTGTCAGTGACGTACATGAGGTGAGCCGAGTTCATTGTCGGCTCATCTGGATGCCGTCACAGTCAGACACTGAGGAGCGCAAGCATGCCTGCGCTTCTCAGTGTCCGTGGGATGACAGGCTGGATGGCAGCGTTCTGCTGCGGTCCAGCCTGTCATCTCGATGTAGCAGAGCTGGAGCTGTCCTGGGAACCATGGAAAGGTAAGGATGAGGTTGCTTTATTATTTTTCTTTTATTGCAGGAGATCGTTGGCTTCAGCTGGAATGGGCGTGATGGTAAGTATGGTTTAATTTAGAACAATAAAGAATTGTGTCTTTATTTCAATTAAAGGACTTTATTCTGGGTGTTTGTGTTTTTTTTTTAACTTTGACTATGGGGTTAGTAATGGGGGTGTCTTATAGACGCCTCTCCATTACTAACCTGGGCTTGATGTCAGCTGGCATTATAAGCTGACATCAACCCCAACCCTATTACCCCCTGCCACCGCACCAGGGCAGCGTGGAAGAGTGAGGCTAAGTGCCAGAATTGGCGCATCCTATGGATGCGCCATTTCTGGGGCGGCTGATGGCTGGTGTTTCTAGCCTGGGAGGGGGCCAATATTCATGGCTCCCTTCCTGGGCTATTAATATCAGCCCCCAGCTGTCTGCCTAGCCTTTGCTAGCTATTAAATTAGGGGGGACCGCACGTCATTTTTTTTGGGGGGGGTCCTCCATTTTAATAGCTAGTAAAGGCTAGGTATTCAGCTGGGGGCTGATATTAGTAGCCTGGGAAGCTCCGTGGGTATTACCCCCTTCCCAGGCTTCAAACATCTGCCCCAGCCGTCTGCTTAACCTCCGCTAGAGACTAAAATTACGGGGAATCCCACGCCAATTTTTTTTTAATAATAAATCCTTTATTTTAATACTAAATGACAAGTACAGTAACCAACACTGTCACTGTACTTATTATATATGTGACTGACATGTTTCTATCTATCTAATCTATGTGTGAAGCTCTATTCTGTCTGTTATAAATTGTCGGGTACAGATGCTGAATTGCCGGCCGGCTTTCTTAAAGAGACGGTGCATGAAAACACTATTATTTTTTTTGATAAATCCTTTACACTAAATGACAATTACAGTAAGCAACACTGTCACTGTACTTCATATATATGTGACTGACATGTTTCTATCTATCTAATCTATGTGTGATTCTCTATTCCTTCTATTCTAAATTGTCGGGTACAGATGCTGAATTGCCGGCTGGCTTTCTTAAAGAGACGGTGCATGAAAACACTATTATTTTTTTTAATAAATCCTTTGCAGCAAATGACAAGTATAGTAAGCAACACTGTCACTGTACTTCAAATATATGTGACTGACATGTTTCTATCTATCTAATCTATGTGTGAAGCTCTATTCTGTCTGTTATAAATTGTCGGGCACTGCTGCTGAATTGCCGGCCGGCTTTCTTAAAGAGACGGTGCATGAAAACACTATTATTTTTTTTAATAAATCCTTTGCAGTAAATGACAAGTACAGTAAGCAACACTGTCACTGTACTTCATATATATGTGACTGACATGTTTCTATCTATCTAATCTATGTGTGAAGCTCTATTCTTTCTGTTATAAATTGTCGGGTACCGCTGCTGAATTGCCGGCCGGCTTTTTTAAATAGACGGTGCACGAAAACACTATTATATTTTTTAATAAATCCTTTACACTAAATGACAAGTACAGTAAGCAACACTGTCCCTGTACTTCATATATATGTGACTGACATGTTTCTATCTATCTAATCTATGTGTGATGCTCTATTCCTTCATGTCTAAATTGTCGGGTACCGGTGTATGCCGCTGCTGAATTGCCGGCCGGCTTTTTTAAAGAAAGCGTCTTCTGAGCAGTTTGTCAGCTTTTGGACACCTTTGAAGGTGTTTTCTATGTGTTCCTATGTGTTTTTGTTTGCCTGCCATTGGTTTTAACGGTGTTCGACGGTGTTCTAAGGTGTTCGACGAACAGTTCCTCGAACATCCCGGTGTTCGACGAACCGAACCGAACCCGAACACTACGGGGGGTGGCTCAACACTATTCATGACATAGGTCCGAGAGCGAGGGAGCTTGGGTGCCACCGGGTTCCATGGCCATGCAAACTGTAATGGGTCTGGGAGGCGGAACCTCTGAGCAACTATACAAGGGGGCGGTCCTTGTAAGGAAGCAGGTGGCGCCCAGGGAAGACGGGCAGGTGGTCACGACAAGTGACCGGGACAGTCTCTGGGTAAATGGGCAGGAAGTCACAGCAAGTGACCGGGACAGTCTCTTGACAGGCGGGTGATCACGGCAAGCGACAGCAGAGCCTCCAGGTAGGCTAGCAGGCTGTTAGCGGGTGGACGCTCCCAGGTGAGCGAGCAAGAGTCTCTAGACAGGCAGGTGGTCACAGCACGTGATGGCAGAGCCTCCAGGTAGGCTAACAGGCAGGTAGCAGATTAGCTCTCCCAGGTGAGCGGGCAAGAGTCTCTGGACAGGCAGGTGGTCACAGCACGTGACGGCGGAGCCTCCAGGTAGGCTAGCAGACAGATAGCAGGTGAGCGCTCCCAGGTGAGCGGGCAAGAGTCTCTGGACAGGCAGGTGGTCACAGCACGTGACGGCAGAGCCTCTAGGTAGGCTAGCAGACAGGTAGCAGATGAGTGCTCCCAGGTGAGCGGGCAAGAGTCTCTGGACAGGCAGGTGGTCACAGCACGTGATGGCGGAGCCTCCAGGTAGGCTAGCAGGCAGGTAGCAGATGTGCGCTTCCTGGTGAGCGGACAGACGGATCCATAGACAGACTGGCAGGGCTGGTAGGCAGACTGTCGGACCGCAGGAATAGTAGTAGGTAGACATGAGACAGGCAGGTATCAGACAGGAAACTGGCAGGTAACTGGCAAGTAACTGGAAACGGGACCTGAGGGCTGAAGCAGAGTGATGAACTGTGCTACAACATTGCTCGGGTACCTCCATTTTGGAGGAGGTGCCTTATATATGGTGAAGTCCTCCGGCCATTGGCCGGGGACTCCTTAGGACGGCGCGCGTGGCCCCTTTAAGAGAGGTGGAGCGCGCACGCGCGCGCCCTAAGCACCGTCGCCGGGAAGGAGCGCGCACTGCCAGCAGAGCGGGTGGAAGACGCCGGGCACGGAGGGGAGAGGTGAGGGGAACAGCGTCCCTGCCTAGCAGGAGGCAGGGACGCAGACGCTACACACTATTACAGTTTTTTTTATGGCAAAAAATGCCAAAACCAGGATAATACAGAGATTTGACCCATGGAAATGCAAAACCACAGTTCTATTTCTCTGTCCTACACCAGACTCTTTTAATTAGACATATTGGTGTTTGACCAGTCAGCAGATGCTATTACAGTTTTTTTTTAAGGCAAAAAATGCCAAAAGCAGGATAATACATAGACTTGACACGTGGATCTGCAAAACCACAGTTCTATTTTTCTGGTATACACCAGACCCTATTAAAAAGATACATAGGTGACAGACCATTCAGGAAGACACTATTACAATTTTTTTACGTAAAAAAATGCCAAAAGCAGGATAATACATAGACTTGAAACGTGGATCTGCAAAACCACAGTTTTATTTATCTGGTATACACCAGATTTTTTTAAACAGATACATTGGTGACAGACCCTTCAGGGAGACACTATTACAATTTTTTTACGTCAAAAAATGCCAAAAGCAGGATAATACAGAGATTTGACCGATGGAACTGCAAAACCACAATTCTATTTCTATGGCCTACACCAGACTCTTTTAAACAGATATATTGGTGTCTGATCAGTCAGGGAGACACTATTACAGTTTTTTTTTACGGCAAAAAATGCCAAAAGCAGGATAATGCAGAGATTTGAACCGTGGGACTACAAAACCACAGTTCTAATTTTCTGGCTTACACCAGACTATTTTAAACAGATATATTGGTGTCTGATCAGTCAGGTACACACTATTACAGTTTTTTTTACAGCAAAAAATGACAAAAGCAGGATAATACAGAGATTTGACGCATGGAACAGGAAAATCACAATTCGATTTATCTAGCATACACCAGACTCTTTTAAATAGATATATTGGTGTTTGCCAAAAGCAGGATTATAGAGAGATTTGACCCGTGGAACTGCAAAAACACAGTTCTATTTCTCTGGCCTACACCAGACTCTTTTAAACAGATATATTGGTGTCTGACCAGTCAGGGAGACACTATTACAGTTTTTTTTACGGCAAAAAATGCCAAAAGCAGGATAATACAGAGATTTGACCCGTGGAACTGCAAAACCACAATTCTATTTCTGTGGCCTACACTAGACTCTTTAAAACAGATATATTGGTGTCTCACCAGTCAGGGACTAGTGTTGAGCCACCCCCGTAGTGTTCGGGTTCGGTTCGGTTCGTCAAACATCGGGATGCTCGAGGAACTGTTCGTTGAACTGTTCGTCGAACACCTTAGAACACCGTAGAACACCGTTAAAACCAATGGCAGGCAAACAAAAACACATAGAAACAAAGAGAAAACACCTTCAAAGGTGTCCAAAAGCTGACAAACTGCTCAGAAGACGCTCTCTTTAAAAAAGCCGGCCCGCAATTCAGCAGCAGCATACACCGGTACCCGACAATTTAGACAAGAAGGAATAGAGCATCACACATAGATTAGATAGATAGAAACATGTCAGTCACATATATATGAAGTACAGTGACAGTGTTGGTTACTGTACTTGTCATATAGTATTAAAATAAAGGATTTATTAAAAAAAAAAATTGGCGTGGAGTTCCCCGTAATTTTAGTCTCTAGCGGAGGTTAAGCAGACGGCTGGGGCAGATGTTTGAAGTCTGGGAAGGGGGGTAATACCCATGGAGCGTCCCAGGCTACTAATATCAGCCCCCAGCTGAATACCTAGCCTTTACTAGCTATTAAAATGGGGGGACCCGCCAAGAAAATGACGTGGGGTCCCCCCTATTTTAATAGCTAGCAAAGGCTAGACAGACAGCTGAGGGCTGATATTAATAGCCCAGGAAGCGTACCATGAATATTGGCCCCCTCCCAAGATAGAAACACCAGCCATCAGCTGTCCCAGAAATGGCGCATCCATAGGATGCGCCAATTCTGGCACTTAGACTCGCTCTTCCCACTGCCCTGTAGCGGTGGCAGTGGGGTAATAGGGCTGGGGTTGATGTCAGCTTATAATGCCAGCTGACATCAAGCCCAGGTTAGTAATAGAGAGGCGTCTATAAGACACCCCCATTACTAACCACATAGTCAAAGTTAAAAGAAAACACAAACACCCAGAATAAAGTCCTTTAATTGAAATAAAGACACAATTCTTTATGGTTCTAATTTAAACCATAATTACCATCACGCCCATTCCAGCTGAAGCCAACGATCTCCTGTAATAAAAGAAAAATAATAAAGAAACATCATCCTTACCTTTCCATGGTTCCCACGACAGTTTCAGCTCTGCTACATCGAGATGACTGGCTGGACCGCAGCAGAACGCTGCCATCCAGCCTGTCATCCCGCAGACACTGAGAAGCGCAGGCTTGCTTGCGCTCCTCAGCGTCAGGCTGTGACGGCATCCAGATGAGCCGAGTTCATGTCCAATGAACTCGGCGCACCTCATGCACGTCACTGACAGCGTGGGAAAATTCTCCTGCACTCAGCGCTTCAGCGTGAGAATTTTCCCACACTGTCAGTGACGTGCATGAGGTGAGCTCATGTCCAATGAACTCAGCTCACCTCATGTACGTCACTGACAGCGTGGGAGAATTCTCAAGCTGAAGCGCTGAGTGCAGGAGAATTTTCCCACGCTGTCAGTGACGTGCATGAGGCTGATATTTAAATTTGCCGCACAAATCGGTGATTGGTCGCGGGCAGCGTCCGCGACCAATCAGCACAGTAGTGTTTAACTTTGGCGGCAAAATCAGTGATTGGTCGCGAGCCAAGACCGCGACCAATCACCGATTTGGGCGCCACATTTAAATATCGGCCTCGACCAATCAGCACAGCGTTCTTTAAATGTGGATCCAAGATCGGTGATTGGTCGCGGCCGATATTTAAATTTGGCGCACAAATCTGTGATTGGTCGCGGACGCTGCCAGCGGCCAATCAGCACAGTAGTGTTTAACTTTGGCGGCAAGATCAGTGATTGGTCGCGGTCAATACGGCGACCAATCACCGATTTGTGCGGCACATTTAAATAGCGGCCGCGACCGATTGGATGTCAGCGCCGCTCCCCGGTCCTCCCTTCACACCCTAGCCGCTGATGTCCCCACATTATCTGCATGGTGTTACAAAGGTCTGGACATTTGTGTAAAAAATCGCTGATTGGTCGCTGGCGCTGCCCGCGACCAATCACCGATTTGGGTGACAAATTTAAAAATCGGCCGCGATAAATCACCCATCTTGGCTCCACATTTAAACACCGCTGTACTGATTGGTCGCGGACGCTATTTAAATGTGGCGCCAAAATCGGTGATTGGTTGCAGCCGATATTTAAATTTGGCACCCAAATAGGTGATTAGTCGCGGGCAGCATCAGCGACCAATCAGCGAATTTTAACACAAATGTCCGGATCTTTGTAACACCATGCGGATACTGTGGGGACATCAGAGGCTAGGGTGTCAAGGGAGGACCGGGGAGCGGCGCTGCAGGTCGGGATACTTCTGCTGCGAGCAGTCGCTCATCTCCCGGCTTCTCGCAGCGGAAGTATCCGACCAGGCAGCGGCGCTCCCCGGTCCTCACCAATACGATTCGCTGATTGGTCGCGCTCTCCGCACGCGACCAATCAGCGATCTTGGCGCCAAATTTAAACAATGCTCTGCTGAATGGTCATGACCGTGACCAATCACCATTATTGGCACCAAATTTAAACACCGCTTTGCTGATTGGTCGCGGTCGCGATCAATCAGCATTATTGGCGCAAAATTGAAACCCCGCTCTGCTGATTAGTCGCAACCGCCGGCCGTGACCAATCAGCGGTATAGTCGCCAAATTTCAATACCGCTTTGCTGATTGGTCGCGGTTGCTGGCCGCGACCATTCAGCAATTTTGGCGCCAAATTTAAACACCGCTCTGCTGATAGCGCCGGGTCTGCCGCATACATATTCTAGAATACCCGATGCGCTAGAATCGGGCCACCATCTAGTTTCATGAAATAATTAAAAAAAAAATAATGACGTAGGGCTTCACACTATATTTGTGTCCAGCCAGGTACAGCAGGCAGGAACGGCTGCCCCCAACCACCAGCTGCCTATTTGTACCTGGCCGGACACAACAATATAGGAAAGCCCTTTTTTTCCTAATTATTTCATGAATTTCATGAAATATTTAAAAAAAAAAAATACGTTGGGCTTCGCCCTATTTTTGTGTCCAGCCAGGTACAACTAGGCAGCTAGGGGCTGGAATGTGCAGCGCAGGGAGGCCCAAGCTTTCTGGGTCCCCCCCGCTGCAAATTGCAGTCCGCAGCCACCCCGGAAAATGGCGCGGTCATAGAAGCGCCATCTTCTGACGCTGTACCCAACTTATCCAGGGCCCTGTTGCGGTGGCTCACTGGGTAATAAAGGGGTTAGGGCCAGATTGGCATTATCAGCTGGCCCTAAGCCCGAAATTCATGGGGTCACGCCAATATTAGACATGACTGCCATGAATTTCTAGTAAAGTATTTAAAAAAAACACAACACCCAGAAAAATGTCCTTTAATTGAAATAAACACACAATTCTTTATTGTTCTAAATTAAACCATACTTACCGTCACGCCCATTCCAGCTGAAGCCAATGTCTTCTGCAATAAAAGTAAAATAATAAAGCAACCTCATCCTCACCTTTCCATGGTTCCCACGACAGCTTCAGCTCTGCTACATTCACATGACAGGCTGGACGGCAGCAGAAAGCTGCCATCCAGCCTGTCATCCCGCAGTCACTGAGAAGCGCAGGCATGCTTGCGCTCCTCAGTGTCTCGCTGTGATGGCATAAAGATGAGACGAGTTCAAGTCCAATGAACTCGGCGCACTTCATACACGTCACTGACAGTGTGGGAAAATTCTCCTGCACTCAGCTCTCCAGCGTGAGAATTCTCCCACGCTGTCAGTGACGTGCATGAGGTGAGCTCATTCATGTCCAATGAACTCAGCTGACCTCATGTACGTCACTGACAGCGTGGGAAAATTCTCACGCTGAAGCGCTGAGTGCAGGAGAATTCTCCCACGCTGTCAGTGACGTGCATGAGGTGAGCTTAGTTCATTGTCGGCTCATCTTGATGCCGTCACAGCGAGACACTGAGGAGCGCAAGCAAGCCTGCGCTTCTCAGTGTCCGCGGAATGGCAAGCTGGATGGCAGCGTTCTGCTGCGGTCCAACCTGTCATCTCGATGTAGCAGAGCTGAAGCTGTCGTGGGAACCATGGAAAGGTAAGGATGATGTTGCTTTATTATTTTACTTTTATTGCAGGAGATCGTTGGCTTCAGCTGGAATGGGCGTTGTGGTAAGTATGGTTTAATTTAGAACAATAAAGGAATGTGTCTTTATTTCAATTAAAGGACTTTATTCTGGGTGTTTGTGTTTTCTTTTAACTTTGACTATGGGGTTAGTAATGGGGGTGTCTTATAGACGCCTCTCCATTACTAACCTGGGCTTGATGTCAGCTGGCATTATAAGCTGACATCAACCCCAACCCTATTACCCCACTGCCACCGCTACAGGGCAGTGGGAAGTGCGAGGCTAAGTGCCGGAATTAGCGCATCCTATGGATGCGCCATTTCTGGGGCGGCTGACGGCTGGTGTTTCTAGCCTGGGAGGGGGCCAATATTCATGGCACCCTTCCTGGGCTATTAATATCAGCCCCCAGCTGTCTGCCTAGCCTTTGCTAGCTATTAAAAGAGGGGGGACCCCACGTCATTTTTTTGGGGGGGTCCACCATTTTAATAGCTAGAAAAGGATAGGTATTCCGCTAGGGGCTGATATTAGTAGCCTGGGAAGCTCCATGGGTTTTACCCCCTTCCCAGGCTTCAAACATCTGCCCCAGCTGTCTGCTTAACCTCCGCTAGAGCCTAAAATCCTTTATTTTAACACTAAATTAAAAGTACAGTAATCAACACTGTCACTGTACTTCATATATATGTGACTGACATGTTTCTATCTATCTAATCTATGTGTGATTCTCTATTCCTTCTATTCTAAATTGTCGGGTACAGATGCTGAATTGCCGGCTGGCTTTTTTAAAGAGACAGTGCATGAAAACACTATTATTTTTTTTAATAAATCCTTTACACTAAATGACAAGTACAGAAAGCAACACTGTCACTGTACTTCATATATGTGACTGACATGTTTCTATCTATCTAATCTGTGTGTGATTCTCTATTCTTTCTGTTCTAAATTGTCGGGTACCGCTGCTGAATTGCCGGACGGCTTTTTTAAAGAGACAGTGCTTGAAAACACTATTATTTTTTTTGATAAATCCTTTACACTAAATGACAAGTACAGTGGTTGACATGTTTCTATCTATCTAATCTATGTGTGAAGCTCTATTCTTTCGGTTCTAAATTGTCGAGTACCGGTGTATGCCGCTGCTGAATTGCCGGCTTTTCATGTTTCACTGTTGGCACTGTTCTCATCGATTTGGGCAATCACTGTAATGCCACAACCACCATGGCTGTGGCATTACAGTGAGTGGCAGACAATCCCTGCATGATTGGTGCTTAAAATAGCGCCAGACATGCAGGACACGCTTTTGGTGCACGAACAGTTATCGAACATAACCTCGAACAGCCGAATTTTTTGCAAATCTTTCGGGTGCGTCGAACAACTCGAACACCGCCCAAAACAGCTCGAATTTGAGATTGGCGAACAGTTATAGTCGAACACCGCTCATCTCTATCAGGGACACACTATAACAGATTTTTTTATGGCAAAAAATGCCAAAAGCAGGATAATACAGAGATTTGACCCATGGAACCGCAAAACCACAGTTCTATTACACTGGCCTACAACACACTCATTTAATTAGATATATTGGTATCTGACCAGTCAGGGAGAGACTATTACAATTTTTTTCGGGCAAAAAATGCCAAAAGCAGGATAATACAGAGATTTGACACGTGGAACTGCAAAACCACAGTTCTATTTATCTCACATACACCAGACTCTTTTAAACAGATATATTGTTGTCTCACCAGTCAGGGACTAGTGTTGAGCCACCCCCGTAGTGTTCGGGTTCGTTTCGGTTCGTCGAACACCGGGATGTTCGAGGAACTGTTCGTCGAACACCTTAGAACACCGTCGAACACCGTTAAAACCAATGGCAGGCAAACAAAAACACATAGAAACACATAGAAAACACCTTAAAAGGTGTCCAAAAGCTGACAAACTGCTCAGAAGACGCGCTCTTTAAAAAAGCCGGCCGACAATTCAGCAGCGGCATACACCAGTACCCGACAATTTAGACAAGAAGGAATAGAGCATTACACATAGATTAGATAGATAGAAATATGTCAGTCACACATATAATAAGCACAGTGACAGTGTTTCTTACTGTACTTGTCATTTAGTGTAAAGGATTTATTAAAAAAAATAATAGTGTTTTCGTGCACCGTCTCTTTAAAAAAGTCGGAAGGCAATTCAGCAGCGGTACCCGACAATTTATAACAGAAAGAATAGAGCTTCACACATAGATAGATAGATATAAACATGCCAATCACATATATAATAAGTACAGTGACAGTGTTGGTTACTGTACTTGTCATTTAATGTGAAGGATTTATTTAAAAAAATAATAGTGTTTTCATGCACCGTCTCTTTAAAAAAGCCGGCCGTCAATTCAGCCTCGGTACCCGACGATTTAGAACAGAAAGATAGAGCATCACACATAGGTTAGATAGGTAGAAACATGTCAGTCACATATATATGAAGTACAGTGACAGTGTTGGTTACTGTACTTGTCATTTAGTATTAAAACAAAGGATTTATTAAAAAAAAAATTGGCGTGGGGTTCCCCGTAATTTTTGTCTCTAGCGGAGGTTAAGCAGACGGCTGGGGCAGATGTTTGTAGACTGGGAAGGGGGTAATACCCATGGAGCGTCCCAGGCTACTAATATCAGCCCCCAGCTGAATACCTAGCCTTTACTAGCTATTAAAATGGGGGGAACACCCAAAAAAAATAACGTGGGGTCCCCCCTATTTTAATAGCTAGCAAAGGCTAGGCAGACAGCTGGGGGCTGATATTAATAGCCCAGGAAGGGTACCATGAATATTGGCCCCCTCCCAGGCTAGAAACACCAGCCGTCAGCCGTCCAAGAAATGGCGCATCCATAGGATGCGCCAATTCTGGCACTTAGCCTCGATCTTCCCACTGCCCTGTAGCGGTGGCAGTGGGGTAATAGGGCTGGAGTTGATGTCAGCTTATAATGCCAGCTGACATCAAGCCCAGGTTAGTAATGGAGAGGCGTCTATAAGACACCCCCATTACTAACCACATAGTCAAAGTTAAAAGAAAACACAAACACCCAGAATAAAGTCCTTTAATTGAAATAAAGACACAATTCTTTATTGTTCTAAATTAAACCATACTTACCATCACGCCCATTCCAGCTGAAGCCAACGATCTCCTGTAATAAAAGAAAAATAATAAAGCAACATCATCCTTACCTTTCCATGGTTCCCACGACAGCTTCAGCTCTGCTACATTCACAGGACAGGCTGGACTGCAGCAAAAAGCTGCCATCCAGCCTGTCATCCCGCAGACACTGAGAAGCGCAGGCATGCTTGCGCTCCTCAGTGTCTCGCTGTGACGGCATAAAGATGGGACGAGTTCATGTCCAATGAACTCGGCGCACCTCATGCACGTCACTGACAGCGTGGGAAAATTCTCCTGCATTCAGCGCTTCAGCGTGAGAATTCTCCCACGCAGTCAGTGACGTACATGAGGTGAGCTGAGTTCATTGTCGGCTCATCTGGATGCCGTCACAGCGAGACACTGAGGAGCGCAAGCAAGCCTGCGCTTCTCAGTGTCCGCAGAATGGCAAGCTGGATGGCAGCGTTCTGCTGCGGTCCAGCCTGTCATCTCGATGTAGCAGAGCTGAAGCTGTCGTAGGAACCATGGAAAGGTAAGGATGATGTTGCTTTATTATTTTACTTTTATTGCAGTAGATCGTTGGCTTCAACTGGAATGGGCGTGGTGGTAAGTATGGTTTAATTTAGAACAATAAAGGAATGTGTCTTTATTTCAATTAAAGGACTTTATTCTGGGTGTTTGTGTTTTCTTTTAACTTTGACTATGGGGTTAGTAATGGGGGTGTCTTATAGACGCCTCTCCATTACTAACCTGGGCTTGATGTCAGCTGGCATTATAAGCTGACATCAACCCCAACCCTATTACCCCACTGCCACCGCTACAGGACAGTGGGAAGAGCGAGGTTAAGTTCCAGAATAAGCGCATCCTATGGATGCGCCATTTCTGGGGCGGCAGACGTCTGGTGTTTCTAGCCTGGGAGGGGGCCAATATTCATGGCACCCTTCCTGGGCTATTAATATCAGCCCCCAGCAGTCTGCCTAGCCTTTGCTAGCTATTAAAATAGGGGGGACCCCACGTCATTTTTTTTGCGGGGGACCCCATTTTAATAGCTAGTAAAGGCTAGGTATTCCGCTGGGGGCTGATATTAGTAGCCTGGGAAGCTCAGTGGGTATTACCCCCTTCCCAGGCTTCAAACATCTGCCCCAGCCGTCTGCTTAACCTCCGCTAGAGCCTAAAATTATGGGGACCCCCACGCCAATTTTTTTTTAAATAAATCCTTTATTTTAACACTAAATGACAAGTACAGTATTCAACACTGTCACTGTACTTCATATATATGTGACTGACATGTTTCTATCTATCTAATCTATGTGTGAAGCTCTATTCCTTCGGTTCTAAATTGTCGGGTACCGGTGTATGCCGCTGCTGAATTGCCGGCTTTTCATGTTTCACTGTTGGCACTGTTCCCATCGAATTGGGAAATCACTAATGCCACAACCACCATGGCTGTGGCATTACAGTGAGTGGCAGACAATCCCTGCATGATTGGTGCTCAAAATAGCGCCAGACATGCAGGACACGCTTTTGGTGCACGAACAGTTATCGAACATAACCTCGAACAGCCGAATTTTTTGCAAATCGTTCGGGTTTGTCGAACAACTCGAACACCACCCAAAACAACTTGAATTTGAGATTGGCGAACAGTTATAGTCGAACACCGCTCATCTCTAATGATTAGTAATTTTAAATCTGGTAGAGCTTATTATAGATGGCCTAATAGAATCAGTGCTGCACACTGCTACAAAGTCCAAATTATTTTCTAGCCAAGATACAGATAAACATGATTAGTAATTTGAAAGCTTAAAACTGTTGGTGAGGTGATTTTAACCAATCATCAAGCTTTTACTCTCCCCAGGATGACACAGGGGTAGAAAAGTCATTTCTTATCCACGATTTGTTCATCTTTATGAACGTGAGTCTGTCTACATTATCAGTGGAGAGCCGCGTGCGCTTATCTGTCAGCACACCACCAGCAGCGCTGAACACACGTTCAGACAGAACGCTGGCTGCAGGGCATGACAAGATCTCCAAGGCGTAAGTGGCTAGCTCCGGCCATTTATCCAGATTGGAAGCCCAAAAAGAGCAAGGGTCCAATGACACAGTGATGGCTTCAATGTTTACTTGCAGATACTCCTGTACCATCGTCTCTAGGCGTTGACTATGTGTCAGACTTCTTGTCTCCTGTGGCCTTGCAAAGGATGGGCTAAAAAAGTGGTGAAATGATTCCACAAAATTGATGTTACCAGCAGATACTGTGGTTCTGTTACGGTTTGAGTGCTGAACACTTGATGGTCCCACGGTTGGCAAGTTGGAACTGTGAGATTCACTACGTGCACCACTGGTGTTTTGTGGAAAAGAACATGTAAGATTCTGCAACAGTCTCTGCTGATACTCCTGCCTGCATGCATCCCTTTCTATGGCAGGAATAATTTCTGCAAATTTACTTTTTGTATCGGGGATCTAACAGTGTGGCAACCCAGTAGTCAGGATTATTTCTAATTCTCACAATTCGAGGGTCATGTTGCAGGTAGTGCAGCAAGAAGGCACTCATGTGTGTTGCACATCCAGGAGCACCAAGTCCCTGTTGTGTTGGTGGCGAGGTAACAATCATGCTTCCTTCCTCTGTCCTCTCCCCCCAACCTCTCACAACAGAAATTTGATCAAGGTCTCCCTCATCTGATGAGTCTTCCATCAATTCGTCCTCCACTTCTTCCTGGGCTCCTGCACCTTCCTCACTAGTTTGGCTGCTACCATGCGCCCTGGTAAAACGATCTCCCCCACCCTCACATGCCTGCCGCCTTGGTGCTGCCGACCGTCTGGACCTTGCAGATGTTAGCCCTTCCGCATACAACTCCTCCTCCTCTACTTCCTCCACCTCCTCTTGTGCCACCACCTGACTCCGAATTCTGTTTAACATGTGCTACAGCATGTAAATCACCGGAATAGTCATGCTGATAATGGCATCGTCAGCACTAAACATCTTCATCGCCATTTCAAAACTGTGCAGAAAAGTGCATAGGTCCCTGATCTGAGACCACTCCTCCAACGTGATTTGCCCCACCTCTGGATCTCGCTGGCCGAGGCTATACGTCAGAACGTATTGCACCAGGGCTTGTCGGTGCTGCCACAGTCGCTGCAACATGTGCAGAGTTGAATTCCACCGGGTAGGCACATCGCATTTTAGCCAGTGAAGTGGCAGGCCCAACGACTTCTGTAGAGATGTAAGTCGCTGAGCTGCGGGATGCGAACGGCGGAAGTGAGCACACAGCGACCGTGCCCTCTGCAGAAGGCCATCTAGTCCGGGATAGTGGGCTAAAAATTTGCTGGACAACCAGGTTCAACACGTGAGCCATACAAGGCAAGTGTGTGACATTGCCCCGGTGAAGGGCCGCACCCAGGTTTGCAGCATTGTCGCACACGGCCTTCCCTGGTTTCAGGTCCAGTGGAGACAACCATTCATGCAATTGATTCTCCAGAGTTGACCACAACTCCTCAGCTGTGTGACTCACATTTCCCAGACATTTCAAAGTAAAAACCGCCTGATGACGTTGAGCCCTACTGCCAGCATAGTAATGAGGTGTACAGGATCCCTTCTGCGCAGTTAGAAAGCTTGTGGCATGACCAGACAGGCTTTGGGTGCAGGTGGAGGACCGAGAGGAGGTTGAGGAGGCAGAAGTAGTGGAGGAACTTTGAGATAAAGAGGATTGACGCACAACTTGTGGGGATGGCAAGACTTGGACAGCAGCCCCTTGTCCTGCTGTCACCATAGTTACCCAGTGCCCAGTCAGCTACATGTAACTCCCCTGTCCATGCCTACTCGTCCAAGTGTCTGTGGTGAAATGCACCCTGTCACACACAGAGTTTCTCAAAGAAGCGGTGATGTTGTGTGCGACATGCTGGTGGAGCGCAGGCACACCTATCTTTGAGAAGCAGTGCCGACTGGGGCACTGCGACGGACATAAGGTCTCGAAAATCCTCTGTGTCCACCAGGCGGAAAGGCAGCATTTCTGTAGCCAAGAGCTTGCAGATGGTGAAATTCAACCTCTTTGCTTTCTCATGGCTAGGAGGAAATGGTCTTTTACTTGTCCACATCTGAAGGACCGAGGGCTGGCTATTGTGCTTAGACGGGGTTGATAAGGGTGTCCCCAGCAAACTGCCGGTCTGTGAGGAAGATGCAGGCGGACATGTTAGGTTGCCTTGATCCAAAGGTGGTGCTATCGATGTCGGACAGTGCTCAACACCAGCTGGTGTAACCACCTCCAAAGAAAATGATGACCTGCCAATCACGCTGGCTGTTGCGGGTAAAGAGGTGGCAGGTCTGCGCCCCAAAACAGGTATGACTGCTGTCCCCCCAGTCACAGAGGATGAAGAGGCCGCGGGTGCACAAAATATGGCAGACGGTGATTGGCCCGGCCGGCTAGGCTGCATTGTAGCACAGTGAGCTTCCCAATGCAACTTATGCTTCATGTCCATGTGCCGGTTTATGCATGAAGTACTCAAACTATGTATTTTTTGGCCTCTACTTAGCTTTTGCTGACAAATGTTACAGATAACACGAGTTGGGTCATCTTTATCGATCTGAAAAAATGCCCAGGCTATGCAAGGCTTAGCACCCATGCGACCTGAAGAGCCACCACGACTTGTGGTGAGAGGCAGAGTTGTGTTTGAGGATGCAGTTGTTGACGTGCTTCCAGTACTACGTCTGTCCAGGAAGGCGCAACCTGACCTCGTCGTCACTTGCATCCTCCTCCACCTCCTCTGCTGACCTCATCTCTTGGCTGACTGTGGGTTGACAGTAAGTGGGATCTCCAACCTCATCATCATCACGCTGTGCGTTATCACACCCGTCGTCCTCAGAGCCAATCTGTTCCTGCCCTGACAAAAAACTAAAGTTGTCGCTCCAATCAGGTATTTGAGTCTCATCATCGTCTTTCTCATTGTCTCCAGCAACAGGAGTTACAGTTTGGGAATGAGGGTCTACATTATGGTCAGAACCTTCTGCGTCTGGTCCTGGATCTGACTCAAAGATTCTGGGCATCAGTGCAGATCATTTCCTCGTCTGGATTCACAGAAGCGCTGGAGTCGACCTCTGATTCACAGGCTATAGTATGAGTAAACAGCTCTGCAGACTCAACCATCTGTTCTACCTCATACTCAGATGGGCAGCTGGAGATTTGGGAGCTGTGAGGAAGCAAGTGCGATTGGGGTGACACCTTTGAGGACTGGAGTATTTGTGATGTTGAAGTTGATGTGGAGGAGAGCCCACTTAAAGGAGCACTTGATATCCGTTGAAGCACCTGCTGTTTATGTGCCTCATCTGGAATTTGTAGCGATTGGCGTGGCCGTAAGAAAGGGATCTTATCACATTGTCCGCTAAAAGAAGTAGACATTTTAGTTTGGCTGGAAGATAGTCTTTCTTCTGCAGATGTTACTGTTGCTTTAACACCTACCCCACGGACACAACCTTTTTTCCCCTTCCCAACACGCCTATTCCCCTTTCCACCAGCAGCAGGCCTTTTTCCTCTCATTTTGGTGGTTAAATAATTCACAACTCTGGAGTTGTTTGCACAACAAAACAATGGATATGAACCGAGCAGAGCTGAGTGGCCAAACTGTGGTATTAGGCCAAAACTATTGGCTGGGTTAGATGCAGAAAAAAAATATATTCAGTTTGCAACCTGATGGAGGTCAGTATAGATGGATTAATAGAACAAGTCCCACACACAGCTAGAATCCCAAATATTTTTTCAGAGGTAGATGCAGAAAAAAATTATATTCATTTTGCAACCAGATGGAGGTCAGTATAGATGGACTAATAGAACAAGTCCCACACACAGCTAGAAGGCCAAATATTTTTTCAGAGGTAGATACAGAAAAAAATTATATTCTGTTTGCAACCTGATGGAGGTTAGTATAGATGGACTAATAGAACAAGTTCCACACACTGCTAGAAGGCCAAATATTTTTTCAGAGCTAGATGCAGAAAAAAATTATTTTTAATTTGCAACCTGATGGAGGTCAGCATAGATGGACTAATAGAACAAGTCCCACACACTGCTAGAAGGCCAAATATTTTTTCAGAGCTAGATGCAGATAAAAATTATTTTTAATTTGCAACCTGATGGAGGTCAGTATAGATGGACTAATAGAACAAGTCAGACACACTGCTAGAAGGCCAAATAATTTTTCAGAGCTAGATGCAGAAAAAAATTATATTCAGTTTGCAACCTGATGAAGGTCAGTATAGTTGGACTAATAGAACAAGTCCCACACACTGCTAGAAGCCCAAATATTTTTTCAGAGCTAGATACAGAAAAAAAATATATTCAATTTGCAACCTGATGGAGGTCAGTATAGATGGACTTACTAGAATGATGCTATGCCCAAAAGATTTTACTTCACTAGGTGCAGTAAAAAAATTGGTATTCTATACACAGGTGGTATATCTTGCAACACAGATAGGCTACTCCACTGACTAACACACTCTGCAATAGGCCAAAAAGGATTAGCTTTGATAGATTCAGCCAAATGCTGTGAAAAAAACTTGTACAGCACTGGCACAGACCTGCCTGGCAAAAACTGATAGGAACTGATGTAACCTAGTCCTGAAAAGGACTGCAATTACAATTAGTCTTTACTCCCACAACCTATCTATTTAAGAGCACAGACCTGCCTGATAAAAGTCGTAGGAAATGCTGTGACCTAGTCCTTAAAAGGACTGCAATCACAACTATTCCCTACTCCCAAGCTATCTGTATATTTGTGCGAAAATTGGCTTGAAATTAACAAGGTATAGCGCACACAGCAACAGCGGTGCCGTCTAACACGCAGCTGCAGCAGTGAGAAAATGGTGGCGACGGGGAAAATGGCTTGGTCTTATAGGGCAAGGACATGTGACATACACTGCCAATGACACATGCCCTTGCTTGTGTGAAAAAAAGCAGTTCACTCCGTGTGTGCTCTGCTGATAGGCTGACAGATTGCACCTCCCCACTGTAAATGCGGGAAAGAGAAAAAAAAATGGAGATCTTTATTCCTGCAGAGATCCATCCCCTGACCCTCCCCCCGCCCCGCTGTACACTCAAACTGCGTATTACATTAATTTTCATCATTACTGAGAAAAAATCCAGTTATGATTTTGGTGCACGAACAGTTATCGAACATAACCTCGAACAGCCGAATTTTTCTCAAATCGTTCGTGCTCGCCGAACGGCTCGAACACAGCCCAAAACAGCTCGAATTTGAGATTGGCAAACAGTTTTAGTCGAACAATGCTCTTCTCTAGTCAATACGCAGGACATAAACGTCCCTGACGCGTGTTTCGCCGGGGGTACCGGCTTTTTCTAAGGGCGGGATCGGCCGCCTTCTCAAGTTATTTATACATCCTGCCATGACTGACAGGTATAGTAGCCAATTGAATCACAAATACGGATTTGTTAAGATCAATTGATACAAGGTGCAACAAACAAAATTGTGAACCAAATGAACATTTCATTATAGATTCTAAGCATCAAGGACCTAGAAAATTTCTTAATCAATTTAGTAGATATATAAAAATAGTTCATTTGATTGTTTGTATAGGGAAAGAATAAATAATCTCAGGGTAGATTATATATGAGGAAGAGATGTAAAAAGGGATATGTAATAGCTGTTAAATATATATCGAAGGAAAGGACAAGTTGCAGCAAAATCATGAGGTAGGCTATAAATTCTACAAGGATTCAAATGGAATTATCAGCAAATAGATTCCTAATTCAAGGGGAATATTCTCCAAAGTACATGCAATACATATCATACATATATGGTTTGATTATACTCTCAAAGTAAAACTGCCAAAATAATCACATATCAAAGAGATGGCGAATAATCTAAAGATATGTCATAAAAGAATATATCATAAAGAGATATGTGATGTATATTAATATATATTTATATAGTGGACAGATAAAATCAAAACCAGTCATATCCACAAAATACCCTGATCTCATGAACGAGATCAGAGAAAGCAACCAAAATTAAAGTTCTCATTAAGTCCGTGGGGTCGGACCGTATTCAATCTGAAAATCCATTCACTTTCCTTCTTTAGAAGGATTGAATCCAAATTGCCCACTCTGATATCCATTTTCTGTTGGAAAATAGCCCACCCTTTCAGTTCTTTCCACCTTAGGGCATGTACATCCTTGAAATGTCTGACAATCGTTGTTCTTGATTTGTGTGTTCATCCTTATCATAATTGACGATGCTTCTAATATGTTCTCTCACCCAGGTTTTCAAGTCTCTCGTGGTTTTCCCCACATATTGTAGTCCACATGTACATTCTAAACAATAAACCACTCCAGCAGAGGAAGAGTTAAGATGTTGACGAAAGGTAAAGGTTTTTCCAAAGGCATCTTTAAGAGACCTCTTGGGAACTAGAATTTGGCAAGCCTTGCATGTCTTAGAAGGAAAAAAGCCCGGATATCGAACAGTCACGGGTTTATTATTCCGTTTGAAATGACTGCTCACCAACAGACTCGAGATAGAGGTGGTTTTGCGATAACCTGCAGATGCCTGTGGTGTAAGGCAACAATTGAGATCTCGATCCGATTTCAGGATACCCCAATGTCTATTGAGAATATTGAAAAAAGAGGAAAGTAGATTCAGCTCACCTGATTGCTGTAGGCTTTGGAAGGAAGCACGGGTACGTGTGGCCTCACGTGTTTGCATGAAAAAAAAAAGGTGAAGAAACCAGCTTCCAAAAGTGCAAATATTTATTGAAGCAAATCCACGCAGTTTAAAAATTTCCAAATTCCATCGGGGAATCTCACATGGAAAAAACGCAACGCGTTTTGAACACAGAGCTGTGTTCTTTGTCAAAGCTAACATGCATATGACACTCTATAGTATTATATCCAATAACAACCAATCAGATCGATATGCTTGGTCACATGAGAGTGTGAATAGGGTGCATAATTAGTGTGAGCCAATCACATAAAATGGAAAAAACATTAAAACCATTATGGAGAGAAAGAACAAAAAAAGAGATAAAATTCATTTTAACATAGAATGTTACATGAAATAAATAAAATAAACTGACAGAAACATGAAGTAGAATCAATAATGAAACATGATTTCACGGCGTGCATTGAGTCCGTCTGGACAGGACTAATGAAGATAATAAATATTGTGGAATCATTTGCTTAAGGCTATATACTTAGATTTTTTGGTGCATAAAAATCAGATGGCACACTCTCAATCTGAATGCCTACGTAAGGCGGAGAGTGTTTTTTCTGTGGACTCTATTAACCCCTCAGATGTGAATGACATGAGCGCTTTATTTAAGCAATTGGAAAACTCATGCTAAATGAAACCAAAGTCTGGTGGGATCAGACTACTCTGTCGAATTACATGCACAAAAATATGATCCCTAGAGGTTTAAGAATCAAAAAAATACCCACAACTATTTACTCTGAGGAATTTGTTGTGAACTGGAATCAGCTCCTTTCAGACTGCTCCTTGAATCTGATGAGGCTCATTATCAAACATGAGGAGTCAAAACTCTCTGAATTGCAAAAAGAGATTGAAGCCACACACAATAAATTGGAGCAATACAAAATTAACCCTGATTATCAGACTTACAATGATCGCATACAACAAGCAGTTTCCAGATTAGAAACCACTATTATGACACGGAAAAAGTCTAAATTCCAAAGGGATCAAATGGATTATTCACAACAACAGGTGTATGATTGGGGTAGGTGGGCTCGCACCTCCCAATCACCTAAGTCCATTCTAAAAAAGAAAAATAATCAGTCTAATACGCCATCTGATTTCCACGTCAGTTTTAGTTCCTCTGACCAAGAGTCAATAGACAGTAATGTCACAGACACAGAAACTCGGGAGAATCTCACTTATTATCGCAAGCCCAAATATTACAAGAGCCACAAACAGACAAAAAACGGAAAAGGAGGGGAGGACGCAAACACAGCAAACCCCCCAGGCATGACAACTCGCCGAAAGAAATATTTCTAACATCACATAAATCCAATGTTCTGAATTTGTCAAAACAAGTTTTAACTCAGAAACAAGATGAAGTTCTTTCACTTGGCTTGAATTTTGTACCAGACCGTAATTTCAACCTTTTCTCCACTCTATTGGATCTGAATAGATTCATACGGAATCTTACTATAAAAAAACACTTTACAACAGAGGATAATGAGTAGAGATGAGCGTTGTTCTACTCGAACTGTTCGCCAATCTCAAATTCAAGCTGTTTTGGGCGGTGTTCGAGCCGGTCGGCGAACACGAACAATTTGAGAAAAATTCGGCTGTTCGAGGTTATGTTCGATAACTGTTCGTGCACCAAAATCATAACTGGATTTTTTCTCAGTAATGATGAAAATTAATGTTAATACGCAGTTTGAGTGTACAGCGGGGCGGGGGGAGGGGCAGGGGATGGATCTCTGCAGGAACAATGAAGATCTCCATTTTTTTTTCTCTTTCCCGCATTTGCAGTGGGGAGGTGCAATCTGTCAGCCTATCAGCAGCGCACACACGGAGCGAAGTGCTTTTTTTCACACAAGCAAGGGCATGTGTGATTGGCAGTGTATGTCACATGTCCTTGCCCTATAAGACCAAGCCATTTTCCCCGTCGCCACCATTTTCTCACTGCTGCAGCTGCGTGTTAGACGGCACCGCTGTTGCTGTGTGCGCTATACCTTGTTAATTTCAAGCCAATTTTCGCACAAATATACAGATAGCTTGGGAGTAGGGAATAGTTGTGATTGCAGTCCTTTTAAGGACTAGGTTACAGCATTTCCTACGACTTTTATCAGGCAGGTCTGTGCTCTTAAATAGATAGATTGTGGGAGTAAAGACTAATTGTAATTGGAGTCCTTTTCAGGACTAGGTTACATCAGTTCCTATCAGTTTTTGCCAGGCAGGTCTGTGCCAGTGCTGTGCAAGTTTTTTTCACAGCATTTGGCTGAATCTAGCAAAGCTAATCCTTTTTGGCCTATTGCAGAGTGTGTTAGTCAGTGGAGTAGCCTATCTGTGTTGCAAGATATACCACCTGTGTATAGAATACCAATTTTTTTACTGCACCTAGTGAAGTAAAATCTTTTGGGCATAGCATCATTCTATTAGTCCATCTATACTGACCTCCATCAGGTTGCAAACTGAATATAATTTTTTTCTGCATCTAGCTCTGAAAAAATATTTGGGCTTCTAGCGGTGTGTGGGACTTGGTCTATTAGTCCATCTATACTGACCTCCATCAGGTTGCAAATTAAAAATAATTTTTTTCTGCATCTAGCTCTGAAAAAATATTTGGGCTTCTAGCAGTGTGTGGGACTTGGTCTATTAGTCCATCTATACTGACCTCCATCAGGTTGCAAATTAAAAATAATTTTTTTCTGCATCTAGCTCTGAAAAAATATTTGGGCTTCTAGCGGTGTGTGGGACTTGGTCTATTAGTCCATCTATACTGACCTCCATCAGGTTGCAAATTAAAAATAATTTTTTTCTGCATCTAGCTCTGAAAAAATATTTGGGCTTCTAGCAGTGTGTGGGACTTGGTCTATTAGTCCATCTATACTGACCTCCATCAGGTTGCAAATTAAAAATAATTATTTTCTGCATCTAGCTCTGAAAAAATATTTGGGCTTCTAGCAGTGTGTGGGACTTGGTCTATTAGTCCATCTATACTGACCTCCATCAGGTTGCAAATTAAAAATAATTTTTTTCTTCATTTATCTCAGAAAAAATATTTGGGCTTCTAGCAGTGTGTGGGACTTGGTCTATTAGTCCATCTATACACTGACCTCCATCAGGTTGCAAATTAAAAATAATTTTTTTCTGCATCTAGCTCTGAAAAAATATTTGGGCTTCTAGCAGTGTGTGGGACTTGGTCTATTAGTCCATCTATACTGACCTCCATCAGGTTGCAAATTGAATAAAAAAATTTTCTGCATCTAGCTCTGAAAAAATATTTGGGCTTCTAGCAGTGTGTGGGACTTGGTCTATTAGTCCATCTATACTGACCTCCATCAGGTTGCAAATTGAATAAAAAATTTTTCTGCATCTAGCTCTGAAAAAATATTTGGGCTTCTAGCGGTGTGTGGGACTTGGTCTATTAGTCCATCTATACTGACCTCCATCAGGTTGCAAATTAAAAATAATTTTTTTCTGCATCTAGCTCTGAAAAAATATTTGGGCTTCTAGCAGTGTGTGGGACTTGGTCTATTAGTTCATCTATACTGACCTCCATCAGGTTGCAAATTAAAAATAATTTTTTTCTGCATCTAGCTCTGAAAAAATATTTGGGCTTCTAGCAGTGTGTGGGACTTGGTCTATTAGTCCATCTATACTGACCTCCATCAGGTTGCAAATTAAAAATAATTTTTTTCTTCATTTATCTCTGAAAAAATATTTGGGCTTCTAGCAGCGTGTGGGACTTGTTCTATTAGTCCATCTATACTGACCTCCATCAGGTTGCAAATTAAAAATATTTTTTTTCTGCATCTAGCTCTGAAAAAATATTTGGGCTTCTAGCAGTGTGTGGGACTTGGTCTATTAGTCCATCTATACTGACCTCCATCAGGTTGCAAATTAAAAATAATTTTTTTCTGCATCTAGCTCTGAAAAAATATTTGGGCTTCTAGCGGTGTGTGGGACTTGGTCTATTAGTCCATCTATACTGACCTCCATCAGGTTGCAAATTAAAAATAATTTTTTTCTTCATTTATCTCTGAAAAAATATTTGGGCTTCTAGCAGCGTGTGGGACTTGTTCTATTAGTCCATCTATACTGACCTCCATCAGGTTGCAAATTAAAAATAATTTTTTTCTGCATCTAGCCCAGCCAATAGTTTTGGCCTAATACCACAGTTTGGCCACTCAGCTCTGCTCGGTTACCATCCATTGTTTTTTTGTGCAAACAACTCCAGAGTTGTGAATTAGTTAACCACCAAAATGAGTGGAAAAAGGCCTGCTGCTGGTGGAAAGGGGAATAGGCGTGTTGGGAAGGGGAAAAAAGGTTGTGTCCGTGGGGTAGGTGCAGAAGAAAGACCATCTTCCAGCCAAACTAAAATGTCTACTTCTTTTAGCGGACAATGTGATAAGATCCCTTTCTTACGGCCACGCCAATCGCTACAAATTCCAGATGAGGCACAAAAACAGCAGGTGCTTCAACGGATATCAAGTGCTCCATTAAGTGGGCTCTCCTCCACATCAACTTCAACATCACAAATACTCCAGTCCTCAAAGGTGTCACCCAAATCGCACTTGCCTCCTCACAGCTCCCAAATCTCCAGCTGCCCGTCTGAGTATGAGGTAGAACAGATGGTTGAGTCTGCAGAGCTGTTTACTCATACTATAGCCTGGGAATCAGAGGTCGACTCCAGCGCTTCTGTGAATCCAGACGAGGAAATGATCTGCACTGATGCCCAGAATCTTTATGAGTCGGATCCAGGACCAGACGCAGAAGGTTCTGACCATAATGTAGACCCTCATTCCCAAACTGTAACTCCTGTTGGTGGAGACAATGAGGAAGACGATGATAAGACTCAAATACCTGATTGGAGCGACAACTTTAGTTTTTTGTCAGGGCAGGAACAGGTTGGCTCTGAGGACGACGGGTGTGATAACGCACAGGGTGATGATGATGAGGTCGGAGATCCCACTTACTGTCAACCCACAGTCAGCCAAGAGATGAGGTCAGCAGAGGAGGTGGAGGAAGATGCTAGTGACGACGAGGTCAGGTTGCGCCTTCCTGGACAGAGACGTAGTACTGGAAGCACGTCAACAACTGCATCCTCAAACACAACTCTGCCTCTCACCACAAGTCGTGGTGGCTCTTCAGGTCGCATGGGTGCTAAGCCTTGCATAGCCTGGGCATTTTTTCAGATTGATAAAGATGACCCAACTCGTGTTATCTGTAACATTTGTCAGCAAAAGCTAAGTAGAGGCCAAAAAATACATAGTTTGAGTACTTCATGCATGAACCGGCACATGGACATGAAGCATAAGTTGCAGTGGGAAGCTCAGTGTGCTACAATGCGGCCTAGCCGGCCGGGCCAATCACCGTCTGCCATATCTTGTGCATCCGCGGCCTCTTCATCCTCTGTGACTGGGGGGACAGCAGTCACACCTGTTTTGGGGCGCAGACCTGCCACCTCTTTATCCGCAACAGCCAGCGTGATTGGCAGGTCATCATTTTCTTTGGAGGTGGTAACACCAGCTGGTGTTGAGCGCTGTCCAACATCGATAGCACCACCTTTGGATCAAGGCAACCTAACATGTCCGCCTGCATCTTCCTCACAGACCGGCAGTTTGCCGGGGACACCCTTTTCAACCCCGTCTAAGCACAATAGCCAGCCCTCGGTCCCTCAGATGTGGACAAGTAAAAGACCATTTCCTCCTAGCCATGAGAAAGCTAAGAGGTTGAATTTCACCATCTGCAAGCTCTTGGCTACAGAAATGCTGCCTTTCCGCCTGGTGGACACAGAGGATTTTCGAGACCTTATGTCCGTCGCAGTGCCCCAGTACCAGATGCCCAGTCGGCACTACTTCTCAAAGAAAGGTGTGCCTGCGCTCCACCAGCATGTCGCACACAACATCACCGCTTCTTTGAGAAACTCTGTGTGTGACAGGGTGCATTTCACCACAGACACTTGGACGAGTAGGCATGGACAGGGGCGTTACATGTCGCTGACTGGGCACTGGGTAACTATGGTGACAGCAGGACAAGGGGCTGCTGTCCAAGTCTTGCCGTCCCCACGAGTTGTGCGTCAATCCTCTTTATGTCAAAGTTCCTCCACTGCTTCTGCCTCCTCAACCTCCTCTCGGTCTTCCACCTGCACCCAAAGCCTGTCTGGTCATGCCACAAGCTTTCTAACTGCGCAGAAGGGATCCTGCACACCTCCTTACTATGCTGGCAGTAGGGCTCAACGTCATCAGGCGGTTTTTACATTGAAATGTCTGGGAAATGTGAGTCACACAGCTGAGGAGTTGTGGTCAGCTCTGGAGAACCAATTTCATGAATGGTTGTCTCCACTGGACCTGAAACCAGGGAAGGCCGTGTGCGACAATGCTGCAAACCTGGGTGCGGCCCTTCGCCGGGGCAATGTCACACACGTGCCTTGTATGGCTCACGTGTTGAACCTGGTTGTCCAGCAATTTTTAGCCCACTATCCCAGACTAGATGGCCTTCTGCAGAGGGCACGGTCGCTGTGTGCTCACTTCCGCCATTCGCATCCCGCAGCTCAGCGACTTACATCTCTACAGAAGTCGTTGGGCCTGCCACTTCACCGGCTAAAATGCGATGTGCCTACCCGGTGGAATTCAACTCTGCACATGTTGCAGCGACTGTGGCAGCACCGACAAGCCCTGGTGCAATACGTTCTGACGTATAGCCTGGGCCAACGAGATTCAGAGGTGGGGCAAATCACGCTGGAGGAGTGGTCTCAGATCAGGAACCTATGCACCCTTCTGCACAGTTTTGAAATGGCGACGAAGATGTTTAGTGCTGACGATGCCATTATCAGCATGACTATTCCGGTGATTTACATGCTGGAGCACATGTTAAACAGAATTCGGAGTCAGGTGGTGGCACAAGAGGAGGTGGAGGAAGTAGAGGAGGAGCAGTTGTATGCGGAAGGGCTAACATCTGCAAGGTCCAGACGGTCGGCAGCACCAAGGCGGCAGGCATGTGAGGGTGGGGGAGATGGTTTTACCAGGGCGCATGGTAGCAGCCAAACTAGTGAGGAAGGTGCAGGAGCCCAGGAAGAAGTGGAGGACGAACTGATGGAAGACTCATCAGATGAGGGAGACCTTGATCACATTTCTGTTGTGCGAGGTTGGGGGGAGAGGACAGAGGAAGGAAGCATGATTGTTACCTCGCCACCAACACAACAGGGACTTGGTGCTCCTGGATGCGCAACACACGAGTGCCTTCTTGCTGCACTACCTGCAACATGACCCTTGAATTGTGAGAATTAGAAATAATCCTGACTACTGGGTTGCCACACTGTTAGATCCCTGGTACAAAAGTAAATTTGCAGAAATTATTCCTGCCATAGAAAGGGATGCACGCATGCAGGAGTATCAGCAGAGACTGTTGCAGAATCTTACATGTGCTTTTCCACAAAATACCAGTGGTGAACGTAGTGAATCTCACAGTTCCAACTTGCCAACCGTGGGACCGTCAAGTGTTCAGCACTCAAACCGTAACAGAACCACAGTATCTGCTGGTAACATCAATTTTGCGGAATCATTTCACCACTTTTTTAGCCCATCCTTTGCAAGGCCACAGGAGACCAGAAGTCTGACACATAGTCAACACCTAGAGACGATGGTACAGGAGTATCTCCAAGTAAACATTGAAGCCACGACTGTGTCACTGGACCCTTGCTCTTTTTGGGCTTCCAATCTGGATAAATGGCCGGAGCTAGCCACTTACGCCTTGGAGATCTTGTCATGCCCCGCAGCCAGCGTTCTGTCTGAACGTGTGTTCAGCGCTGCTGGTGGTGTGCTGACAGATAAGCGCACGCGGCTCTCCACTGATAATGTAGACAGACTCACGTTCATAAAGATGAACAAATCATGGATCCGAAACGACTTTTCTACCCCTGTGTCATCCTGGGGAGAGTAAAAGCTTGATGATTGGTTAAAATCACCCTACCAACCGTTTTAAGCTTTCAAATTACTAATCATGTTTATCTGTATCTTGACTGGAAAATAATTTGGGCTTTGTAGCAGTGTGCAGCACTGATCCTATTAGGCCATCTATAATAAGCTTCACCAGATTTAAAATTAAAAATAATTTTTAGCTGCATCTAGCCCGGAAAATAATTTTGGGGCTCCGAGATGTGCAAGACACATAAGTGCCTTCTTGCTGCACTACCTGCAGCATGACCCTCATATTGTCAGAATTCGAAGTAATCATGACTACTGGGTTGCCACACTCTTAGATCCCCCAAACTTTTCGATCAACCTTTTCATTTTAATAAAGACCAAAAAATGGTCATTTTTGAAATTATAAGCATTAGCAGGTTGTTAGAAACTGAAATCAAACAGTTTTCAACTCAAAACTTTATTCTAGGTGATGTTACATTTTCACATAGGACCCCTTGTTCGAAAGGAGCTTCTGAACTCTCTCGTCCATTGAATTTGTCAGGTTTTGGATGGTTTCTGCTTCAATTGTTTTGCATGAGGACAGAATACCCTCCCAGAGCTGTTGCTTAGATGTGAACTGCCTCCCGCCATCATAGACACTCCTTTTAATGATGCTCCAAAGGTTCTGAATGGGATAGAGGTCAGGGGACCATGGGCGTCACACCATAAGTTTGTCCCCTTTTATGCCCATATCAGCCAGAGATGCAGATGTTTTATGTGCAGCATGAGATGGTGCATTATCATGCAGAAAAATGATCTTGCTGTGAAATACACGGTTCTTCTTCTTGAACCATGGCAGGAAGTGCTGTTTGAGAAAATCCACATACATTATGGAGTTCATCTTTAGCGCCTTCAGGGATCCTAAAGGGGCCGACAATCTCTCTCCCCATGATTCCAGCCCAAAACATTACTCCACCTCCTCCTTGTTGGCGCTGTAGCCGTGTTTGCGTGGGGTGTCCATCAACCAGCCATCCTCCACTCCATTCAACTGGACCATCGAGCGCTGCACGGCACTCATCCGTGAACAAAACAGTTTTGAAATCAGTCTTCATGTAATGTTTGGCCCACTGGAGCCGTTTCTGCTTGTGTGAAGTGGATAGAGGAGGTCGACAGGATGGCATATGCACAGCTGCAAACCTCTGAAGGACCCTGCATCTTGTTGTTCGGGGGACGTTGGAGGCACAAGCAGCTTCAAAAACTTGTCTGCTGCTATGACAAGGCTTTTTTGCCGCTGCTGTTTCAACCTGACGTAATTGCCTGTAGGAAAGAGTCCTCAATTTGCCCTTATCAGCACGCACACGTGTGTACTGTGAATCAGCTACATACTTCTTGATTGCCAAGACACTTCATCCTGATCATCGCACAATGTTGATTGTAGTCATGCCTTGACCTAAACACTCCACAATTTGTTGCTTCTCAGCAGCCGACACATCCTTTTTCTTTCCCATTTTGGCAGAAAATTTAGGCTGCTTAATAATGTGAGAGAGCCTTCTTAAGTAGTCTTGCCTTTCATTGGACACACCTGCCAAACTAATTAGCACAGGTGTCTGCAATTGCTTACAGTGATATAAAGAGCCCTGACACACATCACCATCAATGAGTTTAACTGACAAACAAACAATTTCTTCCCTTATCACTCCTAAACACTTTTTGCATAATAATTTGGAACGCGGTGTACATGTGCTTTTCCACAAAACACCAGTGGTTCACGTAGTGAATCTTACCGTTCTAACTTGCCAACCGTGGTCTGTATGGAATTGTTCAATAAAGGGCCCAAAATTAAGATAACATAGATGGGAGAGGTCTCTATGAATAGGAATTCCTAAGTATTTGATACCCTGTGAGGGCCAGGCAAAGGGAAAGTTGGACTGGATGGAATCCTATATGGATTTAGGGAGGGAGACATCGAGGGCCTCAGACTTCGCTGCATTGATTTTAAAATTTTACCATGTAACAAAGTGATCTATTTCAGCCATAACAGCAGGGATGGATATATGTGATTGAGTGATATATACTAGGACATCATCAGCAAATAGAGAGCACTTGTACTCGGTGCCTCCCACCTCAATCCACCTAATATTGGGGTTATGGCGAATTGATGAGAGCAGGTGCTCCGTCACTAGGATGTATAAGAGAGGGGACAGAGGACATCCCTGCCTTGTCCCATTGGTGATTGTGAAAGGTGATGAAAATGTTCTGACGCACCCCCTGGGCCTTGGGACACCCGGAGCCGGACACTTTTTGGTGGATGCTGGTGGTTGTAGTCTTCGTGGCGGCGATCCGGTTCCGTGGCTCAGGGCGGTCAAACCAGTGGCGGAACTATTTATGTGGTTTTGATGTTTAAATGTCCGACTACGCCACCCGTGGATTGCGGTCAGAGTGAACCGCCGCTACAGGGCAGACCGCTAAGGCTGGTGTTGTGGGTGCAGCAGAGCGTAGCATAACTCCCCACGGGAGGAGTATAACCTCAGGGCAGTGTATGCGGAGGATGGGGGTGATGGTGCAGGGCAGCAGCAGTAACGACACGGAGTCAGTGATGCAGTTCAGGGCCTTTACTCACAGTTCTTATTATCCAGACCACGTCTGCAGGTAACGGCTGCCCACGTCGTACTGTGCTCACCAGGTGAGGGGCTCAGACAACTCCCAGATAACTTTGGAGCGCTTCACAGGACCCCCTTTGTGTGTCCTTTGTCTGGCCTTTCTTACCAACACTTCTGTCCGGCTGCCTCGGGCCTCCTCTTGGTAAACTTGGCGCCAGTTTCCCTGACCCTATGTGGTGCCTTCCTAGCGGGTGGAGCAAGGGGCTGCGCCACATAAAATGTCAGAGCCTCCGGTTTCTAGCTGAGGGTCGTTTCCTGCCTCTACTAGTTCGGGGACCGGTCTCCCCCTTTGGCCTGACCCCTCCACGCAGGTGGATTCGGGCGTGCGGTGGCGACTCGCCCGTCCGCACCCCTGGGATCCCTTCATTCCTCGTTCCTGGAGCCTTCTCCGCTCCTCTTCCTTCCTTCTCCCTCTTGCAGGCCTGGGCCTCTGTTACTAGGCCCGCCTCCGGAGCAGAGCTCATGCAGAGCCCCTGCTCCCTGCCACTTCTGCTCAGACTTCTCTGCACTGAACTAAGATGGTGCCCACCTTTTATACTCCCTTCTCAATGCACCCAGGAACTGCTTCCTCCCTGCTCCTGCACTGCAGGGTTCCCCTTCCTCAGTGTTCCCTCCCCCCACTCCAGCCAGGGACAGGGACTGTCGTGCCCATCTCAGGGGCATATTGGTCGCCCTGCCCCACGGCAATGTGGTGTAATGCATGCAGGTGTCGGGTCCTGATCCACACTCCATCCTTATCTGAGAGTGAGATATCACACCTCTGGGTGAGGTGCAATACGTCTGTAGCAACCGAGCCCTCGGTGCTACAGTTCCATTTATCTTCAGCCTAGGTGACGTATTGTGATACAGGGCCGTGATTTTGGCTATAAAAGGGTCCCCTAGACCCCTACCCCAAGCTTTTTAAGAGAATCATATATGGCGTGCCAGGAGACTCTATGGAATGCTTTCTCAGCATCCAACGAGAGTATCTACTTACAAATTTTTAACTGCATCTAGCCCAGGAAATACTTTGTGCCTAGTAGCAGTGTCTGCTAGTCAGCGGATTATCCCGGCTGTTAAGCAAGCTACACCACCTGTAGTTTGGACACTTAATTTTTTCAAAGGAAATGCTTCGGGACCACGGGATACTTAGTGAAGAGCATCAGGAGGCACCCCAAGGCATAGGGGCTGGGACTGGCACTAGGATGCCTTGCGGTGGACAGCCGAGCTCGATCCTTATAAAAGCTTTTTAACTGCAGCAGCTTTAGTGGACGCTACTGGAACTGGAATTACGCGGCTGCTGGCATGAGACTTGCCCTCCAATAGATCCTTTTAAATGGATTTAAAGTGTATTCATTCAAATTAGAGGGACAATTTAAATTAAAAAGCTTAGAGCTGCCTCCACCACAGGGGGGCTCTCTCGACCCACCAGCAGACAGGCACCAGTATTGGGAGAGGGGGGCTGGCCGTCAGGTTTCACCGCGGCTCTGGCACAAACCCGGCGACACGGAGGTGGCACGGGCAGGAGCGGACTGGCCGTCTCGGCTTCTCACTTTTTGGATTTTAGAAGGACATGACATGCCTATATCTGTGTCTCCCCCTCCTTTTACTCCTCCACCTCTTTTCTTTTCGCATGACTATATGTATTTGTCACTTTTCCATGTGTTAGTTGTGTCTTCTGAGCAGTTTGTCAGCTTTTGGACACCTTTGAAGGTGTTTTCTATGTGTTTCTATGTGTTTTTGTTTGCCTGCCATTGGTTTTAACGGTGTTCGAAGGTGTTCGGCGAACAGTTCGGCGAACACACGGGTGTTCGACGAACCGAACCGAACTCGAACACTACGGGGGTGGCTCAACACTACTCAACACTATTGATTACTACCATTATGATAATCATGATGACAGGGATGATTCTGATTATGGGTAATAATTTTATACCTATTATGTAACAGACATCACAAAAATCATCTTGGATAAGTCTTCATACTTGGAAATATATTTTACAGTACTGGGGCACATTTCTCGGTGGTCTCACTAGTGATGCCGTTACCAGACAGTCACGGATTTGGGTTTGCACCCTTTACTCTCAGGCGTCTGAATTTCTCTCACTAACACCGCTCCTCTGACATCTCCTCCTCCTACCAGGGTAGAAATAAATAGTAAATGGGCGTGGATTGGGGGGACGGCCAGGGGCATGGCAAAAATTTACTGTGGCACGTAGCTTGCTGCAAAAATTGTCCCTCTTTTTGCTCTTCAAAAGTTGGGAGGTATGGTACAGACTCCTTATGCAGTACATGCCCCTGTATACAGCCTCCTTATGCAATACGTTGCTCCACAGCTCCTATATACAGCAGCCTTCATATGCCCCAGCCCCTGTATCCAGCCTCCTTATTTAGTACATCGCTTCTTAACCTCTGTATACAGCCACTATATGCAGTACATCATATCTGAGACTGTGTATGCAGCCTGAATATGCAGTAGAGGCTCCTCAGCTTATGTATGTCCTTTATATGCAGTACATGCCTCATCCCCTGTATACCACCTCCATATGCAGTACATTGCTCTACAGGTTCTGAGGACATGCTCCACATTCAGTAGATCTCTCCTTAGCCTCTATATACAGCCTCCCATATGCAGCTTATCTCTTCTCAGTCCCTACTGTATATACAGACCCTCATATGCAGTACCCACTCCTCAGCCTCTGTATCCAGCCTCAATATGTAGAACATTGCTCCTTAGCTACTATTTAAAGCTTCTATATGCAGTTTAGGCTCCTCAGCCTTTAAGGGTAACAATGTTTTGAACTTTTGGCTTTCAGGCTCCATATTTCACCATCCTCTACTGCTTTGAATGTGAGACTACCATCATTTTATAGACAATCATCTTGGCTATCTCATACATAAATTTGACTTGTGACTATTTAGCATATTATTGATTATGCAGAATCCAATTATGTCACTGCATTGTCACTTTTTTACTCCTGGTGGTGGATACATCTTTTTCTTCTTGTATACTAAAAATTACTACTTGTTCTCACATTCCATAATAGCTCAGTGTGTTATTAGGTTGATTCCCAAGTGAAAGGTCACTGATATGAATCAAGGAGCAGCCATGAAGAAGATTTCCCATGAAAAGAGAAACAGCATCATCCAACTTATCGAAAGTGTTCTCTCTGCCAAGAAATTTGTCAAGCTAAATCATGTTTGTGCCATGACATTTGGAAGAATATGAAAAGAAGTCCATCCATCCATTCAGAAGCCAAGAGGTAGATCTCCAGGCAAAATATTGGAGTTAACAAGTTGGCTCATCACAAGGTCTATCAGTTCTCGCAGGACAAACTACACTGGAGGCTACTCGCATGTTTCGTAATAGTGAGATCACAAACATCCATTCAAGCACTGTGTGACGCACGTAACACAAGTCTGGAATGGTGGCCCGAAAAGGGTGAAGAGCTTCAACTTCAATATCATCATAAGAAGCTTCCGTTAAAGTTCTCAAAACAGTACGAGAAGTGGACAGTAGAAGATTGGAAATGGGTGATTTGGAGCGATGAGAGGAAAATCAATAGACTAGGCTCTGACGAGTGCAAATGGGTGTGGAAGAAACAAGGGAAAAGGGGGCTAGCAGATCGAGAAATTGAAGGAACTGTCAAGTTTGGAGGAGGAAGCCTGATGATATGGGGTTGTTTTACAGCCAAAGGTGTTGGATATTTTCCTAGGATCAATGGTGGCCTCCATGCTGAACTACTGTATATGTGAGTATCCTATAAGACGTGTTACTTTGTACAATCGTGTATTATGGGTATGAAAAGAATGACATACTGTTCCAACTTGACAATGACCTGAAGTTTATATTGAGATTGGTGAAGAAATGGTTCAATAACAATGAAATAGAATTGCTGGATTGGCCCCCACAGTCCCCAGACCTCAACACAATCTAACACTTGTGGGTAGAGTTTAAGAAAAAGTTGTATACATACCCAAGTGAGTTATCCAGTATTCACCAACTTTGGGAACATGTAGAAGAGACCTGGGATCAGATTTCAATCGAGGCATGTTTGAATCTGACTGAGCGCATGCCCAGAATGATTCAGCAGTGTTGAAAGCCAAAGGTGGATTTACAAAATACTAACAAGATAATAAAAATTTTAATTTAGATTTTTAGGAGCAAAACAGTAGCAATGCAGTGATAAGACAAGAATCTGCATAACTAATCATAAGCTAAATAGTTGCAAGTCAAGTTTATGTATGAGATAGCCAAGATGATTGTCTATAAAGTGATGGTAGTCTCACGTTCGAATCAGAAGTGGATGGTGAAATATAGACCCTGAAAGTCAAAAGTTCAAAACATTGTTACCTTTTTACTCATCACTGTACATCCTCCATTTGTATTTAATCACGCCTCATCCACTGGATACTGCCTCCACATGCAGTACATTGCTCCTCAGTTTCTATATACAGCCCTCCATATGCACTAAACCTGTTCTCAGCCCCTATATACAGATCCCTAATGTAATACATCTCTCTCCAACTCTTGTATACAGTTTCCTTATGTAGTATAGTCTCTCGAGCCCGTGCAAACAACCTCCATCTACAGTACATGCTCCTCAGCCTTCAGATGCAGCTCGTTGCATCTCTTGATCCTGTCCTCATCTCTCTGTTACACGCACGCCGCTAGGTTCAGATAGGGGCGAGACAGGTTGCATGAATTCTTTGGAATGCTGGGTTAACCATTACTCATGGCAACCATAAACCATGTGCTGCATCTTCTTTCAGGTACACAGTGGTGTTGACCCTCAGACACAGACACGTAGGTTGTTTCACTTGCTGACCAGACACACTTGACAAGAGTCCTCATAAATGGTAGAACAATAGCATTTAATAAGATGCTGCACAGCCAGTGCAAGTTAAGTTTTATGAGCAACAGGCTCCAGTGACAAACAATACAGTTTCCTTAGCAGCACAGCAGTTCACAGTCTTCCCAGTAGTACAGGACAGCACAGTTCTAATGCAAAGGCACATAAATAAACACATCATTCTTTACAGCACAGTGAGATGGAGGAGGGGGGGAGGGTTTGCGGAGGGAGATTATCCCTGTGACACCATTTCTTACAGTCCATATCTTTATGCCTGACAATACTCTGCACTGCTAGTACAGGAACTCTACCTGACCTGTGCTTAGCTTCACTCCTGACTTGAATACTTTTCATTTGCAGGGGCTCTTCTGTGAGATACAGAATACACACACCATCTTTCTCTTCTGCTCCAGCCAGACAGTAGACAACTTCGCTACAATCCCCCTGGTGCTCTGCTAAAACACTCCCCTTCTCTTGTGACTGTGTTAACCCCTCTAGTTGCTGGATGCTTCTGGAGCACAACACTTCCTGTCTCCTGTGCTTGTGTTACTTCTAATAGTTGCTGAATGTGTTTAAAGCAACAGCACTACTTCTGCATGCCACAATCTGCAACAGCACTAATTCTGCTTGTCACATCTCTCAGGCGGGAAGATGCGTATCCTCAAAGTTCCTGTGCGTGAGGATGTCCTGCTATTCCTAATGGGGCTGGAAATGTAAAGTTACAGCATCGTGGGACATTCTAAGGGCCGTCAGACGCTTCAGCATCACTGTACCTTGCAACACATCAACCATGGTCATATCACAGTCCCACATCACAGCGTGTGATGCAATCGAAAGTGGTTTTCTTCAAGGTTCAGTGTGGCTGAGGCACTTGGGAGTCATGTAGACCTTAACAGTTACTAGGCCACTGTTCTGGCAGCACTTCCCCCCTGCCCTCCACCCCAGCCCGCCCCTGCAAGGAAGATATTTATGAAAATATAATTTCTTCATTTTCCTAACATCTACCCTATCCTGTCTTCTCAGGTCACCAGACAAACACAACAACTTTTATTATTATGAGGTATATGCAAACATTATACAGAAGATGTCACTTACCATATTCAGTATTGTTTTTGCTCTCGGGATTATCGGTAATGGATTAGTCATCTGGATTGCCGGATTCAGGGTGAAGAACACAATCAATGCTGTGTGGTTCCTGAACCTGGCCATAGCGGACTTCCTCTGCTGTGCTTCTCTCCCTCTGAGAATTGCTGATTGGGCTACAATTTTCTCACTTTTGTCAAGCCCCCCAGATTTTGCATTTTGCATAGTGAACTTGTTTCTGTTTACGCTAAACATGAGTTCCAGTGTTCTTCTCATGATTATTGACCACTGTGTATCGCTCGTGTGCCCATTTTGGGCCAAAGTTCTTAGAACTTATAAACTGGTGTCAATCACTGCAGCGATCATTTGGGGGCTGAGCTTAATTGCAACTAGTTTAGTGTATTACATATATAGATGCCATTTACATAATCTAAAGGAATGGTGTATATTTGGTGATTACACATATCTTTATAAACAAGAGTTATATCAGACCATTCAGGTGATCAAATTAATTATAATGTTTGTGATACCTTTTCTTATCATCGTCACCAGTTATGTCACAATCTTCTACAAACTTAGAAATAGTAAGAAATCCCAGAGATCCTTTGGGATCATCACCGCTGTTATATTGTGTTTTTTTATTTTCTCGTTTCCATATTACATCTGGCCACTAACACCCTGGCATTATAGAAAGGATAGTCTTTTCTATATATTACACACTATTTTCACAAGCCTGGCTTTTCTTTATAGTTGCTTGAATCCAATCATTTATATATTCATGGGACTGGATTTCCAACAAGGTTTCTTCAGATCCATTCCCAACAGACTGGAAATAGCCTTGAGTGAACATCCTAATGACCTGAGTGGAGAACAAGAAGATATAGGAAATATTCGCACTTCTACTAAGTAATATATAATCCTGTTATCTACTCTATATGAGACCTCTCAATCTATCGGAGACTTGACTATGTTTAATATTTTTTTCACCTTGTTTCCTTCCTCCTCTCATTCTAAAAGCCCTAAGATTTTATTTTCCAATCAACACAACTTAACGAGGGATTGATTTTTTGCACGATGAGATTTCGTTTTGAAAGACGCCCTTCATTTCAACATATAATGTGCAGAAAAAAAATCCCAAAGTCATGTGAAATGGTGAAAAAAAAATAAAAAATTGGAACCCTGACATATTTTTCATTCATTGAGGAAAAGAAGTGCCCGGGCAAAATGATTCTCCAGGTGATCAGAATTATGGTGATTAGGGATAAGAGGATCGATCTGCGAAGGATCAAGTTCAAGTCAAATTTCATGAAATTTAATTAAAAAAAAACTTGCCTGGCCCCATTTCCCATACTGCAGAAGCATTAGAGAGCAGGGTAATATCAGTTTCTTTTGCTTCGCAACCTACCCACAATGCCCTGCAGCTATGTAATCTAGCGGATTATCATACCTTGTACAGTGATAGATGGATGACGCACCCTACGTCATCTACAGATCCTTGTGAATCTTGCACCTGTATAGTTGAAGCTCAGGCCTTCACATCTGCACGTTACTCTTTCCCACTATGTCCTTTCATAGGCTGACGACTATTAACAGGAAGTGAAGTTGGCGCCAACGTATGCGCATTACAGAGCTTTTCTTTGCCCGTAGTAGGCCTACAGTTCATCTACACATAAGGAGGTTTCGCAAGGGCTAATGACATAGCATACATCATCCATATCAGTCAAGGTGGGAGGTTGGCGATTATGCCCAGAAAGAAGGCACAGACCTCCAACCACCGACACCCATCGAACAAGAGAGTGCAGATTAGCAATCGGTGATGAAGACTTGTAAAAGATATATTCTGTGGCATTTGGGTGGAGTTGGGTCTTATAAACAGTAGAGATGAGCGTTGTTCGACTCGAGCTGTTCGCCAATCTCAAATTCGAGCTGTTTTGGGCGGTGTTCGAGCCGTTCGGCGAACACGAACGATTTGAGAAAAATTCGGCTGTTCGAGGTTATGTTCGATAACTGTTCGTGCACCAAAATCATAACTGGATTTTTTCTCAGTAATGATGAAAATTAATGTTAATACGCAGTTTGAGTGTACAGCGGGGTGGGGGGAGGGGCAGGGGATGGATCTCTGCAGGAATAATGAAGATCTCCATTTTTTTTTCTCTTTCCCGCATTTACAGTGGGGAGGTGCAATCTGTCAGCCTATCAGCAGCGCACACACGGAGCGAAGTGCTTTTTTTCACACAAGCAAGGGCATGTGTCATTGGCAGTGTATGTCACATGTCCTTGCCCTATAAGACCAAGCCATTTTCCCCGTCGCCACCATTTTCTCACTGCTGCAGCTGCGTGTTAGACGGCACCGCTGTTGCTGTGTGCGCTATACCTTGTTAATTTCAAGCCAATTTTCGCACAAATATACAGATAGCTTGGGAGTAGGGAATAGTTGTGATTGCAGTCCTTTTAAGGACTAGGTTACAGCATTTCCTACGACTTTTATCAGGCAGGTATGTGCTCCTAAATAGATAGATTGTGGGAGTAAAGACTAATTGTAATTGCAGTCCTTTTCAGGACTAGGTTACATCAGTTCCTATCAGTTTTTGCCAGGCAGATCTGTGCCAGTGCTGTGCAAGTTTTTTTCACAGGATTTGGCTGAATCTAGCAAAGCTAATCCTTTTTGGCCTATTGCAGAGTGTGTTAGTCAGTGGAGTAGCCTATCTGTGTTGCAAGATATACCACCTGTGTATAGAATACCAATTTTTTTACTGCACCTAGTGAAGTAAAATCTTTTGGGCATAGCATCATTCTATTAGTCCATCTATACTGACCTCCATCAGGTTGCAAATTGAATATAATTTTTTTCTGCATCTAGCTCTGAAAAAATATTTGGGCTTCTAGCAGTGTGTGGGACTTGTTCTATTAGTCCATCTATACTGACCTCCATCAGGTTGCAAACTGAATATAATTTTTTTCTGCATCTAGCTCTGAAAAAATATTTGGCCTTCTAGCAGTGTGTGAGACTTTCTCTATTAGTCCATCTATACTGACCTCCATCAGGTTGCAAACTGAATATAATTTTTTTCTGCATCTAGCTCTGAAAATATATTTGGGCTTCTAGCAGTGTGTGGGACTTGTTCTATTAGTCCATCTATACTGACCTCCATCAGGTTGCAAACTGAATATAATTTTTTTCTGCAACTAGCTCTGAAAAAATATTTGACCTTCTAGCAGTGTGTGGGACTTTCTTTATTAGTCCATCTATACTGACCTCCATCAGGTTGCAAATTAAAAATAATTTATATCTGCATCTAGCTCTGAAAAAATATTTGGCCTTCTAGCAGTGTGTGGGACATTCTCTATTAGTCCATCTATACTGACCTCCATCAGGTTGCAAATTAAAAATAATTTTTTGTCTGCATCTAGCTCTGAAAAAATATTTGGCCTTCTAGCAGTGTGTGGGACTTTCTCTATTAGTCCATCTATACTGACCTCCATCAGGTTGCAAACTGAATATATTTTTTTTCTGCATCTACCTCTGAAAAAATATTGGGCTTCTAGCTGTGTGTGGGACTTGTTCTATTAATCCATCTATACAGACCTCCATCAGGTTGCAAACTGAATGTAATTTGTTTCTGCATCTACCTCTGAAAAAATATTTGGGCTTCTAGCTGTGTGTGGGACTTGTTCTATTAATCCATCTATACAGACCTCCATCAGGTTGCAAACTGAATATAATTTTTTTCTACACCTACCTCTGAAAAAATATTTGGGCTTCTAGCTGTGTGTGGGACTTGTTCTATTATTCCATCTATACTGACCTCCATCAGGTTGCAAACTGAATATAATTTTTTTCTGCATATAGCTCTGAAAAAATATTTGGCCTTCTAGCAGTGTGTGGGACTTTCTCTATTTGTCCATCTATACTGACCTCCATCAGGTTGCAAATTAAAAATAATTTTTTGTCTGCATCTAGCTCTGAAAAAATATTTGGCCTTCTAGCAGTGTGTGGGACTTTCTCTATTCGTCCACCTATACTGACCTCCATCAGGTTGCAAATTCAAAATAATTTTTTGTCTGCATCTAGCTCTGAAAAAAATATTTGGCCTTCTAGCAGTGTGTGGGACTTTCTCTATTAGTCCATCTATACTGACCTCCATCAGGTTGCAAACTGAATATAATTTTTTTCTGCATCTAGCTCTGAAAAAATATTTGGCCTTCTAGCAGTGTGTGGGACATTCTCTATTAGTCCATCTATACTGACCTCCATCAGTTTGCAAATTAAAAATAATTTTTTGTCTGCATCTAGCTCTGAAAAAATATTTGGCCTTGTAGCAGTTTGTGGGACTTTCTCTATTAGTCCATCTATACTGACCTCCATCAGGTTGCAAATTGAATATATTTTTTTTCTGCATCTACCTCTGAAAAAATATTTGGGCTTCTAGCTGTGTGTAGGACTTGTTCTATTAGTCCATCTATACTGACCTCCATCAGGTTGCAAACTGAATACAATTTTTTTCTGCATCTAACTCTGAAAAAATATTTGGGCTTCTAGCTGTGTGTGGGACTTGTTCTATTAGTCCATCTATACGGACCTCCATCAAGTTGCAAAATGAATATAATTTTTTTCTGCATCTAACCCAGCCAATAGTTTTGGCCTAATACCACAGTTTAGCCACTCAGCTCTGCTCGGTTCCCATCCATTGTTTTTTTGTGCAAACAACTCCAGAGTTGTGAATTAGTTAACCACCAAAATGAGTGGAAAAAGGCCTGCTGCTGGTGGAAAGGGGAATAGGCCTGTTGGGAAGGGGATAAAAGGTTGTGTCCATGGGGTAGGTGTTAAAGCAACAGTAACATCTGCAGAAGAAAGACCATCTTCCAGCCAAACTAAAATGTCTACTTCTTTTAGCAGACAATGTGATAAGATCCCTTTCTTACGGCCACTCCAATCGCTGCAAATTCCAGATGAGGCACAAAAACAGCAGGTGCTTCAACGGATATCAAGTGCTCCTTTAAGTGGGCTCTCCTCCACATCAACTTCAACATCACAAATACTCCAGTCCTCAAAGGTGTCACCCCAATCGCACTTGCTTCCTCACAGCTCCCAAATCTCCAGCTGCCCGTCTGAGTATGAGGTAGAACAGATGGTTGAGTCTGCAGAGCTGTTTACTCATACTATAGCCTGGGAATCAGAGGTCGACTCCAGCGCTTCTGTGAATCCAGACGAGGAAATGATCTGCACTGATGCCCAGAATCTTTATGAGTCGGATCCAGGACCAGACGCAGAAGGTTCTGACCATAATGTAGACCCTCATTCCCAAACTGTAACTCCTGTTGGTGGAGACAATGAGGAAGACGATGATGAGACTCAAATACCTGATTGGAGCGACAACTTTAGTTTTTTGTCAGGGCAGGAACAGGTTGGCTCTGACGAAGACGGGTGTGATAACGCACAGGGTGATGATGATGAGGTTGGAGATCCCACTTACTGTCAACCCACAGTCAGCCAAGAGATGAGGTCAGCAGAGGAGGTGGAGGAAGATGCTAGTGACGACGAGGTCAGGTTGCGCGTTCCTGGACAGAGACGTAGTACTGGAAGCACGTCAACAACTGCATCCTCAAACACAACTCTGCCTCTCACCACAAGTCGTGGTGGCTCTTCAGGTCGCATGGATGCTAAGCCTTGCATAGCCTGGGCATTTTTTCAGATCGATAAATATGACCCAACTCGTGTTATCTGTAACATTTGTCAGCAAAAGCTAAGTAGAGGCCAAAAAATACATAGTTTGAGTACTTCATGCATGAACCGGCACATGGACATGAAGCATAAGTTGCAGTGGGAAGCTCAGTGTGCTACAATGCATCCTAGCCGGCCGGGCCAACCACCGTCTGCCATATCTTGTGCATCCGCGGCCTCTTCATCCTCTGTGACTGGGGGGACAGCAGTCACACCTGTTTTGGGGCGCAGACCTGCCACCTCTTTACCCGCAACAGCCAGCGTGATTGGCAGGTCATCATTTTCTTTGGAGGTGGTAACACCAGCTGATGTTGAGTGCTGTCCGACATCGATAGCACCACCTTTGGATCAAGGCAACCTAACATGTCCGCCTGCATCTTCCTCACAGACTGGCAGTTTGCCGGGGACACCCTTATCAACCCCGTCTAAGCACAATAGCCAGCCCTTGGTCCCTCAGATGTGGACAAGTAAAAGACCATTTCCTCCTAGCCACGAGAAAGCTAAGAGGTTGAATTTCACCATCTGCAAGCTCTTGGCTACAGAAATGCTGCCTTTCCGCCTGGTGGACACAGAGGATTTTCGAGACCTTATGTCCGTCGCAGTGCCCCAGTACCAGATGCCCAGTCGGCACTACTTCTCAAAGAAAGGTGTGCCTGCGCTCCACCAGCATGTCGCACACAACATCACCGCTTCTTTGAGAAACTCTGTGTGTGACAGGGTGCATTTCACCACAGACACTTGGACGAGTAGGCATGGACAGGGGCGTTACATGTCGCTGACTGGGCACTGGGTAACTATGGTGACAGCAGGACAAGGGGCTGCTGTCCAAGTCTTGCCGTCCCCACGAGTTGTGCGTCAATCCTCTTTATGTCAAAGTTCCTCCACTGCTTCTGCCTCCTCAACCTCCTCTCGGTCTTCCACCTGCACCCAAAGCCTGTCTGGTCATGTCACAAGCTTTCTAACTGCGCAGAAGGGATCCTGCACACCTCCTTACTATGCTGGCAGTAGGGCTCAACGTCATCAGGCGGTTTTTACATTATAATGTCTGGGAAATGTGAGTCACACAGCTGAGGAGTTGTGGTCAGCTCTGGAGAACCAATTTCATGAATGGTTGTCTCCACTGGACCTGAAACCAGGGAAGGCCGTGTGCGACAATGCTGCAAACCTGGGTGCGGCCCTTCGCCGAGGCAATGTCACACACGTGCCTTGTATGGCTCACGTGTTGAACCTGGTTGTCCAGCAATTTTTAGCCCACTATCCCAGACTAGATGGCCTTCTGCAGAGGGCATGGTCGATGTGTGCTCACTTCCGCTGTTCGCATCCCGCAACTCAGCGACTTACATCTCTACAGAAGTCGTTGGGCCTGCCACTTCACCGGCTAAAATGCGATGTGCCTACCCGGTGGAATTCAACTCTGCACATGTTCCAGCGACTGTGGCAGCACCGACAAGCCCTTGTGCAATACGTTCTGACGTATAGCCTGGGCCAACGAGATCCAGAGGTGGGGCAAATCACGCTGGAGGAGTGGTCTCAGATCAGGGACCTATGCACCCTTCTGCACAGTTTTGAAATGGCGACGAAGATGTTTAGTGCTGACGATGCCATTATCAGCATGACTATTCCGGTGATTTACATGCTGGAGCACATGTTAAACAGAATTCGGAGTCAGGTGGTGACACAAGAGGAGGTGGAGGAAGTAAAGGAGGAGGAGTTGTATGCGGAAGGGCTAACATCTGCAAGGTCCAGACGGTCGGCAGCACCAAGGCGGCAGGCATGTGAGGGTGGGGGAGATGGTTTTACCAGGGCGCATGGTAGCAGCCAAACTAGTGAGGAAGGTGCAGGAGCCCAGGAAGAAGTGGAGGACGAACTGATGGAAGACTCATCAGATGAGGGAGACCTTGATCACATTTCTGTTGTGCGAGGTTGGGGGGAGAGGACAGAGGAAGGAAGCATGATTGTTACCTCGCCACCAACACAACAGGGACTTGGTGCTCCTGGATGCGTAACACACATGAGTGCATTCTTGCTGCACTACCTGCAACATGACCCTCGAATTGTAAGAATTAGAAATAATCCTGACTACTGGGTTGCCACACTGTTAGATCCCCGGTACAAAAGTAAATTTGCAGAAATTATTCCTGCCATAGAAAGGGATGCACGCATGCAGGAGTATCAGCAGAGACTGTTGCAGAATCTTACATGTGCTTTTCCACAAAACACCAGTGGTGCACGTAGTGAATCTCACAGTTCCAACTTGCCAACCGTGGGACCGTCAACTGTTCAGCACTCAAACCGTAACAGAACCACAGTATCTGCTGGTAACATCAATTTTGTGGAATCATTTCACCACTTTTTTAGCCCATCCTTTGCAAGGCCACAGGAGATAAGAAGTCTGACACATAGTCAACGCCTAGAGACGATGGTACAGGAGTATCTCCAAGTAAACATTGAAGCCATGACTGTGTCACTGGACCCTTGCTCTTTTTGGGCTTCCAATCTGGATAAATGGCCGGAGCTAGCCACTTACGCCTTGGAGATCTTGTCATGCCCCGCAGCCAGCGTTCTGTCTGAACGTGTGTTCAGCGCTGCTGGTGGTGTGCTGACAGATAAGCGCACGCGGCTCTCCACTGATAATGTAGACAGACTCACGTTCATAAAGATGAACAAATCATGGATCCGAAACGACTTTTCTACCCCTGTGTCATCCTGGGGAGAGTAAAAGCTTGATGATTGGTTAAAATCACCCTACCAACCGTTTTAAGCTTTCAAATTACTAATCATGTTTATCTGTATCTTGGCTGGAAAATAATTTGGGCTTTGCAGCAGTGTGCAGCACTGATTCTATTAGGCCATCTATAATAAGCTCCACCAGATTTAAAATTACTAATCATGTTTATCTGTATCTTGACTGGAAAATAATTTGGGCTTTGTAGCAGTGTGCAGCACTGATCCTATTAGGCCATCTATACTAAGCTCCACCAGATTTAAAATTAATAATAATTTTTAGCTGCATCTAGCCCGGAAAATAATTTTGGGGCTCCGAGATGCGCAAGACACATAAGTGCCTTCTTGCTGCACTACCTGCAACATGACCCTCATATTGTCAGAATTTGAAGTAATCATGACTACTGGGTTGCCACACTCTTAGATCCCCCAAACTTTTCCATCAACCTTTTCATTTTAATAAAGACCAAAAAAATGGTCATTTTTGAAATTATAAGCATTAGCAGGTTATTAGAAACTGAAATCAAACAGTTTTCAACTCAAAACTTTATTCTAGGTGATGTTACATTTTCACATAGGACCCCTTGTTCGAAAGGAGCTTCTGAACTCTCTCGTCCATTGAATTTGTCAGGTTTTGGATGGTCTCTGCTTCAATTGTTTTGCATGAGGACAGAATACCCTCCCAGAGCTGTTGCTTAGATGTGAACTGCCTCCCGCTATCATAGACAATCCTTTTGATGATGCTCCAGAGGTTCTGAATGGGGTAGAGGTCAGGGGAGCATGGGGGTCACACCATAAGTTTGTCCCCTTTTATGCCCATATCAGCCAGAGATACAGATGTTTTATGTGCAGCATTAGATGGTGCATTATCATGCAAAAAAATTATCTTGCTGTGAAATACACGGTTCTTCTTCATGAACCATGGCAGGAAGTGCTGTTTAAGAAAATCCACATACATTATGGAGTTCATCTTTAGCGCCTTCAGGGATCCTAAAGGGGCCGACAATCTCTCTCCCCATGATTCCAGCCCAAAACATTACTCCACCTCCTCCTTGTTGGCGCTGTAGCCGTGTTTGTGTGTGGTGTCCATCAACCAGCCATCCTCCACTCCATCCATCTGGACCATCGAGCGCTGCACGGCACTCATCCGTGAACAAAACAGTTTTGAAATCAGTCTTCATGTAATGTTTGGCCCACTGGAGCCGTTTCTGCTTGTGTGAAGTGGATAGAGGAGGTCGACAGGATGGCGTATGCACAGCTGCAAACCTCTGAAGGACCCTGCATCTTGTTGTTCGGGGGACGTTGGAGGCACCAGCAGCTTCAAAAACTTGTCTGCTGCTAGGACAAGGCTTTTTTGCCGCTGCTCTTTTAACCTGACGTAATTGCCTGTAGGAAAGAGTCCTCAATTTGCCCTTATCAGCACGCACACGTGTGTACTGTGAATCAGCTACATACTTCTTGATTACCAAGACACTTCATCCTGATCATCGCACAATGTTGATTGTAGTCATACCTTGACCTAAACACTCCACAATTTGTTGCTTCTCAGCAGCCGACACATCCTTTTTCTTTCCCATTTTGGCAGAAAATGTAGGCTGCTTAATAATGTGAGACAGCCTTCTTAAGTAGTCTTGCCTTTCATTGGACACACCTGCCAAACTAATTAGCACAGGTGTCTGCAATTGCTTACAGTGATATAAAGAGCCCTGACACATATCACCATCAATGAGTTTAACTGACAAACAAACAAATTCTTCCCTTATCACTCCTAAACACTTTTTGCATAATAATTTGGAACACAGTGTACATGAGCTTTTCCACAAAACACCAGTGGTTCACGTAGTGAATCTTAGAGTTCTAAATTGCCAACCGTGGTCTCTATGGAGTTGTTCAATAAAGGGCCCAAAATTAAGATAACATAGATGGGAGAGGTCTCTATGAATAGGAATTCCTAAGTATTTGATACCCTGTGAGGGCCAGGCAAAGGGAAAGTTGGACTGGATGGAATCCTATATGGATTTGGGGAGGGAGACATCGAGGGCCTCAGACTTTGCTGCATTGATTTGAAAATTTGACCATGTAACAAAGTGATCTATTTCAGCCATAACAGCATGGATGGATATATGTGATTGAGTGATATATACTAGGACATCATCAGCAAATAGAGAGCACTTGTACTCGGTGCCTCCCACCTTAATCCACCTAATATTGGAGTTATGGCGAATTGATGAGAGCAGGTGCTCCGTCACTAGGATGTATAAGAGAGGGGACAGAGGACATCCCTGCCTTGTCCCATTGGTGATTGTGAAAGGTGATGAAAATATTCTGATGCACCCCCTGGGCCTTCGGACACCCAGAGCCGGACCCTTTTTGGTCGATGCTGGTGGTTGTAGTCTTCGTGGCGGCGACCCGGTTCCGTGGATCAGGGTGGTCAAACCAGTGGCGGAACTATTTATGTGGTTTTGATGTTTAAATGTCCGACTACGCCACCCGTGGATTGCGGTCAGAGTGAACCGCCGCTGCAGGGCAGACCGCTGAGGCTGGTGTTGTGGGTGCAGCAGAGCGTAGCATAACTCCCCACGGGAGGAGTATAGCCTCAGGGCAGTGTATGCGGAGGATGGGGGTGATGGTGCAGGGCAGCAGCAGTAACGAAACGGAGTCAGTGATGCAGTCCAGGGCCTTTACTCACAGTTCTTATTATCCAGACCACGTCTGCAGGTAACGGCTGCCCACGTCGTAATGTGCTCAGCAGGTGAGGGGCTCAGACAACTCCCAGATAACTTTGGAGCGCTTCACAGGACCCCCTTTGTGTGTCCTTTGTCTGGCCTTTCTTACCAACCCTTCTGTCCGGCTGCCTCGGGCCTCCTCTTGGTAAACTTGGCGCCAGTTTCCCTGACCCTATGTGGTGCCTTCCTAGCGGGTGTAGCGTGGGGCTGCGCCACATAAAATGTCACAGCCTCCGGTTTCAGGCTGAGGGTCGTTTCCTGCCTCCACTAGTTTCGGGGACCGGTCTCCCCCTTTGGCCTGACCCCTCCACGCAGGTGGATTCGGGCGTGCGGTGGTGACTCACCCGTCCGCACCCCTGGGATCCCTTCATTCCTCATTCCTGTAGCCTTCTCCGCTCCTCTTTCTTCCTTCTCCCTCTTCCAGGCCTGGGCCTCTGTTACTAGGCCCGCCTCCGGAGCAGAGCTCATGCAGAGCTCCTGCTCCCTGCCACTTCTGCTCAGACTTCTCTGCACTGAACTAAGATGGTGCCCACCTTTTATACTCCCTTCTCAATGCACCCAGGAACTGCTTCCTCCCTGCTCCTGCACTACAGGGTTCCCCTTCCTCAGTGTTCCCTCCCCCCACTCCAGCCAGGGACAGGGACTGTCGTGCCCATCTCAGAGGCATATTGGTCACCCTGCCCCACGGCAATGTGGTGTAATGCATGCAGGTGTCGGGTCCTGATCCACACTCCATCCTTACCTGAGAGTGAGATATCACACCTCTGGGTGAGGTGCAATACCTCTGTAGCAACCGAGCCCTCAGGGTGCTACAGTTCCATTTATCTTCAGCCTAGGTGACGTATTGTGATACAGGGCCGTAATTTTGGCTATAAAAGGGTCCCCTAGACCCCTACCCCAAGCTTTTTAAGAGAATCATATATGGCGTGCCAGGAGACTCTAAGGAATGCTTTCTCAGCATCCAACGAGAGTATCTAATTACAAATTTTTAACTGCATCTAGCCCAGGAAATACTTTGTGCCTAGTAGCATTGTCTGCTAGTCAGCGGATTATCCCGGCTGTTAAGCAAGCTACACCACCTGTAGTTTGGACACTTAATTTTTTCAAAGGAAATGCTTCGGGACCACGGGATACTCAGTGAAGAGCATCAGGAGGCACCCCAAGGCATAGGGGCTGGGACTGGCAGTAGGATGCCTTGCGGTGGACAGCCGAGCTCGATCCTTATAAAAGCTTTTTAACTGCAGCAGCTTTAGTGGACGCTACTGGAGCTGGAATTACGCGGCTGCTGGCATGAGACTTGCCCTCCAATAGATCCTTGTAAATGGATTTAAAGTGTATTCATTCAAATTAGAGGGACATGTTAAATTAAAAAGCTTAGAGCTGCCTCCACCACAGGGGGGCTCGCTCGACCCACCAGCGGACAGGCACCAGTATTGGGAGAGGGGGGTTGGCCGTCAGGATTCACCGCGGCTCTGGCACAAACCCGGCGACGCGGAGGTGGCACGGGCAGGAGCGGACTGAACGTGTTGGCTTCTCACTTTTTGGATTTTAGAAGGGCATGACATGCCTATATCTGTGTCTCCCCCTCCTTTTACTCCTCCACCTCTTTTCATTTCGCATGACTATATGTACTTGTCACTTTTCCATGTGTTAGTTGTGTCTTCTGAGCAGTTTGTCAGCTTTTGGACACCTTTGAAGGTGTTTTCTATGTGTTTCTATGTGTTTTTGTTTGCCTGCCATTGGTTTTAACGGTGTTCGAAGGTGTTCGACGAACAGTTCGACTAACAGTTCGGCGAACACACGGGTGTTCGACGAACCGAACCGAACTCGAACACTACGGGGGTGGCTCAACACTAATAAACAGGTCAATGGACTGCGATAATAGACCAGTTAAAGATGATGGCTTTAATTTATATGACGAAAACCTGGTGTTGGGTTCCCTTTACATTTCATACTTTTGTTCATTCCAATTTTAACCTCAGGCGCCTCATCATGCTAATGTTTGGATTAGTAATGGTAAGGTTCTTTAACCCCTTCATGACCTTGCGATTTTCCGTTTTTCTGTTTTCGTTTCTTGCTCTTCTTCTTCCCAAAGCCATAACTTTTTTATTTTTCCATCAAAATGGACAGGCGAGAGTGTAACATTCCTGGCATCGTGCTTGCATGCTGCACCACCTCCCACCATGCAAGACCGAAATCTTACCTGTCCGTCCATGCTGCAGTCTTTGCTCCAGTCCCTGCTGTGTCCATGTCTCATATGATTGCTTAGAGCGTCGGCGCAGCTTTCTGCTTGTTTCTTATAGCTACTGTGTGCACAGTCCTAATGCGTACCCAGCCTATTGCTGTCAGTCACTGGATACTTAAACCCCCTTCACCCAGTAGGAGTTGCCTGAGCAACACTTTCACTCAGTTTGTCTTTGCAACTGAGTTGCCAGGTCCTGTCCTGTATCTAGTCTGTTCTGCCACCCTTGGGGCTGAGTACCCAGGGCCGCTACCTATACCTCTGACTTTTAGTCTGTTTCCGCCACCCTGGGGGCTGAGTAACCAGGGCCGCTACCTGTATCTCTGACTTCTAGTCTGTTTCCGCCACCCTGGGGCCTGAGTTCCCAGGCTCGTTCCTGTATCTTGTTCCCGGTTCAGTTCCTGTCTGAACAGTGTCCTAGCGCATTACTTTTTTCTCTCTATGTCCATACCTTCCCCTTTTCTGCAGTGTCTGAACCTGCACCTAACTCCAACTAGTTGTCTCTGTACTTCTGTTTGTGAGTTTTGTGTCCACTCGCTACTTCATTGTAAGTACCTTGTGTGTATCTGGTTCTGCTTGTCCCCTTTCCCTGCCTCTGTATCTACCTCCATCTTCCTGTATTTTCCAGTCTGTTCCATGTGACTAGAGCCCTGTCCTGTCTGCCTTCACCTTCTGCTCTGTTCTGCTCTGCTTGTTCACCGCTCCGGCGGTTCCGCTCTTCCCGCTTGTTCACCGCTCCTGCGGTTCTGTTCAGCTCTGCTTGTTCACCACTCTGGCAGTTTCACTCTGCTCCGCTTGTTTACCGCACCTGCGGTTCTGTACTGCTCTGCTTGTTCACCGCTCCAGCAGTTCTGCTCTCTTCCGCTTGTTTACTGCACCTGCGATTTTGCTCCGCTCTGCTTGTTCACCACACCTGCGGTTTTGCTCCGCTCTGCTTGTTCACCGCACCTGCGGTTTTCCTCCTCTCTGCTTGTTCACCGCACCTGCGGTTTTGCTCCGCGCTGCTTGTTCACCGCACCTGCGGTTTTGTTCCGCTCTGTTTGTTCACTGCACCTGCGGTTTTGCTCCGCTCTGCTTGTCCACCGCACCTGCGGTTTTGCTCTGCTTTGCTTGTTCACTGCACTTGCGGTTTTGCTCCGCTCTGCTTGTTCACTGCACCTGCGGTTTTGCTCCGCTCTGCTTGTTCACCGCACCTGTGGCTCTGTTCCTGTATCCCAGTCTGTATTGGTCCTTATCCAGCCTGCGTTGATAACTGCCAGTATCTGCATATTTGCATTCCAGACGTGCCTGTCAGCACCCGCCTGTCTGCATACCAGCCGTGCCTGCCAGTACCCACCTGCCTTCATACCAGCTGTGCATGCTAAGTACCCACCTGCCGTCATACCAGCCTTACCTGCCAGTACCCAACTGTCTGCATACTAGCTAACCTGCCTGTTCCTGCATTCCCCGGTGTGGGTCAACAGCTGTGATCGGGGTCTGACCTGGAGTAGCACCTGGTCCCTTTGCTCGGTTCCTCCCTGGTTCACGGAGTCGACTGAGCCGCCGTGAGACCTTGGTCGGACCCGGTTGATACTTAGTTATGCCCCTCCAGGCACTCCTCGGTTAATGGTCCAGTGGAATCACTAATCACGCTCATGACAGTCAGTCCGGGCGCGAGCGTTACACTTTGCTTAATCCATGGTTCCCATTGAGCCCCACGGCCCTTCGCTCTCCCAGACATTTGAATCCTTGTCTGACGAATACATGCACCAAGAAAAAAATTCTTCTCAAGCTGAGGTCCAGATGATATACACACCAGCCCAAATGGAGCTATCAGCACTTGTTCCTGCGGATCCACCACGGTACTATGGGGATCCAAAACAAAGCCGTGCATTTGTGGAGCAATATATGCTGCATTTCAAATTCTATGCTCACTATTTTCCCACTGATCGGGTGAAATTAGCATTCATGATGTCCTATTTAGCGGGTGATGCCTTGAATTGGATCACCCCCCTATGGGAAGCATGGGATCCTATTGTCTTTGACCTGCAGGCCTTCCTGGCGGCCTTTCTAATGGTCTTCAATGACCCTAATCCTGAGGCTTCTGCTAAAGCTTCCCTTCCCAGTATCCTGAAGCAGCCCCGATGGGTAATGTGTGTAGGTAGCCTACCAGTTCTCCAGCCTGAAGAGACTGCTGCCCACACAGAATCCACACAGGATGACAATGCTCAAAAGAATACTTTCCTTCCCAACCGCAAGAGGCAGTTCAGTTGTGCAAGGCATAGAGGTAAACCGTCACGCCAGGTTCTGTCCTCCCAATGACCTCCTGTTCCCCAGCCTGTAGAGGCAGCTCTCCACACAGAATCCATGAAGGATGACTATGTTCATCAGGCAAAGCAGAGGCCAGAACTCAGTCACAAAATTGGATTGCTGTCACGCTGCGGTTGTTTGGGACCCCCTGACGGTCTTTTTCCAGTGAAGGTTGTAGAATCCAAAGACATTAGGCCTGTAGGAGAGGCTGCCCTTGGCGTTAGTGTTTCCTCTTCACAGATGACCATGACTGTCTCCGTGGCAAGTGAAGGCCTTGGTTTAACCGGAAGTTTCGGGCTTAAAGTCTTGAAGAGTCGGTGTTTGATTCCCGTCCAACAACTCTAGAAGCCGGTTTGGGCATTATCAGCGGAAGGACGAGCCCTACTCAGAAACAATCAAAATATGTCTGTACAAATTAAGCTCCAGAATGGAGCATTACACATTCCAGGTGCTGTCTGGTTTACCCACAGGTCGTCCAGAGTCGAGAGATCTAGTGCCCGCTCAGGTCTGGAGATCCTGCATGGTGTTTCCTGCGGGACTGCTGAGGTGCAAGGGGTGTCCAGTCCCCATATCTGCAGGACAGTCAGCAGTTTCTTCTTTTTCACCAGATCTGCTAGTCGCTGATTCGCTGTACGCTGAAGTCTCCGAAGGAAGGGAAGCAGAGGCATTGTCCCCACACAGTCTCGACAATTGTACCAATGATCTGGCTTTAGGCACCGCCCCGCCTCGCAGACGTGTCATCTCAGAAACCAGACTGAATTTGGTCCCTAAGCAAGGATCCTCCATCTCTAACAAATCTGGCAAGAAGTCCATTAAGGCAGTGGCTACCTCCAAGTCTCTGCACCCCTCCAACCAGGCGGAGGACCTCGAGTTGTCCCGTGAATCCTTTGGGGTACTCCCCGATGATAACAAATGGAAAGAGACTTTTCTGCACCCTGTACCTGGTACTTCGCCCATTTCATCCAGTAAGCTTGGCAAATTGCACGTCAAGGCTGTAGCTTCCCACGAGTCTCTGCACCCCTCCAACCCGGTGGAGGATCTCCAGTTGTCCCGTGAATCCTTTGGGGTGCTACCTGATATTAATAAGTGGAGAGAGACTTTCCTGTGTCCTGTTCCTGGTACCTTGCCCACTTCATCTGTTGCTGAGGATGGCAAGATGGAAGAAAGCATCCTAGTTACCAAGACGATGAGACCAGCTTTGTTCCCTCTAGTGGACAGAAGAGGAAATCTTCTTGAGGAGAAGGATCCACCTCCAAATTCCCTGCAGATAATCCTTGCTGGCTGGAGGAAGAGGGGGTGTAAAGGGGGGGGACTGTAACATCCCTGGTGGCGTGCTTGCATGGTGCACCACCTCCCACCATGCAAGACCGCAATCTTACCTGTCAGTCCATGCTGCACTCTTTGCTCCAGTACCTGCTGTGTCCAAGTCTCTTGTCTGATTGCTTAGGGCGTCGGCACAGCTTTCTGCTTGTTTCTTATAGCTACTGTGTGCACAGTCCTAATGCGTACCCAGCCTATTGCTGTCAGTCACTGGATACATAAACCCCCTCCACCCTGTAGGAGGTGCCTGAGCAACACTTTCACTCAGTTTGTCTTTGCAACTGAGTTGCCAGGTCCTGTCCTGTATCTAGTCTGTTCTGCCACCCTGGGGGCTGAGTACCCAGGGCCGCTACCTGTACCTCTGACTTTTAGTCTGTTCCCACCACCCTGGGGGCTGAGTACCCTGGGCCGCTACCTGTATCTCTGACTTCTAGTCTGTTTCCGCCACACTGGGGGCTGAGTTCCCAGTCTCGTTCCTGTATCTTGTTCCTGTCTAAACAGTGTCCTAGCCTGTTACTTGTTGCTCTCTATGTCCGTACCTTCCCTTTTTCTGCAGTGTCTGAACGTGCACCTAACTCCAACTCATTGTCTCTGTACTTCTGTTTGTGAGTTTTGTGTCCACTCGCTACTTCATTGTAAGTACCTTGTGTGTATCTGGTTCTGCTTGTCCCCTTTCCCTGCCTCCTTATCTACCTCCTGTTTTCTAACCATCTTCCTGTATTTTCCAGTCTGCTCCATGTGACCAGAGCTCTGTCCTATCTGCCTTCACTTTCTGCTTTTTTCTGCTCTGCTTGTTCACCGCTCCGGCGGTTCCGCTCTTCCCGCTTGTTTAGCGCACCTGCGGTTCTGTTCTGCTCTGCTTGTTCACCGCTCTGGCGGTTCTGCTCTGCTCCGCTTGATTACCGCACCTGCAGTTTTGCTCCTCTCTGCTTGTTAACCGCACCTGAAGTTTTGCTCCTCTCTGCTTGTTCACCGCACCTGCGGTTTTGCTCCGCTCTGCTTGTTCACCGCACCTGCGGTTTTGCTCCGCTCTACTTGCTCACTGCACCTGCGGTTTTTCTCTGCTAGTCCACCGCACCTGCGCCTTTGTTCCTGTATCCCAGTCTGTACTGGTCCCTATCCAAGCTTGCATTCATACCTGCCAGTATCTGCCTGTCTGCATTCCAGGCGTGCATGTCAGCACCCGCCTGTCTGCATACCAGCCGTGCTTGCCAGTACCCACCTGCCTTCATACCAGCCGTGCCTGCTAAGTACCCACCCGTCTGCATACCAGCTAACCTGCCTGTTCTTGCATTCCCCAGTGTAGGTCAACAGCTGTGACCTGGGTCTGACCTGGAGTAGCACCAGGTCCCTCTGCTCGGTTCCTTCCTGGTTCATGGAGTCGACTGAGCCGCCGTGCGACCTTGGTCAAACCGGGTTGATGCTTAGTTACGCCCCTCCAGGCACTCCTCGGTTGATGGTCCAGTGGGATCACTAATCACGCTCACGCCAGTCAGTCAGGGCGCAAGCGTAACAGAGAGCTCATTTTTTTGCGGAAAAAGGTTTTTTTTTGAACGACACATTTTATTTTACCGCATAGTGTACTAGAAAATTGGAAATAAATTCCAAGTGTGTTGAAATTGCAAAAAAGTTAAATTCCACAATTGTTTTTTGGGTGTTTTATTTACCATGTTCACTTAATGCTAAAGCTGGCCCAGCAATGTCATTTCCCAGGTCAGTACGAGTACACAGATGCCAAATATATATAGGTTATCTTTTATTTAAGTGATGAAAAAACATCCAAAGTTTGCAAGAAAAAAAATGGTGCCATTTTTCGAGACCCATAGCATCTCCATTTTTTGGGACCTGGATGCTTCATCCTTCTTATATATAGCAGAAATCATCATGTCCTATAAACATTAACCCCCGGCTATCATGGCAACCCACCAGCACCTCGTGATCAGCCGAGAGAGGCACCCATCGGCGTGTCTTGTGTTGCACTTCCGTCGGACCTGAGTTAAAAGCAGCTGTCGGAGATTGACAGCGGCATTTAACATGTTAACAGCCGCGGGTGGATTGCGATTCAACCCTTGGCTCTTAGAAGCATATGACAGCTGATCAAATCAGCTGTCATGTGCCAGCCAGAAAAGACAAGGGCTCAGTGACAGAGCCTGCATCAATTAAAGAACACGACCTATCACGTACCTATACGTCATAGGTTGTGAGGTGGTTGAAGGGTTGATACTGACTTTTAGGATTGCTACCCCCATTAGGTGGCGCTAGAGTTCAATTTTTTTCCACCTTGAAGAGGCTATTTTTACATTAACATTTCCTGTTGAGCATTGAATGGCCTATATATCTCTTGACGCCTGCTTAGTACCCACCATAAGGAGAAAAGTTTCCCCCTTACACCTGGAGAAGTAGTGGGACAGCAGGAGTTCTCCAATGTTGCTCCAAGACAGTTTTATTTCTAATGATGAATCGATGTGTGTTTTGTAAATTACGTTTTATCACTGATTATCATGTTTAACCCCTTAGTGACAAACCAAATTTTGACTTTAATGATCAAACCAAATTTTTAAATTCTGACCACTGTCACTTTATGAGGTAATAACTCAGGCACACTTTAACAGATCTCTCTGATTCACAGACTGTTTCTTCGTAACATATTGTACTTCACGATAGTCGTAAAATTTCTTCGATATCACTTGCGTTTATTTGTGAAAAAAAAGGAAATTTGGCGAAAATGTAGAAAATTTTGCAGTTTTCAAACTTTTCATTTCTATGCCCTTTAATTAGAGAGTTATGTCACACAAAATAGTTAATAAGTAACATTTCCCCCATGTCTACTTTACATTAGCACAGGTGCTTCACTGCAACTGAAGCAACGTGGAAGAAAATAATGAACTTTTTTTTTTTTCACAAAAAGTTTAATTTAGACCCAATTTTCTTTATTTTCACAAGAGTAACGGGAGAAAATAGACCCCAAAATTTGTTGAGAAATTTCTCCTGAGCATGCACATATCCCATTTGGTGAGGAAAACTACTGTTTGGGCGCATGGCAGGGTTCGTAAGAGACGGAGCATCGGTTGACTGTTTGAACGCCAAATTGGCTGGAATCAAGAGCCAATGTCGCGTTTGGAGAGGTCCTAATGTGCCTAAACAGTAAAAAAAAACCTCACAAGTGACCCTATTTTGAAACTACACCCCTCAAGGATTTTGTCCTGGGGTATAGTGAGCATTTTGAACCCACAGGTACAGCACAGAATTTGATAGGTCGTCTTATTGAAAAAAGTTAATTTTTTTTCACAAAAAGCTTGCTTTAGCCCCAAGTTTCTCACTTTTGCAAGGGGTAACACCAAAAAATGGACCCCATAGTTTGATACCCACTTTGTTAATAGCTTGGCAATTTCCCATATGTAGTCAAAAAGTTCTGTTCGGACAAATGGAAGGTGCAATATTTGAATTTTGAAGCACAAGTTTGGCTGTGGGCACCATGTCCCATTTGTAGGTGCCCTAAGGTGCCTAAACAGCTGAAACCCCCAACAAATAACCACATTTTGGACTGTACCTGCAGACAGGAGCAAGCAATAAGAGCCAGCAATAGTGCTATGTTGTATCCCTGTAACACTGATGTTACAACATCTTATTAATCACTAACAATCTTATATCTCTGTAACCTGAGAAGTATTTGGTATAAAAGTTGCATGAATAAATGTACAACATATTTCACTTTGTTCCAATAATAAAAATGTTGTAAACACAAAAACAAGAAAAATTGTATTAATGTCGGCATTGTAATGTCTCTCTGGATATTGAACTTATTCTTCACAGTTGTGTCTCTTATAGAGGTAATTTCATCTCAGACATTTATAAGTTTTTCACAGGATGGTGGACCCCAAATTCCAATATAGATGTTGGTCCCGAGGTGGGACGTATCCTGCACCATGAGAATATGACGTTATGCATATATGGTGTGTTCTTTTTTGCTCTCATGGTAAATTGTTCTGACATATATAATCTTACATGTTTATAACCTCAAATGTATTTAAAAAAATGTAAAAAAAAAAGTATTAAATTAAGGTAATCAATAAGTTGCAATTAAAAAAATGTTATAATAAAAAAATTGAAAATTAAAAAATGAATCATCAAATGATGTTAAAGTCGACATTGTAACCATACAGTATGAAAATGATTTTTTTTAATACAGTATCCATTCCACATTGTTATTATATTGTATGATAATTAATAGAAATGAGCGGATCAGTCAAAATTTGAAATCACACAATCATATAGATTTGGTTGGTGGCTGATTGAGGTCATGGACAGAATGACTGTCGATAGAGCGGTGACATTCCTCGTTCTTGTTTCTTCTTGTTTCTCTGTGTCCACTCCCTTAAAATGTTGCAGTTATTCAAGCACATTTAAGGCTTCAACCGTTTCAGTATCTGATCATCTAATCACACAATAAGTCACTCTGACTCAGATAATTATGTACGGCCATATGATACACTCCCATCAGAGACTGATAATGGAGCAAACCATATTATAATGCAAGTATTCTCAATAACACTGTGACAACTTCAGCCATGGAGGAGACGGAGAACATTCTACAACACCATCTCTTCAGAAGTAGCCGGTAAGATATCAGGTTTCTTTTAATTTGGACCTCTAAAGGGATTGTCCATAAACATGGCTGTTTCCTTCCATATACAGGACATTTGCCCATAGGTTGTGTCTGGTAGTGTACTTCATATTTCGTAACACTTTGTTTCTCAGGAGAACCCTCTTTGCATTCACCTCCATGTTAAAGCTTTTTCACTCTTACAAATTCAAAAAGAGTAAAAGATTTTTTTAGTTGTTTTTTTCTTTCCTGATTGAAGAAGTATATTGATATTTCATGTTTCATGTTATATTGACCTTTTCTTTTGTGTTCATTATTTTTCTATGTGATCCACATGTTGCATATATTTAATCTGATGTCATAGAAGGGAGTGTCTAAGGGTTTTTAATGATCGGGCAGCACATCAGAATCTTACGATTAAGACCACTAAGTCAAAACGTGTGAATATGTATCGTTGTCTTGCTATGATGTTTTAAAATGGATTACGAATAAAACTATACATTTTTACCTGAGATACGTCTCATGACTCTGTCCTTACAGTTCATCTTGGTATTAGCATTACTGTCCGACAAATAACCAGGAATTTTTGGTGGCCAACCATCTTTCGTGATTGTAGTGAACACGTTGTTATTATTATTATTATTTATTATTATAGTGCCATTTATTCCCTGGCTCTGTACATGACAAAAAGGGGTATACTTAGCAAAAGCAATTACAATAATCTTGAACAAAACGTGATGGCGACTGGTACAGGAGAAGCGAGGACCCTGCCCGTGAGGGCTCACAATCTACAAGGGATGGGTGAGTATACAGTAGATGAGGGTAGGGCTGGTCGTGTCTGGTAACTGGTAAATCCATATACATGTTAGTGCCTACAAAATTTGTGCTGGAATGAAAATACCCCAAACTCACCCCACTGGACTTTTTCAGCCCTTACCCACTCCAAAAAATCCTTGGACCCACCTCTCCATGGCCTTCATTACTAATCTCCCACTCTCAGAAGGGAAGTCTGTTATTTGGCTAGTGGTGGAAAGATTCAGCAAAGAGTGTCATTTTGTTCCTCTTTCTGGTTCCCAAATCTTAAGTAAGTTGTTTATCAAACACATTGTGTGTCTACTTAGGATTCTGGAAAATATTGTTTCCAACAGCGAAACTCAGTGTGTTTCCAAATTCTGGAGAGTGTTGAGGGTGTTCTGCTATAGTAAGGTTAATACTGAATTGTCTTTCTCATCTGGTTATCGCCCAGAGACCAATGGTCAGACTGCAAGTTCCAATCAAACACTCAAGCAGTATCTTCGGTCTTTATTTCACTGACATTCAGTCTGAAAGGGTTGAACATTTACCATTAGCTGAGCTTACCCTTAGTAACCAAAATCAAGAATCCATTAAGACATCTCAATTCTTCTGTAATCTTGGCCATAACCCATGTTTTGGTTCCTTTGCAATCTCTGAGGTTGATACTCCAGAGACTGGTAAATCCATAGACAAGATGAAGCTTGTTTGGTCTGAAGTGATAGAAAACCTAGGAAGGACACATGGTAGAAAGGCCTCTTCTGCTAATCAGAGGCACATGGGGGGGGGGGAAAGCTATGCCATTGTGGACAAGGTGTGGTTATCTATGAGAAAAATCAAGCTCATTGTCCCCTCCTCTAAGCAGTACCCCATATTCAATGGTCCTTATGAGATATAGGAGCTTGTCAATCCAGTAGCCATCTGGCTAAAACTCCCCCCTTCCTTCAGGATTTCTGATGTGTCCCACAAATCATTGTGAAAGGCATACTGTTTTCCTGTGTACCCTGTTAAGCACCCTACCCCCATGTTGGTTAAAGTTAACCTTGAGCTTGAGAAGTTGGAAGATTCTTGATTCCTGGATAGTAAGGAACTCTGTGGTCCAGAGAAAAGCTCTATGGTGTCAACTAACATCAATGATGACAATCTCCTTAGAAAGTTTTATCATTTTTTTCCTGACAAGCCCTGACCTAAGGGTCCAGAGGATCCTTGTAAGAGGAGAGGTGCTGTGACATCCACGCCAACTCCTGCTTTGCTCCCAGCCAATTAAGTGTGACTATTCAGTAGCCCTGTTTCATTTCTGGGACTTGCAGTTTTTTCTAATCCAGTAGATATGAGTTTAATTCTGTGGGTTTGGTTATTTCCTGCTGTCATCACTGGATATGAGTGCGCTTTATTGAAATCCATAAGAATAAGTTCTCACTGTCAGTCAATGTTTGTTTCTCCACCCTGGCTTACCTGTTTACTGAGTATCTGTTCTTCATTTTGATTTATCCTGTTTCCTGACCTATTCTAGTTTATTGATGTTTTTCTTGCCTGATGATGTTGTACCTCTCGTACCTCCTGGACCTGATCCGGCTGCCTGACTATCTTTCTTGCCAGCTTGCACCACCGGACAGCAGCTGACTTTGTTGCTCTTGCCCCGGAACCCCTGTGTATGTCCAGATCCCTGTACAGGGGTTAAAGGTTGAAGGCCAGGGCAACCCCTGAACTCTGGCAAATGGAGTAGCTTGCCCCATGGTTCATGGTAGCCATTTTGGAGCTGACTTGTGACCACGAACAGTGATCGCATGACATGTATTTATTCACTTTGATAGAATATTCTGACTCTTTACACTAGCCTAAGAAAGACTATCTACCCACCTCTGAATCATAGAAACATTGTAGCAGAAAGTTGGCTAGAAATGCCTCTAATTTATTACGAGACGTGGAGGAGATTACTCCAGAGGCTTTTTATAAATGTAAATTCCCCCTAGTGCAGAGTGGCTACTGTACATTATGCTACTCTTACCATAATCCTGGAAAAAAGACCTGTGTGATGTTCCCTTTGCGAAGGTCTCTTCAGGGCATTGCCCATGTGGTCTCCAGATAGAGAACATAGGCTGAAATGGAGCTCTGAAATATGGAATGGAGATCTATGCTCTTCAGCAATGAGTCAGGTTTTCATCTTTGATGCAAATGTAGCAATATATTGGTCTGGAGCGTATTTTGAATTCTTTCCCATTAAGCACATCTGGGATGCCATTGTTTGGCAATTGCAAAGGGAGCTGCAAGCAAAGGTTGATAATCTGCCTGCTTATGATTAGTCAGTATCTTACAAGGAGAAGAACACGCCCCCAGTAAACTGATAACTACCCCTTGGACTTTAAAAATGTTAACTCATTAGGTGCAAAATATTTTAATTGTAATGTATCGGCAAAGGTCAGGAGGAATAAAAAAAATATATATATATACTATTGTGTGTCAAATTCAACATCAATTTTTTTGAAAAAACCCTCTTTCCATACAACATTACAACAGAGTGTACAATGCTTTTCTTGCAATGGGCTCAAAGTGAAGATACTTGTATAAAATAAAAAAATTATATGTTTATCATTGGGTTATGTTTTTTGTTGTTGTGATTTTTAGAGTAGCAATATGTGTTAACCTTAATGTGCTCCTTATTGGATTGTTTTTCTTATATGGAATCTGTCTGCCCAATCCTAACCTCAAACATTGTACATGGTCATGTTGTGTCTCTTCATTATTTTTAGAAAGGAAGTTGACCATATAAAAACAGTTTGGGGAGCGGATCGTGCGGACAGATTCACTTCCAGGCATCTCGAAGAAAATATTTCACAGATTTGTTTTGGTGTTATGCCTCGTGTAATGAGTGATAATGATATAACTGTAGTAAGTCATTCCACATCAGAAAATTGTCTTAATGAAAGGCAGAACCCTACTTTTTTAACAACTAGTTGGTTTTCTTTTAGACATATTTGCAGGACACGATATAGGTAGGTTTGTTGATAATTGCCCCTGCACTTTATATAAAATAATCAAATATTAATAATCTACATACATTCTAAACTTTGCCCAGTGCCAATGCCTTTGGATGCTATACAATGTGCAGTTCATCTAACTCCAGCAAACTTTATATTAATACACATTCCTTCAAAATGTAAGATGGAGACAAATGTGTGCGTAGAGAGTGTATTACAATAATTATCAGTCACAATCTTCTGCCATTTCAAGCACAGCTCCAGTCTACTGCAGCTTCATATGGCCACAGTTCTGACCTGCCAGTTTACTCAACATCTTCTGTATGGACTGGAGGTCACTTTTTCAGTGTTAGTCTATGAGACTTAGAATGAGGCAAGGAAAGCTGGAAATGGCAGAAGATGGTTACTGGTAAGTATTGTAATAACCCTCTACACAAACATTACTGATTGCAAACAAAGGGAACAATAACAAAAAAAATAAAAATGCTTGAGTGGTCATTTAAAAAAAAAAATGACAACTTCTACTGCGCAGACACAATAATTGCAGAATTGTCTGTTGTATTATTATTATTTTTATTAATATTTATTTCATTTATTTTTCTTGTAGGTAATCACTCAGAATGGACACTGCAGATGAAAATCTGACCAGATCTAATATAACTCCAGACTACAGTAGCCGGTAAGTTTATTTTCCTAATTCTTTATTTCTCATGAGATATCAGTGCAGACTCCATTCACATCTTTATTCAAGCTTCCACCCCGATTACATCAATATTCATAGGGATAAATCAGCTCCATCTGCAACGCGAGTATTCCTACCAATGTGATGGAAACTCTAGTTAACCCATCAATCCCCTCTACAGGTCAATGTCGCCCATCAGATGTCAGTTGTGCAGAGGATTTGGCTCTGTATTGTGGCTCCTGTATAATAACACAGATGTGTCCAGAGCAGGATATAGACTTTCCCACTACATTCATTTATTGGGAAATTACAAGGGCACATCATTATTTAAATTTATTTTTTTTTTTTTAGCAAAAGATCCCATAGAGATCAGAAGAATTCCCAGATCTGCAGCATCCACAATCAAATAAATATGTCACATCTAAATATGTCCTTATTAAGATGCTTTAAATGTTCTATTTTTTTGGGGGGGTGGGGTTGTCTGTTCAAAAAAATAATGGAGACGACCTGTCAATCACCTGTGGCAAAAGTCAGCCAGGGCAGCGCCGGACTAGTCTTGTCTATGACTATGATCTTGTAACTATAGTTTTATTAAAATTCATTAGAGTTCTAGAAATAAATATACCAGGCTGTAATCATGCAGCCGGCTCTAATTCATGCTGCTCATGGTTTGTGCAGCATGCATTGACTAAAAGGTTCACTTTAGGAAGTTAAAGTACTTATAATTTGGGGAAAGTTAAGGATGAAAATATCTGTGAGTATGAGCTATTGTGAATCACTTTGATCTCTGGATTAAAGTCGAAACATGACCTGCAGTTTCATCCCATAAACAGTAGAGTATTCGTGCTAATGCTGCCCCAGGCACCAATAAAAAGCCTTTTGAAACAAATTCCCAATAAAATAAAAAAAATATTGTGAACTAAACTCCATGGAATTGACTAAAGATTTCTAAAGGTAAAAAAATATTAGAAAATAGTACTGTATATAAAACTATTAACCTGGTCATTTTCTTGCTGACATAAATTTCTTGCTCGCATTGGGCTGTTATGAACTTGTCCTGCAGTGATGATGTGCTGACATGCGCAAATAACTGATACAGCCAATCAGTGGCCTCAGTAGACTTGTCCTTGAATGTAGACATCACTTCTGAGGTCACTGATTGGCTGTATTAGTCATGTAGCACATCATCTCCGCAGGAGAAGCTCATAAGACCTTAACAGGAGAAGCAATGTAATTGCAGCAGTAGGAATTACCAGGTAAGTGAAAAAGAGTAAAATATAGAAAAGAATAAAAGACTAAATAATAAAAATATGTCATTGACGCTAATATACTTTACAAAGATTTTAAAATAATTTACAAATCATTTTATTTTCATCCTATTGAACACACGTCATTGTGTTTGCATACTACACATGTATTTCTTATATGGCATATTAAAAAAACAAAACAATAATATTTACTATTCGTAACACACTTTTTTAATTTACATATTTTTTTATTACGGACTTATGTATGTTTGAAAATGTATGATTTATTAAATGTTTTTAAATTTGATTTTAGTCTGATTCCTACAGTTAATGTTCAGCTTTTCAATGCACTGAAATCACCCATGAGATTATAATAATAAAAATAGATCTCACAGAGGAGAGAATTGGCTCCCATCTGTGATGTACATTGTAAATGCTAATAACGAATGTGCTATAAATATAAATTATACTGCACATACATATTTATACTTACACACTGTACGCAAACCGCACCCATACAATCATATACTGTACACACACTGCTCCAATATAGTCACATACTGTACACAAACCGCACCCATACAATCATATACTGTACACACACTGCCCCAATAAAGTCACATACTGTACACAAACCGCACCTATACAATCACATGCTTTACACACTGCTCCAATATAGTCACATACTGTACACAAACCGCACCCATACAATCATACTGTACACACTGCTCCAATATAGTCACATACTGTACCCAAACCGCACCCATACAATAATACTGTACATACACTGCTCCAATATAGTCACATACTGTACACAAACCGCACCCATACAATCATACTGTACACACTGCTCCAATATAGTAACATACTGTACCCAAACCGCACCCATACAATCACATGCTGTACATAATGCTCCTATACAATATATAATATACACACACTGCACACATACAACCATATACTGTATATACATTCTCCCCATTACAATCATATACTGTATACACTGCTCCAATATAGTCACAAGCTGTACACAAACCGCACCCATACAATCACACACTGTACACAGACTGCACCCATACAATCACATGCTGTACACACTGCACCTATACAATCACATGCTGTACACACACTGCTCCAATAGTCACATACTGTACAAACAGTGCACCCATACAAGCACATTCTATATACACACTGCACCTATACAATCACATACTACAGCTTAGGGAAAAAGTAACTGTATTAAAAACATCTGTTATAGCAATTGTGAAAGAGCTTGGGAGTGTGATTTGTCCTAAGTGTGATTTGGCTTAAGTGTTTGACTTGTGATTTAGTGACTTTGGAGTCAAGAAAATTAGAATGGAGGAGCTTTTTTTAGTTCACTGTTCATATTTACTTTTTTACTTGTTTCTTTATTTCTGTGTTGAGAAGTCCCCATTAGGAAAATGTGCTCTATGCAATTCAGTGTACATCTTGTCTCATGTATGCAATGAAAAAACATAGGGAGGGGAGAAAAGGAAAAATTCAGTTCACCAAGTGCAGATGGTTTGAAGCCTTCATATGAAGAATGTGGTGGATGGACTCCAGACCGGCAGCTGGGCAATAGCAGAGAGAGAAAGAAACAAAAACAAGAGGGTCTGTCTAGACATTTCTCGGAAACTCACCAAGGGGATATCTCCTCCTTTATGTTTTCAGGCATAGAAAAAATCAACCATCCCATGCGAAAGAGTGATTGGAAAAAGGCGCTCTTAAAATGTTAAACTTGACACAAGGTTTCCCAAGGGACTTAATTTCAAAATGTATCTACGATACTTACATTATGAAGTTTTTCTTAACAACCAATGGCATTAGTCCCCTCTTTTGCCTATCCTCATATTATCAGCTTTACTTTTATTGTTTCATGACACAATCCAATAGGGAAATCATTAATTCACCACACAATATTGCTCCAAGGTACAACATGTCGTTTATTATTATTATTTATTATTATAGTGTCATTTATTCCATGGCACTTTACATGTGAAAAAGGGGAATACATAGCAGAAACACAATAATCTTCAACAAAATGAGTCAACGACTGGTTCAGAGGGAGAGAGGACCCTGCCAGCAAGGGCTCACAACTCACAATCTACAAGGGAAGGGCGAGGATACAGTAGGTGAGGGTAGAGCTGGTAATGCAGCGGTATGGTCGAGTGGAGGTTACTGTAGGCTGTAGGCTTGTTGGAAGAGGTGGGTCTTCAGGTTCCTTTTGAAGGTTTCCACGGCAGGTGGGAGTCTGATATGTTGGGGTGGAGAGTTCCAGAGTAGGGGGGATGCACAGGAGAAATCTTGTATGCGATTGTAGGAAGAGGAGATAAGAGGGGTGTAGAGAAGGAGATCTTGTGAAGATCAGAGGTTGCGGGTAGCTAAGTACCAGGAGACTAGGTCACAGGTGTATGGGGGAGACATTTGTGGATGGCTTTGTATGCCAAGATTAAGGTTTACAATATGCTTTGTCTAATACTCTATAATCATTTGAATTTCCCTGGTCCATATTGAAATGCCACAAGGTGAGATACTGTTGGTTTATTTTCCTATATTAGATTGTTTTCAATTGACGGAGGCCAAATTTTATAGAAATCTTATGTCTAAGCATTCCCAAACAAAATGCCTAAAGCTCACCATAATGTCGGAACCGATGAAGTTTGTAATCCTTCATATGGTGTTGGTTTTTGATGTTGTTTAATCCCAATGCAACCTATCTTCTTGAGTGTTATTCAGACTTGTAGGGTTCTCTGCAATGCAGCATTTATATCCACATGAAATATTTGACAAATACCTTCCTAGTATTAACAAAAGTCTTCACCCAATATATTACAACTAGTGATGTACGAGCATGCTCTCCACTATTAAGTACTCGCCAGAGCATCAGAGCACTAAAGAGCCTCGGTGATTGACGAGTATGTTTAGAATGCTCGGGCGGGAGCTCAGGTCCACGCCCATCATTTTTGGTGTTTTTTAGAGAGCCAATTAACATTCAGGGATTGCCTACCAGTCACTGTAATGCCGCAGCGATGTTGGTTGAGGCATTACAGTGATTGGCTGGCTGCATAGCATCATCGGGTCTGTTACGATCTGCAACAAGTACTAAGGAATGATAGGGGAAAGCTGTACCTACAGTAAGACTATGCTGAATCCCTAAGATGTAGCGGGCTGCCTGTTCCTAGCAAATAGACCTAGTCTGAACGAAGACCTATAGCATAAGGGGAGGGGTCCCTAAAAGAACTAAGTACTGGGACAAAAAATGGACACCTCCTAAACAGAGAAGTTGCTGCAGAACACAAAAAGACAAACTGACAAAAAGGTACTAGAGGTCCAGAAGGACCAAGCGAACTGACAGAGAAAGGCACCGAAGCACCTGGCTAGAGGAACAGTCAAACACTGAAGTCCAGCACAGCCAAAAGGGCAGAGCTGGAATATGAATGCAGATGGTCACATGACCGCAAAACACAAGATGGAAAAAAAACAAACAGGAGGGTTCTAACAGCGTCTATATAAGACCTGTTGACCTTCACAGTCACAGGCTATCCCAGAAACAGGCAGAGTAGGGAGAGGTTCTGCTGAGTGAGAGAGAATTGGTGGTTGTTTTAGTGACGTATTCCACAGCATTACAAATCAACACTAACAGTATTTCTAAGGACTAATTCTACTGAATATTAATCGTGGTGATAGCAGTAGTTAGGCAGGCAGAGTTTGTAGAGAGCGTATTCAACAGAATAGGGTCCATTGCATGTTCTTTTTGCTGCTGTTACTCATATCCATTGCCCTAGAAATCAGGGCTAATAGTCTTTTTGCTCTTAATCCTGATTATTTTGGTGAAAATCAATATAGTACACCATTTTTACTACTCCATTTGCTTGTTATCAGCATACAACCAGATTTGGCTGATTTTAATAGCATTGCTGTATTGTGCAAGCAGAGAATCTTGTCCATCAGACATGATCCTATATTACTGCGGTAATAATACATACAGTTTTAACAACGTGACAAATATTATACTCCATTTAAAGTCTGCCAGTTGTGTGTTCAAACCTATTCACACTTGGTCACTGCCCAGTACCATATCTATTAGGCCACTGGCTAAACCCGTGGTCATCAGACGTGATTCTATATTACTGCGGTAATAATGCAGACATTTTTGGCAATGTGACAAATCCTATACTTCATTTAAAGTCTGCCAGTTGTGTGTTCAAACTTATTCACACTTTGTCGCTGACCAATATTATATTTGTGAACAATGTTGTCAGAGCATTATGCCACTTCTAAGGACTGACAAAAGAATATACAAAAATGAAGCTAAAATGGATTTTCCTAGAAGAAATGTTAAGAAACATTCTCCAGGGTCATGACTTCTATATAAGGCCAAATAAATAACAAAAATAAAAATAATGCTCCTCCACACTTTAGGCTATGTTCACACATAGTGTTTTTAATGCATTTTGGCACTTTCACATTGCTTTCGACAGTGAAAAATGCATTCACCAGTAAATGTAATCTTAGCATTTTATTACCTTATCTAGCCATGTGGTGTGTGTGACATGATCAGACACATCCTGATTTATTTGTGAAGCAGGGACTCTGAGAGTCACAAAGCCTTTTTTTACAGGGCCATTAGGTGGCCCTTACTCTTGTTAAAGGGCCAGAAGTCGGCCCTCACTATTGCTAGAGGGCCATCAACCAGCTATGCCTTTTTTACAGGGCCATTAGGTGGCCCTTACTCTTGTTAAAGGGCCAGAAGTCAGCCCTCACTATTGCTAGAGGGACATCAGCCAGCTATGCTTTTCATAGCTGCACATTGCTACTGTAAAATAATGTGTCAATCTGAGGTGTTCACATTTTCTTTTTCATATATATTCTGTCAAGTTTGAAACTTTGATATCAATCAGGCGGCCCTCACAATTTATGGATGTCCAGCAAGCGGCCCTCACAATTTATAGAGTGACAACAGGCAGCTGTCACTATTTTTAAAGGGCCAGCAAGCATCTTGGGGACAGATGAGACCAAGATAAGGCTTTTTGGTAAAGCAGCACAACATTCAACTGTTTACTGTAATTTGAATGAGGCCTACAAATAAAAGAACAAAGTACTTACAGTCAAATATGGTGGAGGTTCAAATAAATTTAGGGGTTGTTTTGCTGCCTCTGGCACAGGGTGTCTTGACTATGTGCAAGGCTTCATGAAAGGTGAAGATTCCTAAAGGATTTTCGGTCACAATATAGTGCCCAGTGTCATAAAGCTGGGTTTGCATCCTAGGTCATGGATCTTCCAGCAGGACAATGACCTAAAACATAGTTCAAGAAGCACTCTTAAATGGATGAAATAAAGCACTGGAGAGATCTGTCGTGGTAATTCCATCTCCATTAGCTTCAAGTCTCCCACCACTAAATCTTAAGTTCAGAAGCTATGAGAGAAACTGCGAATGGACACATTAAATCAGTAAATTTTTTAAACTTTGATTAATTTTTGTTAAATATGAAAATGTCTGCCAACTTTAATTAGTTTCTGTCAACTATGATAAATTTCTGTCAACCTTGATTCATTTCTGAGTACAGATCACCGTAAAAAATTATGAATCGGTCATTGAGTGCATGGAAAAAAACAATCAAGTTATGGACTGTGGAAGAGATGTTTGTGACCAAAATGAACACTCATCTCCAGCTGATGATACCACCTAGTTCCTGTCTCTACTGTAAATGCAGCTAACAGTGGTATCAATAGGGAATAGAATAGAGTTTTATTTTTTTTCTGCAGCACCAGCAGCACGCAGTATAAGGCAATAATACCTGGCTGGATCAATGTAATACACTGTCCATACAGTGATAGCTCACACGTAAACTAATTTCAGATAAGAGAGGTAATATTGTAGAATATATAATCTGTTTGAATTGGTATTTCCATTATTAAGGAGTGGGTCTCCTATAATGTTATTTTGTATGCAACAAGTTCAAGGGCTGCCAAAAATTAGGACGCACTCAAGTACCAATTTGAAAAGATCTAGTGGAGGGCCTCAGTTAAATTTTTTTTTTCTAGTATTAAGGAGTGGGTCTCCTATACTATTATTGCATATGCAGCAAGTTCAAGGACTGCCAAAAAGTAGGACGCACTCCAATACCAATTTGAAGAGATGTAGTGGAAGCGTCAGTTGAAATTTCTATTATTAAAGAGTGGGTGTCCTATACTGGTAATGCCCATGTACTAGGTGCATGGGCTGACAAAATATTGCCCCTGAGGTTGGGTAGACATATATATTATATATAAAGTTAGAGGTAGGCTTCTAAAAAAAAATTTCTACGACCATCATGGGTGTTGCATGATGGTCACCTTGGTGATATGCTGGTGGAGGATAGGTAGAAGGAGGAGGGTGACATAAAATAGAAGAAATCCTGAAGTGTATACCTATCTCTGGGTTTGAAGGGATGCATGGGAATAGACCCTCAAAAAAATAAACACTGGATTTGAGTTTATGTTCCGCTGCTATCATCTAGTGGTATTGAGAAGTCTGGCCCAATCCAGCCCTTGTTCATTTTGATAAGAGTCAGCCTGTTAGCATTTTCAGTTGACAGGCGAATGCACCTACCTGTTGTAATGCCCCCGACAGCACTAAAACCCATCTCTGAATAAACTCTAGCGGCCACGACCTCCAAGGTTTAGAGAGACATTTTATGCCACGTGTCCAGCTTAGATACCCAATAGTTGTAAGTTACAGAGGAATCACAAGGACGCTGGTACAATTGCCAAAGTAGTCCTTCAGCATTTTCCAAAACTTTTCCCTCCTTGACCAAGTACACCGCGTATCAGGGCCTGGGCGCTGGGATGGTCGGAGAAAACTGTCCCAGACCTTTGACAGTTTTCCTCTGCCTCATCTGGTTTGTGTCTCCCTCACCTGTACTCCTTGGTTGTCCAACGAACTGTGACCTCTGATGCCAGTGTTGTCAGAAGGAAATTCTTCAACAAGGGCCTTCTGATAGTGCAACATTTTATTAGGCGTCTCCACCATGGGAAGGAGAGATAGAAAGTTCTTGTAGCGTCGGTCTAGAAGTTCTCGTTGTTGCATGGGTTTAGAACCATACACAGAAATCTACATGACATCAATACCCTGCATCTTATGTACAATCTACAATCATCTTTAGCTCCCATCCTCTCCCTCTCCTGTCCAGACTCAGCATTGTCACTTGTCACACTATAACAACACATTGAAGAGTGCCCTGGATAAAGCAGCACCTGCTACACACTGAATGATCTGGCATATATGGCAGTCCTGACACACGATGCAAACACATTTTCTCCAGCTCTGCTCAAGGTGCGCTGAGCGTCTGTGGAGAAAATCACTTTCAGGAGAAGACTTCATCCACTATAAGTTCATGCTCAAAACTTTTAACTCTGCTCTCTATCTGGCTAAACAAGTCTACTTTTACCACCCTCATTACATCTCTAGCCAGCATTCCTAAACGACTCTTTGAAACCTTCCACGCCCTCCTGAGTAGTGTTGAGCCACCCCTGTAGTGTTTGAGTTCGGTTCGGTTCATCGAACACCCTTGTGTTCGTCGTACTGTTCGTTGAACTGTTCGTCGAACACCTTCAAACACCGTTAAAACCAATGGCAGGCAAACAAAAACACATTGAAAACACCTTCAAAGGTGTCCAAAAGCTGACAAACTGCTCAGAAGACATAACTAACACATGGAAAAGTGAAAAGTACATATAGTCATGCGAAAAGAAAAGAGGTGGAGGAGTAAAAGGAGGGGGAGACACAGATATAGGCATGTCATGCCCTTCTAAAATCCAAAAAGTGAGAAGCTGACACGGTCAGTCAGTTACTGCACATGCCACCTCCGTGTCACCGGGTTTGTGCCAGAGCCGCGGTGGACCCTGATGGCCAGCCCCCCTCTCCCAATACTGGTGCCTGTCCGCTGGTGGGTCGAGTGAACCACCCTGTGGTGGAGGCAGGTCTAAGCTTTTTAATTTAAATTGTCTCTCTAATTTGAATGAATAGACTTTAAATCCTTTTACAAGGATCTATTGGAGGGTAAGTCTCATGCCAGCAGCCTCGTAATTCCAGCTCCAGTAGCGTCCACTAAAGCTGCTGCAGTTAAAAATCTTTTATAAGAAATGAGCTCGGCAGTCCACCACAAGGCGTCCTACCACCAGTCCCAGACCCTATGCCTTGGGGTGCCTCCTGATGCTCTTCACTGAGTATCCCGGGGTCCCAAAGCATTTCCTTTGAAAAAATTAAGTGTCCAAACTACAGGTGGTGTAGCTTGCTTAACAGCTGGGATAATTCGCTGACTAGCAGACACTGCTACTAGGCACAAAGTATTTCCTGGGCTAGATGCAGTTAAAAATTTGTAATTAGATACTCTCATTGGATGCTGAGAAAGCATTCCATAGAGTCTCCTGGCATGCCATATATTATTCTCTTAAAAAGCTTGGGGTAGGGGTCTAGGGGACCCTTTTATAGCCAAAATCATGGCCCTGTATCGCAATACGTCACCTAGGCTGAAGATAAATGGAACTGTGGCACCCCGACGGCTCGGTTGCTACAGAGGTATTGCACCTCACCCAGAGGTGTGATATCTCACTGTCACGTAAGGATGGAGTGTGGATCAGGACCCCGACACCAGCATGCATTACACCACATTGCCGTGGGGCAGGGCGACCAATATATCCCTGAGATGGGCATGACAGTCCCTGTCCCTGGCTGGAGAGGGGTGAGGGAACAGTGAGGAAGGGGAACCATGTAGTGCAGGAGCAGGGAGGAAGCAGTTCCTGGGTGCATTGAGTAGGTAGTATAAAAGGTGGGCACCATCTTAGTTCAGTGCAGAGTAGTCTGAGCAGAAGTGACAGGGAGAAGGGGCTCTGCATGAGCTCTGCTCCGGAGGCGGGCCTAGTAACAGAGGCCCAGGCCTGGAAGAGGGAGAAGGAAGGAAGAGTAGCGGAGAAGGCTCCAGGAACGAGGAACGAAGGGATCCCAGGGGTGCGGAGGGGCGAGTCGCCACAGCACGCCCGAGTCCACCTGCGTGGAGGGGTCAGTCCAAAGGGGGAGACCGGTCCCCGAAACTAGTAGAGGTGGGAAACAACCCTCAGCTAGAAACCGGAGGATGTGACATTTTATGTGGCGCAGCCCCTCGATACACCCGCTAGGAAGGCACCACATAGGGTCAGGGAAACTGGCGCCAAGTTTACCAAGAGGAGGCCCGAGGCAGCCGGATAGAAGCATTGGTAAGAAAGGCCAGACAAAGGACACACAAAGGTTGTCCTGTGAAGCGCTCCAAAGTTATCTGGGAGTTGTCTGAGCCCCTCACCTGGTGAGCACATTACGACGTGGGCAGCCGTTACCTGCAGAAGTGGTCTGGATAATAAGAACTGAGTAAAGGCCCTTAACTGCATCACTGACTGTGTCGTTACTGCTGCTGCCCTGCACCATCAACCCCATCCTCCGCATACACTGCCCTAAGGCTATACTCCTCCCGTGGGGAGTTATACTACGCTCTCCTGCACCCACAACACCAGCCTCAGTGGTCTGCCCTGCAGCGGCGGCTCACTCTGACCGCAATCCATGGGTGGCGTAGTCAGACAATTAAACATCAAAACCACATGCATATTTCTGCCACTGGTTTGAACGCCCTGAGCCAAGTTAGAACTGTTATATTCACTACGTGAACCACTGCTGTTTTGTGGAAAAGCACATGTACACTGTGTTCAAAATTATTATGCAAAAAGTGTTTAGGAGTGATAAGGGAAGAATTTTATTTGTTTGTCAGTTAAACTCATTGATGGTGATGTGTGTCAGGGCTCTTTATATCACTGTAAGCAATTGCAGACACATGTGCTAATTAGTTTGGCAGGTGTGTCCAATGAAAGGCAAAACTACATAAGAAGGCTGTCCCACATTACTAAGCAGTCTACATTTTCTGCCAAATGGGAAAGAAAAAGAATGTGTAGGCTGCTGAGAAGCAACAAATTGTGGAGTGTTTAGGTCAAGGCATGACTACAATCAACATTGTGCGATGATCAGGATGAATTGTCTTGGCAGTCAAGAAGTATGTAGCTGATTCACAGTACACACATGTGCGTGCTGATAAGGGCAAATTGAGGACTCTTTCCTACAGGCAATTACGTCAAGTTAAAAGAGCAGCGGCAAAAAAGCCTTGTCATAGCAGCAGACAAGTTTTTGAAGCTGCTGGTGCCTCCAACGTCCCCCGAACACCAAGATGCAGGGTCCTTCAGAGGTTTGCAGCTGTGCATACACCATCCTGTCGACCTCCTCTATCCACTGCACACAAGCAAAAACGGCTCCAGTGGGCCAAACAATACATGAGACTGACTTCAAAACTGTTTTGTTCACCGATGAGTGCCGTGCAATGCTTGATGGTCCAGATGGATGGAGTGGAGGATGGCTGGTTGATTGACACCCCATGCAAACACGGCTACAGCGCCAACAAGGAGGAGGTGGAGTAATGTTTTGGGCTGGAATCATGGGGAGAGAGATTGTCGGCCCCTTTAGGATCCCTGAAGGGGTAAATATGAACTCCATAATGTATCTGGAGTTTCTCAAACAGCACTTCCTGCCATGGTTCAAGAAGAAGAACAGTGTATTCCGCAGCAAGATCATTTTTATGTATGATAATGCACCGTCTCATGCTGCACATAACACATCTGCATCTCTGGCTGATATGGGCATAAAAGGGGACAAACTTATGGTGTGACCCCCATGCTCCCCTGACCTCAACCCCATTGAGAACCTCTGGAGCATCATCAAAAGGAGTGTCTATGATGGTGGGAGGCAGTTCAAATCTAAGCAACAGCTCTGGGAGGGTATTCTGTCCTCATGCAAAACAATTGAAGCAGAAACCATCCAAAACCTTACCAATTCAATGGACGAGAGAGTTCAGAAGCTCCTTTCGAACAAGGGGTCCTATGTGCAAATGTAACATCACCTAGAATAAAGTTTTGAGTTGAAAACTGTTGATTTCAGTTTCTAATAACCTGCTAATGCTTATAATTTCAAAAATGACCATTTTTTTGTTCTTTTTTAAAATGAAAAGGTTGATCGAAGAGTGTGGGGGATCTAAGAGTGTGACAACCCAGTAGTCAGGATTACTTCGAATTCTGACAATCTGAGGGTCATGTTGCAGGTAGTGCAGCAAGAAGGCACTCATGTGTCTTGCACATCTAGGAGAGCCAAAATTATTTTACGGGCTAGATGCAGCTAAAATTTATTCGTAATTTTAAATCTGGTGGAGCTTAGTATAGATGGCCTAATAGAATCATTACTGCACACTGCTACAAAGCCCAAATTATTTTCCAACCAAGATACAGATAAACATGATTAGTAATTTTAAACCTGGTGGAGCTTAGTATAGATGGCCTATTAGAATCAGTACTGCACACTGCTGCAAAGCCCAAATATTTTTCCAGTCAAGATACAGAAAAACATGATTAGTAATTTGAAAGCTTAAAACGGTTGGTGAGGTGATTTTAACCAATTATCAAACTTTTACTCCCCCCAGGATGACACAGGGGTAGAAAAGTCATTTCAGATCCATGATTTGTTCATCTTTATGAATGTGAGTCTGTCTACATTATCAGTGGAGAGCCGAGTGAGATTATCTGTCAGCACACCACCAGCAGCGCTGAACACACGTTCAGACAGAATGCTGGCTGCGGGGCATGACAAGATCTCCAAGGCGTAAGTGGCGAGCTCCGACCATTTATCCAGATTGGAAGCCCAAAAAGAGCAAGGATCCAGCGACACAGTCATGGCTTCAATATTTACTTGGAGATACTCCTGTACCATCGTCTCTTGGCGTTGACTATGTGTCAGACTTCTTGTCTCCTGTGGCCTTGCAAAGGAAGGGCTAAAAAAGTGGTGAAATGATTCAGCAAAATTGATGTTACCAGCAGATACTGTGTTTCTGTTACGGTTTGAGTGCTGAACACCCGACGGTCCCACGGTTGGCAAGTTCTAACTGTGAGATTCACTACGTGCACCACTGGTGTTTTGTGGAAAAGCACATGTAAGATTCTGCAACAGTCTCTGCTGATACTCCTGCATGCGTGCATCCCTTTCTATCGCAGGAATAATTTCTGCAAATTTACTTTTGTACTGGGGTTCTAACAGTGTGGCAACCCAGTAGTCAGGATTATTTCTAATTCTCACAATTCGAGGGTCATGTTGCAGGTAGTGCAGCAAGAAGGCACTCATGTGTGTTGTGCATCCAGGAGCACCAAGTCCCTGTTGTGTTGGTGGCGAGGTAACAATCATGCTTCCTTCCTCTGTCCTCTCCCCCCAACCTCGCACAATAGATATGTGATCAAGGTCTCCCTCATCTGATGAGTCTTCCATCAATTCATCCTCCACTTCTTCCTGGGTTCCTGCACCTTCCTCACTAGTTTGGCTGATACCGTGCGTCCTGGTAAAACCATCTCCCCCACCCTCACATGCCTGCCGCCTTGGTGCTGCCGACCGTCTGGACCTTGCAGATGTTAGCCCTTCCGAAAAATAACTCCTCCTCCTCTACTTCCTCCACCTCCTCTTGTGCCACCACATGACTCCGAATTCTGTTTAACACGTGCTCCATCATGTAAATCACTGGAATAGTTATGCTGATAATGGCATCGTCAGCACTAAACATCTTCGTCGCCATTTCAAAACTGTGCAGAAGGGAGCATAGGTCCCTGATCTGAGACCACTCCTCCAGCGTGATTGCCCCACCTCTGGATCTCATTGGCCCAGGCTATACATCACAACGTATTGCACCAGGGCTTGTCGGTGCTGCCACAGTCGCTGCAACATGCGCAGAGTTGAATTCCACAGGGTAAGCACATCGCATTTTAGCCGGTGAAGAGGCAGGCCCAACGACTTCTGTAGAGATGTAAGTCGCTGAGCTGCAGGATGCGAATGGCGGAAGTAAGCACACAGCTACCGTGCCCTCTGCAGAAGGCCATCTAGTCCGGTATAGTGGGTTAAAAATTGCTGGACAACCAGGTTCAACACGTGAGCCATACAAGGCACGTGTGTGACATTGCCCCGGCGAAGGGCCGCACCTGGTTTCAGGTCCAGTAGAGACAACTATTCATGAAATTGGTTCTCCAGAGCTGACCACAACTCCTCAGCTGTGTGACTCACATTTCCCAGACATTTCATAGTAAAAACCGCCTGATGACGTTGAGCACTGCTGCCAGCATAGTAAGGAGGTGTGCAGGTTCCATTCTGCGCAGTTAGAAAGCTTGTGGCATGACCAGACTTGTTTTGGGTGCAGGTGGAGGACCGAGAGGAGGTTGAGGAGGCAGAAGCAGTGGAGGAACTTTGAGATAAAGAGGATTGACGCACAACTCGTGGGGACGGCAAGACTTGGACAGCAGCCCCTTGTCCTACTGTCACCATAGTTACCCAGTGCCCAGTCAGTGACATGTACCGCCCCTGTCCATGCCTACTCGTCCAAGTGTCTGTGGTGAAATGCACACTGTCACACACAGAGTTTCTCAAAGAAGGGTTGATGTTGTGTGCGACATGCTGGTGGAGCGCATGCACACCTTTCTTTGAGAAGTAGTGACGACTGGGCATCTGGTACTGGGGCACTGCGCGGACATAAGGTCTCGAAAATCCTCTGTGTCCACCAGGTGGAAAGGCAGTATTTCTGTAGCCAAGAGCTTGCAGATGGTGAAATTCAACCACTTAGCTTTCTCATGGCTAGGAGGAAATGGTCTTTTACTTGTCCACATCTGAGGGACCGATGTCTGGCTGTTGTGCTTAGATGGGGTTGAGAAGGGTGTCCCCGGCAAACTACCGGTCTGTGAGGAAGATGCAGGCGGACATGTTAGGTTGCCTTGATCCAAAGGTGGTGCTATCGATGTCGGACAGCGCTGAGCACCAACTGGTGTTTCCACCTCCAAAGAAAATGATGACCTGCCAATCACGCTGGCTGTTGCGGGAAAAGAGGTGGCAGGTCTGCGTCCCAAACCAGGTATGACCGCTCTCCCCCCAGTCACAGAGGATGAAGAGGCCGCGGATGCACAAGATGTGGCAGACGGTGGTTGGCCCGGCCGGCTAGGCCGAATTGTAGCACAGTGAGCTTCCCACTGCAACTTATGCTTCATATCCATGTACCGGTTCATGCATGAAGTACTCAAACTATGTATTTTTTGGCCTCTACTAAGCTTTTTCTGACAAATGTAACAGATAAAACGAGTTGGGTCATCTTTATCGATCTGAAAAAATGGCCAGGCTATGCAAGGCTTAGCACCCATGCGAAAATTGCAATGGAAAAACAAATGATATATACTTATATTTCTGTAGGACATTAACCTTGAATATCCACATTATACAGACTATATCACTGTGGACTAAAGTATTAGACCATCGGATAAACCTACGACAGAAACCTATAAAAATTGTCCGACAAACCGGTCATATTAAAAATAAACCTTTATTGAAACACAGTATGTGGTGGCACTAAAGAAAAGAGCATCCACTACACAGCACAGGTAGACCAAAAAAGTATATATAAATCTATAAGTAGTCAAAGCGATTAACACAAGCCAGATCAAGCACTAGCACATCAATGTATATATGCATATATGTATAGAGGTGTCAGAAAAAATCAAACTGACAATAGATCAGACTGTCTAAATGATTACATCCATTAAGCCAAATAATATGCATAAATGTATAGAGTAGAACAATGTCAATGTGGGGTTGGATGTGTCATAAGACGGCTAATGAAACAGTATATAGTATGTAGATTAAATTACCTCGCACAACTAGAGAGGCTTGAGTCGCTGGCCCAGCTTGTGCTCCTGCTATGTATGTGGACAGCTCACCCCGACGCGCGTTTCATTTGCGTCCTTCCTCAGGGGGTGGACGCAGTTTGATTTTTTCTGACACCTCTATACATATATGCATATATACATTGATGTGCTAGTGCTTGATCTGGCTTGTGTTAATTGCTTTGACTACTTATAGATTTATATATACTTTTTTGGTCTACCTGTGCTGTGTAGTGGATGCTCTTTTCTTTAGTGCCACCACATACTGTGTTTCAATAAAGGTTTATTTTTAATATGACCGGTTTGTCGGACAATTTTTATAGGTTTCTGTACTTAGCACCCATGCGACCTGAAGAGCCAACACGACTTGTGGTCAGAGGCAGAGTTGTGTTTGAGGATGCAGTTGTTGACATGCTTCCAGTACATCTCTGTCCAGGAAGGCGCAACCTGACCTCGTCATCACTAGCATCCTCCTCCACCTCCTCTGCTGACCTCATCGACTGGCTGACTGTGGGTTGACAGTAAGTGGGATCTCCAACCTTGTCATCATCACCATGTGTGTTATCACACCCGTCGTCCTCAGAGCCAACCTTTTCCTGCCCTGAAAAAAAACTAAACTTGTTGCTCCATTCAGGAATTTGAGTCTCATCATTTTCCTCATTGTCTCCACCAACAGGAGTTACAGTTTGGGAATGAGGGTCTACATTATGGTCAGAACCTTCTGCGTCTGGTCCTGGATCCGACTCAAAGATTCTGGGCAACAGTGCAGATCATTTCCTTGTCTGGATTCACAGAAGCTCTGGAGCCGACCTCTGATTGCCAGGCTATAGTATGAGTGAACAGCTCTGCAGACTCAACCATCTGTTCTACTCCATACTCAGACGGGCAGCTGGAGACTTGGGAGCTGTGAGGAACCAAGTGCGATTGGGGTGACACCTCTGAGGACTGGAGTATTTGTGATGTTGAAGTTGAGGTGGAGGAGAGCCCACATAAAGGAGCACTTGATATACGTTGAAGCACCTGCTGTTTTTGTGCCTCATCTGGAATTTGTAGCAATTGGCGTGGCCATAAGAAAGGGATCTTATTACATTGTCCGCTAAAAGAAGTAGACATTTTAGTTTGGCTGGAAGATGGTCTTTCTTCTGCAGATGTTACTGTGGCTTTAACACCTGCCCCACGGACACAACCTTTTTACCCCTTCCCAACACACCTATTCCCCTTTCCACCAGCAGCAAGCCTTTTTCCACTTATTTTGGTGGTTAACTAATTCACATCTCTGGAGTTATTTGCATAAAAAAACAATGGATGGGAACCGAGCAGAGCTGAGTGGCCAAACTGTGCTAATAGGTCAAAAGTTTTGGCTGGGTTAGATGCAGATAAAAATTATTTTGAATTTGCAACCTGGTGGAGCTTAGTATAGATGGACTAATAGAACAAGTCCCACACACTGCTACAAGCCGAAATATTTTTTCAGAGCTAGATGCAGATAAAAATTATTTTGAATTTGCAACCTGGTGGAGGTTAGTATAGATGGACTAATAGAATGATGCTATGCCCAAAAGGTTTTACTTCACTAGGTGCAGTAAAAAAATTGGTATTCTATACACAGGTGGTGTAGCTTGCAACACAGATAGGCTACTCCACTGACTAACACACACTGCAATAGGCCAAAAATGATTTGCTTTGCTAGATTTAGCCAAATGCTGTGAAAAAAACCTGCACAGCACTAAAACAGACCTGCCTGGCAAAAAGTGATAGGAACTGATGTAACCTAGCCCTCAATGGACTGCAATTACAATTAGTCTTTACTCCCAACCTATCTATTTATGAGCAAAGACCTGCCTGATTAAAGTCATAGAAAATGTTGTAACTTAGGACTGCAATCACAACTATTCCCTACTCCCAAGCTATCTGTAGATTTGTGCGAAAACTGGCTTGAAATTAACAAAGTATAGCGCACATAGCAACAGTGGTGCCATCTAATACGCAAATGCAGCAGTGAGAAAATGGTGGCGACGGGGAAAATGGCTGGGTCTTATAGGGCAAGGACATGTGACATACACTGCCAATGACACATGCCCTTGCTTGTGTGAAAAAAAGCACTTCGCTCCGTGTGTGCGCTGCTGATAGGCTAACAGATTGCAACTCCCCACTGTAAATGCGGGAAAGAGAAAAAAATTGAGATCATCATTATTCCTGCAGAAATCCATCCCCTGCCCCTCCCCCCATCCCGCTGTACACTAAAACTGCGTATTAACATTAATTTTCAGCATTACTGAGAAAAAATCCAGTTATGATTTTGGTGCACGAACATTTATCAAACATAACCTCGAACAGCCGAATTTTTTTCAAATTGTTCGTGTTCGCCGAACGGCTCGAATACCGCCCAAAACAGCTCGAATTTGAGATTGGCGAACAGTATGAGTCTAACACCGCTCATCTCTAGTGAGGACCACATTATTTAGACTGATGTCTTCAGAAAACCTACTTCGGTCAATTCTTTAGTACACGCTGCTTCTGCTCATGATCCTTCTTCGATTCGTGCCGTCCCGGTCGGACAATTTCTAATGATGAGGCGGATATGCTCTACTGATTATAAATTTGAAAGACAGGCTTTGGATCTGGCTGAAAGATTTAGACAGCGGGGTTACAGCAAGCACCTCCATTGGCCGTGGCTATGCAAGAGCACGAAATACACTCCGTAATCGTTTAATTTATCCATCAAGTGTATTAAAACAGGGGATATCAGTAAGAATCCGCTACAACTCCACATACAGCTACGAGTGGGGGAATATGCAGCGGATTCTTTGGCGTCATTGGAGTGTTCTCAGTGTGGAGCCCTCCCTACGAGAAGCAATAGGCAGCTACCCACAAATGACTCCTCGGCAGGCCAATAATCTGGGTGACTTGCTTGTATCTAGCCACTAAGTACCTCCCTTGACTAATCCATTTGGGTCCCACGAACCCACGGTTGGTTGCTTCCCTTGTGGCCATTTTGCGGCCTGCGCCAATGTCCTGCGCAGTAGTTCATTCACGTCCTCTGATGGCTCTCGTGAATTCAAAATTCACAATTATATCTCATGTGGTACATCCCATGTGGTATATTATGCCACATGTGGTTGCCAATTAATATATGTGGGACTCACTACAAGAGAGATAAGAATCAGAGTTCATGAACACGTGCGGGCCATTGGCACGGCTCGGACCGTGGCTAAGCCCAGGGAGCTCAAAACACTGCCACGTCACTTCAAAGCAGTCCACAATTGTGATCCACGGACACTGAAGATCCGTGGCAAAGATGTTGTACATCTGGGCTCCCGGGGTGGGAACGGCAAACCACTTCTGGCCCAAAGAGAGGCCAGATGGATTGTCACCTTGAACACCATTGCTCCGCGGGGCCTCAATGAGAATCTGGGGTTCTCGTCCTTTCTCTGAGGTGTAATAGCTGACTATATGTAATACATAATGATTCTTTGCCCTCTTTCAGACCATGCCCTGTCCATTATGGATCATGGGGCTATATGTTTTTATTTCACATTTTTCTAATTTTCTTATTTCCTAATACTCACCCTCTTTCTTATAGTGACTGTGCTCCGGGATTTGCAATCTTGAAGGATGTCTGCCATGGACAACTTTTCTCTTGGATTCCTTCCACATCTAAGAGCAATCAAGATTTTGACATATATGTAGTTTTTCTATCTATGTTGTTATGTGCTCTCCCCATTTTATTTTTATTTTTATTTTCTCCGTTGAGTGATATGTATGTTTTTTACTAGTGTTGAGCCACCCCTGTAGTGTTCGAGTTCGGTTCGGTTCGTCGAACACCCGTGTGTTCGCCGAACTGTTCGTCGAACTGTTCGTCGAACACCTTCGAACACCGTTAAAACCAATGGCAGGCAAACAAAAACACATAGAAACACATAGAAAACACCTTCAAAGGTGTCCAAAAGCTGACAAACTGCTCAGAAGACATAACTAACACATGGAAAAGTGACAAGTACATATAGTCATGCGAAAAGAAAAGAGGTGGAGGAGTAAAAGGAGGGGGAGACACAGATATAGGCATGTCGTCCTCTTCTAAAATCCAAAAAGTGAGAAGCCGACACGGCCAGTCCGCTCCTGCCCGTGCCACCTCCGTGTCGCCGGGTTTGTGCCAGAGCCGCCGTGAACCCTGACGGCCAGCCCCCCTCTCCCAATACTGGTGCCTGTCCGCTGGTGGGTCGAGCGAGCCCCCCTGTGGTGGAGGCAGCTCTAAGCTTTTTAATTTAAATTGTCTCTCTAATTTGAATGAATACACTTTAAATCGATTTACAAGGATCTATTGGAGGGCAAGTCTCATGCCAGCAGCCGCGGTAATTCCAGCTCCAGTAGCGTCCACTAAAGCTGCTGCAGTTAAAAAGCTTTTATAAGGATCGAGCTCAGCTGTCCACCGCAAGGCATCCTACTGCCAGTCCCTGCCCCTATGCCTTGGGGTGCCTCCTGATGTTCTTCACTAAGTATCCCATGGTCCCGAAGCATTTCCTTTGAAAAAATTAAGTGTCTAAACTACAGGTGGTGCAGCTTGCTTAACAGCCGGGATAATCCGCTCACTAGCAGACACTGCTACTAGGCACAAAGTATTTCCTGGCTTAGATGCAGTTAAAAATTTGTAATTAGATACTCTCGTTGGATGCTGAGAAAGCATTCCATAGAGTCTCCTGGCACGCCATATATGATTCTCTTAAAAAGCTTGGGGTAGGGGTCTAGGGGACCCTTTTATAGCCAAAATCACGGCCCTGTATCGCAATACGTCACCTAGGCTGAAGATAAATGGAACTGTAGCACCCTGAGGGCTCGGTTGCTACAGACGTATTGCACCTCATCCAGAGGTGTGATATCTCACTCTCAGGTAAGGATGGAGTGTGGATCAGGACCCGACACCTGCATGCATTACACCACATTGCCGTGGGGCAGGGCGACCAATATGCCCCTGAGATGGGCACGACAGTCCCTGTCCCTGGCTGGAGTGGGGGGAGGGAACACTGAGGAAGGGGAACCCTGTAGTGCAGGAGCAGGGAGGAAGCAGTTCCTGGGTGCATTGAGAAGGGAGTATAAAAGGTGGGCACCATCTTAGTTCAGTGCAGAGAAGTCTGAGCAGAAGTGGCAGGGAGCAGGGGCTCTGCATGAGCTCTGCTCCGGAGGTGGGCCTAGTAACAGAGGCCCAGGCCTGGAAGAGGGAGAAGGAAGGAAGAGGAGCGGAGAAGGCTCCAGGAACGAGGAATGAAGGGATCCCAGGGGTGCGGACGGGCGAGTCGCCACCGCACGCCCGAATCCACCTGCGTGGAGGGGTCAGGCCAAAGGGGGAGACCGGTCCCCGAACTAGTGGAGGCAGGAAACGACCCTCAGCTAGAAACCGGAGGCTCTGACATTTTATGTGGCGCAGCCCCTCGCTACACCCGCTAGGAAGGCACCACATAGGGTCAGGGAAACTGGCGCCAAGTTTACCAAGAGGAGGCCCGAGGCAGCCGGACAGAAGTGTTGGTAAGAAAGGCCAGACAAAGGACACACAAAGGGGGTCCTGTGAAGTGCTCCAAAGTTATCTGGGAGTTGTCTGAGCCCCTCACCTGGTGAGCACAGTACGACGTGGGCAGCCGTTACCTGCAGACGTGGTCTGGATAATAAGAACTGTGAGTAAAGGCCCTGAACTGCATCACTGACTCCGTGTCGTTACTGCTGCTGCCCTGCACCATCACCCCCATCCTCCGCATACACTGCCCTGAGGCTATACTCCTCCCGTGGGGATTTATGCTACGCTCTGCTGCACCCATAACACCAGCCTCAGTGGTCTGCCCTGTAGCGGCGGTTCACTCTGACCGCAATCCACGGGTGGCGTAGTCGGACATTTAAACATGAAAACCACATAAATAGTTCCGCCACTGGTTTGACCGCCCTGAGCCACGGAACTGGGTCGCCGCCACGAAGACTACAACCACCAGCATCCACCAAAAAGGGTCCGGCTCCGGGTGTCCCAAGGCCCAGGGGGTGCGTCAGAACATTTTCATCACCTTTCACAATCACCAATGGGACAAGGCAGTGATGTCCTCTGTCCCCTCTCTTATACATCCTAGTGACGGAGCACCTGCTCTCATCAATTCGCCATAACCCCAATATTAGGTGGATTGAGGTGGGAGGCACCGAGTACAAGTGCTCTCTATTTGCTGATGATGTCCTAGTATATATCACTCAATCACATATATCCATCCATGCTGTTATGGCTGAAATAGATCACTTTGTTACATGGTAAAATTTTAAAATCAATGCAGCGAAGTCTGAGGCCCTCGATGTCTCCCTCCCCAAATCCATATAGGATTCCATCCAGTCCAACTTTCCCTTTGCCAGGCCCTCACAGGGTATCAAATACTTAGGAATTCCTATTCATAGAGACCTCTCCCATCTATGTTATCTTAATTTTGGGCCCTTTATTGAACAACTCCATACAGACCACGGTTGGCAAGTTAGAACTGTAAGATTCACTACGTGAACCACTGGTGTTTTGTGGAAAAGCACATGTACACTGCGTTCCAAATTATTATACAAAAAGTGTTTAGGAGTGATAAGGGAAGAATTTGTTTGTTTGTCAGTTAAACTCATTGATGGTGATGTGTGTCAGGGCTCTTTATATCACTGTAAGCAGTTGCAGACACCTGTGCTAAATAGTTTGGCAGGTGTGTCCAATGAAAGGCAAGACTACTTAAGAAGGCTCTCTCACATTATTAAGCAGCCTACATTTTCTGCCAAAATGGGAAAGAAAAAGGATGTGTCGGCTGCTGAGAAGCAACAAATTGTGGAGTGTTTAGGTCAAGGCATGACTACAATCAACATTGTGCGATGATCAGGATGAAGTGTCTTGGCAATCAAGAAGTATGTAGCTGATTCACAGTACACACGTGTGCGTGCTGATAAGGGCAAATTGAGGACTCTTTCCTACAGGCAATTACGTCAGGTTGAAAGAGCAGCGGCAAAAAAGCCTTGTCATAGCAGCAGACAAGTTTTTGAAGCTGCTTGTGCCTCCAACGTCCCCCGAACAACAAGATGCAGGGTCCTTCAGAGGTTTGCAGCTGTGCATGCGCCATCCTGTCGACCTCCTCTATCCACTTCACACAAGCAGAAACGGCTCCAGTGGGCCAAACATTACATGAAGACTGATTTCAAAACTGTTTTGTTCACGGATGAGTGCCGTGCAGCACTCGATGGTCCAGATGGATGGAGTGGAGGATGGCTGGTTGATGGACACCCCACGCAAACACGGCTACAGCGCCAACAAGGAGGAGGTGGAGTAATGTTTTGGGCTGGAATCATGGGGAGAGAGATTGTCGGCCCCTTTAGGATCCCTGAAGGCGCTAAAGATGAACTCCATAATGTATGTGGATTTTCTCAAACAGCACTTCCTGCCATGGTTCAAGAAGAAGAACCGTGTATTTCACAGCAAGATCATTTTTCTGCATGATAATGCACCATCTCATGCTGCACATAAAACATCTGCATCTCTGGCTGATATGGGCATAAAAGGGGACAAACTTATGGTGTGACCCCCATGCTCCCCTGACCTCTACCCCATTCAGAACCTTTGGAGCATCATTAAAAGGAGTGTCTCTGATGGCGGGAGGCAGTTCACATCTAAGCAACAGCTCTGGGAGGGTATTCTGTCCTCATGCAAAACAATTGAAGCAGAAACCATCCAAAACCTGACAAATTCAATGGACGAGAGAGTTCAGAAGCTCCTTTCGAACAAGGGGTCCTATGTGAAAATGTAACATCACCTAGAATAAAGTTTTGAGTTGAAAACTGTTTGATTTCAGTTTCTAACAACCTGCTAATGCTTATAATTTCAAAAATGACCATTTTTTTGGTCTTTATTAAAATGAAAAGGTTGATCGAAAAGTTTGGGGGATCTAAGAGTGTGGCAACCCAGTAGTCATGATTACTTCGAATTCTGACAATATGAGGGTCATGCTGCAGGTAGTGCAGCAAGAAGGCACTTATGTGCCTTGCGCATCTCGGAGCCCCAAAATTATTTTCCGGGCTAGATGCAGCTAAAAATTATTTTTAATTTTAAATCTGGTGAAGCTTTAGTATAGATGGCCTAATAGGATCAGTGCTGCACACTGCTACAAAGCCCAAATTATTTTCCAGTCAAGATACAGATAAACATGATTAGTAATTTGAAAGCTTAAAACGGTTGGTAGGGTGATTTTAACCAATCATCAAGCTTTTACTCTCCCCAGGATGACACAGGGGTAGAAAAGTCGTTTCGGATCCATGATTTGTTCATCTTTATGAACGTGAGTCTGTCTACATTATCAGTGGAGAGCCGCGTGCGCTTATCTGTCAGCACACCACCAGCAGCGCTGAATACACGTTCAGACAGAACGCTGGCTGCGGGGCGTGACAAGATCTCCAAGGCGTAAGTGGCTAGCTCCGGCCATTTATCCAGATTGGAAGCCCAAAAAGAGCAAGGGTCCAGTGACACAGTCGTGGCTTCAATGTTTACTTGGAGATACTCCTGTACCATCGTCTCTAGGCGTTGACTATGTGTCAGACTTCTTGTCTCCTGTGGCCTTGCAAAGGATGGGCTAAAAAAGTGGTGAAATGATTCCGCAAAATTGATGTTACCAGCAGATACTGTGGTTCTGTTACGGTTTGAGTGCTGAACACTTGACGGTCCCACGGTTGGCAAGTTGGAACTGTGAGATTCACTACGTGCACCACTGGTATTTTGTGGAAAAGCACATGTAAGATTCTGCAACAGTCTCTGCTGATACTCCTGCATGCATGCATCCCTTTCTATGGCAGGAATAATTTCTGCAAATTTACTTTTGTACCGGGGATCTAACAGTGTGGCAACCCAGTAGTCAGGATTATTTCTAATTCTCACAATTCGAGGGTCATGTTGCAGGTAGTGCAGCAAGAAGGCACTCATGTGTGTTGCGCATCCAGGAGCACCAAGTCCCTGTTGTGTTGGTGGCGAGGTAACAATCATGCTTCCTTCCTCTGTCCTCTCCCCCCAACCTCGCACAACAGAAATGTGATCAAGGTCTCCCTCATCTGATGAGTCTTCCATCAGTTCGTCCTCCACTTCTTCCTGGGCTCCTGCACCTTCCTCACTAGTTTGGCTGCTACCATGCGCCCTGGTAAAACCATCTCCCCCACCCTCACATGCCTGCCGCCTTGGTGCTGCCGACCGTCTGGACCTTGCAGATGTTAGCCCTTCCGCATACAACTCCTCCTCCTCTACTTCCTCCACCTCCTCTTGTGCCACCACCTGACTCCGAATTCTGTTTAACATGTGCTCCAGCATGTAAATCACCGGAATAGTCATGCTGATAATGGCATCGTCAGCACTAAACATCTTCGTCGCCATTTCAAAACTGTGCAGAAGGGTGCATAGGTCCCTGATCTGAGACCACTCCTCCAGCGTGATTTGCCCCACCTCTGAATCTCGTTGGCCCAGGCTATACGTCAGAACGTATTGCACCAGGGCTTGTCGGTGCTGCCACAGTCGCTGCAACATGTGCAGAGTTGAATTCCACCGGGTAGGCACATCGCATTTTAGCCGGTGAAGTGGAAGGCCCAACGACTTCTGTAGAGATGTAAGTCGCTGAGCTGCGGGATGCGAACGGCGGAAGTGAGCACACAGCGACCGTGCCCTCTGCAGAAGGCCATCTAGTCTGGGATAGTGGGCTAAAAATTGCTGGACAACCAGGTTCAACACGTGAGCCATACAAGGCACGTGTGTGACATTGCCCCGGCGAAGGGCCGCACCCAGGTTTGCAGCATTGTCGCACACGGCCTTCCCTGGTTTCAGGTCCAGTGGAGACAACCATTCATGAAATTGGTTCTCCAGAGCTGACCACAACTCCTCAGCTGTGTGACTCACATTTCCCAGACATTTCAATGTAAAAACCGCCTGATGACGTTGAGCCCTACTGCCAGCATAGTAAGGAGGTGTGCAGGATCCCTTCTGCGCAGTTAGAAAGCTTGTGGCATGACCAGACAGGCTTTGGGTGCAGGTGGAAGACCGAGAGGAGGTTGAGGAGGCAGAAGCAGTGGAGGAACTTTGACATAAAGAGGATTGACGCACAACTCGTGGGGACGGCAAGACTTGGACAGCAGCCCCTTGTCCTGCTGTCACCATAGTTACCCAGTGCCCAGTCAGCGACATGTAACGCCCCTGTCCATGCCTACTCGTCCAAGTGTCTGTGGTGAAATGCACCCTGTCACACACAGAGTTTCTCAAAGAAGCGGTGATGTTGTGTGCGACATGCTGGTGGAGCGCAGGCACACCTTTCTTTGAGAAGTAGTGCCGACTGGGCATCTGGTACTGGGGCACTGCGACGGACATAAGGTCTCGAAAATCCTCTGTGTCCACCAGGCGGAAAGGCAGCATTTCTGTAGCCAAGAGCTTGCAGATGGTGAAATTCAACCTCTTAGCTTTCTCATGGCTAGGAGGAAATGGTCTTTTACTTGTCCACATCTGAGGGACCGAGGGCTGGCTATTGTGCTTAGACGGGGTTGAAAAGGGTGTCCCCGGCAAACTGCCGGTCTGTGAGGAAGATGCAGGCGGACATGTTAGGTTGCCTTGATCCAAAGGTGGTGCTATCGATGTCGGACAGCGCTCAACACCAGCTGGTGTTACCACCTCCAAAGAAAATGATGACCTGCCAATCACGCTGGCTGTTGCGGGTAAAGAGGTGGCAGGTCTGCGCCCCAAAACAGGTGTGACTGCTGTCCCCCCAGTCACAGAGGATGAAGAGGCCGCGGATGCACAAGATATGGCAGACGGTGATTGGCCCGGCCGGCTAGGCCGCATTGTAGCACACTGAGCTTCCCACTGCAACTTATGCTTCATGTCCATGTGCCGGTTCATGCATGAAGTACTCAAACTATGTATTTTTTGGCCTCTACTTAGCTTTTGCTGACAAATGTTACAGATAACACGAGTTGGGTCATCTTTATCGATCTGAAAAAATGCCCAGGCTATGCAAGGCTTAGCACCCATGCGACCTGAAGAGCCACCACGACTTGTGGTGAGAGGCAGAGTTGTGTTTGAGGATGCAGTTGTTGACGTGCTTCCAGTACTACGTCTCTGTCCAGGAAGGCGCAACCTGACCTCGTCGTCACTAGCATCTTCCTCCACCTCCTCTGCTGACCTCATCTCTTGGCTGACTGTGGGTTGACAGTAAGTGGGATCTCCGACCTCATCATCATCACCCTGTGCGTTTTCACACCCGTCGTCCTCAGAGCCAACCTGTTCCTGCCCTGACAAAAAACTAAAGTTGTCGCTCCAATCAGGTATTTGAGTCTTATCATTGTCTTCCTCATTGTCTCCACCAACAGGAGTTACAGTTTGGGAATGAGGGTCTACATTATGGTCAGAACCTTCTGCGTCTGGTCCTGGATCCGACTCATAAAGATTCTGGGCATCAGTGCAGATCATTTCCTCGTCTGGATTCACAGAAGCGCTGGAGTCGACCTCTGATTCCCAGGCTATAGTATGAGTAAACAGCTCTGCAGACTCAACCATCTGTTCTACCTCATACTCAGACGGGCAGCTGGAGATTTGGGAGCTGTGAGGAAGCAAGTGCGATTTGGGTGACACCTTTGAGGACTGGAGTATTTGTGATGTTGAAGTTGATGTGGAGGAGAGCCCACTTAAAGGAGCACTTGATATCCGTTGAAGCACCTGCTGTTTTTGTGCCTCATCTGGAATTTGTAGCGATTGGCGTGGCCGTAAGAAAGGGATCTTATCACATTGTCCGCTAAAAGAAGTAGACATTTTAGTTTGGCTGGAAGATGGTCTTTCTTCTGCAGATGTTACTGTTGCTTTAACACCTACCCCACGGACACAACCTTTTTTCCCCTTCCCAACACGCCTATTCCCCTTTCCACCAGCAGCAGGCCTTTTTCCACTCATTTTGGTGGTTAACTAATTCACAACTCTGGAGTTGTTTGCACAAAAAAACAATGGATGGTAACCGAGCAGAGCTGAGTGGCCAAACTGTGGTATTAGGCCAAAACTATTCCCTGGGTTAGATGCAGAAAAAAATTATTTTGAATTTGCAACCTGATGGAGGTCAGTATAGATGGACTAATACAAATAGTCCCACACACTGCTAGAAGCCCAAATATTTTTTCAGAGGTACTGTAGATGCAGATAAAAATTATTTTTAATTTGCAACCTGATGAAGGTCAGTATAGATGGACTAATAGACCAAGTCCCACACACTGCTAGAAGCCCAAATATTTTTTCAGAGCTAGATGCAGATAAAAATTATTTTTAATTTGCAACCTGATGGAGGTCAGTATAGATGGACTAATAGACCAAGTCCCACACACCGCTAGAAGCCCAACTATTTTTTCAGAGCTAGATGCAGAAAAAAATTATGTTCAATTTGCAACCTGCTGGAGGTCAGTATAGAAGGACTAATAGAACAAGTCCCACACACTGCTAGAAGCCCAAATATTTTTTCAGAGCTAAATGAAGAAAAAAATTATTTTTAATTTGCAACCTGATGGAGGTCAGTATAGATGGACTAATAGACCAAGTCCCACACACTGCTAGAAGCCCAAATATTTTTTCAGAGCTAGATGCAGAAAAAAATGATTTTTAATTTGCAACCTGATGGAGGTCAGTATAGATGGACTAATAGACCAAGTCCCACACACCGCTAGAAGCCCAAATATTTTTTCAGAGCTAGATGCAGAAAAAAATTATTTTTAATTTGCAACCTGATGGAGGTCAGTATAGATGGACTAATAGACCAAGTCCCACACACCGCTAGAAGCCCAAATATTTTTTCAGAGCTAGATGCAGAAAAAAATTATTTTTAATTTGCAACCTGATGGAGGTCAGTATAGATGTACTAATAGACCAAGTCCCACACACTGCTAGAAGCCCAAATATTTTTTCAGAGCTAGATGCAGAAAAAAATTATTTTTAATTTGCAACCTGATGGAGGTCAGTATAGATGGACTAATAGACCAAGTCCCACACACTGCTAGAAGCCCAAATATTTTTTCAGAGCTAGATGCAGAAAAAAATTATTTTTAATTTCCAACCTGATGGAGGTCAGTATAGATGGACTAATAGACCAAGTCCCACACACCGCTAGAAGCCCAACTATTTTTTCAGAGCTAGATGCAGAAAAAAATGATATTCAATTTGCAACCTGCTGGAGGTCAGTATAGAAGGACTAATAGAACAAGTCCCACACACTGCTAGAAGCCCAAATATTTTTTCAGAGCTAAATGAAGAAAAAAATAATTTTTAATTTGCAACCTGATGGAGGTCAGTATAGATGGACTAATAGACCAAGTCCCACACACTGCTAGAAGCCCAAATATTTTTTCAGAGCTAGATGCAGAAAAAAATTATATTCAGTTTGCAACCTGATGGAGGTCAGTATAGATGGACTAATAGAATGATGCTATGCCCAAAAGATTTTACTTCACTAGGTGCAGTAAAAAAATTGGTATTCTATACACAGGTGTTATATCTTGCAACACAGATAGGCTACTCCACTGACTAACACACTCTGCAATAGGCCAAAAAGGATTAGCTTTGCTAGATTCAGCCAAATGCTGTGAAAAAAACTTGCACAGCACTGGCACAGACCTGCCTGGCAAAAACTTATAGGAACTCATGTAACCTAGTCCTGAAAAGGACTCCAATTACAATTAGTCTTTACTCCCACAACCTATCTATTTAAGAGCACAGACCTCCCTGATAAAATTCGTAGGAAATGCTGTAACCTAGTCCTTAAAAGGACTGCAATCACAACTATTCCCTACTCCCAAGCTATGTGTATATTTGTGCGAAAATTGGCTTGAAATTAACAAGGTATAGCGCACACAGCAACAGCGGTGCCGTCTAACACGCAGCTGCAGCAGTGAGAAAATTGTGGCGACGGGGAAAATGGCTTGGTCTTATAGGGCAAGGACATGTGACATACACTGCCAATGACACATGCCCTTGCTTGTGTGAAAAAAAGCACTTCGCTCCGTGTGTGCGCTGCTGATAGGCTGACAGATTGCACCTCCCCACTGCAAATGCGGGAAAGAGAAAAAAAAATGGAGATCTTCATTGTTCCTGCAGAGATCCATCCCCTGCCCCTCCCCCCACCCCGCTGTACACTCAAACTGCGTGTTAACATTAATTTTCATCATTACTGAGAAAAAATCCAGTTATGATTTTGGTGCACGAACAGTTATCGAACATAACCTCGAACAGCCGAATTTTTCTCAAATTGTTCGTGTTCGCCGAACGGCTCGAACACCGCCCAAAACAGCTCGAATTTGAGATTGGCGAACAGTTCGAGTAGAACAACGCTCATCTCTATTTTTTACTTGTGGACTTATCTTGATAGATCTAATGTCATGTGTCCCCCCCCCCTTTTTTGTACCCATATCATCTGGCTGCATTTGTATGGCCAATATTGTAACTCAGTTTATTTGATATACTGGATTCTACATAGTTGGTACTCCTTATGGGATTATTTATGGATATCCGGGTATTCCTGGCAGAGAGATTCTTTCCCCAAAACTTATTTGAGACTTCTCTATTACCCTGATACATGTTTCTTGGCATGTTCTCTCCACTGATGCAGAGAGCATGCGCTCGGTCACCCCTGCTCCGTGCAGCGCTAAGCTGCCTATATGCCAACGGCGCACCGCCAGGAATAGCACTCACGTCTTGATGGCGGGGGCGCATGCGTGGGGTGGGTGACGACCGTTGCGCATGTGGCCGCACAGCATCTATCGCCCGGCGACCACATTAGATTGTCATATGATGAATCTTGTGACAGAAAGGGACGTATTTAAAAGTCCTGGAAGCACTAGGATGCATGCCTCTTGAGAAAGCCAGGTCCTTTACTGGCGAAATGCACATCGAGGCTCTTTTCCCACCCTGTGTCCTGTCCCTGCACTATTTTTTGCTGGTCTAGGGGTCCCTCTATATTCGGGTGAGTTTGGTACAAAATGATCTTTAGGACTATTGGGTTTGCTTCACCTTTTTGTGAGTGAATTCTTTTAATTTTAATGGTATGTCCGTCTCCCTGTTCTAATATGAGCACATAGCTTGGATATTTGGGTCGAACCCTTACTTAGACCAATTTACATGCAATTTAAGGGACCTTATGTCTGTTTGTCTCAACTACATGTTAACGTTACTAAAGTGATGTACTAATTTTTAATGTTATATTAATGTAATAAAGTTTTCTATGCCATTCTACTCAGTCGCTCTCCTTATTGCCAAATCTTCAAGATCTGTTACAGAAAGATCTTGCGAAATTGCTGATAAATGAAGTCCCAGATGTGCTCAATGGGAGACAAGTCTGGAGAAGCTGCTGCCATGAGAGCATGTTTTGGCCATGCATGCTGCTCACTGTAATGAGAGTAACATGTGGCCATGCGTTATGTTAGAGAATGTCTACTGGGACACTTGAGAAATATCCATAACACTGGTTCCATCACTAGATCAATTTAACACTGACCTGATAGTGTATTTTAAATAAAAACCATCCATTATCCCACACTGCACCATAAACTGACAGTAGGGACAATGAAACAAGATAAATTCCTTGCAATGGTATCTGGTCTTTAGGAAAATGTCCCCTGTTCAGTCCTACTTCTAATAATTTAGAAATTGTAGAGAGACAGAGACCGAACTAAAGCAGATCTGTCAGCATTTCACAATGCTACAGATGTCAAATTCACCTCAACATATTTTGTTATCTACTGGAATTATATTAATGTCTGCCTTTGCCAAAATGCAGATTTTTTTGTAATTCACTTCCATGCAGATTCAGCAAAATGGTGGCATCTGGATGCTCATTTTCTGAACCGTAAAGGGTCATTATGAAGGTTTAAATAATAAAAGACGGATCATTATACTAATTGTACAGCTCATCTTTCTGGCCCCTCAGTACGTTTCATCAATCATCTGGACCTTGTTGCATCTTCTGATCACTCGCGCTCACACTGAAATCTGCAGGAACGTTTCTGCACATGCGTAAATAAGGTCATGGTTCATGTCTTCATAATACCGTCACTACAGCACGAGCAACGGTAGTCAGAAGATGTGTGGAGGAACAATCAGGTTATGGTGAGGACCACAGAGGGCAGAAACGTGAGTGGTAATGTGAGTATAAAGGTTTTTTTATGTTTATTGTGCTGAAGTCAGGAGAGATCCCAGAACATAAGGGACATTAAAACTTATGTAGAATAACTTCCCTTATACCTATATAATCCTATCTTAGTTCTTACATTAATAAAGCATTTTATAAGTCATCTGACACCAAGAATATTTCAGATGACCCAAATTCTCCACAAAATAAGAAGTAAATGTCATACATCAGTAAAATCATACTAAAGCGCTGTGGAATTAATGCCGCTATATAAGTGAGCAAAATAAATAAATTAAGGGGTTATTGATAGCGTTGATTTTTTACGATTTTTTAATAAATTCTCTGATTATCATAAAATGTATATTCTCTGAGAAATTGTCTAATATCATTACTGCTCCAATATTCCAGGAGAAAAGTTCTCTTTTATTGTTTCACATATATACAACGCAAGAATATAAAAACGGTTTAAAAGTTAAGCACCATTTTAAATTGATAAATTTGGAAAATTTTCTAAAATGTTGGTTCAGTCTCCAAAGTGATTTAAAAAATAGTGAAAATATTGGATCTCCTTTATTTATAGTATGGTAAAGAAAAATGCTGAAAGAAGTAAAACCAAGCCCCAGACTTATAGGTCAGATATAAGACAAAATGGGGCTGCTTTTCTTTCCCCTCTCGCCCATTAATTTTATTTGCTATTGAATTTCCTGTTAATCAGACCAGGCAGGATTGCCAGCCATAGACCAAGGACAATACATCGTTTCAACATCTACTGGTCGTCATGTTATAAATTCCTGGTATCAGAAGCAGCTCTATTGAGAGACCTTTGATAAAGATTTATTAAATGTATTAAGTTGCTTTAGTTGGGAAAGATCATCTACATACCCTATTGGGAAAAAAATATAGGTTAAAAAAAAGGAAATATCAAAAAATACAGCTGTATTGTAGTATATAGAAAGAACGATCAGACAATCAAAAATTCAAAAATTGTTTCAACTACACCCATTTACAATAATGAAAAAAAAAATGCTAACTCCATGCACACAAAAAGTACTAATTTGCCAAAGTGTGAAGTTGGTTAACCCATATGGTGAATGCAACACTAAATAATAATAAATGGTGTACTCATCGCCCACATGTAATGCAAAAAAAAGCTGATACAAGATAAAAATGCTACTTTGCATTGCCATGTTACCACACATAGAATTTCCCCCCCCCATTTTTCTGTAAATTATTTGAAAGATTGAATGATGCTCTTCAAAAACTCAAGACCTCATACATGAGAATGTAAAAATGAAAAAGCTATGATTCTTGAAAAAAAGGGAAGGACAAAATGATAGTAAAAATGAAAATTGGCCGTGGTGGGAAGGGGTTATGATTAAAATTTGAATAGAACAAAATATGTAAAAAGGGAATCTAAAAAATTTTAAGTAATGATTTTATAAAATTGGTTGTAGCCTAGAAAAAGAATAAGAGGCTGAAACTGCACTTGTATGAAAGTGTCAAAGTTTCTACGCTAATATGTTTGGAAAAGACAAGTGACGTTTTGCAAAAATAAGAGATGGGTTTCTGTGTGAGTGGCAGATGAGGCAAGGACTGGACGGTGATGGCGGGGATCCAGAGAGGTGACTGCATTCAATTTTTTTTACCCTTTTTAAACCTTTTGATAGTCAGTGGCCATGATTTTGATGAGTCTGCGAGAAAGCGAATTACAAATAAATAACTACATTTTGGCGAATGCAGATCTTTGTAAAATTCAGTTCAGTATGAATACATGTTTCTCATGTGGGGAAATCCCAAAGTATAACGAGGGACCTAAAAAGCAAAAAAAAAAAAAAACACAGATTTGACCCCTTCACCACCTTGGGTTTATCAATTTTCATTTTTTTTGCTCCCCCTCTTCCCAGAGCCATAACTTTTTTACTTTTCCATCAATATGGCCATATGAGGGCTTGTTTTTTGTGAGGCACATTGTGCTTTCAAGGTCATTACAAGTTTGAAGATAAAAACCAACCTACACATGTTTGGTATGTAGTGAAAAAAAAAATTTTAAACAAAAAAAAGTCGCCATTTTCCGAGACCCGTAACGTCTCAATTTTCATGCATCTGGGGCGAGGTGAAGGCTTATCTTTTGCATGCCGAGCTGACGTTTTCATTGATACCATTTTGGGGTAGATACAATCTTTTTATCTCCAGTTATTGCAAGGTTGTGGCGACCATGAAAAATGTAATTCGAATGTTTTGATTTTTTTCTTATTAACTGTTTACCGATCAGATTAATTATTTTTATATATTGGTGGATTGTGATCTCGATGATTCTAAATATGTGTATTTATTTTTTGTTTTGTTTTGAATTGGCCAAAACGTTTATTTAATTTCTTTAACTTTTCACTTGCTTCAATTGTCTCCATGGGAGACTACAAGCTGCGATCATCTAATCGCCTATGCAACACAGAGCAGCTCCAGCTCTGCTATGTGCAACAAAAGTGCTCATCTACCACTGGCCACTGAGGGGCACTCATAGCAGTCTGGCAATGACAACCACAGGATCTCCTGCAGAACCAGGGTTGTCATGCCAACCCATCAGTGTCCCGCGGTCTCGTAATGAGCGAGTCTAGTGACGTTTTTCCGGTGTGGCCATGTTTAATGCCGCTGTTGAAGTTTGACAGCGGCATTTAACATGTTTACAGCTGTGGGTGGATCAGCTGTCATGTTCCAGGAAAGATGCAGGTTCACCGTCAAAGCGTGCATCAAAGAGAGGGAGACGACCTTGGACGTACCTATATGTCCAAGGTCGTAAAGAATTAAATTCATTGTTCTAGCTCCCGGCCATGGAGTTTCTGCATCTGCTTAAATTAAAGAATCCTGCACATCAGTAACAGTTCAAACAATTAATACGTTTCAAAGAACTTTAGGCTCAAAATACATCTAGATTCCCGGTTACACATCAGCTTACAAAACATTCCAAACACGTCTGCAGGATGGTGACTTTAGTTGAAAATACTAAAACATAACTTTTATAAGTCTGATATATAACAGGCAAACAACAAATAATGTAACATAGTAGCAAATTATAGATGATAAAAGATTAATTGATCTTCTTTCCCGGATCACCACAGAGACAAGGAACCAATTACCTGCACACAACAGCATCAGTATACAGCACGGAGCGGGGATGTCATTGTGCTGCGTTGGGACTCTGACATCATGTGCCAGCACGGTGACATCAACGCTGGTGGACTCGTTCATTTACAGACTACTATGAGCGCCATCATACAGTGTGGGGACAGCTCAGGGGTGAATCATAAAGTGTCGGAGCTATAAAACAATTTGGCGGCTACTGTGGGGGCCACCATACAGCGTGAGAGACGCTCAGAGCATTGAGTCTACTGTGGGGGCCATTATAATTTGTTTTGGTGGAGATTTGGGCCCTCCATACTGTGCATAGGGGAGCTATATGTGGGGGGATATTAAGAGATGTTAAATTGGCACTTAAGCATTATTGTAATAGGGGCATTTAGAGTATTGTGATTATCAAACGTGCACATAGGGGCATTTTTACTTTCTAGGGACAAAATGTGAACATTGATCTCTAGGGCACTTGCATAGGACATTACAGTTTTCTAGGGGGCAATTTAACCATCTAAAAGGGCACAGAGGAGGCATTTTACTTTGTAAAGGTCCCAGTGGTGAGAATTACCATGTGAGGCGGTAAGAGGAGCACAGTTTTTCCACCACACAGAAAATGCAGTAGTAGGGACTAGAGATGAGCGGTGTTCGACTAGAACTGTTCGCCAATCTCAAATTCGAGCTGTTTTGGGCGGTGTTCGAGTTGTTCGACGAACCCGAACGATTTGCAAAAAATTCGGCTGTTCGAGGTTATGTTCGATAACTGTTCGTGCACCAAAAGCGTGTCCTGCATGTCTGGCGCTATTTAGAGCACCAATCATGCAGGGATTGTCTGCCACTCACTGTAATGCCACAGCCATGGTGGTTGTGGCATTACAGTGATTGCCCAAATCGATGGGAACATTGCCAACAGTGAAACATGAAAAGCCGGCAATTCAGCAGCGGCATACACCTGTACCCGACAATTTAGAACCGAAAGAATAGAGCTTCACACATAGATTAGATAGATATAAACATGTCAGTCACATATATATGAAGTACAGTGACAGTGTTGCTTACTGTACTTGTCATTTAGCGTAAAGGATTTATCAAAAAAAATAATAGTGTTTTCATGCACCGTCTCTTTAAAAAAGCCGGCCGGCAATTCAGCAGCGGTACCCGACAATTTATAACAGACAGAATAGAGCTTCACACATAGATTAGATAGATAGAAACATGTCAGCCACATATATACGAAGTACAGTGACAGTGTTGCTTACTGTACTTGTCATTTAGCGTAAAGGATTTATCAAAAAAAATAATAGTGTTTTCATGCACCGTCTCTTTAAAAAAGCCGGCCGGCAATTCAGCAGCGGTACCCGACAATTTATAACAGACAGAATAGAGCTTCACACATAGATTAGATAGATAGAAACATGTCAGTCACATATATATGAAGTACAGTGATAGTGTTGGTTACTGTACTTGTCATTTAGTATTAAAATAAAGGATTTATTATTAAAAAAATTGGCGTGGGGTTCCCCTTAATTCTAGGCTCTAGCGGAGGTTAAGCAGACGGCTGGGGCAGATGTTTGAAGCCTGGGAAGGGGGTAATACCCACGGAGCTTCCCAGGCTACTAATATCAGCCCCCCGCTGAATACATAGCCTTTACTAGCTATTAAAATGGGGGACCCCCCCAAAAAAATGACGTGGGGTCCCCCCTAATTTAATAGCTAGCAAAGGCTAGGCAGACAGCTGGGGGCTGATATTAATAGCCCAGGAAGGGAGCCATGAATATTGGCCCCCTCCCAGGCTAGAAACACCAGCTGTCAGCCGCCCCAGAAATGGCGCATTCATAGGATGCGCCAATTCTGGCACTTAGCCTCGCTCTTCCACGCTGCCCTGGTGCGGTGGCAGGGGGTTATAGGGTTGGGGTTGATGTCAGCTTATAATGCCAGCTGACATCAAGCCCAGGTTAGTAATGGAGAGGCGTCTATAAGACACCCCCATTACTAACCCCATAGTCAAAGTTAAAAAAAACACAAACACCCAGAATAAAGTCCTTTAATTGAAATAAAGACACAATCCTTTATTGTTCTAAATTAAACCATACTTACCGTCACGCCCATTCCAGCTGAAGCCAACGATCTCCTGCAATAAAAGAAAAATAATAAAGCAACCTCATCCTTACCTTTCCATGGTTCCCACGACAGCTTCAGCTCTGCTACATCGAGATGACAGGCTGGACCGCAGCAGAACGCTGCCATCCAGCCTCTCATCCCGCAGACACTGAGAAGCGCAGGCTTGCTTGCGCTGCTCAGCGTCTCTCTGTGACGACATCCAGATGAGCCGAGTTCATGTCCAATGAACTCGGCTCACCTCATGCACGTCACTGACAGCGTGGGAAAATTCTCACGCTGAAGCGGTGAGTGCAGGAGAATTCTCCCACGCTTTCAGTGACGTGCATAAGGTGAGCTCATGTCCAATGAACTCAGCTCACCTCCTGCACGTCACTGACAGCGTGGGAGAATTCTCCTGCACTCAGCGCTTCAGCGTGAGAATTCTCCCACGCTGAAGCGCTGAGTGCAGGAGAATTTTCCCACGCTGTCAGTGACGTGCATAAGGTGAGCTCATGTCCAATGAACTCAGCTCACCTCCTGCACGTCACTGACAGCGTGGGAGAATTCTCCTGCACTCAGCGCTTCAGTGTGAGAATTCTCCCACGCTGAAGCGCTGAGTGCAGGAGAATTTTCCCATGCTGTCAGTGACGTGCATGAGGTGAGCCGAGTTCATTGGACATTAACTCGGCTCATCTGGATGCCCTCACAGAGAGACACTGTGGAGCGCAAGTAAGCCTGCGCTTCTCAGTGTCTGCGGGATGACAGGCTGGATGGCAGCGTTCTGCTGCGGTCCAGCCTGTCATCTCGATGTAGCAGAGCTGAAGCTGTCATGGGAACCATGGAAAGGTAAGGATGATGTTGCTTTATTATTTTTCTTTTATTTCAGGAGATCGTTGGCTTCAGCTGGAATGGGCGTGATGGTAAGTATGGTTTAATTTAGAACAATAAAGAATTGTGTGTTTATTTCAATTAAAGGACTTTTTTCTGGGTGTTGTGTTTTTTTTAAATACTTTACTAGAAATTCATGGTGGTCATGTCTAATATTGGCGTGACCCCATGAATTTCGGGCTTAGGGCCAGCTGATAATGCCAAGCTGGCCCTAACCCCTTTATTACCCAGTGAGCCACCGCATCAGGGCCCTGGATGAGTTGGGTACAGCGCCAGAAGATGGCGCTTCTATGAACGCGCCATTTTCCGGGGTGGCTGCGGACTGCAATTTGCAGCGGGGGTGGCCCAGAAAGCTTGGGCCTCCCTGCGCTGCGGATTCCAGCCCCCAGCTGCCTAGTTGTACCTGGCTGGACACAAAAACAGGGCGAAGCCCCACGTCAATTTTCTTTAAATTATTTCATGAAATAATTAAGAAAAAAAGGGCTTCCCTATATTGTTGTGTCCGGCCAGGTACAAATAGGCAGCTGGTGGTTGGGGGCAGCCCGTTCCTGCCTGCTGTACCTGGCTGGACACAAATATAGTGCGAAGCCCCACGTCAATTTTTTTTTAATTATTTCATGAATTTCCTGAAATAATTTAAAAAAATTGAAGTGGGGCTTCGCACTATATTTGTGTCCAGCCAGGTACAGCAGGCAGGAACGGGCTGCCCCCATCCACCAGCTGCCTATTTGTACCTGGCCGGACACAACAATATAGGGAAGCCCTTTTTTTCTTAATTATTTAATGAATTTCATGAAATAATTAAAAAAAATTGAAGTGGGGCTCCGCACTATATTTGTGTCCAGCCAGGTACAGCAGGCAGGAACGGGCTGCCCCCATCCACCAGCTGCCTATTTGTACCTGGCCGGACACAACAATATAGGGAAGCCCTTTTTTTCTTATTTCATGAATTTCATGAAATAATTTAAAAAAAAGTACTTGGGGCTTCGCCCTATTTTTGTGTCCAGCCAGGTACAACTAGGCAGCTGGGGGCTGGAATCTGCAGCGCAGGGAGGCCCAAGCTTTCTGGGCCCCCCCCCCTCTACAAATTGCAGTCCGCAGCCACCCCGGAAAATGGCGCGTTCATAGAAGCGCCATCTTCTGGCGCTGTACCCAACTCATCCAGGGCCCTGGTGCGGTGGCTCACTGGGTAATAAAGGGGTTAGGGCCAGCTTGGTATTATCAGCTGGCCCCAAGCCCAAAATTCATGGGGTCACAACAGTATTAGACATGACCACCATGAATTTCTAGTAAAGTATTTAAAAAAAACACAAACACCCAGAAAAAAGTCCTTTAATTGAAATAAAGACACAATTCTTTATTGTTCTAAATTAAACCATACTTACCATCACACCCATTCCAGCTGAAGCCAACGATCTCCTGCAATAAAAGAAAAATAATAAACCAACCTCATCCTTACCTTTCCATGGTTCCCACGACAGCTTCAGCTCTGCTACATCGAGATGACTGGCTGGACCGCAGCAGAACGCTGCCATCCAGCCTGTCATGCCGCAGACACTGAGAAGAGCAGGCATGCTTGCGCTCCTCACTGTCGCGCTGTGACGGCATAAAGATGAGCCGAGGTCATGTCCAATGAACTCGGCTCACCTCATGCACGTCACTGACAGCGTGGGAAAATTCTCACGCTGAAGTGCTGAGTGCAGGAGAATTCTCCCACGCTGTCAGTGATGTGCATGAGGTGAGCTCATGTCCAATGAACTCAGCTCACCTCCTGCACGTCACTGACAGCGTGGGAAAATTCTCCTGCAATCAGCGCTTCAGCGTGAGAATTTTCCCACGCTGTCAGTGACGTGCATGAGGTGAGCCGAGATCATTGGACATGAACTCGGCTCATCTGTATGTCGTCACAGAGAGACGCTGAGCAGCGCAAGCAAGCCTGCGCTTCTCAGTGTCTGCGGGATGACAGGCTGGATGGCAGCGTTCTGCTGCGGTCCAGCCTGTCATCTCGATGTAGCAGAGCTGAAGCTGTCGTGGGAACCATGGAAAGGTAAGGATGAGGTTGCTTTATTATTTTTCTTTTATTGCAGGAGATCGTTGGCTTCAGCTGGAATGGGCGTGATGGTAAGTATGGTTTAATTTAGAACAATAAAGGATTGTGTCTTTATTTCAATTAAAGGACTTTATTCTGGGTGTTTGTGTTTTTTTTAACTTTGACTATGGGGTTAGTAATGGGGGTGTCTTATAGACGCCTCTCCATTACTAACCTGGGCTTGATGTCAGCTGGCATTATAAGCTGACATCAACCCCAACCCTATTACCCCCTGCCACCGCACCAGGGCAGCGTGGAAGAGCGAGGCTAAGTTCCAGAATTCGCGCATCCTATGAATGCGCCATTTCTGGGGCGGCTGACGGCTGGTGTTTCTAGCCTGGGAGGGGGCCAATATTCATGGCTCCCTTCCTGGGCTATTAATATCAGCCCCCAGCTGTCTGCCTAGCCTTTGCTAGCTATTAAATTAGGGGGGACCCCACGTCATTTTTTTGGGGGGGTCCCCCATTTTAATACCTAGTAAAGGCTATGTATTCAGCTGGGGGCTGATATTAGTAGCCTGGGAAGCTCCGTGGGTATTACCCACTTCCCAGGCTTCAAACATCTGCCCCAGCCGTCTGCTTAACCTCCGCTAGAGCCTAAAATTAAGGGGAACCCCACGCCAATTTTTTTAATAATAAATCCTTTATTTTAATACTAAATGACAAGTACAGTAACCAACACTATCACTGTACTTCATATATATGTGACTGACATGTTTCTATCTATCTAATCTATGTGTGATGCTCTATCTTTCTGTTCTAAATTGTCGGGTACCGCTGCTGAATTGCCGGCCGGCTTTTTTAAAGAGACAGTGCATGAAAACACTAATATTTTTTTTAATAAATCCTTTACACTAAATGACAAGTGCAGTAAGCAACACTATCACTGTACTTATTATATATGTGACTGACATGTTTCTATCTATCTAATCTATGTGTGATGCTCTATTCCTTCTTGTCTAAATTGTCGGGTACCGGTGTATGCCGCTGCTGAATTTGCCGGCCGGCTTTTTTAAAGAGAGTGTCTTCTGAGCAGTTTGTCAGCTTTTGGACACCTTTGCAGGTGTTTTCTATGTGTTTCTATGTGTTTTTGTTTGCCTGCCATTGGTTTTAACGGTGTTCGACGGTGTTCTAAGGTGTTCGACGAACAGTTCGACGAACAGTTCCTCGAACATCCCGGTGTTCGACGAACCGAACCGAACCCGAACACTACGGGGGTGGCTCAACACTAGTAGGGACACATGCGCCAACTGCAGTTCAGTGTTGGGGCATCAGCAGGAAGAGGGGTTTGTGAAGGTTGGGAATAGATGGGGGCTAGAAATGTGAGATGTCAAATGTGTCTGTTGTATTAACTGCAGATGAGTCTTGGCTGTAAGAAGTTGTCATATCGGTCTGGGCCAGATGAAAGAGTGAATGACTCCATCAGAAAGGACATCATCTGTAAGTCACTCTAAGGGCTCATATCCATATGTGTGAAAAAAAAATGTTCTGATATCTGGATCGAAAAATCGGACTAGCAACTGTCATGCAATTTTCATGAGAGGACAAAGCGATTTTTCATCCCTAGTGTCCGTATGACATCGGTATGCAATGCAGTTTTATTCTCTGCAACTATTATTCTACAATCATTTACAGAGTTCTATGCTACAGAAGGGTAATGTATCCGTAAAAATCGGATGGCACATGGATGGTCCGTATGCCATCCGTTTTTTTTTCTTGCACGCATTGATATGCATTGGCGAGGCTCGTCCGAGATAGGCGGCAATACGCAGCATGCTGCAATTTTTTTCTCATTCCAATTTCAGCTGAGAAAAAAATAATTGCAAGATGAGATGTAACCCATTGAATAACATTGGTCAGAGTGCAATCCGATTTTTTATTGGATTTCACTCGTCCGTTTTTATCGCATAGGAGTATGAGCCCTTAATTATCACATATGTTCTGCAGGGCTTGCATCTACCACTCTATGGTGGAACTAATTCATCATTGTACATACTGAAGATTTATTTTCAGTAGCAGCCCCGTCACATGCTGAGGTTTCCCTATACCCAAATATAGGTTGCACCACCATAGCTGAAATCAGGGTTACCTGAAAGGGCCCCACTCAGATGATTCACCTTCCCTTGAGCTGAACCCCTAGCTGTGCCTTTGGGAGACAATATTCCATTGCAACAGACTTTTTGTTCAGTTTTGTTTACACAGGATGAATAATCACAGAAGTCATAATCATAAACACAAAAGCCGCCGCTTTGTCCTGTCCCCAACTAAACAGAATCAGTCCCGATCTGCTTAGACAAGACTGAGCTAATCCCACCCAAGTCCAACAAAAAAGCAATTCTATAAAGCATTGAGGAGATTTGTTTTGTCTCTTTTCTCAGTCTGAGAAACTAAGGAAATAAGGCAACCCAGTTATATACCACAGCTAGCCAGGGCCACCTCATCAAAAGTTCTAGTATACTACGCTCCTTCAAGTTGTTTTCCTCAACATACACCAAGATCTTGGGAGACACAGATGTGTTACCATATCCTGCAGCTCTGGACTTGTCTTCCATCGAACAGATCTGGGACATCAATGATTTCACAGGCGATGCCAGCAGCAAATCTTGATCATTTACCGTATTGCATTCATCGCAGCAGAACATTCCTCAGACAGCCGAAATAGTAAAGGGTGAAGAAAAATGCAAGATATAGCAAGGCCCACACCCCCTCCCATAAAAAAAAAATATATATATTTTTTTTATTATTAAAGAGTTAGGACATGATTAAAAGCTGTATCTTATCATGACTTAAAAAAATGTGACACCATACTGCTATGTCAAGTAGAAAATAACCATAAAGTCAAATCTGAACCAAGGTGTCCACAGTCCAGGGGGACGGTCAGATGTTAAATAAATCATGGTAGTGATGATTAGAGCACAAAATGATGTGTGTGGTCTGGTGTCCACAAACAAAATAAATGGTCAGAGGTTAATAGACCAATAAACAGCCATAAGTTAAGTGCAGTATTGCTCCATCAGGGACGGGTAGTGACTATACAAGAAGATGTTCCCCATAAATACCTCATATAACAGCCGGGGTGTAGACAGCTGTCCAGTCACATTAGCAAGTTCTGTTCAGCACGTATGCACAGGAGCCGACACCCCATTAGAGCTTCAGAGAGGTGAAGATGAGGCTTGGAAGGCAAGTTTGATATGTTCAAGCCATTATAATTCCTCAGACAAGCATTAACGACTTAGGCCAAGTTCACACATTCAGTCTTTGCTCAGTATTTTACATCAGTATTTGTAAGCCAAAACAAGGTGAGGAACAATCAGAGGAAGTATAATAGAAACACCTCACTACTTCTGCATTTTTCACCCACTCCTGGTTTTGGCTTACAAATACTGATGTAAAATACTGAGCAAATACTGATAGTGTGAACATATCCTTAGCAACATAAGATGTACTGTTATGTCATATGCTATCTTCCTGACTTTGATATGGACTTGCCAAACATCTTTCCCAGCAGATTATGACTGTGATATTCACCATCATCTGCCTCTAAGGCCACGTTCACATGTTTAGTATTTGGTCAGTATTTCACATCAGTATTTGCAAGCCCAATCCAGGAGTGGGTGAAAAATGCAGAGTTGGTGATATGTTTCTATTATACTTTTCCTCTGATTGTTCCACTCCTGATTTTAAAGACTAATGTGAAAATCTGACCAAATACTGCTGTGTGAACTTAGCCTTACAGTCGGAATGAAACCTGGCTCTGCCTGTGGCTGTCAACCAGTTAAATGCTGCTGTCAATTTCTGAAAGTGGCAATAATAGCGCACCAGTATGGGGATGCTACATTGTATGTGCCTGTGATGTGATCGCGAGGCATGGATGGCTTGCTATGACAGATGGGATCTGTTGAAGACCAACGTGTCTGTCATTATGGAGCTCCTTTGAAGCCTAGCCTGTGGTATTGCTGCATATATTACAAGAAATCAGAAGATCACAGATTCAAATCCACTTAAAGGACAAAAACATAGTGAAAAGTAAAGAAAAAAAAAGTTTTAATAAATATGAAACAAAAAAAAGTCAATAAAATTTCAAATCACTCTCCTTTTCCACCATTAAAAATGAAGCTAATAGAAAAATAATTAACAAAATACACATCTGTAGAGGGACGCATCCAAAAAAGTGTGATCCATCGAAATATAAAAGTCATTAACCAGATCGGTTAAACACTGTAAACAGAACAAAATTAAAAACTCCAATATCGAGGGTTTTTTTTTGGTCGCTGCAATATCACAGAAAAATTCACTAAGAAGAGATAAAAATTCCAAGTTCATTCCAAAATGGCATCAATAAAAAGGATATCTCACCCCACAAAAAATAAGCAGCTGCACCTCTCCATTCACTAAAAATGAAAACGTTTTCATACTCTAGAAATGACGACACAAACAAATATAGATTTTTTGCAAAGTTCCGATTTTTTTTTCACCACTAAATTTAAAAAAATATTGGACAAGTTTGGTATTGATGCAATTGTTCTGATGAGGAGAATCAAACTGCTATGTCACTTCCACCACACAATGTAGGCTGCAAAAGCCATTAAAAAAAAACAATATCAGAGTTGCGTTTTTTTTTACAATTTCACCTCACTTGGAATTTTTTTCTGTTTTCCAGTACACTATGTGGTAAAATGAATGGTGACATTCAAAAGTACAACTTGTCCCACCAAAAAGAAGTCTTCATAAGTCTATGTGGACGACAAAATAAAAAAGTTATAGCTCTTGGAAGAAGAAGAGGAAAAAACAAAAATGAAAAAACAAAAATTGGTCATGTCTGTGAGGGCTTAACAAACTCAGTGATGGCAGCCGCGGCTGTAAGTGTTGGGATTTCTGCATTAGTCTCATTCTCCGGACTGAATAAATATTGATGTTTTGAAAATTCTGATTTCCATAATTCCAGAACTTTTCTTTTCTGGTGTTTCAGTGTTAAAGTTGTCCAGTTCCTCCTATGAAAATGAAGCAAATGTGAACAGGTGCAAACTGCTGTGACTGCATTATGTAAAAATAAAAAAATACAGCAACACAATGAACCCAATTCATCATAGACCAGTGATATTCATATCAGTTTTGACGAGAGGGCATGCTGGAGTCAGAAGCTCCTGTTTTATGAACAAGTGTATGACTCTTCTTGAATCTGGAGTGTCTGACCAATGGCGAGCAACTTCATACGTGACCCCAGAAATCTCACTTCAGTAAGGGACTGGGGTGAGATTTTGATGTACGAAGTGCCGCAACTTGTCGTGAATTAAGACTAGCTGTGGTGTCATGCCCCCACTGCGCGTCCCCAGCCCAGCTCCACCCATTTTAGAAAAGCTGTGGGAAACTGATGGGGAAATGCCAAAAGTTGGGCAAAATCAAGGCATCACCTACATATTGCAACTATTCAAAGCTTTTATGCCAAAAAAGTTTTGTTGAGTTGGGCCCATTGTGTACTGCAAATTTTGTGTAAACTTTGAATTCATTGATTCATTTAAATGACATTAATGTCAAATAAACTAAACTTATAACATTGACTACCAACCACAACAAGGCGGCCTTTTCTTAATGAACACTTAACCAACCTTTAAGGGTGGCTTAAAAAAATTAAAGTCTCGGGTGGCAGTCACTGTTTAAAGGTTTGTGCCATGCAATCTTTGTGAGTCAGTCATAGAGTTAGCCCCTTCATGATGAAGCCAATTTTTTCTACTTTTGCATTTTTGTTTTTTCCGTCAACTTCTTTCTTTATTTTTCTGTCCACATAGACATATGGTGACTTGATTTTTTGCCGGACTAGTTGTACTTTTGAGTGACATCATTCATTTTACCATGTAGTGAACTGGAATCAAGATAAAAAAAAATTCAAAGTGAGGAGAAATAGCGAAAAAAACAAAATTCTGACTGTGCATTTGCACTTTACAAATATATCTCTATAGATTATCCTTAATGACTAGAGCTATTATTGCTGCTCTGCTTCCTATTTTTAACTATAGGTTATTTTATCGTGTCTTGTTGTTTTGTGCTTTTTAACTATTTCTGTCTTATTTTTGTGTCAAATAAAATTATGCTATTAATTCAAAACATTTATTTTAATTTATTATTTGTTCAAGTAGTATTTTCTTTTTTATGTTATGCATTACCTGCTTGAATAGTGCTTTACGGTGCACATACTTATATTGTTACGTCTTAATGTTATTTTCCTTCTTACCTAGGTGCAATGACAAGCACAGAGGTCTCCAATAGACCTCCAGCTGTCATACCAACCCATCAGCGACCTGCAAACATGTCACTGGCACGCCGATGGGCACATGGAATGATGAGCCCACTTGCCAGCGTGTGGTAAATGCCACCATCAGAGATTGGCAGCAGCATTTAACAGATTAACAATCGCAGGTGGAGCTATGTGACAACCTTTATAAATTATCCAGGACTTTCTGGGTATCCCGTGAGCCCATTCCATACACCCACTTCGGCCATACATATACAGTGCATGTCTTGAAGGGGTTAAATTATGTTTTTCTTGGCTTCGATGTAAATATTTTTATGCCAATAATGACAAAAGTATTCTCGGAGTTATACCTTTTTTGGCTAACCAGAAATAAATATATATGCAAGCTTTCAGAGCACAGATGTTCCTTCGACAGGCAAGATTGCAAAAGAATTCATAAGACAAAAGACACAACATTTGAGAGATGTTACAACAAGACATTTGTTCATGAGGTGTAAGTTATGATGCCTCCTACTGATAAGTTAGGAGGATAATGTTTTCCCACAGGTGTGTCCAGTTCACCTGTGAGAAAACATTTCTCTGGCCGGGGACACAGTATGAAAGATCTAAAAATTTGTATACTAAAAGGTGACTTCAAGATCAACAAAAAATGAAAAATTTGGGAATTTGGCATCAGAGACTGTACACCATAGTGCAGAAAACTCAGTCTATTGTGTAACAATTAAAGTATTGTTCCAATTTGCTGGCTTAAGCGAATTCCTAAAAATATGACATGAATACAGAGGATAGCTGGTAGAACAAGCCTAAGAGCATCACAGTCAATGGAGTAAGAGGTGGACACTTACAGTATGTGTTTTTGTGCTTTTATGAAGTTATGAAATGTTGTAGATGTTGTGATGACAAGGGCCTGAAGCATATGGGTGGAGAGAAACTCTTCATGTGAAATGATGCCATAAAATAAAGCATTATAGAGAAACCAGGGAAGTAGCCTGTAGAGTTAAGATCCTAGGCTGGGAATGATTGACAAGTCTGAAGAACCTGCATAAACAAGGACAGACACCTGGAGAGATCAGAAATAGTGCACAGTTGTGGAACCGTTCTTCTGTCGTGAAACATTTAAAGTAAAAATGCCTCCATATTGGATGTCTGTAAATGACGACACAATGCCTGGTTTATCATCTGCAGCTAGTGCATACTCAGGACACACTTCAGAGGACATACTGACATTTGACATAATGCCCCCCTCCCACCTCTTAAACATAAATCATGTGGGAATCTTGTAATTTTGGGGATGTTCCCAGGTCCATTACATATAATTATTATAATAATCACAGAGTTGAGGATTCATCTCAGGATCTTTATTACATGGAAAAGATTCACATTTATTACAAAAAATAAATAAAAGTAAGTGTAAGGGTAATTTTTTTTCTATATAATTCTCAGTCTCTAAATTCTGTAGCCTGCAGCATCTAAAACCACGGCCGATACCGTGGGTCATTTGAGGGGTTGCTGAAAAGACGAGCCCTCCATGGGGGAAACCAGAGTGGAGCCCAGGTCCTAAAAACGGCAGTTGATGCCTGAAAATACAAGAACAGCAAGGGATAATTCAATAAAATTTAATTTTTCGTGCGTCCAAGAGTCCCCACGTGTCAGTCTTATGGTCATGTACCCTTAGTGCAAGTGTCATAGTCCTATACCCCAAGTGTCAGTAAATGTCAAGGATTTTTTTACCTGATCTGGTCCCGCATTATTCCGTATTTGCTCCACTGGAGGATTGGGAGCTTCATCAATTCCACTATCTCCATCATCACTAAGCCTTGGTGATGATGATGGTGATGAGATGGTATCTTCGACGTCTTCAGGAACCTGAATGGCGCAGTCAACCATATATGAACAGGAAGCTTCTTGTTGATCCTCTTCTGGTCCTACAGAAACATCTTTTCCTCTAGGGGATCTCGGATCAAATGTTGCAACAGTGTATGGGAAATTTTCTTCCCCCAACCTGTCCAAAGATAAATCAATAAGATATGGTTATCAGTCCTGGGAATCATTGGAACCAAATCTTCTGAATATTATACACAGAGCAACTACTCACCGGCAAGATACTTCAAAGGGGTCAATCCACAAGGTGAATTCCTTGGGCAGTGCTAGGTCATAATATCTTATTTGACTTAGAGCACAAGCCTCTAGAATGCTTTCATCCTTGTCCTGGCCATTGATTCGGATACACCTAAAAGACAAAAATGAGCCATTAGAGATAAGATGTCGTTAGCACAACATAGGGAATTTCTAGAACGTCTGAAAGACCAATATGGAAATTTTCTGGGCATATCTGGTGATGCCACTGATGACTTACCTGTAGGCTTGTCCTTTCATAGGGGTCTCTGGATACCAGTGCCCAGTGTATTTTTTACATAGTATTTCTGTCAAATGCTCCCCAAATATGTCCATTTTGGCCGAATCCAATTTTTGGAATCTGTTGCCCACAGTTTTTATGTAGTCCACTCCGGTCAACAGTTCCTGCCTCATTGCTACTGGAATAGAATTCATTGCAGCCATTTTATCTGAGAAGAAAAAAGAGAAATATCACTTTTATAGACATGTTGTTTATAATATGTACATTTTTATTTATACTGTTGATTGGTGTAGGTGTCAGAGGTAGAATTTCAGCCACAAGATATTTATAGGGAAAGTACAATATCAATAGATTACAAAACACCCTCTAACCAGCTTATTGATGATGAGATGTAATAGGTGAAGTTAACAAGTTTCATTTTATAGTATATTTGTCAAAGTAACATTTAAAGTTGGTGTTTTCTGGAGTTAAACCATTGCAGTAGCCAAGTGTCCTGATAAATGATATTGGGAAGCAGATGGGTTGTCATGGCAGAAAGAGGGGCTACTGGAGGCCAACATGGCTGCCATCCCCTCTGAAGATCAGCCACGGACTGAGCTACATAAGAAATTTGCATTACTTCCCTGTTTTGCCAATTCACTATAAAGGCTTTAAAAATGTTTGCTATTTCCATGTACACAAAAAGATTGATTAGACAAAGTATAAAGTTATTACCCAAATATTGCAATCCAATTTTGTGTCCCCACAAAGAACCAAAATACGTAACATCCATCCAAAAAAGAAATGTGTGCCAGGAACAAAATAATAAACAAATGAGTATTGTTAAAAAGTATTAAACTTTGTTAAATCTAATTTTAAAGCAACATACATGTAGAAACACTGGATACATATAAAATTTTGGTGGGTGAGCTATTATGGGGAACCCTTACCTATGGTTAAAGATAGACTAGTAGACAAAATGAATTTGTAAATCAGAATTAATTATTTACAAACATATTTTCTCTACATGTCTATATTTAACCATATGTAGGGGTTTCCCCATAATATCCCACCCACCAAATTTTAATATGTATCCAGTGTTTATACAGGTATATTGTTTTTAAATTAGATTTAAAAAAAATAATACTATTTGTTAATAATACTCATTTGTTTATTATCTTCTTATGCTATTTTTTTCCTGGCACACCTCTTTTTTAGATGTTAATGTATAATTATTTAACACATAAATGGCATGAAGGAAAAAAATGTCATTATGGTGTCCTCACTTTCCCCGAGAAATGGTAAAGAAACAGATGAAAACATTGGAGGTTGGCCAAAATGGTATAAATGGAGGGAACAAAAGTATCAGCTTACCACTACAAAAACAAGCCATCCAACAACTCCATTGACCAAAAAAATACAAAAGGTGAAAACGCACTATGGCTATTGTAAAAAAAATGATAAAATTGCATTTTTGCCTTTCTGTGTTACCACACCTGATTTTTCCCCCTTTTCTCTGTACATTGATAAATTGAATGGTGCCCTAAAATAAAACAACTCTGCCCATAAAACAAACTTCATACTCCACTTTCAAAAATTGAAGGTGCAACAATGAAAATTGACCTTGACAAGAAGGGGCTATTATTATAATGAAAAAAAGAAGCCAGAGAGTTACAAGGTGCTTCATAAGAAGAACTGGAGGCTAACTGCACTTGTATCAAAGACTTAACAATTTTTTATCTAATATGATTAGAAAAAGTAAAAATTTGTTAAAAAATGCAAAAGTGAGTGTCAAGGAAGCGTCTTACTGGAAGAGAGTTTGCTAGCGTTATTACAGGTTGGGGGCATCTGGAGTCTATGAGCCCCATGTATAAAAAGGGTCTCAAAAGAAAAAAACATTGATGCGCTCAGCAATTGATCTACTCCTGTAACATAATATACCAGTAAGATCGGATATCAGGGTGGTCAGTCCATGAGACATTTCTATATCTATATGAAAAAATCTTGTCCATATGGTCATTGTGCACTTACCTTACAGATGAAAGAAGAGAAGGAGCTCAGGGAAAGTCTCTGTGGTGCAGGATGTGGAGTAGCAGGAGGGTCTTCACTAGGAGATATGTGAGGGCAGAGAGGAGACCCTGCTTTATATCAGTGTAGACTGGGAGGGGTCACTTGATTTCTGCCTTTGTTTCCAACATTGTAGGTATCAGGTGGTGTAAATCTAATTTACATAACACAAGTCATTGAGTAAGTTAAAAAAAAACAAAGGAAAGCAGAAGTAATGTCTCCCCTGCCCCCCACCCAAAAAAAATATATATATTTTTTTTATCTACAGTATTTAGTATATTTTGTATTTAATTCATGTTTAATCATTTTATTGTATTTTTATTTGTCTATGTAATTGTTTGTAATATATTGATCAGTCTATGTATCTACATATCTATTTTCTATATTTTTTATATTTTACAATTTATTATCTATATTTTAATATATTTATATCATTTATTTATTTTTTATCAGTTTAGAAAGATCATTATCTAGCTATCATCAATCCATTATCCATCTTTTTATCTTTCTGGGGCAGGGTGCAGACTATTGTGTTTTCTCTCGTCCATGAGAATCGGGTTGACTATGTACATCCCACTCTGATGGAACTCTGATCACAGTTTAATCACAGTTTGATAATATGGTGATCCGATTCTTTTGGAAGTGTAAAAGACGGAGAAAAAATGTCATCAGAATGCAGTCTGATATTTTCCACGGACTTTCTGATTTTAATGACTGAGCTCGATCTGAATATCAGATAAAACTCGGCCATGCTACAATTTTTTTCCCCTGACCATCTCTGTCCAAGGAAAAAAAATCAGACATGTGCAAGGCCCCATAGAATAACATCAGTCCGAGTGTGTTCTGATATTTTGTCGGATCACACTCGGACCAAAAATATGATCATGTGCATGAGACCTAATATCTACTTTCATACTTTATGATATGCATTTTTTTATTATCACTCATCTATTGACCACTTGTAACTTTCTATGTTTCAATGTACTGTATATATACTAGTTATATTTTTGTATCTAACATCTTTCAATCTTTGCACTTTGTTCATTTAATAATAGAGATGAGTGAATAAATTTGAGGGGAATAAGATTCTATTCATTAGTCAAAATGCATACTTTAATTGTTCACTTCCATACGGATTCAGCAAAATGTTAGCAATTGTCCGCCATTGTTTTTACCTCTAAAGCGGAAGCAAAAGTTTAAAAAAGTCCATATGCTGACCTTACAGCTCACTACTTGGTCCCCTCCGCTCCTCATTGCATCTTTCAAACACCAACGATTGGATTGAAAGCTTCAGTCCTCTTAAGTTGGACTGGGACTTCCCGCTCTAAAGATGCCAGGATCTTTCTGCACTTGTGCACTCAAGGTCATGGTGCCCATCGTGACACTCAAAAATTTGTGAGTTTTTTCAGAGCATGAGAGTCCAGGGATTTCAGCCCTGGTGGCAGAGATCAAAACATGAATTGAAAGCCATAGAGGTGGACGGTGAGCAGTGGAGGGTCTGGAGATGTGAGCATTGACATGCGTAAAAGGATTTCTATTTTCATATTAAGTTTATTATAGTCTGGGTATTGGCAAGACCCCATACAATAATAAGTGACATTAAACTTGAGAAGAACATCTCTGCAAATTGAATTTGCCTTAAAAAAAATATATGAACAGGTTAATTCTAATTTTGCCAGATTTACTCATCTCTAATTACTAATATCACATTTAGATAAATACGTGTTCAGTATCTGATTATATCTGTCTGTGGAATATCAGATGTTCATTACTCGCTCAGCTCTTATTTTATCAGTATTTAAATTATATTGTTTTGTAACAAATAGAATTTACTGAATAGATGGAATCTTGTCCATTTTGCTCCTGTGGACTCTTCATAATGATGTAATGCAAACTGCTAACTACTTGGTTAATATGTTAATTCTTAGAATTTCAGGCCCTAAGTTACATAAACACCTTTTCTCTTTGTCTTCTCCAGAAACAAGTCAGGTATTTATGCTTTGGTATGGGCAAAGGTGCCCTTTGTTATTATGTATTGATGTTAAGGAATTTTCTATGAGACACAACAGGCTCCACAAAGGTCTCACCTGTCCAGAGCCTTGAAATCTCATTATGTACTAGTCCAGACTTATTACCATCTCTATGTCAGAGAATCTCCCACCATTGTCAACAACTCAGCATGAAAAGACATGAGCACATACATGGGATCCACCCAAGACAACTGTACACACCCGGCATTTCATATTTAGATGACAAGGAGCATTCACTGGAAAACAATTATATGGAACCTTTGATAGATAAAGAGATGTATGTAAGGAGAATGAGTCTTTATTCCCTCAACTGCTCCTGCATATAGACTTGTAAAATGAGAGTATACCAGGGAAGTGCATGACCATCTCAACAAAATGATGTGCTGGATATGTATGTAGAATAAAAAAAAACACAAGATTATGGAATATATTGAACAAGTCCACATACAAATTTGCACATTGAATATACACTCTGCAACAGCAAAAATGCAATACCGTGAAAGAAAAGTTGGTGATGTTTGAAAATTACAAGATGGACACATGTTACTGATCTGCAAATGATGGAAAAAATTTTAAAAAAACATGTTTAAAACTTCTCGATTCATTCAATGCGGTGTATGAGTACCATGTGCAGAAACCCGTCAAATAAGTCTTGAGAAAGGCTCATTTGAGCCGAAATGTTGCCACGCCATATGGGCTAAATAAAGTCCACCTATATTTTGATAAATATTAGAGTGCTGCCTATCTTTTTTCTTTTCTATTTATGTTAGCAAATCTGGATATTTTGCTTGGGAGGCGTTTTTTGCACCCACCTTACATTTCTCTAACGGTCTGTTCCATTTTTTTATTTTTGATATCTATCTATCTATCTCTATAATTATTTGTATCTATCTATTTCGATAATTTAATGATTTACAAATAGAGATGAGCAGAAAAATTGAGTGGAATTTAATTCTACTTGAATTTTACAAAAATCCCCTTTTGACAAAATGCATTTGTTTTCATTTGCTTCCATGCAGATTCAGTAAAATGACAGCAGCCGCTGATCACCATCGTTTTTAACTGTAATGGGCCATTAAAAGTCTAAAAAATAATAACTGGAAGATAGAGAAATAAAGAAATAATTACTGCTGCAGAATTCAATGGCCAAAGCTTACTTCCCATATACTGTAAGAATATAAAAAAGGTTTAAAAGTAAAGTGAATTTGTAAATTGACAAAGTTGGAAACACTTGAGAAAAATTGTTTCAGTCTCCAAAGTAATTCAAATAAACAGTGAAAATATTTGTGTTACTCTCTGAGTTCTGTAAATCCTCTATTTAAAGTGTGATAAAGAAAAATGGCAAAAGAAATAACTGACTTATAGATCAGAGATAAAACATAAGGGGCCTTCTTTTCTTCTCCCTCTCGCCCATTAGTTTTATTTGCTGTTGAATTTCCAGTTAATCAGGCCTGCAGGATTTCCATCAATAGCCTATGGACAATTCAACCTTTCGAAAACTGCAAAATGTCATATTATAATTCCCGATTCCAGAAGCAACTCTATTGTGAGACAGTAGATCTAGATTTATGCAATTCTTTAATTTTCTTCAGTTGGGAATGGTCATCTTCATACGGCAGTCTCCAGTTCAAGAAATAATCACTATTGCTCTTTATTTCTAGCATAAATGTATGCTTGATTAAAACAATTCTGAAAATTGATCTTCAGATTTTAAATTGTAACCCACTGAGCCTGTGTTAGTTTCCTTTGTGCAAAGAGCTCTGATAGGGGAAGATGCTGCTCCATCTGCGGTCATTATGAATTGTGGTTAATTGTTTTTAGTTTTACAAAATCAGGTGGGCCATACATCACTAACATCCTAAGATTTCTTTTGCAATTTTGCATTTTTTTGAGGCAATAAACAATGACAACATATTACGAATATCAACTTGACCTGGGTTAAAAAGACGTTCCTTTTTCTTCAGACATGTGCATATTGCACAGGTAAATAGGGCCCCTTAAGATACATTTGACATAAGGATTGGGTGCTGCCCCGGTGAATATAGAAAGCATACACTGTAAGGTATATGTGTGCACTAGAAAAGGGGAGTTTCACCAGCTCACCTGAGCAAGATCGTCTTGAAGCACGGATGTGAGGAACTGCTCACAGTGATTCCATAACATGAGAAAAAAGATTTTCAGTTTCTTAAATAGTCCAAAATCCTTTTATTGTAGAAAAAACTTTATAAAATCAGATTCCACAGTCATGATATATAGCCAGGGGAACGCATTTTAAAGGCAGGGCTTGCGTTCTTTGTCAAAACTGTTTTGCACAGGGTATACAAATAGTATATATACAATTGTTCACCAATCAGCATAAAAACTGAAAGTCACATGATACATAGATCCACGTATAAATGTTAAAATAGATTTACAAAATATACACACAAATTTCCATAAAAAAATCGTATGACAAAGAAGATTACGCATGTACAGATGATTTACTCGCTATAATGGAACAATAATTCTCTCCACAAATTCAAGCCATTTGGATGGCAGGTGTTTAGGTGATACATCCAAAATGATTCTCGATCAAGTAACCGTCCTCTGTTGTCTCCACCCAGAGGATTAGAGGTAAGTTTTTCAATTCCAAAGACCTGAAATGAAGATGTCTCTCTATTGTGCTGTTCAATAAATTGTCTGGAGGCACAAGAGATATTATGATTAGTGACATTGTAGATATCACTCAGATGTTCTGCCACTCGTTGTTTTAATTTTCTTATAGTGCATCCGACATGTAACAAATTACAAGTAGTGCATTTTATTATATACACTACATAACTGCTGTTACAGTTCAAATAACCCCTTATATTGTGTGTTTCATTTTGATTGGTGTTGGTAAAAATTTTAGCAATTTTGATATAGCGACAAATACCGCATCTATGGAAACCGCATGCATAAAACCCTTTGCAAATAAGCCATGTATAGCATTTTTGCATATTATTAGAATGACTTGATGATAATAATCCTCCTAGTGTAGTGTTTGTGCTTTTTTTTCAATCACCAAAACTCCAGAGTCAAGAATTTTTGATAGTACAACATCTTCATATAAAATAGGAAGATATTTTAATATTATATTTTTAATTTGATGAAATTGTGCACTATATTTTAAAGAGATTACTGTCCGTTTTTTTCTGATTTTTATCTAACAAGTTGTTATTTTCTATTGGTTTCAATATTCGGCATATCAATTAAATCCACTCTATCTTTTTTTATACTATTTTTTCTGCTCTCTTTAAAGACCAATCTGGATAGCGCCTAGATTTTAATTTATTTTTACACCTGGTGAATTCTTCATCCAATTTATCTCTACTACTACAATTACGTTTAATTCTTGTTAATTCATCTACAGGTATTGCTTTTATAGTATGTTTTGTGTGTCCACCTTTAGTATGTAGAATGGTGTTCCCTGATATGGGCTTTGAAAACGTAGAGGTAATAATTGAATTTCCAGAAATTTCTAATTTTAGATCTAAAAATGATATACAGTTGCGATCAAAAGAATATGTAAATGACAAGTTGAATGTGTTATTTTTTAAGTACTTGATGAATTCTGGTATGGCAGACACATCGATACTCCAGATGAAGATTAAATCATCGATGTATTTGCCATACCAGAAGACACAAAAAAAGAGAGAACCACCGAATGATAGGTCCAATTAGACAAAGGATTTGAATAAATAACCTTTATTAGTGTTGTCGTAAAAAGTGGCACTACATGCAGAAGGAGGGCCGCACTGTAGTATCCAAACACAATGATATACGATATCATAGTAGTTACATTTTGTGCTGCACTAAGAAATGTATACAGAATAATGGGACGACAGATGCATATACATAACAGTATTAATGGATATATATCACATATGATGAAGGTCACCTGAAAGTCCAGTATACATGGCAGATCAATGGCCAGCTAATATAAGTAAAGAAAAAAATGCCATGTATACAATGATAATGACCATTCCTGTGCCAAGTACATCTGGACCACTGGTGATATATGTCAAGAGTGACAACAAACAATCAATCGGTAGATGAATTGCATACCTGTGTACTAAACAGCATAAGTGAGTGGCACCACGCGGCAAACCCCGATGCGCGTTTCGGACACACGTCCATTCGAACACCTGTCCTGACGAAGGACTTGTGTCCGAAACGAGTGTCGGGACATATTGAATCAATTAACAAATATCTCGTGGAAAGAAGAGTTCACGTGGTTAAGTTGTGATGTAGCATTGTTGTACACAAGCATTCCCTATAGTGTTGCATTGCAAGCACTAGATTTTCACCTTAATAAGTACAGTAATTATACTCCAGATCTGATTAATTATATTTTGTCTTGTACACAATATTTGATGACCAACAATTTTTTTATGTATAAACAGGAATTTTATCTTCAATGCAGAGGAGTATCTATGGGATCTAAGTATTCTCCATCTTTGGCAAATATGGTAATGTCCCACTGGGAATATGTTACATTGTATACTTTTGCCAATCCATGGTCCCGTGATGTCTCTGATGTGGCAGACACATCGATGATTTAATCTTCATCTGGAGTGGCGATGTGTTTGCCATACAAGAATTTATCAAGTACTTAAATAATAACACATTTAGCTTGTCATTTACATATACTTTTGATCGCAACTGTATATAATTTTTAGATCTGAAATTAGAAACTTCTGGCAATTCCCTTATTACTAGTGTTGAGCGAACATGCTCGACACTGCTCGGTACTCGCCCGAGCATCACGCTACTCGGGATGTTCGGCGAGCACCGAGCATTTCCGGGTTACTCGGGCGGGAGCTCGGGTCTCCACCCTGCATGTTTGGCGCTCTTTACAGAGCCAATGAACATGCAGGGATTGCCAGCCAGTCACTGTAATGCCGCAGCCATGTTGTTTGTGGGCATTACAGTGATTGGCTGGCCGCACAGCGTCACCTCGAGTATTTAAAACCGGTCACCGCCATCTTGGACACAGTCGCTCCGGATCAGACAGTGTAGGGACAGCGCTGCTGATTTAGGGAGAGATATATCCTGCAAAATAGTTAGTGTAGGGTCTGTAAAGGCTGCCAGATCAAACAAAGAGTCCTTCTCAGGACTAATATCCATCCCAGGTATATCAGGCAGGCAGGCAGGCAGGCTGTATAGGAGCCGCAGTGGTTATACCAGCAAACGCTGCATTACAGTCCTGTGTGCTGCTCCTGTTGCTGAAATTGCTGGACTTAGCTCCAGGTCCCGGGGGCCAGGAAAAATACTTTTTTTTTATCTAAATCCTCTTTTTTTTTCCTCCTTTACAATGTACAAATACCCATCTTATTAACATTTTGGTGTCCCCCCCCCCCCCCAAAAAAAAAAAAAGTGTGCCTCTGATTTTTCAGACACAAATATATCTGTTGAAAATAGTCTGGTGTAGGCCAGAGAAATTGAAGTGTGGTTTTGCAGTTCTATGGGCCATTTGTATCTAAAATAAACAGTTTGAGTGTGTCGCTCACTGTTCAGCCGCAAATATATATATATTTTAAAAAGCCCGGTATACACCAGTAAATTATTACTGTGGTTTTGATGTTCCACGGTAAAAAATCTCTATTATCCTGTTTTTGGCATTTTTTGCTGTATAAAAATAATAATAGTGTCTCCCTGATTTTTCAGTCACAAATATATCTGTTGAAAATAGTCTTGTGTAGGCCAGAGAGACAGAAGTGTGCTTTTGCTGTTCCACGGTAAAAAAAATCTCTATTATCCTGCTTTTTGCATTTTTTGCTGTAAAAAAAAAAAAAAATAGTGTCTCCCTGATTTTTCAGACACAAATATATCTGTTGAAAATAGTCTGGTGTAGGCCCGAGAAATATAAGTGTGGTTTTGCAGTTCCACGGTACAAACCTCTGTATTATCCACTTTTGGGCCATTTGTATCTAAAAAAAACAGTTTAAGTGTGTCGCTCACTGTTCAGCCGCAAATATATATGTAGCGTCGGCGTCCCTGCCTCCTGCTAGGCAAGGACGCTGTTCCCCTCACCTCTCTGCTCTGTGCCCGGTGGCTTCCTCCCGCTCTGCTTGCAGCGCCCGCTCTCCTCCGGCCACGGTGCTTAGGGCGCGCGCGCACGCGCTCCCCCCCTCTTAAAGGGGCCGCGCTCGCCGTCCTAAGGAGTCCCCGGCCAATAGCCGGAGGACTTCACCATATATAAGGCACCTCCTCCAAAATGGAGGTGCCCGAGCAATGTTGTTGCACTGTTCACTTCTCTGCTTCAGCCCTCAGGTCCCGTTTCCAGTTACCTGCCAGTTACCTGCCAGTTTCCTGCCAGTTTGCTGTCTGATTCCTGCCTGTTATCCGCTTACCTGTTTGCTAGCCTGTGGTCCGACAGTCTGCCTTCCGACTCCTGTCAGTCTGTCTATGGACCAGCTAACCAACTCACCTGGGAGCGCTCATCTGCTACCTGCCTGTTAGCCTACCTGGAGGCTCCGCCGTCACGTGCTGTGACCACCTGCCAGTCCAGAGACTCTTGCCCGCTCACCTGGGAGCGCTCATCTGCTACCTGCCTGTTAGCCTACCTGGAGTCTCCGCCGTCACGTGCTGTGACCACCTGCCAGTCCAGAGACTCTTGCCCGCTCACCTGGGAGCGCTCATCTGCTACCTGCCTGTTAGCCTACCTGGAGGCTCCGCCGTCACGTGCTGTGACCACCTGCCAGTCCAGAGACTCTTGCCCGCTCACCTGGGAGCGCTCATCTGCTACCTGCCTGTTAGCCTACCTGGAGGCTCCGCCGTCACGTGCCGTGACCACCTGCCAGTCCAGAGACTCTTGCCCGCTCACCTGGGAGCGCTCATCTGCTACCTGCCTGTTAGCCTACCTGGAGGCTCCGCCGTCACATGCTGTGACCACCTGCCAGTCCAGAGACTCTTGCCCGCTCACCTGGGAGCGCTCATCTGCTACCTGCCTGTTAGCCCACCTGGAGGCTCCGCCGTCACATGCTGTGACCACCTGCTTATCCAGAGACTCTCGCCTGCTCACCTGGGAGCACTCATCTGCCATCTGCCTGCTAGCCTACCTGGAGGCTCAGCCGTCACAGTTCGTACCTACCCTTTACCCAGAGACTGTCCCGGTCACTTGCCATGACCTCCTGCCCGTTTACCCAGAGACTGTCCCGGTCACTTACCGTGACCTCCTGCCCATTTATCCAGAGACTGTCCCGGTCACTTGCCGTGACCTCCTGCCCATTTACCCAGAGACTGTCCCGGTCACCTGCTGTGACTGCCTGCCTGTCTTCCCTGGTCGCCACGCGCTTCCTTACAAGGACCGCCCCCTTGTATAAGTTGCTCAGAGGTTCCGCCTCCCAGACTTATTACAGTTTGCTCAGGCCATGGAACCCGGTGGCACCCAAGCTCCCTCGCTCTCGGACCTTTGTCATGAACTGTCCCGACAGAGGTCCCAACAGGAGTCCATCCTGGGTCACCTGCGGAATGTCAATACTCGCCTGGACACTTTGACTGCCCCACCAGCAACCACCGCTAGTGTCATGACTCGCAGCCCGGCTGCTCCGCTGCCCACCAATACCATAGTATCCTGCTCTGGAATCCGGCTTTCCGCACCTCCTCGCTTCGGAGGCGACTCCGCTCAAGCTCGGGGCTTCATTAACCAGTGCACCCTGCACTTTGAACACCAGTCCCACCAGTTTAATTCCGACTGGGCCAAAGTAGCCTTCATCATGTCCCATCTCACGGGGGAGGCACTGGCTTGGCTAAATCCTCTATGGGAGAGAGGAGACGCTCTGGTGTCCGACCTGCCAGCCTTTCTCACGGCTTTTCAGAAGGTCTTTGACGAACCCGGACGGAAGACCTCATCCGCCTCATCTCTGCTACGCCTCCGTCAAGGGAGTCTCACCGTGGGCCAATATGCCATACGGTTCCGTACCCTTGCTTCGGAGCTGGCCTGGGACAACGACGCCCTGGTGTCCGTCTTCTGGGAGGGTCTGTCCGGCCGTATTAAAGATGAACTCGCCGGTCGGGACATTCCTACCACTCTCGACGACTTGATTACACTTACCACCCGGATTGACATCCGGTTCCAGGAGCGCGCTAGGGAGGTCACCCGTGAGAGGAGGATTCCATGTCTAGTCCCTACCTTCCAGAAACCCGTCACTCCCTCTGTTACTCCCTAGGCACACTCACCTGAGCCTATGCAGGTCGACCAGACCAAGATGGTCAGGAACCCGTCAAGACTTACGTCATGCCGAGGGGAGCTGTTTCTACTGTGGCAGTAAGGAGCACCAGATCCGTTCCGGCCCAGAGAGGTCGGGAAACGCCTGTGTCTAGGATCGCTCAGAGAGGTCGCCCTAGACAAAAGTAAACCCTCTCCATCCCTGATGCTGTCTGTTTCTATCCTCTGCGGAGAGAACCGCTATTTTGAACTGGCTCAACTTGACTCTGGAGCTACTGGAAATTTTATCTCTCAATCCCTGGTAGAAAAATACCGCATTCCCACCAAACCTCTGGCTGTGCCTTTATCTGTCGCCACCGTGGATGGGGGTCTCTTACCACATCCCATCCAACTCATCACCGAATCTCTGCCTCTACAGGTGGGAATGCTGCATTGTGAGAGCATCTCCTTTCATGTTCTGCCTGGACTCTCTCACGCACTATTGCTTGGCCTGCCTTGGCTCCAAAAACATGCACCCATTCTTGATTGGCAGACCGGAGAGGTCCTTCGCTGGGGACAGGACTGCCATAAGACTTGTCTAGTTCCCATTCGCCCTGCCCGTCCTTCTCCTACCCCAGCCAATCTGCCCGGTCTTCCGGTTCCCTATTGGTATTATGCGGATGTCTTCAATAAAAAAGAGGCAGAGACTTTACCTCCTCATAGACCATACGACTGCCCAATCGACCTGATGCCCGGCTCTACTCCTCCCCGTGGGCGAATCTACCCTTTGTCCGCTGCTGAGACCCGGTCCATGTCTGAATATATTGAGGAGAACCTGGCCCGGGGATTTATCCGGAAATCTACCTCCCCGGCAGGAGCAGGCTTCTTCTTTGTCAAAAAGAAGGACGGATCACTCCGTCCATGTATAGACTATAGAGGCCTAAACCAGATTACTGTGAAGAATAAATACCCCCTTCCGCTTATTCCTGAATTATTTGACTGTCTGAGGGGGGCTAGAATCTTCACCAAACTGGATCTCCGTGGGGCGTATAACCTGGTCCGTATCCGTCAGGGGGATGAGTGAAAGACGGCATTCAATGCCCGGGACGGCCTCTATGAGTACCTTGTGATGCCCTTCGGTCTCTGTAACGCTCCTGCCGTCTTTCAAGAGTTGGTCAATGACATCTTCCGTGACCTTCTCTACTCCTGCGTGGTGGTGTACCTGGACGATATCTTGGTCTTCTCTCCGGATCTTCCTACTCACCAGAGGATCGTTCGTCAGGCCCTGCTCAGGCTCAGGCAGAACAACCTCTACGCTAAATATGAGAAGTGCATCTTTGAGCAGACCTCTCTTCCATTTCTGGGCTACATAATCTCTCAGACAGGTCTACAAATGGATCCTGAGAAACTGTCTGCCATCCAGAAGTGGCCCCGACCAGAGGGGTTGAAGGCTACTCAGCGGTTCCTGGGCTTCGCCAACTATTACCGCCTGTTCATATCGCACTTCTCTTCCCGGACCGCCCCTATCTCTGCGCTCACCCGTAAAGGTACGAACCCCAGAGAATGGCCGCCCGAAGCAGAAGAGGCCTTTCTTTCCTTAAAACAGGCCTTCCTCTCCGCCTCGGTGCTGCATCGTCCGGACGGCAACAAACAATTCTTCCTAGAAGTTGACGCCTCCTCCTCCGGAGCTGGGGCGGTACTTACCCAAAAGTCATCTTCCGGAAGAAAGGTAACCTGCGGCTTTTTCTCCAAACTTTTCTCCTCTTCTGAGCTCAACTATTCTATAGGAGACCGAGAATTGTTGGCCATTAAGATGGCACTGGAGGAGTGGCGTTACCTGCTCGAGGGGGCTCTCCACCCGGTAATAATTTACACTGACCACAAGAACTTGGCATATCTCCAGAGCGCCCAGAGACTTAACCCGCGCCAAGCCCGGTGGTCTTTGTTTTTGGCCCGCTTTGATTTCATTCTTCATTTTCGTCCGGCTGACAAAAACATCAAAGCTGACGCCCTGTCCCGATCCTTTCTGGTGTTTGATCTTGAGGAGGAGCCTAAACACATCATCGATCCCGCCAGAGTAATGCAGGTAGCCCCCGTGGGCCTAAATCGTCTCCCTCCCGGTAAGACGTTGTAACGGTGTCCGATCGGGAGAAGATTCTACACTGGGGTCACTCGTCTAAGCTAGCTGGGCACGCCGATCAGAAAAAGACCCTCTAGCTTATTACCCGGCACTACTGGTGGCCTACCCTGCACAAGGATGTAATTGACTTTGTTTCTGCCTGTGTGTCCTGCGCCCGCAACAAAGTTCCGAGACACCTGCCTGCCGGCCGCCTTCTTCCTCTGCCAGTGCCTGCTGCCCCATGGCAACATATAGCTATGGACTTCATAACAGATCTCCCCGTCTCTGCCGGTTGTACGGTCATTTGGGTGGTCGCTGACCGCTTTTCCAAAATGGCTCATTTTATTCCCTTGCCAGGCCTCCGGTCTGCTCCCGAGCTTGCTAAAGACTTTATCCGCCGCATCTTCCGTCTCCATGGTCTGCCTCTCCACATCGTGTCGGATCGTGGGGTTCAGTTAACCTCACGTTTCTGGAGAGCCACATGTAAGCTGCTTGGCGTCACCCTGGACTTCTCCTCCGCTTACCACCCACAGTCCAATGGTCAAGTGGAGCGGATCAATCAGAATTTGACCAGTTACCTCCGGCACGTCGTTAATGCCCACCATTCTGACTGGGTGGATCTCCTACCATGGGCCGAGTTCTCTTACAATAATCACGAGAGCGAATCTTCTTCTAAATCCCCGTTTTTTGTAGTCTTCGGTCAGCATCCTCGGATCCCTTTTCCTGTCTCCACCTCTGTAGACAATCCGGCCGCGGAATCTCTTGTTAGCAAATTTTCCTCCATTTGGGAGAGTACCCGATCCGCACTCCTTCAGTCGTCCGAGCGGATGAAGAGACACGCCGACAAAAAACGCCTGGATTCCCTACAATTTCATCCCGGAGATAAAGTCTGGCTCTCATCCAAATATGTCCGGCTCAAGATTCCTTCCTATAAGTTAGGGCCTCGGTTCATCGGCCCACTGGAGGTTATCAAACAAATCAACCCGGTGGCCTATAAATTGAAACTCCCGGCCAACTTACGGATCCCTAACTCCTTCCATGTATCTCTTCTCAAACCCGTGGTACTTAACTCCTTTTCCAAGTCTACAGGTATGCCTCCTGCTCCGGTTTCTGCTGAAGACGAGTTTGAGGTAGAGAACATTCTGGCCACCAAAAGGGTAAGAGGAAAGACCTTTTTTCTAGTGGATTGGAAGGGGTTTGGTCCTGAGGAGAGAACATGGGAGCCCCGGGAGAACATCCATGCCCTTCTCATCCTTGCTAAATTTCTGTCTGGCCTAAAAAAGGGGGGGCCTAAAGGGGGGGGTACTGTAGCGTCGGCGTCCCTGCCTCCTGCTAGGCAGGGACGCTGTTCCCCTCACCTCTCTGCTCCATGCCCGGCGGCTTCCTCCCGCTCTGCTTGCAGCGCCCGCTCTCCTCCGGCCACGGTGCTTAGGGCGCGGGCGCGCGCTCCCCCCCTCTTAAAGGGACCGCACGCGCCGTCCTAAGGAGTCCCCGGTCAATGGCCGGAGGACTTCACCATATATAAGGCACCTCCTCCAAAGTGAAGGTGCCCGAGCAATGTTGTTGCACTGTTCACTACTCTGCTTCAGCCCTCAGGTCCCGTTTCCAGTTACCTGCCAGTTACCTGCCAGTTTCCTGCCAGTTTGCTGTCTGATTCCTGCCTGTTATCCGCTTACCTGTTTGCTAGCCTGTGGTCCGACGGTCTGCCTTCTGACTCCTGTCAGTCTGTCTATGGACCAGCTAACCCGCTCACCTGGGAGCGCTCATCTGCTACCCGCCTGTTAACCTACCTGGAGGCTCCGCCGTCACGTGCTGTGACCACCTGCCAGTCCAGAGACTCTTGCCCGCTCACCTGGGAGCGCTCATCTGCTACCTGCCTGTTAGCCTACCTGGAGGCTCCGCCGTCACGTGCTGTGACCACCTGCCAGTCCAGAGACTCTTGCCCGCTCACCTGGGAGCGCTCATCTGCTACCTGCCTGTTAGACTACCTGGAGGCTCCGCCGTCACGTGCTGTGACCACCTGCCAGTCCAGAGACTCTTGCCCGCTCACCTGGGAGCGCTCATCTGCTACCTGCCTGTTAGCCTACCTGGAGGCTCCGCCGTCACGTGCCGTGACCACCCGCCAGTCCAGAGACTCTTGCCCGCTCACCTGGGAGCGCTCATCTGCTACCTGCCTGTTAGCCCACCTGGAGGCTCCGCCGTCACATGCTGTGACCACCTGCTTATCCAGAGACTCTCGCCTGCTCACCTGGGAGCACTCATCTGCCATCTGCCTGCTAGCCTACCTGGAGGCTCAGCCGTCACAGGTCGTACCTACCCTTTACCCAGAGACTGTCCCGGTCACTTGCCATGACCTCCTGCCCGTTTACCCAGAGACTGTCCCGGTCACTTGCCGTGACCTCCTTCCCGTTTACCCAGAGACTGTCCCGGTCACCTTCTGTGACTGCCTGCCTGTCTTCCCTGGTCGCCACCCGCTTCCTTTCAAGGACCGCCCCCTTGTATAAGTTGCTCAGAGGTTCGGCCTCACAGACCCGTTACAATATATATATTTTAAAAAGCCTGGTATACACCAGTAAATTATAACTGTGGTTTTGCTGTTCCACGGTAAAAAATCTCTATTAATCAGGTTTTGGTAGTTTTTTCCGTAAAGAATAACAGTAGTGTCTCCTGACTGTTGTGACACAAAAATATATCTGTTGAAAATAGTCTTGTGTAGGCCCGACATCCCAGTTTGGTTTTGCAGTTCCACGAGTCAAATCGCTGTACTATCCAGTTTTGGGCCTTTGGTATCTAAAAAAAAAAAGCAGTTTGAGTGTGTCGCTCACTGTTCAGCAGCAAATATCTCTATTTAAAAAAGTGTGGTATACCCCAGTAAACAATAACTGTGGTTTTCCTCTTCCACGGTTCTAATCTACTCTTTATTACCCTTTTTCCATTGATAGTGCAAGTGTAAGCTATTTTACTTTATTTACAATGGGCAAGGCGCGTGGCAAGGGACGTGGAAGTGGACGTTCTGGTGATGGTTCGTGCAGAGGACGGGGCCATGGCCAAGGTGAAAATGTGCCACAACCAACAGCCACATCTTCTCGCTCCCACTTCTTGACCGAATTACTAGGGAAGCACAGAACAACACCAGTATTGAGAACTGATCAGTGTGAACAGGTTATTAATTGGATAGCAGATAATACTTCCAGTTACCTGGGCACCACCACCTCCGGTCTGTCTTCCACACGGTCAACTCTTAGTAGCCATGAGTCTCGACCGCATACTCCTCCTCACCCTGATGCTCCTTCCTCCCACCATGCCGAGTGTCATCAGACAGCAAGTGATCCGACACTTGGACACTCTGAAGAGCTGTTCACTGGTCCATTTCCATATTTGGGCCCCTCGCCTGATACGCTTGAAGTGGTGGAAGAGGAGATCCCATGTTGCGATGCCCAAATATTTGAACAGACACCGCCACAGGAAGTCGACATTGGCAATCTGTCACAGGAGGTGGACGATGACGAGACACAATTGCCAGGAAATGAGGAGAAGGATCGTGGTGCGCAAGTGGAAGAGGAGGAGGTGGTGGATGATCTAGTAACTGACCCAACGTGGAAGGAGGACATGCAGAGTGAGGCCAGCAGCACACAGGGGGAGGGAGGCAGAGTACCCCAACAGGCAGGAAGAAGCAGTGTGGTGGCCGCAGACAGAAGGCAGGCAACCGTTCCCTGTAACACCAACACGAGGGACGTTGCCAGTAGTGTTGAGCCACCCCCGTAGTGTTCGAGTTCGGTTTGGTTCGTCGAACACCCGTGTGTTCGCCGAACTGTTCGTCGAACTGTTCGTCGAACACCTTCGAACACCGTTAAAACCAATGGCAGGCAAACAAAAACACATAGAAACACAAAGAAAACACCTTCAAAGGTGTCCAAAAGCTGACAAACTGCTCAGAAGACATAACTAACACATGGAAAAGTGACAAGTACATATAGTCATGCGAAAATAAAAGAGGTGGAGGAGTAAAAGGAGGGGGAGACACAGATATAGGCATGTCATGCCCTTCTAAAATCCAAAAAGTGAGAAGCCGACACGGCCAGTCCGCTCCTGCCCGTGCCACCTCCGTGTCGCCGGGTTTGTGCCAGAGCCGCGGTGAACCCTGACGGCCAGCCCCCCTCTCCCAATACTGGTGCCTGTCCGCTGGTGGGTCGAGCGAGCCCCCCTGTGGTGGAGGCAGCTCTAAGCTTTTTAATTTAAATTGTCTCTCTAATTTGAATGAATACACTTTAAATCCATTTACAAGGATCTATTGGAGGGCAAGTCTCATGCCAGCAGCCGCGGTAATTCCAGCTCCAGTAGCGTCCACTAAAGCTGCTGCAGTTAAAAAGCTTTTATAAGGATCGAGCTCGGCTGTCCACCGCAAGGCATCCTACTGCCAGTCCCAGCCCCTATGCCTTGGGGTGCCTCCTGATGCTCTTCACTAAGTATCCCATGGTCCCGAAGCATTTCCTTTGAAAAAATTAAGTGTCTAAACTACAGGTGGTGCAGCTTGCTTAACAGCCGGGATAATCCGCTCACTAGCAGACACTGCTACTAGGCACAAAGTATTTCCTGGGCTAGATGCAGTTAAAAATTTGTAATTAGATACTCTCGTTGGATGCTGAGAAAGCATTCCATAGAGTCTCCTGGCACGCCATATATGATTCTCTTAAAAAGCTTGGGGTAGGGGTCTAGGGGACCCTTTTATAGCCCAAATCACGGCCCTGTATCGCAATACGTCACCTAGGCTGAAGATAAATGGAACTGTAGCACCCTGAGGGCTCGGATGCTACAGACGTATTGCACCTCACCCAGAGGTGTGATATCTCACTCTCAGGTAAGGATGGAGTGTGGATCAGGACCCGACACCTGCATGCATTACACCACATTGCCGTGGGGCAGGGCGACCAATATGCCCCTGAGATGGGCACGACAGTCCCTGTCCCTGGCTGGAGTGGGGGGAGGGAACACTGAGGAAGGGGAACCCTGTAGTGCAGGAGCAGGGAGGAAGCAGTTCCTGGGTGCATTGAGAAGGGAGTATAAAAGGTGGGCACCATCTTAGTTCAGTGCAGAGAAGTCTGAGCAGAAGTGGCAGGGAGCAGAGGCTCTGCATGAGCTCTGCTCCGGAGGCGGGCCTAGTAACAGAGGCCCAGGCCTGGAAGAGGGAGAAGGAAGGAAGAGGAGCGGAGAAGGCTCCAGGAACGAGGAATGAAGGGATCCCAGGGGTGCGGACGGGCGAGTCGCCACCGCACGCCCGAATCCACCTGCGTGGAGGGGTCAGGCCAAAGGGGGAGACCGTTCCCCGAACTAGTGGAGGCAGGAAACGACCCTCAGCTAGAAACCGGAGGCTCTGACATTTTATGTGGCGCAGCCCCTCGCTACACCCGCTAGGAAGGCACCACATAGGGTCAGGGAAACTGGCGCCAAGTTTACCAAGAGGAGGCCCGAGGCAGCTGGACAGAAGTGTTGGTAAGAAAGGCCAGACAAAGGACACACAAAGGGGGTCCTGTGAAGTGCTCCAAAGTTATCTGGGAGTTGTCTGAGCCCCTCACCTGGTGAGCACAGTACGACGTGGGCAGCCGTTACCTGCAGACGTGGTCTGGATAATAAGAACTGTGAGTAAAGGCCCTGAACTGCATCACTGACTCCGTGTCGTTACTGCTGCTGCCCTGCACCATCACCCCCATCCTCCGCATACACTGCCCTGAGGCTATACTCCTCCCGTGGGGAGTTATGCTACGCTCTGCTGCACCCACAACAGCAGCCTCAGTGGTCTGCCCTGTAGCGGCGGTTCACTCTGACCGCAATCCACGGGTGGCGTAGTCGGACATTTAAACATGAAAACCACATAAATAGTTCTGCCACTGGTTTGACCGCCCTGAGCCACGGAACTGGGTCGCCGCCACGAAGACTACAACCACCAGCATCCACCAAAAAGGGTCCGGCTCCGGGTGTCCCAAGGCCCAGGGGGTGCGTCAGAACATTTTCATCACCTTTCACAATCACCAATGGGACAAGGCAGTGATGTCCTCTGTCCCCTCTCTTATACATCCTAGTGACGGAGCACCTGCTCTCATCAATTCGCCATAACCCCAATATTAGGTGGATTGAGGTGGGAGGCACCGAGTACAAGTGCTCTCTATTTGCTGATGATGTCCTAGTATATATCACTCAATCACATATATCCATCCATGCTGTTATGGCTGAAATAGATCACTTTGTTACATGGTAAAATTTTAAAATCAATGCAGCGAAGTCTGAGGCCCTCGATGTCTCCCTCCCCAAATCCATATAGGATTCCATCCAGTCCAACTTTCCCTTTGCCTGGCCCTCACAGGGTATCAAATACTTAGGAATTCCTATTCATAGAGACCTCTCCCATCTATGTTATCTTAATTTTGGGCCCTTTATTGAACAACTCCATACAGACCACGGTTGGCAAGTTAGAACTGTAAGATTCACTACGTGAACCACTGGTGTTTTGTGGAAAAGCACATGTACACTGCGTTCCAAATTATTATACAAAAAGTGTTTACGAGTGATAAGGGAAGAATTTGTTTGTTTGTCAGTTAAACTCATTGATGGTGATGTGTGTCAGGGCTCTTTATATCACTGTAAGCAATTGCAGACACCTGTGCTAATTAGTTTGGCAGGTGTGTCCAATGAAAGGCAAGACTACTTAAGAAGGCTCTCTCACATTATTAAGCAGCCTACATTTTCTGCCAAAATGGGAAAGAAAAAGGATGTGTCGGCTGCTGAGAAGCAACAAATTGTGGAGTGTTTAGGTCAAGGCATGACTTCAATCAACATTGTGCGATGATCAGGATGAAGTGTCTTGGCAATCAAGAAGTATGTAGCTGATTCACAGTACACACGTGTGCGTGCTGATAAGGGCAAATTGAGGACTCTTTCCTACAGGCAATTACGTCAGGTTGAAAGAGCAGCGGCAAAAAAGCCTTGTCATAGCAGCAGACAAGTTTTTGAAGCTGCTTGTGCCTCCAACGTCCCCCGAACAACAAGATGCAGGGTCCTTCAGAGGTTTGCAGCTGTGCATGCGCCATCCTGTCGACCTCCTCTATCCACTTCACACAAGCAGAAACGGCTCCAGTGGGCCAAACATTACATGAAGACTGATTTCAAAACTGTTTTGTTCACGGATGAGTGCCGTGCAGCACTCGATGGTCCAGATGGATGGAGTGGAGGATGGCTGGTTGATGGACACCCCACGCAAACACGGCTACAGCGCCAACAAGGAGGAGGTGGAGTAATGTTTTGGGCTGGAATCATGGGGAGAGAGATTGTCGGCCCCTTTAGGATCCCTGAAGGCGCTAAAGATGAACTCCATAATGTATGTGGATTTTCTCAAACAGCACTTCCTGCCATGGTTCAAGAAGAAGAACCGTGTATTTCACAGCAAGATCATTTTTCTGCATGATAATGCACCATCTCATGCTGCACATAAAACATCTGCATCTCTGGCTGATATGGGCATAAAAAGGGACAAACTTATGGTGTGACCCCCATGCTCCCCTGACCTCTACCCCATTCAGAACCTTTGGAGCATCATTAAAAGGAGTGTCTCTGATGGCGGGAGGCAGTTCACATCTAAGCAACAGCTCTGGGAGGGTATTCTGTCCTCATGCAAAACAATTGAAGCAGAAACCATCCAAAACCTGACAAATTCAATGGACGAGAGAGTTCAGAAGCTCCTTTCGAACAAGGGGTCCTATGTGAAAATGTAACATCACCTAGAATAAAGTTTTGAGTTGAAAACTGTTTGATTTCAGTTTCTAACAACCTGCTAATGCTTATAATTTCAAAAATGACCATTTTTTTGGTCTTTATTAAAATGAAAAGGTTGATCGAAAAGTTTGGGGGATCTAAGAGTGTGGCAACCCAGTAGTCATGATTACTTCGAATTCTGACAATATGAGGGTCATGCTGCAGGTAGTGCAGCAAGAAGGCACTTATGTGCCTTGCGCATCTCGGAGCCCCAAAATTATTTTCCGGGCTAGATGCAGCTAAAAATTATTTTTAATTTTAAATCTGGTGAAGCTTTAGTATAGATGGCCTAATAGGATCAGTGCTGCACACTGCTACAAAGCCCAAATTATTTTCCAGTCAAGATACAGATAAACATGATTAGTAATTTGAAAGCTTAAAACGGTTGGTAGGGTGATTTTAACCAATCATCAAGCTTTTACTCTCCCCAGGATGACACAGGGGTAGAAAAGTCGTTTCGGATCCATGATTTGTTCATCTTTATGAACGTGAGTCTGTCTACATTATCAGTGGAGAGCCGCGTGCGCTTATCTGTCAGCACACCACCAGCAGCGCTGAACACACGTTCAGACAGAACGCTGGCTGCGGGGCATGACAAGATCTCCAAGGCGTAAGTGGCTAGCTCTGGCCATTTATCCAGATTGGAAGCCCAAAAAGAGCAAGGGTCCAGTGACACAGTCGTGGCTTCAATGTTTACTTGGAGATACTCCTGTACCATCGTCTCTAGGCGTTGACTATGTGTCAGACTTCTTGTCTCCTGTGGCCTTGCAAAGGATGGGCTAAAAAAGTGGTGAAATGATTCCGCAAAATTGATGTTACCAGCAGATACTGTGGTTCTGTTACGGTTTGAGTGCTGAACACTTGACGGTCCCACGGTTGGCAAGTTGGAACTGTGAGATTCACTACGTGCACCACTGGTATTTTGTGGAAAAGCACATGTAAGATTCTGCAACAGTCTCTGCTGATACTCCTGCATGCGTGCATCCCTTTCTATGGCAGGAATAATTTCTGCAAATTTACTTTTGTACCGGGGATCTAACAGTGTGGCAACCCAGTAGTCAGGATTATTTCTAATTCTCACAATTCGAGGGTCATGTTGCAGGTAGTGCAGCAAGAAGGCACTCATGTGTGTTGCACATCCAGGAGCACCAAGTCCCTGTTGTGTTGGTGGCGAGGTAACAATCATGCTTCCTTCCTCTGTCCTCTCCCCCCAACCTCGCACAACAGAAATGTGATCAAGGTCTCCCTCATCTGATGAGTCTTCCATCAGTTCGTCCTCCACTTCTTCCTGGGCTCCTGCACCTTCCTCACTAGTTTGGCTGCTACCATGCGCCCTGGTAAAACCATCTCCCCCACCCTCACATGCCTGCCGCCTTGGTGCTGCCGACCGTCTGGACCTTGCAGATGTTAGCCCTTCCGCATACAACTCCTCCTCCTCTACTTCCTCCACCTCCTCTTGTGCCACCACCTGACTCCGAATTCTGTTTAACATGTGCTCCAGCATGTAAATCACCGGAATAGTCATGCTGATAATGGCATCGTCAGCACTAAACATCTTCGTCGCCATTTCAAAACTGTGCAGAAGGGTGCATAGGTCCCTGATCTGAGACCACTCCTCCAGCGTGATTTGCCCCACCTCTGAATCTCGTTGGCCCAGGCTATACGTCAGAACGTATTGCACCAGGGCTTGTCGGTGCTGCCACAGTCGCTGCAACATGTGCAGAGTTGAATTCCACCGGGTAGGCACATCGCATTTTAGCCGGTGAAGTGGCAGGCCCAACGACTTCTGTAGAGATGTAAGTCGCTGAGCTGCGGGATGCGAACGGCGGAAGTGAGCACACAGCGACCGTGCCCTCTGCAGAAGGCCATCTAGTCTGGGATAGTGGGCTAAAAATTGCTGGACAACCAGGTTCAACACGTGAGCCATACAAGGCACGTGTGTGACATTGCCCCGGCGAAGGGCCGCACCCAGGTTTGCAGCATTGTCGCACACGGCCTTCCCTGGTTTCAGGTCCAGTGGAGACAACCATTCATGAAATTGGTTCTCCAGAGCTGACCACAACTCCTTAGCTGTGTGACTCACATTTCCCAGACATTTCAATGTAAAAACCGCCTGATGACGTTGAGCCCTACTGCCCGCATAGTAAGGAGGTGTGCAGGATCCCTTCTGCGCAGTTAGAAAGCTTGTGGCATGACCAGACAGGCTTTGGGTGCAGGTGGAAGACCGAGAGGAGGTTGAGGAGGCAGAAGCAGTGGAGGAACTTTGACATAAAGAGGATTGACGCACAACTCGTGGGGACGGCAAGACTTGGACAGCAGCCCCTTGTCCTGCTGTCACCATAGTTACCCAGTGCCCAGTCAGCGACATGTAACGCCCCTGTCCATGCCTACTCGTCCAAGTGTCTGTGGTGAAATGCACCCTGTCACACACAGAGTTTCTCAAAGAAGCGGTGATGTTGTGTGCGACATGCTGGTGGAGCGCAGGCACACCTTTCTTTGAGAAGTAGTGCCGACTGGGCATCTGGTACTGGGGCACTGCGACGGACATAAGGTCTCGAAAATCCTCTGTGTCCACCAGGCGGAAAGGCAGCATTTCTGTAGCCAAGAGCTTGCAGATGGTGAAATTCAACCTCTTAGCTTTCTCATGGCTAGGAGGAAATGGTCTTTTACTTGTCCACAACTGAGGGACCGAGGGCTGGCTATTGTGCTTAGACGGGGTTGATAAGGGTGTCCCCGGCAAACTGCCGGTCTGTGAGGAAGATGCAGGCGGACATGTTAGGTTGCCTTGATCCAAAGGTGGTGCTATCGATGTCGGACAGCGCTCAACACCAGCTGGTGTTACCACCTCCAAAGAAAATGATGACCTGCCAATCACGCTGGCTGTTGCGGGTAAAGAGGTGGCAGGTCTGCGCCCCAAAACAGGTGTGACTGCTGTCCCCCCAGTCACAGAGGATGAAGAGGCCGCGGATGCACAAGATATGGCAGACGGTGATTGGCCCGGCCGGCTAGGCCGCATTGTAGCACACTGAGCTTCCCACTGCAACTTATGCTTCATGTCCATGTGCCGGTTCATGCATGAAGTACTCAAACTATGTATTTTTTGGCCTCTACTTAGCTTTTGCTGACAAATGTTACAGATAACACGAGTTGGGTCATCTTTATCGATCTGAAAAAATGCCCAGGCTATGCAAGGCTTAGCACCCATGCGACCTGAAGAGCCACCACGACTTGTGGTGAGAGGCAGAGTTGTGTTTGAGGATGCAGTTGTTGACGTGCTTCCAGTACTACGTCTCTGTCCAGGAAGGCGCAACCTGACCTCGTCATCACTAGCATCTTCCTCCACCTCCTCTGCTGACCTCATCTCTTGGCTGAATGTGGGTTGACAGTAAGTGGGATCTCCGACCTCATCATCATCACCCTGTGCGTTATCACACCCGTCGTCCTCAGAGCCAACCTGTTCCTGCCCTGACAAAAAACTAAAGTTGTCGCTCCAATCAGGTATTTGAGTCTTATCATCGTCTTCTTCATTGTCTCCACCAACAGGAGTTACAGTTTGGGAATGAGGGTCTACATTATGGTCAGAACCTTCTGCGTCTGGTCCTGGATCCGACTCATAAAGATTCTGGGCATCAGTGCAGATCATTTCCTCGTCTGGATTCACAGAAGCGCTGGAGTCGACCTCTGATTCCCAGGCTATAGTATGAGTAAACAGCTCTGCAGACTCAACCATCTGTTCTACCTCATACTCAGATGGGCAGCTGGAGATTTGGGAGCTGTGAGGAAGCAAGTGCGATTTGGGTGACACCTTTGAGGACTGGAGTATTTGTGATGTTGAAGTTGATGTGGAGGAGAGCCCACTTAAAGGAGCACTTGATATCCGTTGAAGCACCTGCTGTTTTTGTGCCTCATCTGGAATTTGTAGCGATTGGCGTGGCCGTAAGAAAGGGATCTTATCACATTGTCCGCTAAAAGAAGTAGACATTTTAGTTTGGCTGGAAGATGGTCTTTCTTCTGCAGATGTTACTGTTGCTTTAACACCTACCCCACGGACACAACCTTTTTTCCCCTTCCCAACACGCCTATTCCCCTTTCCACCAGCAGCAGGCCTTTTTCCACTCATTTTGGTGGTTAACTAATTCACAACTCTGGAGTTGTTTGCACAAAAAACAATGGATGGTAACCGAGCAGAGCTGAGTGGCCAAACTGTGGTATTAGGCCAAAACTATTGGCTGGGTTAGATGCAGAAAAAAATTATTTTGAATTTGCAACCTGATGGAGGTCAGTATAGATGGACTAATACAAATAGTCCCACACACTGCTAGAAGCCCAAATATTTTTTCAGAGGTACTGTAGATGCAGATAAAAATTATTTTTAATTTGCAACCTGATGGAGGTCAGTATAGATGGACTAATAGACCAAGTCCCACACACTGCTAGAAGCCCAAATATTTTTTCAGAGCTAGATGCAGAAAAAAATTATTTTTAATTTGCAACCTGATGGAGGTCAGTATAGATGGACTAATAGACCAAGTCCCACACACCGCTAGAAGCCCAAATATTTTTTCAGAGCTAGATGCAGAAAAAAAATATTTTTAATTTGCAACCTGATGGAGGTCAGTATAGATGGACTAATAGACCAAGTCCCACACACTGAAAGAAGCCCAAATATTTTTTCAGAGCTAGATGCAGAAAAAAAATATTTTTAATTTGCAACCTGATGGAGGTCAGTATAGATGGACTAATAGACCAAGTCCCACACACCGCTAGAAGCCCAAATATTTTTTCAGAGCTAGATGCAGAAAAAAATTATTTTTAATTTGCAACCTGATGGAGGTCAGTATAGATGGACTAATAGACCAAGTCCCACACACCGCTAGAAGCCCAACTATTTTTTCAGAGCTAGATGCAGAAAAAAATTATATTCAATTTGCAACCTGCTGGAGGTCAGTATAGAAGGACTAATAGAACAAGTCCCACACACTGCTAGAAGCCCAAATATTTTTTCAGAGCTAAATGAAGAAAAAAATTATTTTTAATTTGCAACCTGATGGAGGTCAGTATAGATGGACTAATAGACCAAGTCCCACACACTGCTAGAAGCCCAAATATTTTTTCAGAGCTAGATGCAGAAAAAAATTATTTTTAATTTGCAACCTGATGGAGGTCAGTATAGATGGACTAATAGACCAAGTCCCACACACTGCTAGAAGCCCAAATATTTTTTCAGAGCTAGATGCAGAAAAAAATTATTTTTAATTTGCAACCTGATGGAGGTCAGTATAGATGGACTAATAGACCAAGTCCCACACACTGCTAGAATCCCAAATATTTTTTCAGAGCTAGATGCAGAACAAAATTATTTTTAATTTGCAACCTGATGGAGGTCAGTATAGATGGACTAATAGACCAAGTCCCACACACCGCTAGAAGCCCAACTATTTTTTCAGAGCTAGATGCAGAAAAAAATTATATTCAATTTGCAACCTGCTGGAGGTCAGTATAGAAGGACTAATAGAACAAGTCCCACACACTGCTAGAAGCCCAAATATTTTTTCAGAGCTAAATGAAGAAAAAAATTATTTTTAATTTGCAACCTGATGGAGGTCAGTATAGATGGACTAATAGACCAAGTCCCACACACTGCTAGAAGCCCAAATATTTTTTCAGAGCTAGATGCAGAAAAAAATTATATTCAGTTTGCAACCTGATGGAGGTCAGTATAGATGGACTAATAGAATGATGCTATGCCCAAAAGATTTTACTTCACTAGGTGCAGTAAAAAAATTGGTATTCTATACACAGGTGTTATATCTTGCAACACAGATAGGCTACTCCACTGACTAACACACTCTGCAATAGGCCAAAAAGGATTAGCTTTGCTAGATTCAGCCAAATGCTGTGAAAAAAACTTGCACAGCACTGGCACAGACCTGCCTGGCAAAAACTGATAGGTACTCATGTAACCTAGTCCTGAAAAGGACTCCAATTACAATTAGTCTTTACTCCCACAAGCTATCTATTTAAGAGCACAGACCTCCCTGATAAAAGTCGTAGGAAATGCTGTAACCTAGTCCTTAAAAGGACTGCAATCACAACTATTCCCTACTCCCAAGCTATCTGTATATTTGTGCGAAAATTGGCTTGAAATTAACAAGGTATAGCGCACACAGCAACAGCGGTGCCGTCTAACACGCAGCTGCAGCAGTGAGAAAATGGTGGCGACGGGGAAAATGGCTTGGTCTTATAGGGCAAGGACATGTGACATACACTGCCAATGACACATGCCCTTGCTTGTGTGAAAAAAAGCACTTCGCTCCGTGTGTGCGCTGCTGATAGGCTGACAGATTGCACCTCCCCACTGCAAATGCGGGAAAGAGAAAAAAAAAATGGAGATCTTCATTGTTCCTGCAGAGATCCATCCCCTGCCCCTCCCCCCACCCCGCTGTACACTCAAACTGCGTATTAACATTAATTTTCATCATTACTGAGAAAAAATCCAGTTATGATTTTGGTGCACGAACAGTTATCGAACATAACCTCAAACAGCCGAATTTTTCTCAAATTGTTCGTGTTCGCCGAACGGCTCGAACACCGCCCAAAACAGCTCGAATTTGAGATTGGCGAACAGTTCGAGTAGAACAACGCTCATCTCTAGTTGCCAGTACAAGCAGTAGGTCTTCCAGAGTCTGGAATTTTTTTAAAGACTCTGCTGATAACCCCAAAAAGGCCATATGTTCCACCTGCCATGCCAGCATCAGCAGGGGTGACAAAACTACCAGCCTGACCACCACCAGCATGATCAGGCACATGGCAGCAAAGCACCCGACTTTGTGGGGCGAAACCCAGGGTCCACGACCAGTGTCAGCGGGTGTCACCACTGCTTCTTCCACTGTTGTGCATGCAATAGAACCCCCTGTTGTGTGTGCAAGGCAATCCCCTGTCAATACTGCATGTAAAGATGCCCCCTCCTCTCAGTCTTCATTTGTTATGGCAGTTTCTCAAGAAACAATATCAACGTCCACGTCCACGTCCCACCGCTGCGTTCAATTGTCCATATCCCAGACCTTTGAACGAAAGCGGAAATTCGGAGCTAACGCCCCACAGGCCACAGTCCTAAATTCGCGCATTTCACGACTGCTTGCATTGGAAATGCTGCCTTTTAGGCTGTTGGAGACGGAATCCTTCCGCAATCTTATGGCGGTGGCCGTCCCTCGGTACTCGGTCCCCAGCCGACACTATTTTGCCCGGTGTGCCATCCCCGCACTACACAAGCACGTGTCCCAAAGCATCTGCCGTGCCCTCAACAACGCAGTAACTGGGAGAGTCCACCTGACAACGGACACGTGGACAAGTGCTTGTGGCCAGGGACGGTACATCTCTCTGACGGCACACTGGGTAAACATAGTGGAAGCCGGGACCCAGTCGGACCTTGGGACGGAACACATCCTCCCCACACCGAGGATTGCGGGCCCTATGTCAGTCAGAGTTGCCCCCACAGTGTACAGCTCCTGCGCATCCTCCTCCTCCTCCTCATGTTCAGCCTCCATCTCAGATATCACCACATCAGTTACAAGCTGGAAGTATTACAGTACTGCCTCTGCCAAGCGGTAACAGGCTGTGCTGAAACTCATAAGCTTAGGTGATAAACCTCACACTGCTTGTGAGTTGTGGACAGCTGTGAAAGAGCAGGCAGATCTGTGGCTGAGACCGCTGAACCTACATCCCGGCATGGTCGTGTGTGACAATGGCCGTAACCTGGTGGCGGCTCTGAGGCGAGGTGAGATCACACACGTACCATGCCTGGCTCATGTGCTTAACCTCGTGGTTCAGCGGTTTCTTAAATCGTACCCTGAGCTGCCAGATCTGCTCGTGAAAGTACGCTGCCTGTCAGCTCTTTTTCGCAAGTCGGCTACAGCTTCCGCCGCCCTTGCTGTGTTGCTGCAGCGTTTGCAGCTTCCGCACACCGACTGGTGTGTGATGTCCCCACACGTTGGAATTCTACCCTCCACATGTTGCAAAGGATTTGTGAGCAGAAGAGAGCAGTTGTGGAGTACCAGCTGCAACAAGGCCGTCGATATTCATGTCAGACTCCACACATAAGACCTCAGGAGTGGACTTGGATGTCTGACATATGTACCATCCTGACAAACTTTGAGGAGGCCACCAACATGGTGAGTGGCGATGACGCCATCATTAGTGTCAGCATCCCACTTGTCTGTCTTTTGCAACGCTCTCTGCAGAGAATTAAAGAGGAGGCATTGCAGCCAGTGTATGATGAGATGGATCAAGAAGCCGTAGCAGGCGATTACAAACAGCCCAGCCTCATCTCATCCCAATGTGCATTGGGGGACAAAGAGGGAGAGGAGGAGGAGGAGGAAGAACAGGAGCTGCTATCATGCGTTGTAGACGGTAGTAACTGTACAAGTGTCATACCGTCGGTTCAGCGTAGGTGGCCTGAGGACAGGGGGGAGGAGGAAAAGGAGGAGGAGGAGGAGAGCATGGTCAGTCGTCATCTTGGTGAGGACACGGAAATCTTGCCCGTTACCAGTCTGGCACGCATGGCTGACTTTGTTACGCTGCATTAACCGTGACCCTCGTGTTGTCAAAATGTTGGGTGACAGTCATTACTGGTTGGTGACACTTGTAAACCCCCGCTACAAGGAGAACTTTTACTCTCTTATTCCTGAGGTGGAGAGGTCTACAAAAATGGGGCAATACCAGAAGGCCCTTGCTGCAGAACTCTTAAAAAAATTCCCGTCTGAACACGCTAGCGGCAGAGGTCACAGTTCGTTGCCCAACCAAGGCGTACAGGCGAGAGAGATGCAACTCCAATCCAGCAGAGGCAGGGGAACACTGTCAATGTTCTGGGACAGTTTTCTGACACCCGCCCAGCTTACAGGCCCTGAGGCGCGGGGTACTCTCACAAGGAGTGGAAAGTTTCAAAAGATGGTGAGGGAGTACCTTGCCGATAGTACCAGCGTCCTCTGTGATTCCTCTGTGCCTTTTAATTATTGGGTATCCAAGCTGGACACTTGGAATGAACTCGCTCTGTACGCCTTGGAGGTCCTGGCCTGCCCTGCCGCTAGCGTGTTATCGGAGCGTGTTTTTAGTGCCGCTGGGGGAATTATAACTGATAAGCCCACTCGCCTGTCAACTGACAATGCTGACAAGCTGACCCTTATCAAAATGAACAACGGCTGGATTGGGCCAGACTTCTCATCACCACCAAATGACAGCAGAGTAACATAAAGTCAAATCCACTGTGTTATTTCGGGAGGTGTAGTCACATGCACCGCTTCACACCCACACATGGGTATACGCTTCCTCATTTCGGCTGTTTAATCTTCTTCTCCTTATCCTCAGCCTCCACCACCACTATACCACCAGGGTGCCAGCATTGCAAGTTTCTCCGTCCTTATTTTTGGCAGCTTTTGCTTGCAAGGCATAAGCAAATACTATGGGACACCCACTCCCCAATAATGGGACTTATGTTTGTAATATGCTGTACTGCATGGCTCTTGTAAGGGGCATTGCAAGTTGCTCCGTCCTATTTTTTGGCAGCTTTTGCTGGGAAAGCATAAGCAAATACTATGGGAGACCCCCTCCCCAATAATGGGACTTATGTTTGTAATATGCTGTACTGCATGGCTCTTGTACGGGCATTGCAAGTTGCTCCGTCCTAATTTTTGGCAGCTTTTGCTGGGAAAGCATAAGCAAATACTATGGGACACCCACTCCCCAATAATGGGACTTATGTTTGTAATATGCTGTACTACATGTGACGCGCCCCCTGGGCGGTGTGTACACGTGTGTGGGATACCCGGTCCCGGGACTCTGGGGTCTGTAATCTCCGTGGCGGTGACCCGGTCCCCTGGCTCAGGCTGGTCAAACCAGTGGCAGTCTTTCTTAGGTTTTGAGGTTAATTGTCCGACTGCGCCACCCGTGGATTGCGGTCAGGGAGTACCACCGCTGCGAGGCAGACCGCTGAGGCTGGTGTTGTGTGCGCAGCAGAGAATGGGATAACTCCCCTCGGGAGGAGTATAGCCTCAGGGCAGTGAGTGTGGATGATGGTGATGATGGTGCACGAGCGCAGCAGGAACGACTCAGAGTCTTTGCAGTGCAGTTCAGGGTCTTTACTGATGATTATAAGGTAGACCCTCCCGGGAGTACTGGCTAGCATAAGAGGCCTGGTCAGTCTCTGAGCAAGCAGGAGTTCCCCTGGCCAGGTGGAGTTGTAGGCCTCCCCGTCTGTCTGCACTCTTCCTGGCTACCTTGCTGTAAGCGGGTAGAAGTAGCCCACGTCCCTGAGTGTACCGTGTAGTGCTCACCCGTATGGCTGGTGACTTGGGGCCTTCTGTTAGCCTCCGCTCCACGACGGCGGTGCTGGTCCCTTGCTTGTTACTGAGCCTCCAGGCTTCTATAGCCAGAGGACCTGAAATCCCCTCCCGGCTGGTTTCTGCTGCTGGATATATAAGTCCTCACAGCTTCGGACTCCTGTGTCCGGTTCCTATTGTCTTCTGCCAGGACGAGCTCTGCTCAGCTTCCAGCCCCTGGTCTTTAGCTCCTAGCTCCTACAGAGCTCCTTGCTGTTACTTTCCCTTGCTCTCACTCTGACTCTGACTGTTCTCTGACACACTCAACCCCCTCCCCAGATCCAGTTTATAAGGGCAGAATTCTCCCCTCCCAGGACTGGGGCAGGAGGATGTTGCATGTTTAAGGGATCCTGACCAGGAAACCTCCCACTTGCTCTCCGACGTAATATCTCTATTACTGTGGTGGCCAGACCCCTGGGGTGCCACACATGGCTCTTGTAAGGGGCATTGCAGTTCCTCATAATTTTTGGAAAGCCTTCCATTCACTGCTTAGGCCAACAGTGCACGGGAGACCCAGTTGCTATAAATCGAAAAAAAGGTTTAGTTAACGCCCTCTGAAATCCATGTCATTTCCAAGGGGCATTGGAGTGGCTTGAAATTTTTGGCAGGCATTGCACTCACTGTATGCCCTATAACTGTGTAGCCGAACCGCTCCTTTTGTTACAGAAACATATCCTACAAGACATATCTGGTTGGCTGGCCTGATATTAATGTGAATGGTCCCTGTTCCTCCTGCTCTTTCTCCTTTGCCACCACCTCATCCATCATTTATCACCTGAAGCTTTGTTTTAACAGGAGTCATAGAACTGGGATAGTAGCAGGAAAACATCCAGCAATCCTCGGAGGAGGTAGGATATGCGCCAAAACGCGGACCACCTCAGGCCTAGCCGCTACTACATACATGCGCTTGCATTCCAAGAAAACAAAGCAGATGCTAACTTCTATCATCATCATCATGCTCCTCACCTAGGCACTCTCAACTCCCCTGATGGAGAAGCCAGGGCCCACCGGAGGAGTCTGGTTCTCTGGTGGGCTCATCCAATGCTGCCCTAAAGCAGGCCAGGCTAAGAAAAGTGTGGGGGAAGGTGACAGGAGAAATCAGGGCGGCTGGGGACCGAGTATGGACACCTGGCGCCACCTGGCGGCTGGGGACCGAGCGTGGACACCCGGCCGCCGGGCGGCTGGGGACTGAGTATGGATACCTCGCTGCCGAAGCAGCCATGAGGTAGTGGCCAGCTTCGGCCTCCTCCAAACTAAAAGGCCCCATTTCAAGTGAAAGCTAGCAGTATGGTATTGCAGACTTCGGGTGGGTGGTTGGCTGCATATTTTCGCTTGCATTGCAAGGAATGGGGAAGGTACAATTGAACACTGCCCTGGGAAAAGAACTTGCACGGGGATAGTTGCAAGTCTGCATCTTCTGATGCGGCAAGGATCACTTCTGATGGGCACACTTTTAGACAGTGACATGGGGGTCAGAGATGCTTCCAGGGGTCTTCCCCATGCTGATCCCTTGTCTTTTCAGCACTGTATGCATGTGTCACACAGCACATGGCCAGATAAGGTTGTAAAATGTTAAAATGACATTTCCCGGTGAACGCATTTGTCATGGTTGAAAGCAATACAAAAGTGCAAAAACGCATGAAAAATGCTACTTGTGAACATAGCCCAAGGTGTGGAGGAGTATTTTTGTTTTTGGTTATTTATTTTACCTTATACACAAATTTTTACCCTGGAAAGGAAATTCCTTAACATATTTCACTGGAAAACCGTTTCAGTTTCGTTTTTGAACGTTTTATTGTGAGCCCGCAAAAGTGGCTTAATACCTCTGACCACGTTGTTGACAGCAGTGACCAGGGGGTCAGAAATGCTTCCAGGGGCGATCCTCATGCTGCCCCCATGTCTTTTGAGCACTGTCACTATTGTTTTGGGCACTTTTTAGGCATTCTACAGACTGCCGGGCGTGCTGCCGCAAAAATGCTCGGGTCTCTCATCGACTAACATTGGGCTCGTTGCTCGGGTCGAGCACCCGAGTATCACGGTAAGCTCGGCCCGAGCTTCGAGCACCCGAGCATTTTAGTGATCGCTCAACACTATCAGTCGTCATCTTGGTGAGGACACGGAAGTCTTGCCCCTTACCAGTCTGGCACCCATGGCTGACTTTATGTTACACTGCCTTAACCGTGACCCTCGCATTGTCAAAATGTTGGGTGACAGTCATTACTGGTTGATGACACTTTTAGACCCCCTCTACAAGGGGAACTTTCACTCTCTTATTCCTGAGTTGGAGGGGTCTACAAAAATGGGGCAGTGCCAGAAGGCCCTTGCTGCAGAACTATTAAAAAAATTCCCATCTGAACACTGTAGCGGCAGAGATCACAGTTCGCTGCCCAACTAAGGCATACAGGCGAGAGAGACGCAACTCCAATCCAGCAGAGGCAGGGGAACACTGTCAATGTTCTAGGACAGTTTTCTGAGACCTTCCCAGCTTACAGGCCCTGAGGCGCAGGGTACTCTCACAAGGAGTGGAAAGTTTCAAAAGATGGTGAGGGAGTACCAGCGTCCTCCGTGATTCCTCTGTGCCTTTTAATTATTGGGTATCCAAGCTGGACACTTGGAATGAACTCACTCTGTATGCCTTGGAGGTCCTGGCCTGCCCTGCCGCTAGCGTGTTATCGGAGCGTGTTTTTAGTGCCGCTGGGGGAATTATAACTGATAAGCGCACTCGCCTGTCAACTGACAATGCTGACAAGCTGACCCGTATCAAAATGAACAAGGGCTGGATTGGGCCAGACTTCTCATCTCCACCAAATGACAGCAGAGTAACATAAAGTCAAATCCACTGTGTTATTTCGGGAGGTGTATTCCCATGCATCGCTTCACACCCACACATCGGTATACGCTTCCTCATTTCGGCTGTTTTTTGCTCTTCTCCTTATCCTCAGCCTCCACGACCACTATACCACCAGGGTGACCGTGGTCCATGTTGCCAGCATTGCAAGTTCCTCTGTCCTAATTTTTGGCAGCTTTTGCTTGGAAGGCATAGGCAAAGACTATGGGAGACCCACTCCCCAATAATGGGAATAATGTTTTTAATATGCTGTACTGCATGGCTCTTGTAAGGGACATTGCAAGTTCCCCCTTCCTAATTTTTGGCAGCTTTTGCTTGGAAGGCATAGGCAAAGACTATGGGAGACGCACTCCTCAATAATGGGAATAATGTTTTTAATATGCTGTACTGCATGGCTCTTGTAAGGGGCATTAAAATCGTCTTGTTAAGCTACTGTGACCTCCACGTCTCTTCCAAGGTTCGTTAATATTGTGTTTTTATTCCACTGCGACCTCCACCACTCTTCCAAGGGGCATTAAAAGCGTCTTGTTAAGCTACTGTGACCTCCACTTCTCTTCCAAGGGGCATTAAAACCATCTTGTTAAGCTACTGTGACCTCCACATCTCTTCCAAGGGGCATTAAAACTGTCTTGTTAAACCACTCTGAACTCCACGTCTCTTCTAAGGGGCATTAAAACTGTCTTGTTAAACCACTCTGAACTCCACAGCTCTTCCAAGGGGCATTGACATGTTGTTTTTAATTACCTCTAACCTCCACAACTCTTGCAACGGGCATTGCATTTCCTCCTAATTTTTGTCAGCTTTTGCTTTTCAATGCATAGGCGAACACTAAGGGAGACCCACTCCCCCATAATGGGAATAATGTTTTTAATATGCTGTACTGCATGGCTCTTGTAAGGGGCATTTAAATCGTCTTGTTAAGCTACTGTGACCTCCATGTCTCTTCCAAGGGTCGTTAATATTGTCTTTTTATTCCACTGCGACCTCCACCACTCTTCCAAGGGGCATTAAAAGCGTCTTGTTAAGCTACTGTGAACTCCACTTCTCTTCCACAGGGCATTGATAGTCTTTTTATTCCACTGTAACCTCCACCACTCTTCCAAGGGGCATTAAAACTGTCTTGTTAAACCACTCTGAACTCCACGTCTCTTCCAAGGGGCATTAAAACCATCTTGTTAAGCTACTGTGACCTCCACATCTCTTCCAAGGGGCATTAAAACTGTCTTGTTAAACCACTCTGAACTCCACGTCTCTTCTAAGGGGCATTAAAACTGTCTTGTTAAACCACTCTGAACTCCACAGCTCTTCCAAGGGGCATTGACATGTTGTTTTTAATTACCTCTAACCTCCACGACTCTTGCAACGGGCATTGCATTTCCTCCTAATTTTTGTCAGCTTTTGCTTTTCAATGCATAGGCGAACACTAAGGGAGACCCACTCCCCAATAATGGGTAGAAGGTTTTTAATACGCTGTAATCCACGTCGGTTTCAAGGGGCATTGCAGTGCCTAATAATTTTTGGAAAGCCTTCCATTCCCTGCTTAGGCCAACAGTGTACAGGAGACCCAGTTGCTATAAATGAAAAAAACGGTTTAGTTAAGGCCCTCTGACCTCCATGTCACTTCCAAGGGGCTTTGGAGTGCCTCGAAATTTTTGGTAGGCATTGCATTCACTGTATGCCTTATAACTGTGTAGCTGAACCGCTCCTTTTGGTACAGAAACATATCCTTCAAGACATGTGTGGTTGGCTGGCCTGATATTGATGTGAATGGTCCCTGTTCCTCCTGCTCTTTCTCCTTTGCCACCACCTCATCCATCATTCATCACCTGAAGCTTTGTTTTAACGGGAGTCATAGAACTGGGATAGGAGCAGGAAAACATCCAGCAATCCTCGAAGGAGGTAGAATATGCGCCAAAACGCTGACCACTTCAGGCCTAGCTGCTACTACATACATGCGCTTGCATTCCAAGGAACAGAAAGCTAAGGAGGTGGATGGCCTCATGATCATGAATAATTTACTCATTGTGTAGGAGGCCGATCACTGCTGCTGTCTACTTTCTGAACTTTGTGTTGAAGCCTGATTGACCCAGGACCCGCAATTCTCTATGTTTGGAGGACGTGTTGCATCCCAGTGTCCAACTGTGTCCCGGCTTCCACAATATTAACCCAGTGTGAAGGAGTCAGTGAGATGGATCATTCCTGGCCACATTCACTTGTCCACGTGTTTGTGGTTAGGCTGTCCTTCCCACTAAATGCACTGGGGAGGGCACAGGTAATGTTTTGGTATGCGCGATTGTGTATAAGGCGCAACGGGACAAATAGGGGCGGCTGGGGACCGTTTATGGATACCTGGCCACCCCCACGCGGCTGGGGACTGTGTGTGGGCACCCGGCCGCTGAGTATGAATACCAGGCTACCGACGCAGCCATGACGTGGTGGCCAGATTCCACCTCCACATGCCTAAAAGGCTCAATTTCAAGTGCAAGCAAGCTAGCAGTATGGTATTGCAGCCTGGGGGTGGGTGGGTGGCAGGCTGCATACTTGCGCTTGTGTTGCAAGTTATGGGGGAGGTAAAATTGAACACTGCCCTGGTACAAGGACTTGCACGGGGATAGTTGCAAGTCTGCATCTTCTGATGTGGCAAGGATCACTTCTGATGGGCACACTTTTAGGCAGTGACATGGGTGTCAGAGATGCTTCCAGGGGTCTTCCCCATGCTGTTCCCATGTCTTTTTAACACTGTATGCATGTGTCACACAGCACATGGCCAGATAAGGTTGTAAAATGTTAAAATGACATTTCCCGGTGAATTCATTTGTCACGGTTGAAAGCAATACAAACGTGCAAAAACGCATAAAAAATGCTACTTGTGAACATAGCCCAAGGTGTGGAGGAGTATTTTTGTTTTTGGTTATTTATTTTACCTTATACACAAGTCTTTACTCTGGAAAGGATGTTCCTTAACCCCTTTCCGACCTGATCAGTAATAGTACGCACCAGGTCGGGAAGGCCGGTTCAGCGGGGGCTCCGGCGGTGAGCCCGCACTGAAGCGAGCACATGTCAGCTGATTATTGGAATCGCAATCCACCCGCGGCTGTTAACATGTTAAATCTCTGACAGTGGCATTTAACTCGTGCTTCCGGGAGTCCTAAGCCCCGCCCATCAGTGACCCCGTCACGTGATCGCGGGTCACCAATGGGTGGGCATGACAACTCGGGGTCTGCAGCAGACGCCTGTGGTTGTCATGTCTCAATTGCTATGAGCGCCACCTAGTGGTCAGCGCTCATGGCAAGTTAGCATTTCTCCTGCATACAAGCGATCTGCTCATCGCTTGTATGCAGTAGAAGCAATCAGACAACTGCTGCTTCTAGTCTCCTCTGGAGACTATAGAAGCAAGCAGAAAGTGTAAAAAAAAAAGTTTTTAAAAATATTAAAAAAATAAAAAATATATAAAAGTTTAAGTCAACCCCTTTCGCCCCATTCAAAATAAAATATATATATATATAAAAAAAAACACATACACATATTTGATATCGCCGCGTTCAGAATTGCCCGATCTATCAATATAAAAGAAGAATTAATACAATCAGTAAACGGCGTAACGAGAAAAACATTTTAAACGCCAGAATTAAGTTTTTTTGGTCGCTACAACTTTGCAATAAAATGCAATAACGAGCGATAAAAACATCGGATCTACCCCAAAATGGTATCAATAAAAACGTCAGCCCGGCACGCAAAAAATAAGCCCTCACCTGGCCCCAGATCCCAAAAAATGGAGAAGCTAAGGGTCTTGGAAAATGGCGTCATTTTTTTTTGTTTTTTTAGCAAGCTTTGGATTATTTTTTCACCACTTAACTAAAAAAGAACCTATACATGTTTGGTGTCTATGAACTCGTAGCGACCTGGAAAATAATGATAGCAGGTCAGTTTTTGCAATCTGTGAACGTGGTAAAAAAAGGACCCAAAAAACAACTGTGGAATTGCATTTTTTTTGCAGTTTCACTGCACTTGGAATTTTTTTCCCATTTTCCAGCACACCATATGGTAAAACCAGTGATGGTGTTTAAAATTACAACTCGTCCCGCAAAAAATAAGCCCTCACATGGCCATATTGAATGAAAATTAAAAAAGTTCTGGCTCTGGGAAGAAGGGGAGCAAAAAAGGAAAGCACAAAAACAGAAAGACCCATGGTCGTTAAGGGGTTAACATATTTCACAGGAAAGCACTTTCACTTTCGTTTTTGAATGTTTTATTGTGAGCCTGTAAAAGTGGCTTAATACCTCTGACCACGTTGATGACAGCAGTGACCTGGGGGTCAGAAATGCTTCCAGGGGCGATCCCCATGCTGTCCCCATGTCATTTGAGCACTGTCACTATCGTTTTGGGCACTTTTTAGGCTTTCTACAGACTGCCGGGGGAGCCGCCGCAAAAATGTTCGGGTCTCCCATAGACTAACATTGGGCTCGTTGCTCGGGTCGAGCACCCGAGTATCACGGTAAGCTCGGCCCGAGCTTCGAGCACCCGAGCATTTTAGTGCTCGCTCAACACTACTTATTACATCTACATTTTCAAAGCCTATATCAGGGAACACCATTCTACATGCTAAAAGTGGACACCGACAACATACTATAAAAGCAATACCTGTAGATGAATTAACAAGAATTAAATGTAATTGTAGTAGTAGAGATAAATTGGATGAAGAATTCACCAGGTGTAAAAATAAATTAAAATCTAAGCGCTATCCAGATTGGTCTTTAACCCCTTAAGCCCCGCGGGTGGTTTGCACGTTAATGACCGGGCCAATTTTTACAATTCTGACCACTGTCACTTTATGAGGTAATTACTCTGGAACGCTTCAACGGATCCCCCTGATTCTGAGACTATTTTTTCGTGACATATTGTACTTCATGATTGTGGAAAAATTTCTTCGATATCACTTGCGTTTATTTGTGAAAAAAACGGAAATTTGGCGAAAATTTTTAAAATTTTGCAATTTTCAGAATTTGAATTTTTAAGCCCTGAAATAAGAGCGATATATCACACAAAAGAGTTAATAAATAACATTTCCCACATGTCTACTTTACATCAGCACAATTTTGGAACCAAAATTTTTTTTTGTTAGGGAGCTATAAGGGTTAAAAGTTGACCAGCGATTTCTCATTTTTCCAACAAAATTTACAAAACCATTTTTTTAGGGACCACATCACATTTGAAGTCACTTTGAGAGGTCTGTATGACAGAAAATACCCAAAAGTGACACCATTCTAAAAACTGCACCCCTCAAGGTGCTCAAAACCACATTCAAGAACTTTATTAACCCTTCAGGTGCTTCACAAGAATTTTTTGAATGTGGAAGAAAAAAATGAACATTTAACTTTTTTCACAAAAATGTTACTTTAGACCCAATTTTTTTTATTTTCACAGCGGTAAAAAGAAAAAATGGACCCCAAAATTTGTTGAGCAATTTCCCCTGGGCATGCAGATACCCAATATTTGGGGAAAAAACACTGTTTAGGCGCACGGCAGGGCTCGGAAGGGAAGGAGCGCCATTTGACTTTTTGATTGTAAAATTTGCTTGAATAATTAGCGGACGCCATGTTGTGTTTGGAGAGTCCATGTGTGCCCAAACTTTGGAGCTCCCCCACAAGTGACCCCATTTTGGAAACTAGACCCCCCAAGGCACCTTTCTAGATGCATAGTGAGCACTTGGAACCCCCAGGTGCTTCACAAATTGATTCGTAACTATGAAAAAGTGAAAAAAAAAAACACTTTTTCATTTTTATGAATCAATTTGTGAAGCACCTGAGGGTTCCAAGTGCTCACAATGCATCTAGATAGGTGCCTTGGGGGGTCTAGTTTCCAAAATGGGGTCACTTGTGGGGGAGCTCCAATGTTTGGGCACACAGCGGCTCTCCAAACGCAACATGGTGTCACTAACAATTTGAGCCGATTTTCCGTTAAATTTGTTAGAGGACACCATGTTGCATTTAGAGAGTCCCTGTGTGCCCAAACATTGGAGCTCCCCCACAAATGACCCCATTTTGGAAACTAGACCCCCCAAGGCACCTATCTAGATGCATAGTGAGCACTTGGAACCCCCAGGTGCTTCACAAATTGATTCGTAACAATGAAAAAGTGAAAAAAAAAACACTTTTTCATTTTTACGAATCAATTTGTGAAGCACCTGAGGGTTCCAAGTGCTCACTATGCATCTAGATAGGTGCCTTGGGTGGTCTAGTTTCCAAAATGGGGTCACTTGTGGGGGAGCTCCAATATTTGGGCACACAGCGGCTCTCTAAATGCAACATGGTGTCCGCTAACAAATTTAACGCAAAATTGGCTCAAATTGTTAGCGACACCATGTTGCGTTTGGAGAGCCGCTGTGTGCCCAAACATTGGAGCTCCCCCACAAGTGACCCCATTTTGGAAACTAGACCCCCCAAGGCACCTATCTAGATGCATCGTGAGCACTTGGAACCCCCAGGTGCTTCACAAGTTGATTCGTAACAATGAAAAAGTGAAAAAAAAAACACTTTTTCATTTTTATGAATCAATTTGTGAAGCACCTGGGGGTTCCAACTGCTCACTATGCATCTAGATAGGTGCCTTGGGGGGTCTAGTTTCCAAAATGGGGTCACTTGTGGGGGAGCTCCAATGTTTGGGCACACAGGGACTCTCTAAATGCAACATGGTATCCGCTAACAAATTGAATGGAAAATCGGCTCAAATTGTTTGCGGACACCACATTGCGTTTGGAGAGCCCCTCTGTGCGCAAACTTTTGAGCTCCCCCACAAGTGACCCCATTTTGGAAACTAGACACCCCAAGGCACCTTTCTAGATGCATAGTGAGCACTTGGAACCCCCAGGTGCTTCACAAATTGATTCGTAATAATGAAAAAGTGAAAAAAAAAACACTTTTTCATTTTTACGAATCAATTTGTGAAGCACCTAGGGGTTCCAAGTGCTCACTATGCATCTAGATAGGTGCCTTGGGGGGTCTAGTTTCCAAAATGGGGTCACTTGTGGGGGAGCTCCAATGTTTGGGCACACAGGGACTCTCTAAATGCAACATGGTATCCGCTAACAAATTGAATGGAAAATCGGCTCAAATTGTTAGCGGACGCCACATTGCGTTTGGAGAGCGCCTCTGTGCCCAAACTTTGGAGCTCCCCCACAAGTGACCCCATTTTGGAAACTAGACCCCCCAAGGCACCTTTCTAGATGCATAGTGAGCACTTGGAACCCCGAGGTGCTTCACAAATTGATTTGTAACAATGAAAAAGTGAAAAAAAAAACACTTTTTCATTTTTATGAATCAATTTGTGAAGCACCTGGGGTTCCAAGTGCTCACTATGCATCTAGATAGGTGCCTTGGGGGGTCTAGTTTCCAAAATGGGGTCACTTGTGGGGGAGCTCCAATGTTTGGGCACACAGGGACTCTCCAAATGCAACATGATATCCGCTAACAATTTGAGCGAACAATTTGTTAGCGGATATCATGTTGCATTTGGAGAGTCCCTGTGTGCCCAAACATCGGAGCTCCCCCACAAATGACCCCATTTTGGAAACTAGACCCCCCAAGGCACCTATCTAGATTCATAGTGAGCACTTGGAACCCCAGGTGCTTCACAAATTGATTCATAAAAATGAAAAACTATTTTTTTTTTCACTTTTTCATTTTTACGAATCAATTTGTGAAGCACCTAGGGGTTCCAAGTGCTCACTATGCATCTAGATAGGTGCCTTGGGGGGTCTAGTTTCCAAAATGGGGTCACATGTGGGGGAGCTCCAAAGTTTGGGCACAGAGGGGCTCTGCAAACGCAATGTGGTGTCCGCTAACAATTTGAGCCGATTTTCCATTCAATTTGTTAGCGGATACCATGTTGCATTTAGAGAGTCCCTGTGTGCCCAAACATTGGAGCTCCCCCATAAGTGACCCCATTTTGTAAACTAGACCCCCCAAGGCACCTATCTAGATTCATAGTGAGCACTTGGAACCCCAGGTGCTTCACAAATTGATTCATAAAAATGAAAAAGTTTTTTTTTTTTCACTTTTTAATTTTTACGAATCAATTTGTGAAGCACCTGGGGGTTCCAAGTGCTCACTATGCATCTAGAAAGGTGCCTTGGGGGGTCTAGTTTCCAAAATGGGGTCACTTGTGGGGGAGCTCCAAAGTTTGGGCACAGATGGGCTCTCCAAACGCAATGTGGTGTCCGCTAACAATTTGAGCCGATTTTCCATTCAATTTGTTAGCGGATACCATGTTGCATTTAGAGAGTCCCTGTGTGCCCAAACATTGGAGCTCCCCCACAAGTGACCCCATTTTGGAAACTAGACCCCCCAAGGCACCTATCTAGATTCATAGTGAGCACTTGGAACCCCAGGTGCTTCACAAATTGATTCATAAAAATGAAAAAGTGTTTTTTTTTTCACTTTTTCATTTTTACGAATCAATTTGTGAAGCACCTGGGGGTTCCAAGTGCTCACTATGCATCTAGATAGGTGCCTTGGTGGGTCTAGATTCCAAAATGGGGTCACTTGTGGGGGAGCTCCAATGTTTGGGCACACAGGGGCTCTCCAAACGCAACATGGCGTCCGCTAACAATTTGAGCCGATTTTCCATTCAATTTGTTAGCGGACACCATGTCGCGTTTGGAGAGCCCTTGATGTGCCTAAACAGTGCAGCTCCCCCACAAGTGTCCCCATTTTGGAAACTATACCCCTCAAGGATTTTATTAAGGTGTATAGTGAACATTTTGAACCCAGAGGTACGGCACATTATTTGTTTACATTAGGTCATCATATTGAATAAGTTGTCATTATTCTTGAGCGCAAGTGCTCGCTACTTGAGTTTGCATCGGGTACTCAGGTATGCACCATGTACAGCGTGTGCTCGAGTGACATGCTCGAGTCCCTGCTCCGCATGTTTCACGGTTATTAGACACCCAAAAAAAAACATGCGGGGATCGCTCGTGCATGGCAGGCAATCCCCGAAAAGTTTTTTGGCCGCGAAGCATATGGGGCAGAGACTCGAGCATGTCACTCAAATACCCACGATACTCAATGCATACCAGAGCACCCGATGCAAACTCAAGTAGCGAGCACTTGCTCTCAACACTAGTCGCCATATCGTCATCTTTTTTTCTTACTTTTGAAAAAAATCCCAACCCCAGCCCTAACGCTAGCACAACCCTAGCCCCAGCACAACCCTAGCCCCAGCACAACCCTAGCCCCAGCACAACCCTAGCCCCAAACCCAGCCCTAATCCTAGCCCAATCCTAACCCAAGAGTTTATTTTTGACGCCGTTCCTTGTGCGGTATAAGTGATTAGACGACTTTATTCTTCGGGTCGGTGTGATTACAGCAATGCCAGAATCATATGGGGTTTTTATGACTGACAGCTGTCACACACTAAAAGACGCATTTTTTGTTAAATCTAATTTTTGCATCGCCATATTTTGAGAGCTATAATTTTTCAAGATTTTGGCAGACAGTCATGTGACAGCTCGTTTTTTGCGGGATGACTTGACGTTGTTATTGGTGCCATTTTCAGGCACGTGACATTTTTTGATCGCTTTCTATTCCGATTATTGGGAGGCAGAATAAACAAAAACCAACAATTCAGGAATTGTTTTTTTTTTTTTTTTTTTATTCTGTTCCGCGTGTGGTAAAATTGATGAGGTAGCTTTATTCTTCGGGTCAGTACATTTACAGCGGTACCACATTTGTATCATTTTTCTATGTTTTGGCGCTTATACACAATAAAAGCTATTTTATAGAAAAAAATATTTTTTAGTATCGCTTTATTCTGAGAGCTATAACTTTTTTATTTTTCAGCTGATGGAGCTGTATGGTGGCTTGTTTTTTGCGGGACGAGATGTTGTTTTCAGCGGTATCATTTTTATTTATATGCGTCATTTTGATCGCGTGTTATTCCACTTTTTGTTTGGCGGTATGGTGATAAAGCATTGTTTTTTGCTTCGTTTTTTTTTTTTTTTTTTACCGTGTTCACTGAAGGGGTTAACTAGTGGGACAGTTTTATAGGACAGGTTGCTCCGGACGCGGCGATACCAAATATGTGTACTTTTATTGTTTTTTTTAAATTTTTTTTTAATAATATTTATTGATGGGTACATTATATTTTTATTTTTGGTGTATTATTTTTTTTATTTTTTTATAATATTTTTGCACATTTTTTTTTTTTTTTCCACTTTCACACAGTTTATACACTTTATTACTTTGTCCCACTCTGGGACTTTCACTTTTTTTTTTCTGATCGCCTGCATGGCACAGGAATGGAGCACCATCCCTATGCCATGAAGGCTGTCAGAAGTGCACAGTGTGAAGATTGCTTGGAAATGCACTGCGCATGTCCAAGCAATCTTCCTGCTCTCTGGTGACCCGGATGTTGTCATGACGACATCGGGTCGTCATGGCAACACCCGGGAAGCCTTTGCAGACTGCGCTGGAAGCCGGAAGAGGAGGTGAGTATCGCTGATCACCTCCCCTTACCCCCGCAATGCCGCGATCGACTTCGATCGACTTCGATCGCAGCATCGCGGGGGTTAATGTGCTGGGAGCGGTGCAGGACCGCTCCCTGCACATAGTACCGGGTGTCAGCTGTGACAATCAGCTGACACCCGGCGGCGATCGCGCCCGCACAGCCTGTGTGCGCGCGCGATCGCCATGATGTACTAATACGGGTCTGGGTATTAAGTCCCAGGGCACAGACGCGTATTAGTACGTCAGATGTCAGTGAGGGGTTAAAGAGAGCAAAAAAAATAGTACAATAAAAAGATAGATTGGATTTAATTGATATACCGAATATTGAAACCAATAAAAATAACAACTTGTTAGATAAAAATCAGAAAAAACGGACAGTAATCTCTTTAAAATATAGTGCACAATCTCATCAACTTAAAAATATAATATTAAAACATCTTCCTATCTTATATGAGCATGTTTTACTATCAAAAATTCTTGACTCTGGAGTTTTGGTGGTTGCAAAAAAAGCACAAACACTACACTAGGAGGATTATTATCATCAAGTCATTCTAATAATATGCAAAAACGCCTTACATGGCTTAATTGCAAAGGGTTTTATAGATACGGTTTCAATAGATGTGGTATTTGTCGCTATATCAAAATTACTAAAACTTTTACCAACACCAATGAAAATGAAACACACAATATAAGGAGTTATTTGAACTGTAACAGCAGTTATGTAGTGTATATAATAAAATGCACTACTTGTAATTTGTTATATGTTGGATGCACTATAAGAATATTAAAACAACAAGTGGCAGAACATCTGAGTGATATCTACAATGTCACTAATCATAATATCTCTTGTGCCTCCAGACATTTTATTAAAAAGCACAATAGAGAGACATCTTCATTTCAGGTCTTGGAATTTAAAAACTTGCCTCTAATCCTCGGGGTGGAGACAACAGGAGATGGTTACTTGATCGAGATGCATTTTGGATGTATCACCTAAACACCTGCCATCCAAATGGCTTGAATTTGCGGAGAGAATTATTGTTCCATTATAGCGAGTAAATCATCTGTACATGCGTAATCTTCTATGTCATATGATTTTTTTATGTAAATTTGTGTGTATATTTTGTAAATCTATTTTAACATTTATACGTGGATATATGTATCATGTGACTTTCACTCTTTATGCTGATTGGTGAACAATTGTATATATACTATTTGTATGCCATTTGCAAGCCAGTCTTGACAAAGTACGCAAGCCCTGCGTTACGAAATGCGTTGCCCTGGCTATATAACATGACTGTGGAATCTGATTTTATAAAGTTTTTTCTACAATAAAAGGATTTTGGACTATTTAAGAGGCTGGAAATCTTTTTTCCCACATATGTGTGCAGGGTGACGAGGGTTCTTCTCTACCTAGGACACTGAAATAGCTCATCCCGTCTCAGCTCAAAATACAGTATCTTCAAATGTGAAGTTTGAGATGACAAGCTGTATAGAAGTTTCTAAAAAATATGAAGAAAGATGGTAAAACACCACATTGTGATTGCACTTTGGTTTTACCACTCCATCGTCTTTGTATATATCCTACATTAATGAAATTATGCATTTGTCATCCAACTTCTATATTATCATGTCTTTGAAGGTCACTTTTCAAAGACTATCTGAAAACTGCTTTCTTGAATCTTGAATCAATGAGAATGAATTATAGATTTTCAAGATTATATCCATCACTTTATACTGCATCATTCTAGCTCTCGGGATTATCAGTAATGGATTAGTCATCTGGTTTTCTGGTTTCTGGATGAAGAACACAATCAGTGCCATGTGGTTCCTGAACCTGGCCATGGCAGACTTCCTATGCTGTGCTTCTCTTCGTCTATGAATTGTACAGATGGAGTAATATTTCTTATACTTTTTTAATGATGTCCTTGTTTCAGTTATTTCCTGCTGTATGAACATGTTTCTTTTTACGGTAAACATGATCGCCAGTGTTCTTCTCCTGATGGCCATGAGTATTGACCACTTGGGATCTGTCATGTGGCCCGTTTGGACAAAAGTTCACAGAACTTGTAAATTTGTCACTGCAGCGATCATTTGGCTTTTGAGTTTGAGCTTTTCTGATTTACTCTTTTACTTCTATTATTTAATATTCCATCATTACACCTAATGGTGTAACCTTCAGAGGTGGTCAATGTTTTTCATTTTGCGCGAGATACTTAGCACCGTTACACTGATCATATTATTTATCATGTTTGTGATCCCTTTTCTCATCATCTTCACCATTTATGTTAAAATTTTCTTTAAACTGAGAGAGAGTAAGATATCCGAGAGATCTCAGAGATCCTCCAGGATCATCACTGCTGTGATATTGGGTTTCTTTATATGCTGGTTTCCATATTATATCTGGCGACAAATACCTTGGTATGATGAACTTAATCTTGTATTCTCTATATCAAATACTATCATTACCAACCTGGTTTGTGTTAACAGTTGCATCAATCCAATCATTTATGTTTGTATGGCCCAAGATTTTAAACAAGGTATCATCAGATGACTCATTCCTATCCGGACTAGAAAGATCTTTAGGAGGACATCCTAATGACTTATGTAAAGAAAAGAAAGATATGAAATATACTCGCTCCACAAATATGTAACACATACTCCTCTTATCAATGTGGAAACTTCTTAGACTTTATCTCATAGATTAGTTGAAATATATTAATTTCTGATATTTCTTTTAAGTCAGGTGTGTACTACAAGCACTTATACAAAAAGTTATCAGTAGGATGAATTGTCCTTGGGCTATGGCTGGCAATCCTGCCTGGCCCAAAAAACAGGAAATTCAACAGCAAATACAACTAATGGACGATGGGGGAATAAAAGCAGCCCCTTTATGTTTCATCTCTGACAGCTTAGTTTTACTTATTTTGGCATTTTTCTTTACCACACTTAAAATAAACGATTTACAATACTCAGAGATTTACACCAATATTTTCATTGTTTTTCTTAATCACTTCAGAGACTGAGAAAACTTTTCTCAAATGTTTCCAGCTTTGTCAATTTAGAAAATCTCTTGATTTTAAAACTTTTTTCTATTCTTACAGTATATATTAGTATACATTTATGTGAAACAGTAAATGGGAAGTAAACTTTTGCCGTTGAATTCTGGAGCAGTAAAAATATGATATATTTACTTGGTAAATATAAATTTTACTATAGAAATATACATACACGATGTCACAGCACACTGTGATTAATGATTACATGAACTCAAATATTGCTGAAAATGTTAAAAACATAAGGTACTTAGCATTCTTTGATCAAAGAGTGCAAAAGACATCCAACCACTTCAATATATACCTAAATATGAATTTTCCCTACCACTAATGTCCTACCATGTGCCAAACCAGGCCTGCACACCTTTAGTGTTAGATAAGGTTTTGATTGAGAGCTATACCTGGTTACTTTCATTTCACATTCAGATGAGGATTTGTTTGGCACGTGGAGAGGTAGGACGATAGTATTTAGGGACTATTCATATTTAGATGCACCTTGACATGGTTGGATGGCTTTTGCGCTCTTTGAACAAAAACACTAAGTACATTGTAAGAGCCTGGATGAAGAGCTTGGCCGAGTGAAATGGCCTTCACTCTTTTTCTGCTGGTGTCCCCCACTTGACATGTAATTAAGGAATAACTTTTTCAACATTAACGGTCCCAGAAACTGTTCTCTAACATAATGCAAGGCCTCATGTTATTCACGTAACTCTGAGTAGCATGATGGTCTAAATGTGCTCCCATGGCATCAATGTCTCTGGACTTGTCTCTCATTGAGCACATCTGAGACTTCATTGGTTGGTAATTTCACAGGAGCTGCCAGCAACGGATTTTGAAGATTTTCCCACATGCATTAATTGTAGCAGAGAGTTCGACAGATGATCATTGATGACCTCAATCATAGCTGCCAAGGCTTTAAATGCAGAGTTTCTGTATATGGCGGCACTCATACTTCTTACTGAATAAATCAAGGAATTTTGAACATGTAGTTTTTTATTTTTGCATCATTTACAGATCAGTAACATGTCTTCATCTTGAAATTTTTGTATATTCTCTGTGCTGATTTGTATGTTACTTGATGATATATTCAATATATTCCGTGATCTTGTGTTTTCATATACTACACATATCCAGCACATCCTTATATCTAGATGGTCACATTAGAGATGAGTGAACCCGAACTTAATAATTTGGGGTTCATAATGGACAATTAGTGTCTGGCGCTAAACGCTGAACATGGACTTGTCCTGTTAGTCCGTTGCAATGTTCAGAGTTCCGTGAAGTAAGAGACATGTTTTCCCAGTTCAAAGTTTGGGTCCCCATTATTTTAATGGGTTCGTGTTCTGGTTGAGGTTTGGGTACAGTTCTGGTGCCCGAATCAAACTTTCTAATGTAGTTAGAGTCTCGTACAAGAACCCAAACTTCCATGAGTCCTGTCATCCCTAGGTCACACACTTCCCTGGTATACTCTCATTTTACCAGTCTTTGTTCAGGAGCAGTTGTGGTATTAAAGAGTCATTCTCCTTTACACAGACCTCTTTATTTATCATGTTTTCCATATAATTGTTTTTCGGGTGGACGCTCCCTGTCATCTACATATTAATGGCAGGTGTGTACAGTTGTCTTGGGTTGATCCCATGTATGTGCTCATCTCATGTCATGCTGAGTTGTTTGTAATGGTGGGAGACTTTATGCCATCATAGAGATGGTAATGAGTCTGGACTTGTACCTAATGGGATTTCAAGACTCTGGACAGGTGAGGCCTCTGTGGAGTTTGTTGTGTCTCATGGAAAATTCTATAACATCAATTACATGTTAACAAAGAGATCTGCATCCCAAAACCAATGCACCAATACCTGACTGGTTTCTGGAGTAGACAAAAAGGAAAGGTTTTTTTTAGGTTAGTGCCTGAAATTAGAAAATTTACGAAAAAAAACAAGTCGTTATTCCTGGCATTTTGCATAGCAACATGATGAATCCACAGGAGCAAAATGGACAAAAATTCTGTCAATTCAGTAAATCCTGTTAATTCCATTTGCTATAAAACTATAGAATTTAAACACAGATAAAATAATATCCGAGCAGGTAATGAATGTCTAATATTCCACAGACAAATCTAAAGATACTGAACACACATTTTTCTAAACATGATATCAATAATTAGAGATGAACGGATCGGGCAAAATTTGAATTCTTCTCTTCATGTGTTTTTTTTTCAAAGCAAATTCAATTTGCAGAGACATTCTTCTTTGCAAGTTTAATGCCACTTATTATGGAATGGGGTCTTGCCTTTATCCAGACTATAATAAACTTAAGTTGAGAAAATAAGGAAAAATCCTTTTACACACGTCAATGCTCACATCTCCGGACCCATTGCTCCTCACCGTACACCTCTCTGCTCTTTGATTCATGTTTTGGTCTCTCAGGGCTGAAATCTCAGGACTCTCTCATGATAGGAAGGGATCTTTAGCTCTGATTAGATCACAAATTTTTGATGTCACGATGTGCACCATGACCTCGAGTGCACAGGTGCAGAACCATCCAAGCATCTTTAGAGTGGGAAGTCCCAGTCTAGCATGAGAAGACAGAGGTTTTCAAGATGATTGAGGTGATCGAAAGATGCAATGAGGAGCAGAGGGGACAAAGTGTTGAGCTGAAAGGTTAGCAAAAGGATTTTTTTAACCTTTTACTTGCACTTTGGAAGTAAAAAAATGGCGGACTGTGACTGAAATTTTGCTGAATCTGCATGGAAGTGACCAAAAAAAAGGATGCATTTTGAAGAATGAATAGAGTCAAATTACCCTCAAATGTATTTTCTCATCTCTATTAGTAATAAAAAAATCAAATTGCAGAGATAGAAAGATGTTAGGTGATAGTTAGATAGGCTTGAGAAAGTTCCACATTTCTAATAATACGTTACCACTATGATTTTGTGTCTATAAACTACAGAATTTATTTAGGATTTTGAAATGTTGCCTTTACCTTTTTGTACATATTGGTGAAGAATAAATATGACATAAATATAGTAACATATAGATAATAAATTGTCAAAAACAAAAAAATATAGAGAATAGACATGAAGATAAATAAATTGGTCATTCTATGAGAGATATGTTACATACAGCAACATAGGCATAAAGAAATGCAGTAAATTATTGAAACAGGAATAATCTTGATAAAAATAAAAGATTAAATAAATAGGCATTAGTATATATATATATATATATATATATATACAAATTCGGAGAGGGGTAGAGGGACACATTACTTCTTTTCCTTGTTTTTTTTTAACTCATTCAATGACTTGTGTTATGTAAATCAGATGTACACCACCTGATACCTACAATGTTGGAAACAAAGGCAGAAACCAAGTGACCCCTCCCCAGTCTACACTGATATAAAGCAGGGTCTCCTCTCTGCCCTCACACATCTCCTGGTGAAGACCTTCCTGGACTCTAATACTCCACATCCTGCACAGCAGAGATTTTCCCTGAGCTCCTTTTCCTCCAGCATCTGTAAGGTAAGTGCACACTGACCATATGGACAAAATTTTTTCACATAGATATAGAAATGTCTCATGGACTGACCGCCCTGATAACCGATCTTACTGGCATATTGTGCTACAGGAGTAGATCGATAGCTGAGGGCATCAAAGTTTTTTTTCTTTTGAGACCCTTTTTATACATGGGACTCATAGACTACAGATGCTCCCAACCACTAATAACGCTGGCAAACTCTCTTCCAGTAAGACACTGCCTTGACACTCAATTTTTTGCATTTTTTAAACAACTTCTTGTCTTTTCCAATTATACTAGAATAAAAAATGATACAAGTGTAGAGTTAGCCTCCTATTCTTATTAATCACCTTATAACTCTTTGCCTTCTTCCTTTTTCATTATAATAATAACCCCTTCTTGTCATGGATAATTCTCATTGTTGCACTTTCAATTTCTGAAAGTGGAGTATGAGTAGTTTTTTTATGGGCTGAGTTGTTTTATTGTAGGGCACCATTCAATTTACCAAACAATGTACAGAACGATAATTATTCTGTTTCCAAATGCATTTTGTCTATTTCTATATTTTACCATATATTGGGGTTTCCCATAATTGCTCAACCACCAAAATGTAATCTATCTGTATCGGGTGATTATACATTTATATTGTTTTTAAATCATATTTAAAAAACAGTTTCATATTTTTTAATAATACTCATTTGTTTATTAGCTTGTTCTGCTATTTTGTTCCTGGCACACACATCTTTTTTGGATGTTATGTATTTTGGTGCTTTGTAGGAGCGTAACAACATACATTGAAATTGGATTGTAATTTTTGGGCAATAACTTTATACTTTGGCTAATCAAACGTTTTGCAGACATGGAGATAACAAACATTTTTTAATGTGTTTTAAAGTAAATAGGCAGAAGAGGGAAGTGATACAAATTGTTATTGATTTTTTTAAACAATTTTTATGATGTTTGAAACTTTCTTTTTCATTTTGATTTCTTGTTTCTTTCCGAAAATTGAATCTGTGATTGTGTGAACGTTTATTTAATAGATTGAAAAACATTTGTATTTCTAAAATTTCTTATGTAGAACTAATGGCTGAATTTCAGAGGAGATGGCAGCCATGTTGGCCTCCAATAGTCCCTCTTTCTGCCATGAAAACCCATCTTCTCCACATTATCATTAATTGGGACACTTGGCTACTGCAGTGATTCCAACCCTGGGACTACATACTTCATTTGTTAATGTCACAGATATGCAATCAAATTATAGTGGTTAGATTAAGATATTAGATCTCATCATCAATAAGCTGGTTGCAGGGTGTTTTGTAATCTATTGATATTTTACTTGCCCTTTAAATATCTTGTGGCTGCAGTTTTACCTCTGACACCTCCACCAATCAGGAGCAATTAAAAAAATGTGAATATTATAAACAACACGACTAAAAAACTAACATTTCTCTTTTTTTCTTCTCAGATAAAATGGCTGCAGCAGTAAATTCTATTCCAATAGAGATGAGGCAGGAACTGTTAGCCGGAGTTGACTACATCAAAACTGTGGGCAACAGATTCCAAAAATTGGATTCGGCCATAATGGACATATTTGGGGAGCATTTGTCTGAAATCTTATGCAAAAAGTACACTGGACATTGGTATCCAGAGAACCCGATGAAAGGACAAGCCTACAGGTAAGTCATCAGTGGCATCACCAGATATGTCCAGAAAATATCCATATTGGTCTTGCAGATGCTCTAGAAATTCCCTATGTTGTACTAATGGTATCTCATCTCTAATAACTCATTTTTGTCTTTTAGATGTATCCGAATCAATGGCCAGGACAAGGATGAAAGCATTCAAGAGGCTTGTGCTCTAAGTCAAATAAGATTTTATGACCTTGCACTGCCCAAGGAATTCACCTTGTGGATTGACCCCTTTGAAGTATCTTGCCGGTGAGTAGTCGCTCTGTATATAATATTCAGAAGATTTGGCTCCAATGATTCGCAGGACTGATAACCATATCTTATTGATTTATCTTTGGACAGGTTGGGGGAAGAAAATTTCCCTTACACTGTTGTAAGCTTCGATCCGAGATCCCCTAGAGTAAAAGATGTTTCTGTAGGACCAGAAGAGGATCAACATGAAGCTTCCTCTTCGTGTATGGTTGACTGCGCCATACAGGTTTCTGAAGATGTTGAAGATACCATCTCATCATCATCATCACCAAGGCTTAGTGATGATGAAGATAGTGGAATTGATGAAGCTCCCAATTCTCCAGTGGAGCAAATATGGAGAAATACTGGACCAGATCAGGTAAGAAATCCTTAACATTTACTGACACTTGGGGTATAGGACAGTGACACTTGCTCTAAGGCTACATGACCATAAGACTGACACGTGGGGTTTGGACCAATGACTCTTGGACGCAGGAAAAATTAAATTTTATTGAATTAACCCTTGGTGCTCTTGTATTTTCAGGCATCGACTGCCGTTTTTAGGACTTGGGCTCCGCTCTGGTTTCCCCCATGGAGAGTTCAACTTTTCAGCAACCCCTCAAATGAACTACAGTATCGGCCATGGTTTTAGATGCTGCAGGATACAGAATTTAGAGACTGAGAATCATATAGAAAAAAAATTATCCTTACAATTACTTTTATTTATTTTTTGTACAAATCTGAATCTTTTTCTTGTAATAAAGATCCTGAGATGAATCCACAACTCTGTGATTATTATTATAATTATATGTAATGGAACTGGGAACATCACCAAAATTACAAGAATCCCACATGGTTTATGTTTAAGAGGTGGGAGGGGGCAGGTAAATCAAATGTCACTATGTCCTCTGAAGTGTTTACTGAGCATGCTCTAGCTGTCAATGAGAAACCAGGCAATGTGTCATCATTTACAGACATCCAATATGAAGGCATTTTTACTTTAAATGTTGCACAACAGAAGAACATTTCCACAACTGTGCACCATTTCTGATCTCTCCAGGTGTCTGTGCTTGTGTATTCAGATTCTTCAGACTTGTCAATCATTCCCAGCTTAGGATCTTAACTCTACAGGCCACTTCCCTGGTTTCTCTGTGATGCTTTATTTTATGGCATCATTTCACATGAAGATTTTCTTTCCACCCATATGCTTCAGGCCCTTGTCATCACAACATCTACAACATTTAATAACTTCATAAAAGCACAATAACACATACCGTAAGTGTCCACCTCTTGGACTTGTTCTACCACCTATCCTCTGCATTCACATCATATTTTTAGGAATTCTCTTAACCCAGAAAATTGGAACAATACTTTAATTGTTACACAATAGATTAAGTGTTCTCCACGATGGTGTACAATCTGTGGTCTTTTCTCTGTAGCCTGAACTCAAGTCACAACTATGTCGGTCCCTCAGATGGCTTACATTCCAGTTTTCAATCACTCTCACTGTAAGGCCACATTCACACAATCAATGTTTGATTTGTATTAAACACCAGTATTTTTACTATTATACTTTAACTCTGATTGTTCCACTCTTGGTTTTGGCTTACAAATCCTGATGTAAAATACTGACCAAATACAGAACATGTGAACTTGGACTTTTATATGGACCGACCAGTGGCACGATCCAATTGCTTCTCAGTTGACTTTTTAATTGACAGTCTTTTAAATGCCTGTTAACATTCACAGACCAAAGCAAATGAAGTCTGCTGAGGGATTTATACTACATCTACCTAGATAGCTCATTGAGCATAGGCTGCTATACTTTCGGCAGTGCGGATCTTGTTGATAGACGAAGATGCTCCTCCAAAAATAATCTCTTGTGCTGTGCCAAAAATCATTTCACATGATGGTCTGGCATTTTGCTCATTCACCAGGTGATCAGCATCCTGTTTACACTGCAAGAAAATAGTTAATTGGACAATTTTAACAACATTCTTTCACAATTATCTTGCATTGTAAATGCCCCTTCGTTCTAACAGTTTGGATCATTAATTCTCCAGGTAATCATCTTTTTTTAAAAATTTTGTAGTTGAAGCCCACAAAATGTTGTACAATACAAAGTTATATTGTGGTACCGTGTTAGCCTGAAAAATCTATGTAAATAGTTTTATGCCAAAAATTACAAAAGTATTCTCGGAATGATACCTTTATTGGCTAACCAGAAATATATATATGCAAGCTTTAAGAGCACAGAGGCTTCTTTGACAGGCAAGATTACAAATGAATTCATAAGACAAAAGGCACAACATTTGAGAAATGTTACAACAAGACATTTGTTCATGAGGAGTAAGTTGTGATGCCTCCTACTGATAAGTTAGGAGGATAATGTTTTCCCACAGATGTGTCCAGTTCACCTGTGGGAAAACATTTCTCTGGCCGGGGACTCTGCATGAAAGATTTAAAAGTTTTAATACTGAAAGGTCACTTCAAGGGCAACAGAGAAAGAAAAATTTGGGAATTCAAATTGATAAGGATGTTCAATTCACTGACAACACACCTAGATATAATACCTGTGTTTATGACTCACTATATGGACACAATTCACACCTCAAGATAATTAAACACTCCTAAGACCTCTCATTTTGCAACAAAAAAACTAATTTGATCTCCCTAACTTATCAGTAGGAGGCATCACAACTTACAACTAATGAACAATTGTCTTGTTGTAACATCTCTCAAATGTTGTGCCTTTTGTCTTATGAATTCATTTTTGTATTTCTGGTTAGCCAACAAAGGTATCACTCCGAGAATACTTTTGTCATTTTTGGCATAAAAGTATTTACATTGAAGCCCAGAAAAACATAATTTAACACTTTCACGACATTCACTGTACATGTATGGCGCAAGTCGGAAGTGGGTGTATGGAATGGGCTCACGGGATACCCAGAAAGTCCTGGCTAATCAATAGAGGTTGTCAAAGAGCTCCGCCTGCAATTATTAATCTGTTAAATGCTGCTGCCAAACTCTGATGGTGGCCACACCGGCATGTGGGCTCGTCATTCCATGTGCCCATCAGCATGCCAGTGACATGTTGTCAGATCGCCGATGGGTTGGTATGACAGCTGGAGGTCTATTGGAGACCTCTGTGCTTGTCATTACACCTAGGTAAGAAGGAAATCAACACTAAGACGAAACAATATAAGTATGTGCAACGTAAACCACTATTCAAGCAGGTAATGCATAACATAAAAAAGAAAAGACTAGTTGAACAAATAATAAATTAAAAAAAAAATATTTTTAATTAATAGCATCATTTTATTTGACATAAAAATAGGACATATAGTTAAAACGCACAGAACAAGAAGACACGATAAAATAACCAACGGTGAAAAAGAGGAAGTAGAGCAGCAAAAACAGCTCTAACAATTAATGCTAATCTATAGAGATATATTTGTAAAGTGCAAATGTGCAGTAGATTTTAATTAGTACACCTATAACAATGTTGGGTATATGTAAAGGTAATAATAAAAAATATTTATAAGGTTTACATGCACAATAGATTACTATTAACACACCTGTTATCAAATATATACATAGAAGTAAAGTGTGATGCAAAATAATGGGATAAATACCCAAGCAAAATCTAAGGTGCAAGAATACAGTCGGAATAATCACCAAAACATGCTACAGGATGATCAGGGTAGATTTGAATAACCTCAAGTAATACGTATATAAGGACATATTATGATATGAAGATTCAAAGATATAGAGTAAATAAAATTCCTGACCTGAATTCATGCTGTGTTTGCTGCCACTACCACCTAACACTCCCAATGCGCGTTTCACACGTTGCTTCCTCAGGGAGTGATGAAACTCCCTTAAAACTCTGCCTGTAGCAAGGCTGCAAGGAAGACCGTTACTTCTGCTATATGCAATGATGCTGTGGCATTTCTGTACATAACAGCACAAGCGATCAGACGATCGCAGCTTCAAGTCCCCTGAGTGAACTAAAAACAAAATTGAAAAGTAAAACAAAATGTTTTATAAAATATAAAAAAAGAAAATGTTAAATTCACTCTCCTTTTTCCCCATGTAAAGTATTAATATATATATATATATATATATATATATATATATATGAGGTCTCGCAGCATTAACAAAAGTTTGACTCAACAAAATATATAAACAATTAATCCAATCAGTCAACACCGTAAGCAAAAGAAAACAAGAATGCTAAAAAATTGGGGTTTTTTTGTTCTCTGCATCCCACAAAAAAATAGTGCAACAATTGATCAAAACATCATAAATATCTTGAAATGTGATCAATAAATACGTTGTCTTGTTCCACCAAAAATTAGATATAACATCGACAAAAATACTAAAATGTTGCGGGTCTCAGAAAATGGCGACACAACCCTCAAAACATTTTTTTTACAAACTCTTTTTTTTCCATTACTAAAACAATAAAAAAAACTTGACATGTTTATTATCGCCGTAATACAATTGATGAGCAGAATCCTATTTCAAGGTCATTTTACCACAAAATCTACACCATAAAAATATTTCTGAAAAAAAATTGTCATTTATTAGTTTTTTTCACTATTTATCCTCACTTGGATTTTTTTTTATCTTGATTCCAGTTCACTATATGGTAAAATGAATGATATCACTCAAAAGTACAACTAGTCTGGCGAAAAACAAGTCACCATATGTCTATTTGGACAGAAAAATAAAAAAAAGAAGGTGACAGAAAAAACGAAAATGTAAAAATAGAAATAATAGGCCTCGTCATGAAGGGGCTAACTGTATGACTGCCTCACAAAGTTTGTATGGCACAAACCTTTAAACAGTGATTGCTCCCGAGTAGAAATGAGCGTTGTTCTACTCGAACTGTTCGCCAATCTCAAATTCGAGTTGTTTTGGGCGGTGTTCGAGCCGTTCGGCGAACACGAACGATTTGAGAAAAATTCGGCTGTTCGAGGTTATGTTCGATAACTGTTCGTGCACCAAATTCATAACTGGATTTTTTCTCAGTAATGATGAAAATTAATGTTAATAAGCAGTTTGAGTGTACAGTGGGGTGGGGGGAGGGGCAGGGGATGGATCTCTGCAGGAATAATGAAGATCTCCATTTTTTTTTCTCTTTCCCGCATTTACAGTGGGGAGGTGCAATCTGTCAGCCTATCAGCAGCGCACACACGGAGCGAAGTGCTTTTTTCACACAAGCAAGGGCATGTGTCATTGGCAGTGTATGTCACATGTCCTTGCCCTATAAGACTCAGCCATTTTCCCCACTGCTGCAGCTGCGTGTTAGACGGCACCGCTGTTGCTGTGTGCGCTATACCTTGTTAATTTCAAGCCAATTTTCGCACAAATCTACAGATAGCTTGGGAGTAGGGAATAGTTGTGATTGCAGTCCTTTTAAGGACTAGGTTACAGCATTTCCTACGACTTTTATCAGGCAGGTCTGTGCTCTTAAATAGATAGATTGTGGGAGTAAAGACTAATTGTAATTGCAGTCCTTTTTAGGACAAGGTTACATCAGTTCCTATCAGTTTTTGCCAGGCAGGTCTGTGCCAGTGCTGTGCAAGTTTTTTTCACAGCATTTGGCTGAATCTAGCAAAGCTAATCCTTTTTGGCCTATTGCAGAGTGTGTTAGTCAGTGGAGTAGCCTATCTGTGTTGCAAGATATACCACCTGTGTATAGAATACCAATTTTTTTACTGCACCTAGTGAAGTAAAATCTTTTGGGCATAGCATCATTCTATTAGTCCATCTATACTGACCTCCATCAGGGTGCAAATTGAATATAATTTTTTTCTGCATCTAGCTCTGAAAAAATATTTGGGCTTCTAGCAGTGTGTGGGACTTGTTCTATTAGTCCATCTATACTGACCTCCATCAGGTTGCAAACTGAATATAATTTTTTTCTGCATCTAGCTCTGAAAAAATATATGGCCTTCTAGCAGTGTGTGGGACTTTCTCTATTAATCCATCTATAATGACCTCCATCAGGTTGCAAATTAAAAATAATTTATATCTGCATCTAGCTCTGAAAAAATCTTTGGCCTTCTAGCAGTGTGTGGGACTTTTTCTATTAGTCCATCTATACTGACCTCCATCAGGTTGCAAATTAAAAATAATTTTTATCTGCATCTACCTCTGAAAAAATATTTGGGCTTCTAGCTGTGTGTGGGACTTGTTCTATTAGTCCATCTATACTGACCTCCATCAGGTTGCAAATTAAAAATAATTTTTTGTCTGCATCTAGCTCTGAAAAAATATTTGGCCTTCTTGCAGTGTGTGGGACTTTCTCTATTAGTCCATCTATACTGACCTCCATCAGGTTGCAAACTGAATATATTTTTTTCTGCATCTACCTCTGAAAAAATATTGGGCTTCTAGCTGTGTGTGGGACTTGTTCTATTAATCCATCTATACAGACCTCCATCAGGTTGCCAACTGAATATAATTTTTTTCTGCATCTTCCTCTGAAAAAATATTTGGGCTTCTAGCTGTGTGTGGGACTTGTTCTATTAGTCCATCTATACTGACCTCCATCAGGTTGCAAACTGAATATAATTTTTTTCTTCATCTACTTCTGAAAAAATATTTGGGCTTCTAGCTGTGTGTGGGACTTTCTCTATTAGTCCATCTATACTGACCTCCATCAGGTTGCAAATTAAAAATAATTTTTTGTCTGCATCTAGCTCTGAAAAAATATCTGGCCTTCTAGCAGTGTGTGGGACTTTCTCTATTAGTCCATCTATACTGACCTCCATCAGGTTGCAAACTGAATATAATTTTTTTCTGCATCTACCTCTGAAAAAATATTTGGGCTTCTAGCTGTGTGTGGGACTTGTTCTATTAGTCCATCTATACTGACCTCCATCAGGTTGCAAAATGAATATAATTTTTATTTGCATCTAGCTCTGAAAAAATATTTGGCCTTCTAGCAGTGTGTGGGACTTTCTCTATTAGTCCATCTATACTGACCTCCATCAGGTTGTAAATTAAAAATAATTTATATCTGCATCTAGCTCTGAAAAAATATTTGGCCTTCTAGCAGTGTGTGGGACTTTCTCTATTAGTCCATCTATACTGACCTCCATCAGGTTGCAAATTAAAAATAATTTTTATCTGCATCTACCTCTGAAAAAATATTTGGGCTTCTAGCTGTGTGTGGGACTTGTTCTATTAGTCCATCTATACTGACCTCCATCAGGTTGCAAACTGAATATAATTTTTTTCTGCATCTACCTCTGAAAAAATATTTGGGCTTCTAGCTGTGTGTGGGACTTTCTCTATTAGTCCATCTATACTGACCTCCATCAGGTTGCAAATTAAAAATAATTTTTTGTCTGCATCTAGCTCTGAAAAAATATTTGGCCTTGTAGCAGTGTGTGGGACTTTCTCTATTAGTCCATCTATACTGACCTCCATCAGGTTGAAAACTGAATATATTTTTTTTCTGCATCTACCTCTGAAAAAATATTGGGCTTCTAGCTGTGTGTGGGACTTGTTCTATGACTCCATCTATACAGACCTCCAACAGGTTGCAAACTGAATATAATTTTTTTCTGCATCTACCTCTGAAAAAATATTTGGGCTTCTAGCTGTGTGTGGGACTTGTTTTATTATTCCATCTATACTGACCTCCATCAGGTTGCAGACTGAAAATAATTTTTTGTCTGCATCTAGCTCTGAAAAAATATTTGGCCTTCTAGCAGTGTGTGGGACTTTCTCTATTCGTCCATCTATACTGACCTCCATCAGATTGCAAATTAAAAATAATTTTTATCTGCATCTTCATCTGAAAAAATATTTGGCCTTCTAGCAGTGTGTGGGACTTTCTCTATTAGTCCATCTATACTGACCTCCATCAGGTTGCAAACTGAATATATTTTTTTTTCTGCATCTACCTCTGAAAAAATATTGGGCTTCTAGCTGTGTGTGGGACTTGTTCTATTAATCCATCTATACAAACCTCCATCAGGTTGCAAACTGAATATAATTTTTTCCTGCATCTAGCTCTGAAAAAATATTTGGCCTTCTAGCAGTGTGTGGGACTTGTTCTATTAATCCATCTATACAGACCTCCATCAGGTTGCAAACTGAATATAATTTTTTGTCTGCATCTAGTTCTGAAAAAATATTTGGACTTCTAGCAGTGTGTGGGACTTTCTCTATTAGTCCATCTATACTGACCTCCATCAGGTTGCAAACTGAATATATTTTTTTTCTGCATCTACCTCTGAAAAAATATTGGGCTTCAAGCTGTGTGTGGTACTTGTTCTATTAATCCATCTATACAAACCTCCATCAGGTTGCAAACTGAATATAATTTTTTGTCTGCATCTAGTTCTGAAAAAATATTTGGACTTCTAGCAGTGTGTGGGACTTTCTCTATTAGTCCATCTATACTGACCTCCATCAGGTTGCAAACTGAATATATTTTTTTTCTGCATCTACCTCTGAAAAAATATTGGGCTTCAAGCTGTGTGTGGTACTTGTTCTATTAATCCATCTATACAGACCTCCATCAGGTTGCAAACTGAATATAATTTTTTTCTGCATCCACCTCTGAAAAAATATTTGGGCTTCTAGCTGTGTGTGGGACTTATTCTATTAGTCCATCTATACTGACCTCTATCAGGTTGCAAACTGAATATAATTTTTTTCTGCATCTAGCTCTGAAAAAATATTTGGCCTTCTAGCAGTGTGTGGGACTTGTTCTATTAGTCCACCTATACTGACCTCCATCAGGTTGCAAATTCAAAATAATTTTTTGTCTGCATCTAGCTCTGAAAAAATATTTGGCCTTCTAGCAGTGTGTGGGACTTTTTCTATTAGTCCATCTATACTGACCTCCATCAGGTTGCAAATTAAAAATAATTTATATCTGCATCTAGCTCTGAAAAAACATTTGGCCTTCTAGCAGTGTGTGGGACTGTCTCTATTAGTCCATCTATACTGACCTCCATCAGGTTGCAAATTAAAAATAATTTTTATCTGCATCTACCTCTGAAAAAATATTTGGGCTTCTAGCTGTGTGTGGGACTTGTTCTATTAGTCCATCTATACTGACCTCCATCAGGTTGCAAACTGAATATAATTTTTTTCTGCATCTACCTCTGAAAAATTATTTGGGCTTCTAGTTGTGTGTGGGACTTTCTCTATTAGTCCATCTATACTGACCTCCATCAGGTTGCAAATTAAAAATAATTTTTTGTCTGCATCTAGCTCTGAAAACATATTTGGCCTTCTAGCAGTGTGTGGCACTTTCTCTATTAGTCCATCTATACTGACCTCCATCAGGTTGCAAACTGAATATATTTTTTTTCTGCATCTACCTCTGAAAAAATATTGGGCTTCTAGCTGTGTGTGGGACTTGTTCTATTAATTCATCTATTAAGACCTCCATCAGGTTGCAAACTGAATATAATTTTTTTCTGCATCTAGCTCTGAAAAAATATTTGGCCTTCTAGCAGTGTGTGGGACTTTCTCTATTAGTCCATCTATACTGACCTCCATCAGGCTGCAAACTGAAAATAATTTTTTGTCTGCATCTAGCTCTGAAAAAATATTTGGCCTTCTAGCAGTGTGTGGGACTTTCTCTATTAGTCCATCTATACTGACCTCCATCAGGTTGCAAATTAAAAATAATTTATATCTGCATCTAGCTCTGAAAAAATATTTGGCCTTCTAGCAGTGTGTGGGACTTTCTCTATTAGTCCATCTATACTGACCTCCATCAGGTTGCAAATTAAAAATAATTTTTATCTGCATCTACCTCTGAAAAAATATTTGGGCTTCTAGCTGTGTGTGGGACTTGTTCTATTAGTCCATCTTTACTGACCTCCATCAGGTTGCAAACTGAATATAATTTTTTTCTGCATCTACCTCTAAAAAAATATTTGGGCTTCTAGCTGTGTGTGGGACTTTCTCAATTAGTCCATATATACTGACCTCCATCAGGTTGCAAATTAAAAATAATTTTTTGTCTGCATCTAGCTCTGAAAAAATATTTGGCTTTCTAGCAGTGTGTGGGACTTTCTCTATTAGTCCATCTATACTGACCTCCATCAGGTTGCAAACTGAATATATTTTTTTTCTGCATCTACCTCTGAAAAAATATTGGGCTTCTAGCTGTGTGTGGGACTTGTTCTATTAATCCATCTATACAGACCTCCATCAGGTTGCAAACTGAATATAATTTTTTTCTGCATCTACCTCTGAAAAAATATTTGGGCTTCTAGCTGTGTGTGGGACTTGTTCTATTAGTCCATCTATACTGACCTCCATCAGGTTGCAAACTGAAAATAATTTTTTGTCTGCATCTAGCTCTGAAAAAATATTTGGCCTTCTAGCAGTGTGTGGGACTTTCTCTATTAGTCCATCTATACTGACCTCCATCAGGTTGCAAATTAAAAATAATTTTTATCTGCATCTTCCTCTGAAAAAATATTTGGGCTTCTAGCTGTGTGTGGGACTTGTTCTATTAGTCCATCTATACTGACCTCCATCAGGTTGAAAACTGAATATAATTGTTTTCTGCATCTAGCTCTGAAAAAAATATTTGGCCTTCTAGCAGTGTGTGGGACTTTCTCTATTAGTCCATCTATACTGACCTCCATCAGGTTGCAAATTAAAAATAATTTTTTGTCTGCATCTAGCTCTGAAAAAATATTTGGCCTTCTAGCAGTGTGTGGGACTTTCTCTATTAGTCCATCTATGCTGACCTCCATCAGGTTGCAAACTGAATATATTTTTTTCTGCATCTACCTCTGAAAAAATATTGGGCTTCTAGCTGTGTGTGGGACTTGTTCTATTAATCCATCTATACAGACCTCCATCAGGTTGCAAACTGAATATAATTTTTTTCTGCATCTAGCTCTGAAAAAATATTTGGCCTTCTAGCAGTGTGTGGGACTTGTTCTATTAATCCATCTATACAGACCTCCATCAGGTTGCAAACTGAATATAATTTTTTTCTGCATCTACCTCTGAAAAAATATTTGGGCTTCTAGCTGTGTGTGGGACTTTCTCTATAAGTCCATCTATACTTACCTCCATCAGGTTGCAAATTAAAAATAATTTTTTGTCTGCATCTAGCTCTGAAAAATATTTGGCCTTCTAGCAGTGTGTGGGACTTTCTCTATTAGTCCATCTATACTGACCTCCATCAGGCTGCAAATTAAAAATATTTTTTTTCTGCATCTACCTCTGAAAAAATATTTGGCCTTCTAGCTGTGTGTGGGACTTGTTCTATTAGTCCATCTATACTGACCTCCATCAGGTTGCAAACTGAATATAATTTTTTTCTGCATCTAGCTCTGAAAAAACATTTGGCCTTTTAGCAGTGTGTGGGACTTTCTCTATTAGTCTATCTATACTGACCTCCATCAGGTTGCAAATTAAAAATAATTTATATCTGCATCTAGCTCTGAAAAAATATTTGGCCTTCTAGCAGTGTGTGGGACTTTCTCTATTAGTCCATCTATATTGACCTCCATCAGGTTGCAAGCTGAATATAATTTTTTTCTGCATCTACCTCTGAAAAAATATTTGGCCTTCTAGCAGTGTGTGGGACTTTCTCTATTAGTCTATCTATACTGACCTCCATCAGGTTGCAAATTAAAAATAATTTATATCTGCATCTAGCTCTGAAAAAACATTTGGCCTTCTAGCAGTGTGTGGGACTTTCTCTATTAGTCTATCTATACTGACATCCATCAGGTTGCAAATTAAAAATAATTTATATCTGCATCTAGCCCTGAAAAAATATTTGGCCTTCTAGCAGTGTGTGGGACTTTCTCTATTAGTCCATCTATACTGACCTCCATCAGGTTGCAAACTGAATACAATTTTTTTCTGCATCTACCTCTGAAAAAATATTTGGGCTTCTAGCTGTGTGTGGGACTTGTTCTATTAGTCCATCTATACTGACCTCCATCAGGTTGCAAATTGAATATAATTTTTTTCTGCATCTAACCCAGCCAATAGTTTTGGCCTAATACCACAGTTTGGCCACTCAGCTCTGCTCGGTTCCCATCCATTGCTTTTTTGTGCAAACAACTCCAGAGTTGTGAATTAGTTAACCACCAAAATGAGTGGAAAAAGGCCTGCTGCTTGTGGAAAGGGGAATAGGCGTGTTGGGAAGGGGAAAAAAGGTTGTGTCCGTGGGGTAGGTGTTAAAGCAACAGTAACATCTGCAGAAGAAAGACCATCTTCCGGCCAAACTAAAATGTCTACTTCTTTTAGTGGACAATGTGATAAGATCCCTTTCTTACGGCCACGCCAATCGCTACAAATTCCAGATGAGGCACAAAAACAGCAGGTACTTCAACGGATATCAAGTGCTCCTTTAATTGGGCTCTCCTCCACATCAACTTCAACATCACAAATACTCCAGTCCTCAAAGGTGTCACCCCAATCGCACTTGCTTCCTCACAGCTCCCAAATCTCCAGCTGCCCGTCTGAGTATGAGGTAGAACAGATGGTTGAGTCTGCAGAGCTGTTTACTCATACTATAGCCTGGGAATCAGAGGTCGACTCCAGCGCTTCTGTTAATCCAGACGAGGAAATGATCTGCACTGATGCCCAGAATCTTTATGAATCTGATCCAGGACCAGACGCAGAAGGTTCTGACCATAATGTAGACCCTCATTCCCAAACTGTAACTCCTGTTGGTGGAGACAATGAGGAAGACGATGATGAGACTCAAATACCTGATTGGAGCGACAACTTTAGGTTTTTGTCAGGGCAGGAACAGGTTGGCTCTGAGGACGACGGGTGTGATAACGCACAGGGTGATGATGATGAGGTTGGAGATCCCACTTACTGTCAACCCACAGTCAACCAAGAGATGAGGTCAGCAGAGGAGGTGGAGGAAGATGCTAGTGACGACGAGGTCAGGTTGCGCCTTCCTGGACAGAGACGTAGTACTGGAAGCACGTCAACAACTGCATCCTCAAACACAACTCTGCCTCTCACCACAAGTCGTGGTGGCTCTACAGGTCGCATGGGTGCTAAGCCTTGCATAGCCTGGGCATTTTTTCAGATCGATAAAGATGACCCAACTCATGTTATCTGTAACATTTGTCAGCAAAAGCTAAGTAGAGGCCAAAAAATACATAGTTTGAGTACTTCATGCATGAACCGGCACATGGACATGAAGCATAAGTTGCAGTGGGAAGCTCAGTGTGCTACAATGCGGCCTAGCCGGCCGGGCCAAACACCGTCTGCCATATCTTGTGCATCCGCGGCCTCTTCATCCTCTGTGACTGGGGGGACAGCAGTCACACCTGTTTTGGGGCGCAGACCTGCCACCTCTTTACCCGCAACAGCCAGCGTGATTGGCAGGTCATCATTTTCTTTGGAGGTGGTAACACCAGCTGGTGTTGAGCGCTGTCCGACATCGATAGCACCACCTTTGGATCAAGGCAACCTAACATGTCTGCCTGCATCTTCCTCAAAGACCGGCAGTTTGCCGGGGACACCCTTATCAACCCCGTCTAAGCACAATAGCCAGCCCTCGGTCCCTCAGATGTGGACAAGTAAAAGACCATTTCCTCCTAGCCATGAGAAATCTAAGAGGTTGAATTTCACCATCTGCAAGCTCTTGGCTACAGAAATGCTGCCTTTCCGCCTGGTGGACGCAGAGGATTTTCGAGACCTTATGTCCGTCGCAGTTCCCCAGTACCAGATGCCCAGTCGGCACTACTTCTCAAAGAAAGGTGTGCCTGCGCTCCACCAGCATGTCGCACACAACATCACCGCTTCTTTGAGAAACTCTGTGTGTGACAGGGCGCATTTCACCACAGACACTTGGACGAGTAGGCATGGACAGGGACGTTACATGTCGCTGACTGGGCACTGGGTAACTATGGTGACAGCAGGACAAAAGGCTGCTGTCCAAGTCTTGCCGTCCCCACGAGTTGTGCGTCAATCCTCTTTATGTCAACGTTCCTCCACTGCTTCTGCCTCCTCAACCTCCTCTCAGTCTTCCACCTGCACCCAAAGCCTGTCTGGTCATGCCACAAGCTTTCTAACTGCGCAGAAGGGATCCTGCACACCTCCTTACTATGCTGGCAGTAGGGCTCAACGTTATCAGGCGGTTTTTACTTTGAAATGTCTGGGAAATGTGAGTCACACAGCTGAGGAGTTGTGGTCAGCTCTGGAGAACCAATTTCATGAATGGTTGTCTCCACTGGACCTGAAACCAGGGAAGGCCGTGTGCAACAATGCTGCAAACCTGGGTGCGGCCCTTCGCCGGGGCAATGTCACACACGTGCCTTGTATGGCTCACGTGTTGAACCTGGTTGTCCAGCAATTTTTAGCCCACTATCCCAGACTAGATGGCCTTCTGCAGAGGTCACAGTCGCTGTGGGCTCACTTCCGCCGTTCGCATCCCGCAGCTCAGCGACTTACATCTCTACAGAAGTCGTTGGGCCTGCCACTTCACCGGCTAAAATGCGATGTGCCTACCCGGTGGATTTCAACTCTGCACATGTTGCAGCGACTGTTGCAGCACCAACAAGCCCTGGTGCAATACGTTCTGACGTATAGCCTGGGCCAACGAGATCCGGAGGTGGGGCAAATCACGCTGGAGGAGTGGTCTCAGATCAGGGACCTATGCACCCTTCTGCACAGTTTTGAAATGGCGACGAAGATGTTTAGTGCTGACGATGCCATTATCAGCATGACTATTCCGGTGATTTACATGCTGGAGCACATGTTAAACAGAATTCGGAGTCAGGTGGTGGCACAAGAGGAGGTGGAGGAAGTAGAGGAGGAGGAGTTGTATGCGGAAGGGCTAACATCTGCAAGGTCCAGACGGTCGGCAGCACCAAGGCGGCAGGCATGTGAGGGTGGGGGAGATGGTTTTACCAGGGCGCATGGTAGCAGCCAAACTAGTGAGGAAGGTGCAGGAGCCCAGGAAGAAGTGGAGGACGAACTGATGGAAGACTCATCAGATGAGGGAGACCTTGATCACATTTCTGTTGTGCGAGGTTGGGGGGAGAGGACAGAGGAAGGAAGCATGATTGTTACCTCGCCACCAACACAACAGGGACTTGGTGCTCCTGGATGTGCAACACACATGAGTGCCTTCTTGCTGCACTACCTGCAACATGACCCTCGAATTGTGAGAATTAGAAATAATCCTGACTACTGGGTTGCCACACTGTTAGATCCCCGGTACAAAAGTAAATTTGCAGAAATTGTTCCTGCCATAGAAAGGGATGCACGCATGCAGGAGTATCAGCAGAGACTGTTGCAGAATCTTACATGTGCCTTTCCACAAAATACCAGTGGTGCACGTAGTGAATCTCACAGTTCCAACTTGCCAACCGTGGGACCGTCAAGTGTTCAGCACTCAAACCGTAACAGAACCACAGTATCTGCTGGTAACATCAATTTTGCGGAATCATTTCACCACTTTTTTAGCCCATCCTTTGCAAGGCCACAGGAGACAAGAAGTCTGACACATAGTCAACGCCTAGAGACGATGGTACAGGAGTATCTCCAAGTAAACATTGAAGCCATGACTGTGTCACTGGACCCTTGCTCTTTTTGGGCTTCCAATCTGGATAAATGGCCGGAGCTAGCCACTTACGCCTTGGAGATCTTGTCATGCCCCGCAGCCAGCATTCTGTCTGAACGTGTGTTCAGCGCTGCTGGTGGTGTGCTGACAGATAAGCGCACGCGGTTCTCCACTGATAATGTAGACAGACTCACGTTCATAAAGATGAACAAATCATGGATCCGAAACGACTTTTCTACCCCTGTGTCATCCTGGGGAGAGTAAAAGCTTGATGATTGGTTAAAATCACGCTACCAACCGTTTTAAGCTTTCAAATTACTAATCATGTTTATCTGTATCTTGGCTGGAAAATAATTTGGGCTTTGTAGCAGTGTGCAGCACTGATTCTATTAGGCCATCTATAATAAGCTCCACCAGATTTAAAATTACTAATCATGTTTATCTGTATCTTGACTGGAAAATAATTTGGGCTTTGTAGCAGTGTGCAGCACTGATCCTATTAGGCCATCTATACTAAGCTCCACCTGATTTAAAATTAATAATAATTTTTAGCTGCATCTAGCCCGGAAAATAATTTTGGGGCTCCGAGATGCGCAAGACACATAAGTGCCTTCTTGCTGCACTACCTGCAACATGACCCTCATATTGTCAGAATTCGAAGTAATCATGACTACTGGGTTGCCACACTCTTAGATCCCCCAAACTTTTCGATCAACCTTTTCATTTTAATAAAGACCAAAAAAATGTTCATTTTTGAAATTATAAACATTAGCAGGTTATTAGAAACTGAAATCAAACAGTTTTCAACTCAAAACTTTATTCTAGGTGATGTTACATTTTCACATAGGACCCCTTGTTCGAAAGGAGCTTCTGAACTCTCTCGTCCATTGAATTTGTCAGGTTTTGGATGGTTTCTGCTTCAATTGTTTTGCATGAGGACAGAATACCCTCCCAGAGCTGTTGCTTAGATGTGAACTGCCTCCCGCCATCATAGACACTCCTTTTGATGATGCTCCAGAGGTTCTGAATGGGGTAGAGGTCAGGGGAGCATGGGGGTCACACCATAAGTTTGTCCTCTTTTATGCCCATATCAGCCAGAGATGCAGATGTTTTATGTGCAGCATGAGATGGTGCATTATCATGCAAAAAAATGATCTTGCTGTGAAATACATGGTTCTTCTTCTTGAACCATGGCAGGAAGTGCTGTTTGAGAAAATCCACATACATTATGGAGTTCATCTTTAGCGCCTTCAGGGGTCCTAAAGGGGCCGACAATCTCTCTCCCCATGATTCCAGCCCAAAACATTACTCCACCTCCTCCTTGTTGGCGCTGTAGCTGTGTTTGCGTGGGGTGTCCATCAACCAGCCATCCTCCACTCCATCCATCTGGACCATCGAGCGCTGCACGGCACTCATCCGTGAACAAAACAGTTTTGAAATCAGTCTTCATGTAATGTTTGGCCCACTGGAGCCGTTTCTGCTTGTGTGAAGTGGATAGAGGAGGTCGACAGGATGGCTTATGCACAGCTGAAAACCTCTGAAGGACCCTGCATCTTGTTGTTCGGGGGACGTTGGAGGCACCAGCAGCTTCAAAAACTTGTCTGCTGCTATGACAAGGCTTTTTTGGCGTTGCTCTTTTAACCTGACGTAATTGCCTGCAGAAAAGAGTCCTCAATTTGCCCATATCAGGACGCACACGTGTGTACAGTGAATCAGCTACATACTTCTTGATTGCCAAGACACTTCATCCTGATCATCGCACAATGTTGATTGTAGTCATGCCCTGACCTAAACACTCCACAATTTGTTGCTTCTCAGCAGCCGACACATCCTTTTTCTTTCCCATTTTGGCAGAAAATGTAGGCTGCTTAATAATGTGAGACAGCCTTCTTAAGTAGTCTTGCCTTTCATTGGACACACCTGCCAAACTAATTAGCACAGGTGTCTGCAATTGCTTACAGTGATATAAAGAGCCCTGACACACATCACCATCAATGAGTTTAACTGACAAACAAACAAATTCTTCCCTTATCACTCCTAAACACTTTTTGCATAAAAATTTGGAACACAGTGTACATGTGCTTTTCCACAAAACACCAGTGGTTCACGTTGTGAATCTTACAGTTCTAACTTGCGAACCGTGTCTGTATGGAGTTGTTCAATAAAGGGTCCAAAATTAAGATAACATAGATGGGAGAGGTCTCTATGAATAGGAATTCCTAAGTATTTTATACCCTGTGAGGGCCAGGCAAAGGGAAAGTTGGACTGGATGGAATCCTATATGGATTTGGGGAGGGAGACATCGAGGGCCTCAGACTTCGCTGCATTGATTTTAAAATTTGACCATGTAACAAAGTGATCTATTTCAGCCATAACAGCATGGATGGATATATGTGATTGAGTGATATATACTAGTACATCATCAGCAAATAGAGAGCACTTGTACTCGGTGCCTCCCACCTCAATCCACCTAATATTGGGGTTATGGCGAATTGATGAGAGCAGGTGCTCCATCACTAGGATGTATAAGAGAGGGGACAGAGGACATCCCTGCCTTGTCCAATTTGTGATTGTGAAAGGTGATGAAAATGTTCTGATGCACCCCCTGGGCCTTGGAACACCCGGAGCCGGACCCTTTTTGGTGGATGCTGGTGGTTGTAGTCTTCGTGGCGGCGACCCGGTTCCGTGGCTCAGGGTGGTCAAACCAGTGGCGGAACTATTTATGTGGTTTTGATGTTTAAATGTCCGACTACGCCACCCATGGATTGCGGTCAGAGTGAACCGCCGCTGCAGGGCAGACCGCTGAGGCTGGTGTTGTGGGTGCAGCAGAGCGTAGCATAACTCCCCACGGGAGGAATATAGCCTCAGGGCAGTGTATGCGGAGGATGGGGGTGATGGTGCAGGGCAGCAGCAGTAACGACACGGAGTCAGTGATGCAGTCCAGGGCCTTTACTCACAGTTCTTATTATCCAGACCACGTCTGCAGGTAACGACTGCCCACGTCGTACTGTGCTAACAGGTGAGGGGCTCAGACAATTCCCAGATAACTTTGGAGCGCTTCACAGGACCCCCTTTGTGTGTCCTTTGTCTGGCCTTTCTTACCAACCCTTCTGTCCGGCTGCCTCGGGCCTCCTCTTGGTAAACTTGGCGCCAGTTTCCCTGACCCTATGTGCTGCCCTCCTAGCGGGTGTAGCGAGGGGCTGCGCCACATAAAATGTCACAGCCTCCGGTTTCTAGCTAAGGGTCGTTTCCTGCCTCCACTAGTTTCGGGGACCAGTCTCCCCCTTTGTCCTGACCCCTCCATGCAGGTGGATTCGGGCGTGGGGTGGCGACTCGCCTGTCCGCACCCCTGGGATCCCTTCGTTCCTCGTTCCTGGAGCCTTCTCCGCTCCTCTTCCTTCCTTCTCCCTCTTCCAGGCCTGGGCCTCTGTTACTAGGCCCGCCTCCGGAGCAGAGCTCATGCAGAGCCCCTGCTCCCTGCCACTTCTGCTCAGACTTCTCTGCACTGAACTAAGATGGTGCCCACCTTTTATACTCCCTTCTCAATGCACCCAGGAACTGCTTCCTCCCTGCTCCTGCACTACAGGGTTCCCCTTCCTCAGTGCTCCCTCCCCCCACTCCAGCCAGGGACAGGGACTGTCGTGCCCATCTCAGGGGCATATTGGTCGGTGGTGTAATGCATGCAGGTGTCGGGTCCTGATCCACACTCCATCCTTACCTGAGAGTGAGACATCACACCTCTGGGTGAGGTGCAATACCTCTGTAGCAACCGAGCCCTCAGAGGTGCTACAGTTACATTTATCTTCAGCCTAGGTGACGTATTGCGATACAGGGCCGTGATTTTGGCTATAAAAGGGTCCCCTAGACCCCTACCCCAAAATTTTTAAGAGAATCATATATGGCGTGCCAGGAGACTCTATGGAATGCTTTCTCAGTATCCAACGAGAGTAACTAATTACAAATTTTTAACTGCATCTAGCCCACGAAATACTTTGTGCCTAGTAGCAGTGTCTGCTAGTCAGCGGATTATCCCGGCTGTTAAGCAAGCTATACCACCTGTAGTTTGGACACTTAATTTTTTCAAAGGAAATGCTTCGGGACACGGGATACTCAGTGAAGAGCATCAGGAGGCACCCCAAGGCATAGGGGCTGGGACTGGCAGTAGGATGCCTTGCGGTGGACAGCCGAGCTCGATCCTTATAAAAGCTTTTTAACTGCAGCAGCTTTAGTGGACGCTACTGGAGCTGGAATTATGCGGCTGCTGGCATGAGACTTGCCCTCCAATAGATCCTTGTAAATGGATTTAAAGTGTATTCATTCAAATTAGAGAGACAATTTAAATTAAAAAGCTTAGAGCTGCCTCCACCACAGGGGGGCTCGCTCGACCCACCAGCGGACAGGCACCAGTATTGGGAGAGGGGGGCTGGCCGTCAGGGTTCACGGCGGTTCTGGCACAAACCCGGCGACACGGAGGTGGCACGGGCAGGAGCGGACTGAACGTGTCGGCTTCTCACTTTTTGGATTTTAGAAGGGCATGACATGCCTATATCTGTGTCTCCCCCTCCTTTTACTCCTCCACCTCTTTTCTTTTCTCATGACTATATGTACTTGTCACTTTTCCATGTGTTAGTTGTGTCTTCTGAGCAGTTTGTCAGCTTTTGGACACCTTTGAAGGTGTTTTCTATGTGTTTCTATGTGTTTTTGTTTGCCTGCCATTGGTTTTAACGGTGTTCGAAGGTGTTCGATGAACAGTTCGACGAACAGTTCGGTGAACACACGGGTGTTCGACGAACCGAACCGAACTTGAACACTACGGGGGTGGCTCAACACTACTCCCGAGTCTTTTATTTTTTTAAGCCACCATTAAAGGTTGGTTAAGTATCCATCAAGAAAAGGTCACCTTGTTGTGGCTGGTAGTCACAAATTGGCCAATTTGAGTGATGAAGAGTACCTCAATGTTATAAGTATAGTTCATTTGACAAGAATGACATTTAAATGAATCAATGAATTCAATGTTAACACAGAATTTGCAGTACACAATGGGCCAAACTCAACAAAGCTTTTTTGGCATAAAAGCTTTGAAAAGTTGCAAAATGTAAGTGAAACTTGGCGTTATGCCTTGATGTTGCCCAACTTTTGGCATTTTCATGGCAGTTTCTTACAGCTTCTCTAAAATAGGTGGAGCTGGGCTGGGGACGCGTGGTTGGGGCATGACACTACAGCTCGTCTAATTCATGACAAGTCACCGCACTTCATACATCAAAAATCTCACCGCAGTCCCTTACTGGAGTGAGATTTCTGGGGTCACGTATGAAGTTGCTCGCCATTAATCAGACACTCCAGATTCAAGAAGAGTCGTACACTTGTTCATGAAACAGGAGCTTCTGACTCCAGCATGCCCTCTTGTCAAAACTGGCATGAATAACACTGGTCTATGACGAATCGGGCTCATTGTGTTGCTGTATTGTTTAGTTTTTACATAATGCAGTCACAGCAGATTGAACCTGTTCACATTTGCTTCATTCTGATAGAAGGAACTGGTCAACTTTAACACTGAAACACCAGAAAAGAAAAGTTACAGAATTATGGAAATCACAATTTTCAAAACATCAAAAACATCTGAATATATACAGTCCGGGGTATGAGACTCATGCAGAAATCCCAACACTTACAGCCTCAGCTTCTATCACTGAGGTTGTTAACACCTTACAAACATGACCAATTTTTGTTTTTTCATTTTTGTTTTTTCCTCTTCTTCTTACAAGAGCCATAACTTTTTTTTTATTTTTCTGTCCACCTAGACGTATGAGGACTTCTTTTTGGTGGGACAAGTTGTATTTTGAATGACACCATTCATTTTACCACATAATGTACAGGAAAACAGAAAAAAATTCCAAGTGAGGTGTAATTGTAAAAAAAAAATTCTGATATTGTATTTTGGGAATGGCTTTTGCAGCCTACATTATGTGGTAAAAATGACAAACTAGATGGTATTCTCCTCATCAGTACGATTACAGGAATACCAAACTTGTCCAATATTTTTTAAATTTTAGTGGTGAAAAAAAAATCAAAACTTTGCAAAAATCTATATTTGTTGGTGTCACCATTTCTAGAGTTTTAAAATGTTTTAATTTTTAATGAGTGGAGCTGTGCAACTGCTTATTTATTGTGGGGTGAGATATCATTTTATTGATACCATTTTGGAATGAACTTGGAATTTTTATTGCTTCTTACAGAATTTGTATGTGATATTGTAGCGACCAAAAAAACCTTAGATTTTGGTGTTTTGAATTTTGTTCTGTTTACGGTGTTTACTGATCTGATTAACGACTTTTATATTTCGATATATCGCACGTTTATGGATGCGTTACTCTACAGATGTGCATTTTGTTAATTAATTTTCTATTAACTTAATTTTTAATTGTGGAAAAGGAGAGTGATTTGAAATTTTATTGACTTTTTTGTTTTTCTTTCATATTTCTAAAACTTTTTTTTTCTTTACTTTTCATTATGTTTTTGTCCCCTAAGTCAATGTGAATCTGCGATTGTCTGATCCCTTGTACTATATGCAGCAATACCACAGGCTAGGTTTCAAAGGAGCTCCATAATGACAGACAAGGGGGTCTTCAATAAACCCCCATCTGTCATAGCAACCCATCCGTGCCTCGCGATCACATCACAGGCACATACAATGTAGCATCCCCATATTGGTGCGCTATTATTGCCACTTTCAGAAATTGACAGCAGCATTTAACAGGTTGACAGCCACAGGCAGAGCCCGGTTTCCTTCCGACTGTAAGGCTAAGTTCACACAGCTGTATTTGGTCAGTTTTTCACATTAGTATTTAAAATCAGGAGTGGAAGAATCAGGGGAAAAGTAAAGTAGAAACAAATCACCAATTCTACATTTTTCACCCACTCCTGGTTTGGGCTTACAAATACTGATGTGAAATACTGACCAAATACTGAACGTGTGAACGTGGCCTTAGAGGCAGATGATGGTGAATAGCACAGTTATAATCTGCTGGGAAAGATGTTTGGCATGTCCATATCAAAGTCAGGAAAACGGCATATGTCGTAACAGTACATCTTATGTCGCTAAGGCTACGTTTACACTATCAGTATTTGCTCAGTATTTTACATCAGTATATGTAAGTCATAACCAGGAGTGGGTGAAAAATGCAGATGAAGTGACGTGCTTCTATTATACTTTTCCTCTGATTTTTCATTATCTTGTTTTGGCTTACAAATACTGATGTAAAATGCTGACCAAATACTAAACATGTGTACTTGGCTTAAGGGGTTAATGCTTGTCTGAGGAATGGTAATGGCTTGAATATATCCAACATGCCTTCCAAGCCTCATCTTCACCTGTCTGAAGCTCTAATGGGGTGTCGGCTCCTGTGCATACGTGCTGAACAGGACTTGCTAATGTGACCAGACAGCTGTCTACACCCCGGCTGTTATATGAGGTATTTATGGGGAACATCTTGTATAGTCACTACCTGTCCCTGACGGAGCAATACTGCTCTTAACTTTACTTATGGCTGTTTATTTGGATATTAACCTCTGACCATTTATTTTGTTTGTGGACACCAAACGACAGGCATCATTTTGTGCTCTAATCATCACTGCCATGGTTTATTTAACGTCCGACCGTTCCCCTGGACTGTGGACACCTTGGTTCAGATTTGCCTTTATGGTTATTTTCTATTTGAAATAGCAGTAGGGTGTCACATTTTTTAAGCCATGATAAGATATAGTTTTTAATCATGTCTTATTTCTTTAACCCCTTTACCCCCCCCCCCCCAGGGAGGTTTGTACGTTAACTACCAGCCCAATTTTTACAATTCTGACCACTGTCACTTTATGAGGTATTTACTCTGAAACGCTTCAACGGATCCCACTGATTCTGAAACTGTTTTTTCGTGACATATTGTACTTCATAATAGTGGTTAAACTTCCTCCATATCACTTGTGTTTATTTGTGAAAAAAATTGGAAGTTTGGCGAAAATTTAGAAAATATCAAAATTTGAATTTTTATGCTCAGAGATATGTTATACAAAATAGTTAATAAATAGCATTTCCCACATATCTACTTTACTTTACATCAGCACAACTTTGGAACCATTTTTTTTTTTTTTTATTAGTGCGCTATAAGGGTTAAAAGTTGATCAGTGATTTCTCATTTTTCCAACAAAATTTAAAAACAAACACTTTTTTAGGGACCACATCACACTTGAAGTAACTTTGAGGGGCCTTTATGACATAAAATACCCCAAAATGACACCATTCTAAAAACTGCACCCCTCACGGTGCTCAAAACCACATTCAAGAAGTTTATTAACCCTTCAGGTGCTTCACAGGAATTTTTGAAATGTGGAAGAAAACAATGAACATTTAACTTTTTTTTCACAAAAAAATGTTAATTTAGACCCAATTTTTTTTTTATTTTTGCAAGGGTAACAGGAAAAAATGGACTTCAAAATTTGTTGTTCGATTTCTCTTGAGCACGCCAATGCCTCATATGTTGGGGGGAAATCACTGTTTGGGCATATGGCAGGGCTCGGAAGGAAAGGCGCACCATTTGACTTTTTGAATGTAAAATTTGTTTGAATAATTAGCGGATGTGCCTAAATAGTGGAAACTGCCCACAATTGATTCCATTTTGGAAGCTAGACCCCTCAAGGATTTAATCAAGGGGTATAGTGTACATTTTGAACCCAGAGGTACAACATAATTTGATAACATTAGATCATCATATTGAATAAGTTGTCATTAGTCTTGAGCGCAAGCGCTCGCTACTTGAATTTTCATCACTACTCTGGTATACACCATGCATCACGGGGGCTAGAGTGACATGCTCGAGTCCCTGCCCCGCATGTTTCACGTTTGTGAGACACCCAAAAAAACACATGCGGGGATTGCTCGTGCATGACAGGTGATTCCAGCAATGTTTTTTTTGGCCGCGAAGCATATGGGGCATAGACTCAAGCATGTCACTCGAACACCCACAATACTCAGTGCATACCCGAGCACCCTATGCAATCTCAAGTAGCGAGAACTTGCGCTCAACACTGGTTGCCATATCGTCATCATATTTTTTTCTTTACATTTGAAAAAATCCCAACCCTAATACTACCCCAAATCTAACCCCAACCCTAAGGGTATGTGCCCGTGATGCAGAAATGAAGCAGAAAATTTCTGCGTTTCTGCATGTTCTTGGCAGTAAAAACGTTTGCGGATTTTACACGCGTTTTTGCAGCGTTTTTGCATGCAGATTTGACTAGCTTTTTTTAAATGCTATGGGACCTCAAATCTGCACGCAGAAACACACAAATAATGGACATGCTGCGGATTTTTTTGCAAGGAAAATCCGCTGCGGAGAATTTCGCAGCATGGCCACAGAACATGCAGATTTTCATTGGGGATCATGGGGCACAGATTACCAAGCATTTACGCTGCGGAAAATCCACATCAAAAATGCTTGAAAAACGCATAGTGGGCACACATCCTTACTCTATCCCCAAACCTAACCCATGTGGTATAAATGATTAGGCGACTTTATTTTTCGGGTCGTGCGATTACAGTGATATCAGATTCGTATTGGATTTTTATGATTGACAGCTGTCACACACTAAAAGACGCTTTTTTTGCAAAGACTAGTTTTTACACTGCCATATTTTGAGAGCTATAATTTTTCCATATTTTGACCGACGGTGGTATTTGATGACTTGTTTTTTGGGGGACAAGTTGACGTTTTTTTTGGTACCATTTTCAGGCATGTGACATTTTTTGATTGCTTTCCATTCCAATTTTTGGGAGACCGAATAAAAAAACCAGCAATTCCAGAATTGTTTTTAAAGGTTTTTTATGCCGCTCTGCGTGTGGTAAAATTAATAGGGCAGCTTTATTCTTTGGGTCAGTACGTTTACAGCAGTACCATTTTTATTTATAGTCGTCTGTTTGATCGCATGTTATTCCATTTTTTTTTTGGCGCTATGATGATAAAGCATTGTTTTTTGCTTCATTTTTTATTTATTTCTTTTTACCGTGTTCACTAAAGAGGTTAACTAGTGGGACAGATTTATAGGTCTGGTCGTTTCGGACGCGGCGATACCAAATTTGTGTACTCTTATTGTTTTTTTTTTTTTCATAATAAATATTATGGGTTCAATATATTTTTATTTTTTGGGGATTATATTTAAAAAAAAAAAAATTATTTATATTTTTACAATTTTTTTTTTATTTTAACTTTTCTACTTATTTTTTTACTCTTACACATTGTTCCACTAAGGAACTTTCACTTTTTGCAGCCTGACCGGCTGCAGCTCCCAACACCATGCAGCCTGTCAGCGCTGCAAACAGGGAAGATATTACTTTGGTCATGGTCTGCGCATGACCAAAGTAACGTCCTGCCTCCTGGTGACCTGGATGTTGTCATGACGACATCGGGTCATCATGATAACATCCGGAAGCCGCTGTAGACATCGCGGGATGCCGGCAGGAGAGTTGAGTATAGCGATCACCTCCTCCCTGCAACCGCAATGCTGCGATCGACTTCGATCACAGAATTATGGGGGTTAAAGTGCAGGAAGCAGTGCAGGACTACTCCTTGCACATAGCATTAGTGTCAGCTGTGAGAATCAGCTGACACCCGGCGGCGAATGTCCCACACTGCTTGGGTGCAATCGCAGCGCGTGTAATAGTATGTAGCTTGCCCTATAGGCCCAGGGCGCAGCTACATACTATTACTGACAAGGTCGTAAAGGGGTTAATTAAAAAAAATATATATATATATATATATAAAATTATATTATCAGTACAGACCAAAAGTTTGGACACACCTTCTCATTTAAAGATTTTTCTCTATTTTCTTGACTATGAAAATTGTACATTCACATTGAAGGCATTAAAACTATGAATTAACACATGTGGAATTATATACTTAACAAAAAAAGTGTGAAACAACTGAAAATATGTCTTATATTCTAGGTTCTTCAAAGTAGCCACCTTTTGCTTTGATGACTGCTTTGCACACTCTTGGCATTCTCTTGATGAGCTTCAAGAGGTAGCTCACTTGCTGTGTGGTGCAAAAACTGTGCTCCTCTTACCACCTCACATAGTAATTCCCACCACTGGGCCCTTTGTAAAGTAAAATGCCTCCTCTGTGCCCTTTAGATGGTTAAATTGCCCCCTAGAAAATTTTAATGTCCTATACAAGTGCCCTAGATATCAGTGTTCACATTTTGTCCCTAGAATGTAAAAATACCCCTTTGTGCATGTTTGTCCGTCACAATACTCTAAGTGCCCCTATAACAATAATGTTTAAGTGACAATTTAACATCTAATAATATCCTCCCATGTATAGCTCCCCTATGCACAGTATGGAGGGCCCAAAGCTCCCCCAAAACAAAGTATAATGGCCCCCACGGTAGCCCTCATGCTCTGAGGGTCTTTCACACTGTATGGTGGCCCCCACAGTAGCCCCCAAATTGTTTAATAGCTCCGACACTTTGACCCCTGAGTAGTCTTCACACTGTATGATGGCCCTCATAGTAGTCTGTAAACGAACGAGTCCACCAGCATTGATGTCACCGTGCTGGCACATGATGTCAGAGTCCCAACGCAGCACAATGACATCCCCACTCCGGGCTGTATACTGATGCTGCTGTGTGCAGGTCTTTGGTTCCTTGTCTCTGTGGTGATCCGGGAAAAATGATCAATTCATTTTTTATCATCTATAATTTGCTACTTTGTTACATTATTTGTTGTTTGCCTTTTAAATTGTATAAATCGGATATATATGTTTTAGTAATTTCAACTAAAGTAACCATCCTGCAGACGTGTTTGGAATGTTCTGTAAGCTGACGTGTTCACAGTAACCGGGAATCTAGATTTATTTTGAGGCTAACGTTCCTTAAAACCTTTTAATTGTTTGAAATATTACTGAGGTGCAGAATTCTTTAATTTGAGCAGATGCAGAAACTCCATGGCTGTGACCAAGAACAATGAATTAACCCCTTTTACGACCTCGGAAATATAGGTACGTCCAAAGTCTTCTCCCACCCTTTGATGCGGGCTCCGGCAGTCAAGCCCTGCTATGTGTTGCTCAGTAGATCAGATGGTCGCAGCTTATAGTCTCCCATGGATGGAAGCAAGTATAAAGTAAAAAAAAAATGTTTTAGCCCCATTGAAAATAAAACAATACAAAAATACACACATTTAGATTAACCGCATTCAGAATCTCCCAATCCATCAATATATAAAAATAATTAATCCAATCGGTAAACGGCATAACAAGAAAATAAATCAAAACGCCAGAAATATGTTTTTTTGGTCGCTACAACATTGCAATAACGGGCGATCAAAACATTGTATCTACCCCAAAATGGTATCAATGAAAACGTCAGCTCGGCACGCAACAAATAAGCACCTCACCTCGCCCCAGATCAAGGAAAATGGAGAGGTTACGGGTCTTGGAAAATGGCAACTCTTTTTATTTACAAATTTCTGATTTTTTTTTTCACCACTTAAATAAAAAAGAACCTGCACATGTTTGGTATCTACAAACTCATAATGACCTGGGGAATCATAATGGCAGGTCAGTTTTAGTATTTAGTGAGCATGGAAAAAAGAATTGTGGAAATGCAATTTTTGGCACTTGGAATTGTTTTCCAATGCCCGATCTGATAAAACCAATGGTGTCTTTCAAAAGTAAAACTCGTCTCGCAAAAAACAAGCCCTCATACAGCCATATTGACAGAAAAAATAAAAAGTTATGGCTCTAGGAAGCAGGGGAGCAAAAAAGAAAATGGAAAAACCCAAGATGCTGAAGGGGTTAAATACTGAACCCGCTTTCAGCAGGTCAAATCTGTCATCTTTTGTATTTTGTGTGGGATTCTTTTGTCCCTAATTATAGTCTGGGGTTTCTCCACATGAGCAAATATAATCATATAGAACTGAATTTAAAAAAAATCTGCATTCGCCAAAATGTAGATTTATTTATTTATTTTTGTAATTCATTTTGTCCTTCCCTTTTTCCAAGAATCATAGCTTTTTCATTGTTAAATTCCCATGTATGAGGGCTTGTATTTTTGAAGGCCATCATTAAATTTATCAAATAATTTACTGAAAAATAAGGGAAAAATTCTAGATGTGGTAACATGGCAATGCAAAATTACACTTTTATCTTGTATTGGCTTTTTTTTGCATTTCATGGGGGCGATGAGGAGACCGTTATTATTTAGAGTTGCATTCACCATATGGGTTAAACAACTTCACACTTGGGCGAATAAGACTTTTTGCAAAAATGGAGTTAGCATTTTTTTTCTTTATTGTAGGTGCAGTTGAAGCAATTTTTGAATTTGTGATTGTCTGATCATTTGTGCTATATATTACAATACAGCTGCATTGCTTTATATAGTTAACCACTTCGCGCCAGAGCCTGTTTTTGCCTTCGTGACCAGGCCAATTTTTTCAATTCTGACCACTGCCAGTTTATGAAGTAATTACCCTGGAACGCTTCAACGTATTCCCCTGATTCTGAGATTGCTTTTTCGTGACATATTGTACTTCATGATAGTGGTAAAATTTCTTCGATATCACTTGCGTTTATTTGTGAAAAAATCGGAAATTTGGAGAAAATTTTGAAAATTTTACAATTTTCAAACTTTGAATTTTCATGCCCTTAAATCAGAGAGATATGTCACACAAAATAGTTAATAAATAACATTTCCCACATGTCTACTTTACATCAGCACAATTTTGGAACCCAAATTTTTTTTGTTAGGGAGCTATAAGGGTTAAAAGTTGACCAGCGATTTCTCATTTTTCCAACAAAATTTACAAAAACATTTTTTAGGGACCACATCATATTTGAAGTTACTTTGAGGGGTCTTTATGACAGAAAATACCCAAAAGTGACACCATTCTAAAAACTGCACCCCTCAAGGTGCTCAAAACCACATTCAAGAACTTTATTAACCCTTCAGGTGCTTCACAGGAATTTTTGGAATGTGGAAGAAAAAAATTAACATTTAACTTTTTTCACAAAAATGTTACTTTAGACCCAATTTTTTTATTTTCACAGGGGTAACATGAAAAAATGGACCCCAAATTTTTTTGTGCAATTTCTCTTGAGCGTGCTGATACCCCATATGTGAGGGATAACCACTGTTTGGGCGCACGGCAGGGTTCGGAAGGGAAGGAGCGACATTAGACTTTTTGAATGTAAAATTTGTTTGAATAATTAGCGGACGCCATGTCACATTTGGGGAGCCCCTAATGTGCCTAAACAGTGGAAACCCCCCACAAGTGCCACCATTTTGGAAACTAGACCCCTTAGGGAACTTATCTAGATGTGTGGTGAGCACCTTGCACCCCCAGCTGCTTCACAGAAGTTTATAATATTGAGCCGTAAAAATAAAATTTTCACATTTTTCCCTCAAAAAATGTTTTTCATTCCCTAATTTTGTATTATCATAAGGGTAACAGGATAAATTGCACCATGAAATTTGTTGTACAATTTCTCCTGAGTACGCCGATACCCCATATGTCGGGGAAAACCACTGCTTTGGTGTACGGCAGGGTTCGGAAGAGAAAGAAGCTCTATGTTGGCTGGGATAGGCAGCAGACACCATGTCACATTTGAAGAGTCGCTGACATGCCAAAACAGCAGAAATCCCCACAAGTGACCCCATTTTGTAAACTACACATAGTTACATAGTTTATAAGGCCGAAAAAAGACAAGCGTCCATCCAGTTCAGCCTATTTCTTGTGCACTGCAGCTATTCCGCAGCGTTGATCCAGGGGAATGCAAAAAAAAAACAAAACAAAACAAAAAAAAAACCATGCGGTATAGGCCAATTGACATCATTGAGGAAAAAATTCACTTCCCGACACCAATCTGGATTAATTAACTATCACTAAGCATAAGATGTAATTTTATTGTTCTCAAGAAAGGCGTCCAGGCCTCTCTTGAACTCATTAAGTGAGTTGGACATCACCACTTCCTCTCCCAGAGAGTTCCAGAGTCTCACGGCTCTGACCGTAAAGAATCCCCTTCTATGCTGGTGCAGGAACCTCCTTTCCTCCAGACGCATAGTGTGCCCCCTCGTCTTTGTCACCATCCTTGGTATAAACAGGTCATGGGAGAGATCTCTGTACTGCCCCCTGATGTATTTATACATGTTTATGAGGTCTCCCCTAAGCCTTCTCTTTTCCAACGTAAATAGGCCTAATTTTGACAACCTCTCTGGGTATTCTAGTCCCTCCATTCCCTTTATTACCTTAGTCGCCCTCCTTTGTACCCTCTCTAGCTCCAATATGTCTTTCCTGAGCACCGGAGCCCAGAACTGTGCACAATATTCTAAGTGCGGCCTTACCAGCGCTTTATACAGAGGAAGAACAATGTTCTCATCATATGCCCCTATTCCTCTTCTGATGCATGCCATCACTCTATTTGCCTTCGCAGCTGCTGCCTGACACTGGGCACTCCAATTTAATTTGCTATTAACCAAGACGCCCAGGTCCTTCTCCATGTCAGATTTCCCCAACGGTTTCCCATTTAATATGTATGGGTGACTGCTGTTTTTCTTTCCCATGTGAATGACCTTACATTTATCGGCATTGAACCCCATTTGCCATTTTTTGGCCCAACTCCCCAATTTATCTAAATCCTCCTGTAGCTGTGCCCTATCCTCATCTGTGTTAACTACTTTACAAAGTTTAGTATCATCTGCAAATATTGCTATTTTACTATGCAACCCTTCCACTAGATCATTAATAAATATATTAAATAATATAGGGCCCAAGACAGACCCTTGAGGCACCCCGCTAGTAACCCTGACACACCCTGAGCTTACTCCATTGATAACCACCCTCTGCTTTCTATCACTCAGCCAGCTATTTACCCACTTACACACATTATCCCCCAGACCAAGCATTCTCATTTTATATACCAACCTTTTGTGTGGCACGGTATCAAACGCTTTGGAGAATTCAAGGTATACAACATCCACTGACTCTCCCCGGTCCAGCTGTGAGCTCACCTCCTCGTAGAAGGCAATCAGGTTTGTTTGGCAGGAGCGATCTCTCATGAATCCATGTTGATATGGAGTTAGACAGTTATTATCATTAAGATATTCTACAATAGCATCTCTAAGAAATCCTTCAAACAATTTACCCACAACAGACGTTAAGCTGACTGGTCTATAGTTCCCAGGGTCACTTTTAGACCCCTTTTTGAATATTGGTACCACATTTGCTTGGCGCCAGTCTAGTGGGGCAGTCCCTGTCCATAAAGAGTGCTTGAATATAAGATACAGCGGTCTGTCTATCACATTACTTAATTCTTTTAGTACCCGGGGGTGCATGCCATCTGGGCCTGGTGACTTGTCTATTTTGATATTATTTAGGCGTTTCTGAACTTCCTCCTGGGTTAGGTGGGTGATATTTAGCGGAGGGTTTACTTTATCACTTTGCATTTCCTCCGATAAATTGTTTTCTTTTGTGAAAACAGTGGAGAAGAAGCTATTGAGTAGGTTTGCTTTACCCTCATCGCCCTCTATGATTTTACCCAGGTTATTTTTCAATGGGCCAACTCCATCAGTTTTAATCCTTTTACTGTTTATATAGTTAAAGAACAGTTTGGGATTCGTTTTACTTTCTTTGACAATTAGTCTCTCTGTCTCCTCTTTTGCTATTCTTATTTGTTTCTTACAGATTTTGTTTTTTTCCCTATAAGTTATAAGCGCTTCCTCGCTGCCTTCTTGTTTAAGTTTACCGAAAGCCCTTTTATTGTTTTTCATTGCCCTCTTGACTTCCTTATTTAGCCACATTGGCTTCCTCCTATTCCTAGCCCTTTTATTCCCATAAGGTATGTACCTTCTTCAGTGACTATGTAGGACTGTTTTGAAAATTTCCCATTTTCTATCCGTGCTCCTATTACTGAAGATACTATCCCAGTCTATAAGGTGAAGGGCATCTCTTAGCTGATCAAACTTTGTCCTCCTGAAGTTCAGTGTTTTTGTGACTCCCTTGCTGGGCACCCTACTGAAGCACATGTGGAATTGTATAATGTTGTGGTCACTATTTCCCAGGTGCCCCCCAACCTGCACCTCAGTTATTCTGTCTGGCCTGTTAGTTAATATTAAGTCTAAAAGGGCCGTCCCTCTAGTTGGTTCCTGCACAAGTTGTGACAAATAATTGTCTTTGATAATTGACAGAAACCTGTTTCCTTTCTGAGATCTACAGCTTTCGGTTTCCCAGTCTATATCGGGGTAGTTGAAGTCCCCCATAATAATCACCTCGTTATTTTTTGCTACTTCGTCTATTTGTCTCATTAATAGACTTTCCGTGGCTTCTGCTATATTTGGTGGTTTATAACAGACTCCTATGATAATTTTATTATTTTTTTTTGCCCCATGTATCTCCACCCATAAGGACTCGACCTCCTCATTTCCCTCCCATACACCCTCCCGTATTGTAGGCTTTAGACACGTCTTTACATATAGACAGACTCCACCCCCTTTCCGATTTCTTCGATCCCTTCTAAACAGACTGTAACCCTGTAAGTTAACTGCCCAGTCATAGCTTTCATCCAACCATGTCTCGGTTATTCCCACTATGTCATAGTTACCTGTAGATATTTCTGCTTCCAGTTCATCCATCTTGTTTGTCAGGCTCCTGGCATTTGCTAGCACGCAGTTTACACGATTTTGTTTTGTTCCAATCTTCTCCCTGTGGATTGTATTAGAAATTTTCTTACCTTCCTTCCAAGTATCTTGTCTTGGACCTTCTTTGTCGCACTTCATATCTTTCATTAGTATGTCCTCTGGTTGCATGTTCGTGTCCGGCGTTTTTCTTCCCATCCCCTCTTCTTCTAGTTTACACCTCTCAAGGAATTCATCTAGGGAAGTAGTGAGCATTTTTTAATTTTTAAATTTATACCATTGGGCAGTGAAAAAAGCATAATTATATTTTTACCACAAAAAAATGTTTTACCCTCAGATTTTACATTTTCACACAGGGCAATGGGTAAAAATGGTGCCGAAATGTGTCACACAATTTCTTCTAAAAGTGTCAATACCCCATATGTGGCTGTATCGTACCACTTAGCCATACGGTGAGATTTGAGGGGGAAGGAGTGCTATTTGACAATTGGAGAACAAATTATTGTAGAATAGGCATTTCGATTTGGAAGCACAAAATTTTCTGAATTTCTTTGGGGGGCAAGGACCATTTTGCTTTTCCAGAGCCTTTCTGCTACCAGTAACTTGGAAGTCCCTTATATTTTTAACAGATGATGGACCTGAGTGGGGACTAGCTTTTTTTGAGGACTGAGTTGAAGCTTTTATTGGGAACATTTTACGTAACATTTATCCGGCGCTCTAGGCTGAGCACTTACATCGGGGTTTCCATCTAATTTTCCAAGTGATGTAATTCAGATGAAACCCCTGCAGGATCCATTCACTGTAATGAGGCAGCAGAGTTACTCTGGACTCCGTCTGGCCTCTGTTTAGTGGTGTCCTTTTTTTCAGAAGTGCACAAAACTGTGGCCAACCGCACTTTTATGCACGCCTAAAACAAATGACACCGTGGGATCCCAGGCTAGACGGCATCCACAGTGGCCTATATCTGCCTCATTACAGGGAATCTTCCATCATGGGTTCTGGCTGAATCACGTATTTCAGAGATTTACACGGAAACTCTGGTGTAAGTGCTCAGCGCAGAGCACAGGATAAATGTGAGCAGAGCCTTACTGGGATCTTTGGGAGACATAATAAACAAATCAGTAGCAGGTGAATAATCTTTGTTTTATTTATTTTTTATGCCGTTCCTAGTGTGATATAACTGATTAGATTACTTTATTCTTCGGGTCGGTGCGATTACAGAGATACCAGATTTATATCGGGTTTTTATGACTGACAGCTGTCACACACTAAAATACGCTTTTTTTGCAAAATCTAGTTTTTGCATCACCATATTTTGAGAGCTATAATTTTTCCATATTTCGGCCGATAGAGTCATGTGACGGCTTGTTTTTTGCGGGACGAGTTGAAATTTTTATTGGAACCATTTTTGGGCACGTTACATTTTTTGATCGCTTTCTATTCCGTTTTTTGGGAGGTAAAGTTAACAAAAACAAACACTTCAGGAATTGTTTTTTGAGTTTTTTTTTTATGCCGTTCTGTGTGTGGTAAAAGTGATCAGGCAGCGTTATTCTTCGGGTCAGTACGTTTACAGCGATACTACACTTACTGTAATTTTTTTATGTTTTGGCGCTTTTACACAATAAAACAATTTTATAGAAAAAAAAATATTTTTTTTGCATTGCTTTATTCTGAGCGCTATAACTTTTTTATTTTTTGGCTGATGGAGCTGTATGGTGGCTGTTTTTTGCGGAACAAGATGACGTTTTCAGTGGTACCATTTTTATTTCTATTCTGCTTTTTGATCGCATTTTTTTCCACTTTTTGTTTGGCGATATGATGAAAAAGCATATTTTTTTGCTCCGTTTTTTATTTATTTTTATTACGGTGTGCACAGAAGGAGTTAATTAGTGTGACAGTTTTATAGCTCGGGTTGTTTCGGACGCGGCGATACCAAATATGTGTACTTTTTTTGGTTTTGTAATAATTTACGGATTTATTGGTTTAATATTTTATTTATTTATTTTTATTTTGTGATTTTTTTTTTTTTAATAGTTTAAAAACTTTTTTTTTACTTTTTTTTACATTTTTACTTAGTCCCTGTATGGGACATTAATTTTTATTTTTCTGATCACTGATCTCATGTAATGTAATACACATATATTACATTATATGAGCTCTTCACTGACTGTTTCAGTCAGAGTCTCCTGTCTGACTTCAGCTACATACAGGCTGAAGTCAGACAGGAAGGACACCATATATGGCAGAGCTGGAGGCGGTCATGTGACCTCCAGCTGCCATAGCAACCCCAGGTCCTCAAACGAAACGGAGGTCTTCGGAGGTAAGTGGACGACCCTCTCTCTTCCTGCTGTCTCCTATATGCCGCGATCACTATAGATCACAGCATATAGAAGACAGCAAAGGGTTAACATCACTGGGACCTGATCTAATCAGGTCCCGATGATGTACCCTGTCAGAGCTAACGCTCTGCACCGGAATCGCAGTGCTTGCAGGACCCTGGGGTCCTGAGCACTGCGAGACCACCCACCGTTTTTAAACGTCGGCACTGCACAGAGCCCGGCAAGCGCCGACGTTTATCTACAGTGGGCGGTCGGGAACCGGTTAAAATTTCTTTTGTAGCCTTGCCCATGGCTGAATGTTAGAGGAACATCGAAACAGCAGTTATTGGGGCTCCAGTAGTCCTTCTGTCTGCCATGGCAAATCCATCTGCTCCCCACTATCACTTCATGGGAAGTCTGATGCACTCCTCTGATGGATTCACACCTGCGACCACATGCCTTAAATGTTACTGTCACAAATACAGTGGCATTAAAGGGGTTAACTTCTGAGATTGAGCTTTAAAAATCAAGTTGTAGAGTGATTTGTAACCATTTGCCCTTTTGACAATCCCTTTAAATATCTTGTGACTGCAGGTCTAACTCTCACACCTTCACGGATCAGAAGTTTTGGAGAAATTTTCATATTTTACACAAAACATCTATAAATGTAACATTTCTCTTTTCTCCCTTCAGATAAAATGGCTGCAGTAACTTTTATCCCAATAGTGATGAGGCAAAAATTATTGGTCAGAGTGGACTACGTCAAAACTGTGGCCAACAGATTCCAGGTATTGGATTCAGCCATTGCTGGAGTGTTTACAGAAAAATTGGCAGGTATTTTTTGCAAAAAGAAAATGGCCATTGGTATCCAGAGAAACTCATGAAAGGTCAAGCCAACAAGTAAGCCATCGGGGTCTTCACCAGATTTAATGCATTTCTGATATTTCACAGAATATAAACAGATACTGAACATACTAATATCATGATTAGATAAATACTGTAAGTGTATCAGGAACATTAAAATTTGCATGTTCGTCATATTTTTTTTCAGGACCATTTTGATTCGCAGACAAATTATTGTCCACAAATTTAATGTCCCATATTATGGTGTGGTGTATCCCCAAAAAGCAGACTTTAATAAATGTATGATGAAAAAATAAAAAAAAAAATACTTACACTCCCTCCTCCACCCACCATGCATCACGTTCACCCATCTGGTCCATTCCACTAAATTTTTTGCATCTCTATTTGTAAATAATTAATTTACCGAAATAGATAGATGAGAGGGGAAATCAAAGACACAAGGTAAAGACTAAGGGTCTGAGGGCCAGAAACGCGTAACCTGTATTTCTTCCCTATGTGATTTTATTTGCACACTGCTTGGTGGCTTTAACTCTTGTACAAAGAATTCAACAATAAATCTATGGATTTTATTGCAAGCCCTTCTGCTGTTCGATTTTTTTTTTTTTTTTTTTTTTTGGACTTACTTATGCTGGCTTTTGGATCGTGCAGTAAAACAGGTGAGCTGAAATACTAACTCTTTCTTCAAGGAGAATATACTATACACATATATCTACACATAATAAAATTATTTAAGATTAATTTAAACTGATGAATTAATAAATATATTTTAAATATATGCGCACAGGACTAACATGTATGACCCTCAGTGAAAATTAAGCAATACATACTGAAGAAGAAAAAAAACACAAGATTACAGTCAATGGATACAATAGAAATTATTGAAATATCTGCAGTGGATATGTAACAAAAGCTATAAAGAAGCGCAAAGCACATGAGAGATAGGATAACCATAATAAAAATGATACTGGAAAGGATATGAGATACGGGAAGAGCTGCTGTAATATGGTATACAGTTGTAAATCTATGATGCACGATGTATAAATAAAGTCTAATTGCTAATATTAAAGTACAATTATGCTGTCATTATAAGTAGAAGGCACCCATAAATGGTTTACCCACTGGGATCAAGGAATTTATTTTTTCTTCCTCGGGTCATATTACATTCCTAATATTGTGGATTTTTTTGAGGCTTACACAATATCCAAATCTCAACCTATTGGTAGAGTAGATCAAGTTGACAATTGGATGATAGTGGTGGTAATAGCCTCGTATAGCTGAGCTAAATAATTGACTTATACTAGTGGGATGTAGAATTTTTTTTTTACAGGGATCATATCTAGCTATCTAATAATCTATAGATAGATCTACATCTTCTTTCTCTTATTTCTATTTGCCTATGCAACTGCTTGTTAGGTCAATTAATGAATTATAATTATCATTTATCTTAAAGATTTTTTTAAAGTTTACATGTACTACAGTGATATTAAAGGTACAGTACAATTCATGATTTACCTATTTTTTTTTCTTTTACAGGAAGATATTTTTGTTTCATTTACTTTTTTTTCAGCTATATTTTTTCCCCAATAGGGTACGTAGATGATCTTTCCAAACTAAAGCACCTTAATACATTTAATAAATTTATATCAAAGGACTAACATTAGAGCTGCTTCTGATACCAGAAATTTAAAACATGATTTTCAATAGATGTTGAAACGATGAATTGTCCTTGGTCTATGGCTGGCAATCCTGCCTGGTCTGATTAACAGAAAATTCAATAGCAAATAAAATTAATGGGCGAAGGGGGAAGAAAAGCAGCTTTTGGGGAAAAAAATTCCAAGTGCCGTGAAATTGCAAAAAAAGTGCAATACCACAGATGTTTTTTTTTTTTATTTTTTTTTACCACGTTCACTGAATGCTAAAATTGACATGCCATTATTATTCTCCAGGTCATTACGAGTTCGTAGACACCAAACATGTAGAGGTTCTTTTTTATTTAAGTGGTGAAAAAAAATTCCAAACTTTAATAAAAAAAAAAAAATGGCACCATTTTCCAAGACCCGTAGCGTCTCCATTTTTCCTGATCTGGGGCCGGGTAAGGCATATTTTTTGCACGCCAAGCTGAAGTTTTTATTAATACCATTTTGGGGTAGATACGATGTTTTGATTGCCCGTTATTGCATTTAATTGCAATGTTGCGGCGACCAAAAAATGTAATTCTGGCGCTTAGAATTTTTTTCTCGTTACGCCGTTTAAGGATCGGATGAATTCTTTTTTTATACTGATAGATCGGACGATTATGAATGCGGCGATACCAAATATGTGTATGTGGTTTTTTTTTTATTTTATTTGAATGGGGCGAAAGGGGGTGATTTTAAAATTTTATATTTTTTACTTTTTTTTTTTTTTTATATTTTAAAAACATTTTTTTTTCACTTTTTGCTTGCTTCTATAGTATCCATAGGAGACTAGAAGCAGCACATGACTGATTGCCTCTGCTACATAGAGGTGATGAGCAGATCACCTTTATGTAGCAGAAATGGTCCTGTGCTATGAGCACCGACCACTAGGTGGCGGTCATAGCAACCAGCTCATGACAACCATTGGAGTCTACTGCAGACCCAGGGTTGTCATGCCCACCCATCGGTGACCTGCGATCACGTGATGGGGTCACCGATAGGCGTGGTAAGTGACGCGCTTCCGGCGCGGCGCTGTTAAATGCCGCTGTCAGAGATTGACAGCGGCATTTAACATGTTGACAACCGCAAGTGGATCGTGATTCCACCCGCGGCTGTTGCGGGCACATGTCAGCTGATTATTACAGATGACTTATAAAATGCTTTATTAATGTAAAAACTAAGATTGGATTATATAGTCGTACTTGCAAGAATTTTCTTAGTCAGTACACCACCATAAAAAGTCGACAATAGTATAGTGCAGAAATGACTGACTCGGACAAGATTTGAATTTCCAAAATTTTTCTTGAAGATTCGATTTAAATGGACGTTATTCTACATAAGTTTTAAAGTCCCTTAGGTTCTGGGGTCTTTCCTGACCTCTGCACAATAAAAGTAAAAAAAAACATATACTCAAATAACCACTCACGTCTCTGTCCTCTGTGTTCCTCACCATAACCTGATCGTTCCTCGATACAACTTCTGATTTCCGTTGCTCGTGCTGAAGTGACGGTATTATGAAGATGTGCACCATGACCTTATGTGCGCATGTGCAGAATCGTTCCTGCAGATTTCATCATGAGCACAAGTGATCAGAAGATGCAATGGGATCTGGAAGATTGATGTAAAGAATAGAGATGAGCGTTGTTCGACTCGAATTGTTCGCCAATCTCAAATTCGAGCTGTTTTGGGCGGTGTTCGAGCCGTTCGGCGAACACGAAAGATTTGAGAAAAATTCGGCTGTTCGAGGTTATGTTCGATAACTGTTCGTGCACCAAAATCATAACTGGATTTTTTCTCAGTAATGATGAAAATTAATGTTAATACGCAGTTTGAGTGTACAGAGGGGAGGGGGGAGGGGCAGGGGATGGATCTCTGCAGGAATAATGAAGATCTCCATTTTTTTTTCTCTTTCCCGCATTTACAGTGGGGAGGTGCAATCTGTCAGCCTATCAGCAGCGCACACACGGAGCGAAGTGCTTTTTTTCACACAAACAAGGGCATGTGTCATTGGCAGTGCATGTCACATGTCCTTGCCCTATAAGACCAAGCCATTTTCCCCGTCGCCACCATTTTCTCACTGCTGCAGCTGCGTGTTAGATGGCACCGCTGTTGCTGTGTGCGCTATACCTTGTTAATTTCAAGCCAATTTTCGCACAAATCTACAGATAGCTTAGGAGTAGGGAATAGTTGTGATTGCAGTCCTTTTAAGGACTAGGTTACAGCATTTCCTACGACTTTTATCAGGCAGGTCTGTGCTCTTAAATAGATAGATTGTGGGAGTAAAGACTAATTGTAATTGCAGTCCTTTCAGGACTAGGTTACATCAGTTCCTATCAGTTTTTGCCAGGCAGGTCTGTGCCAGTGCTGTGCAAGTTTTTTTTCACAGCATTTGGCTGAATCTAGCAAAGCTAATCCTTTTTGGCCTATTGCAGAGTGTGTTAGTCAGTGGAGTAGCCTATCTGTGTTGCAAGATATACCACCTGTGTATAGAATACCAATTTTTTTACTGCACCTAGTGAAGTAAAATCTTTTGGGCATAGCATCATTCTATTAGTCCATCTATACTGACCTCCATCAGGTTGCAAATTAAAACTAATTTTTATCTGCATCTACCTCTGAAAAAATATTTGGGCTTCTAGCAGTGTGTGGGACTTTCTCTATTAGTCCATCTATACTGACCTCCATCAGGTTGCAAACTGAATATAATTTTTTTCTGCATCTACCTCTGAAAAAATATTTGGCCTTCTAGCAGTGTGTGGGACTTGTTCTATTAGTCCATCTATACTGACCTCCATCAGGTTGCAAATTGAATATAATTTTTTCTGCATCTAACCCAGCCAATAGTTTTGGCCTAATACCACAGTTTGGCCACTCAGCTCTGCTCGGTTCCCATCCATTGTTTTTTTGTGCAAACAACTCCAGAGTTGTGAATTAGTTAACCACCAAAATGAGTGGAAAAAGGCCTGCTGCTGGTGGAAAGGGGAATAGGCGTGTTGGGAAGGGGAAAAAAGGTTGGGTCCGTGGGGTAGGTGTTAAAGCAACAGTAACATCTGCAGAAGAAAGACCATCTTCCAGCCAAACTAAAATGTCTACTTCTTTTAGCGGACAATGTGATAAGATCCCTTTCTTACGGCCACGCCAATCGCTACAAATTCCAGATGAGGCACAAAAACAGCAGGTGATTCAACGGATATCAAGTGCTCCTTTAAGTGGGCTCTCCTCCACATCAACTTCAACATCACAAATACTCCAGTCCTCAAAGGTGTCACCCCAATCGCACTTGCTTCCTCACAGCTCCCAAATCTCCAGCTGCCCGTCTGAGTATGAGGTAGAACAGATGGTTGAGTCTGCAGAGCTGTTTACTCATACTATAGCCTGGGAATCAGAGGTCGACTCCAGCGCTTCTGTGAATCCAGACGAGGAAATGATCTGCACTGATGCCCAGAATCTTTGAGTCGGATCCAGGACCAGACGCAGAAGTTTCTGACCATAATGTAGACCCTCATTCCCAAACTGTAACTCCTGTTGGTGGAGACAATGAGGAAGACGATGATGAGACTCAAATACCTGATTGGAGCGACAACTTTAGTTTTTTGTCAGGGCAGGAACAGGTTGGCTCTGAGGACGACGGGTGTGATAACGCACAGGGTGATGATGATGAGGTTGGAGATCCCACTTACTGTCAACCCACAGCCAGCCAAGAGATGAGGTCAGCAGAGGAGGTGGAGGAAGATGCTAGTGACGACGAGATCAGGTTGCGCCTTCCTGGACAGAGACGTAGTACTGGAAGCACGTCAACAACTGCATCCTCAAACACAACTCTGCCTCTCACCACAAGTCGTGGTGGCTCTTCAGGTCGCATGGGTGCTAAGCCTTTCATAGCCTGGGCATTTTTTCAGATCGATCAAGATGACCCAACTCGTGTTATCTGTAACATTTGTCAGCAAAAGCTAAGTAGAGGCCAAAAAATACATAGTTTGAGTACTTCATGCATGAACTGGCACATGGACATGAAGCACAAGCTGCAGTGGGAAGCTCAGTGTGCTACAATGCGGCCTAGCCGGCCGGGCCAACCACCGTCTGCCATATCTTGTGCATCCATGTCCTCTTCATCCTCTGTGACTGGGGGGACAGCAGTCACACCTGTTTTGGGGCGCAGACCTGCCACCTCTTTACCCGCAACAGCCAACGTGATTGGCAGGTCATCATTTTCTTTGGAGGTGGTAACACCAGCTGGTCTTGAGCGCTGTCCGACATCGATAGCACCACCTTTGGATCAAGGCAACCTAACTTGTCCGCCTGCATCTTCCTCACAGACCGGCAGTTTGCCGGGGACACCCTTATCAACCCCGTCTAAGCACAATAGCCAGCCCTCGGTCCCTCAGATGTGGACAAGTAAAAGACCATTTCCTCCTAGCCATGAGAAAGCTAAGAGGTTGAATTTCACCATCTGCAAGCTCTTGGCTACAGAAATGCTGCCTTTCCGCCTGGTGGACACAGAGGATTTTCGAGACCTTATGTCTGTCGCAGTGCCCCAGTACCAGATGCCCAGTCGGCACTACTTCTCAAAGAAAGGTGTGCCTGCGCTCCACCAGCATGTCGCACACAACATCACCGCTTCTTTGAGAAACTCTGTGTGTGACAGTGTGCATTTCACCACAGACACTTGGACGAGTAGGCATGGACAGGGGCGTTACATGTCGCTGACTGGGCACTGGGTAACTATGGTGACAGCAGGACAAAAGGCTGCTGTCCAAGTCTTACGGTCCCCACGAGTTGTGCGTCAATCCTCTTTATGTCAAAGTTCCTCCACTGCTTCTGCCTCCTCAACCTCCTCTCGGTCTTCCACCTGCACCCAAAGCCTGTCTGGTCATGCCACAAGCTTTCTAACTGTGCAGAAGGGATCCTGCACACCTCCTTACTATGCTGGCAGTAGGGCTCAACGTCATCAGGCGGTTTTTACTTTGAAATGTCTGGGAAATGTGAGTCACACAGCTGAGGAGTTGTGGTCAGCTCTGGAGAACCAATTTCATGAATGGTTGTCTCCACTGGACCTAAAACCAGGGAAGGCCGTGTGAAACAATGCTGCAAACCTGGGTGCGGCCCTTCACCGGGGCAATGTCACACACGTGCCTTGTATGGCTCACGTGTTGAACCTGGTTGTCCAGCAATTTTTAGCCCACTATCCCAGACTAGATGGCCTTCTGCAGAGGGCACCGTCGCTGTGTGCTCACTTCCGCCGTTCGCATCCCGCAGCTCAGCGACTTAAATCTCTACAGAAGTCGTTGTACCTGCCACTTCACCGGCTAAAATGCGATGTGCCTACCCGTTGGAATTCAACTCTGCACATGTTGCAGCGACTGTGGCAGCACCGACAAGCCCTGGTTCAATACGTTCTGACGTATAGCCTGGGCCAACGAGATCCAGAGGTGGGGCAAATCACGCTGGAGGAATGGTCTCAGATCAGGGACCTATGCACCCTTTTGCACAGTTTTGAAATGGCGACGAAGATGTTTAGTGCTGACGATGCCATTATCAGCATGACTATTCCGGTGATTTACATGCTGGAGCACATGTTAAACAGAATTCGGAGTCAGGTGGTGGCACAAGAGGAGGTGGAGGAAGTAGAGGAGGAGGAGTTGTATGCGGAAGGGCTAACATCTGCAAGGTCCAGACGGTCGGCAGCACCAGGGCGGCAGGCATGTGAGGGTGGGGGAGATGGTTTTACCAGGGCGCATGGTAGCAGCCAAACTAGTGAGGAAGGTGCAGGAGCCCAGGAAGAAGTGGAGGACGAACTGATGGAAGACTCATCAGATGAGGGAGACCTTGATCACATTTCTGTTGTGCGAGGTTGGGGGGAGAGGACAGAGGAAGGAAGCATGATTGTTACCTCGCCACCAACACAACAGGGACTTGGTGCTCCTGGATGCGCAACACACATGAGTGCCTTCTTGCTGCACTACCTGCAACATGACCCTCGAATTGTGAGAATTAGAAATAATCCTGACTACTGGGTTGCCACACTGTTAGATCCCCGGTACAAAAGTAAATTTGCAGAAATTATTCCTGCCATAGAAAGGGATGCATGCATGCAGGAGTATCAGCAGAGACTGTTGCAGAATCTTACATGTGCTTTTCCACAAAATACCAGTGGTGCACGTAGTGAATCTCACAGTTCCAACTTGCCAACTGTGGTCTGTATGGAATTGTTCAATAAAGGGCCCAAAATTAAGATAACATAGATGGGAGAGGTCTCTATGAATAGGAATTCCTAAGTATTTGATACCCTGTGAGGGCCAGGCAAAGGGAAAGTTGGACTGGATGGAATCCTATATGGATTTAGGGAGGGAGACATCGAGGGCCTCAGACTTCGCTGCATTGATTTTAAAATTTTACCATGTAACAAAGTGATCTATTTCAGCCATAACAGCAGGGATGGATATATGTGATTGAGTGATATATACTAGGACATCATCAGCAAATAGAGAGCACTTGGACTCGGTGCCTCCCACCTCAATCCACCTAATATTGGGGTTATGGCGAATTGATGAGAGCAGGTGCTCCGTCACTAGGATGTATAAGAGAGGGGACAGAGGACATCCCTGCCTTGTCCCATTGGTGATTGTGAAAGGTGATGAAAATGTTCTGACGCACCCCCTGGGCCTTGGGACACCCGGAGCCGGACCCTTTTTGGTGGATGCTGGTGGTTGTAGTCTTCGTGGCGGCGATCCGGTTCCGTGGCTCAGGGCGGTCAAACCAGTGGCGGAACTATTTATGTGGTTTTGATGTTTAAATGTCCGACTACGCCACCCGTGGATTGCGGTCAGAGTGAACCGCCGCTACAGGGCAGACCGCTAAGGCTGGTGTTGTGGGTGCAGCAGAGCGTAGCATAACTCCCCACGGGAGGAGTATAGCCTCAGGGCAGTGTATGCGGAGGATGGGGGTGATGGTGCAGGGCAGCAGCAGTAACGACACGGAGTCAGTGAATGCAGTTCAGGGCCTTTACTCACAGTTCTTATTATCCAGACCACGTCTGCAGGTAACGGCTGCCCACGTCGTACTGTGCTCACCAGGTGAGGGGCTCAGACAACTCCCAGATAACTTTGGAGCGCTTCACAGGACCCCCTTTGTGTGTCCTTTAGTCTGGCCTTTCTTACCAACACTTCTGTCCGGCTGCCTCGGGCCTCCTCTTGGTAAACTTGGCGCCAGTTTCCCTGACCCTATGTGGTGCCTTCCTAGCGGGTGGAGCAAGGGGCTGCGCCACATAAAATGTCAGAGCCTCCGGTTTCTAGCTGAGGGTCGTTTCCTGCCTCCACTAGTTCGGGGACCGGTCTCCCCCTTTGGCCTGACCCCTCCACGCAGGTGGATTCGGGCGTGCGGTGGCGACTCGCCCGTCCGCACCCCTGGGATCCCTTCATTCCTCGTTCCTGGAGCCTTCTCCGCTCCTCTTCCTTCCTTCTCCCTCTTGCAGGCCTGGGCCTCTGTTACTAGGCCCGCCTCCGGAGCAGAGCTCATGCAGAGCCCCTGCTCCCTGCCACTTCTGCTCAGACTTCTCTGCACTGAACTAAGATGGTGCCCACCTTTTATACTCCCTTCTCAATGCACCCAGGAACTGCTTCCTCCCTGCTCCTGCACTACAGGGTTCCCCTTCCTCAGTGTTCCCTCCCCCCACTCCAGCCAGGGACAGGGACTGTCGTGCCCATCTCAGGGGCATATTGGTCGCCCTGCCCCACGGCAATGTGGTGTAATGCATGCAGGTGTCGGGTCCTGATCCACACTCCATCCTTATCTGAGAGTGAGATATCACACCTCTGGGTGAGGTGCAATACGTCTGTAGCAACCGAGCCCTCGGTGCTACAGTTCCATTTATCTTCAGCCTAGGTGACGTATTGTGATACAGGGCCGTGATTTTGGCTATAAAAGGGTCCCCTAGACCCCTACCCCAAGCTTTTTAAGAGAATCATATATGGCGTGCCAGGAGACTCTATGGAATGCTTTCTCAGCATCCAACGAGAGTATCTACTTACAAATTTTTAACTGCATCTAGCCCAGGAAATACTTTGTGCCTAGTAGCAGTGTCTGCTAGTCAGCGGATTATCCCGGCTGTTAAGCAAGCTATACCACCTGTAGTTTGGACACTTAATTTTTTCAAAGGAAATGCTTCGGGACCACGGGATACTTAGTGAAGAGCATCAGGAGGCACCCCAAGGCATAGGGGCTGGGACTGGCACTAGGATGCCTTGCGGTGGACAGCCGAGCTCGATCCTTATAAAAGCTTTTTAACTGCAGCAGCTTTAGTGGACGCTACTGGAGCTGGAATTACGCGGCTGCTGGCATGAGACTTGCCCTCCAATAGATCCTTGTAAATGGATTTAAAGTGTATTCATTCAAATTAGAGGGACAATTTAAATTAAAAAGCTTAGAGCTGCCTCCACCACAGTGGGGCTCTCTCGACCCACCAGCGGACAGGCACCAGTATTGGGAGAGGGGGGCTGGCCGTCAGGGTTCACCGCGGCTCTGGCACAAACCCGGCGACACGGAGGTGGCACGGGCAGGAGCGGACTGGCCGTCTCGGCTTCTCACTTTTTGGATTTTAGAAGGGCATGACATGCCTATATCTGTGTCTCCCCCTCCTTTTACTCCTCCACCTCTTTTATTTTTGCATGACTATATGTACTTGTCACTTTTCCATGTGTTAGTTGTGTCTTCTGAGCAGTTTGTCAGCTTTTGGACACCTTTGAAGGTGTTTTCTATGTGTTTCTATGTGTTTTTGTTTGCCTGCCATTGGTTTTAATGGTGTTCGAAGGTGTTCGACGAACAGTTCGACGAACAGTTCGGCGAACACACGGGTGTTCGACGAACCGAACCGAACTCGAACACTACGGGGGTGGCTCAACACTAGTTGCCACACTGTTAGATCCCCGGTACAAAAGTAAATTTGCCGAAATTATTCCTGCCATAGAAAGGGATGCACGCATGCAGGAGTATCAGCAGAGACTGTTGCAGAATCTTACATGTGCTTTTCCACAAAACACCAGTGGTGCACGTAGTGAATCTCAGTTCCAACTTGCCAACCGTGGGACCGTCAAGTGTTCAGCACTCAAACCGTAACAGAACCACAGTATCTGCTGGTAACATCAATTTTGCAGAATCATTTCACCACTTTTTTAGCCCATCCTTTGCAAGGCCACAGGAGACAAGAAGTCTGACACAGTCAACGCCTAGAGACGATGGTACAGGAGTATCTCCAAGTAAACATTGAAGCCATGACTGTGTCACTGGACCCTTGCTCTTTTTGGGCTTCCAATCTGGATAAATGGCCGGAGCTAGCCACTTACGCTATGGAGATCTTGTCATGCCCCGCAGCCAGCGTTCTGTCTGAACGTGTGTTCAGCGCTGCTGGTGGTGTGCTGACAGATAAGCGCACGCGGCTCTCCACTGATAATGTAGACAGACTCACGTTCATAAAGATGAACAAATCATGGATCCGAAACGACTTTTCTACCCCTGTGTCATCCTGGGGAGAGTAAAAGCTTGATGATTGGTTAAAATCACCCTACCAACCGTTTTAAGCTTTCAAATTACTAATCATGTTTATCTGTATCTTGACTGGAAAATAATTTGGGCTTTGTAGCAGTGTGCAGCACTGATCCTATTAGGCCATCTATAATAAGCTTCACCAGATTTAAAATTAAAAATAATTTTTAGCTGCATCTAGCCCGGAAAATAATTTTGGGGCTCCGAGATGCGCAAGACACATGAGTGCCTTCTTGCTGCACTACCTGCAGCATGACCCTCATATTGTCAGAATTCGAAGTAATCATGACTACTGGGTTGCCACACTCTTAGATCCCCCAAACTTTTCGATCAACCTTATCATTTTAATAAAGACCAAAAAAATGGTCATTTTTGAAATTATAAGCATTAGCAGGTTGTTAGAAACTGAAATCAAACAGTTTTCAACTCAAAACTTTATTCTAGGTGATGTTACATTTTCACATAGGACCCCTTGTTCGAAAGGAGCTTCTGAACTCTCTCGTCCATTGAATTTGTCAGGTTTTGGATGGTTTCTGCTTCAATTGTTTTGCATGAGGACAGAATACCCTCCCAGAGCTGTTGCTTAGATGTGAACTGCCTCCCGCCATCATAGACACTCCTTTTAATGATGCTCCAAAGGTTCTGAATGGGGTAGAGGTCAGGGGAGCATGGGGGTCACACCATAAGTTTGTCCCCTTTTATGCCCATATCAGCCAGAGATGCAGATGTTTTATGTGCAGCATGAGATGGTGCATTATCATGCAGAAAAATGATGTTGCTGTGGAATACACGGTTCTTCTTCTTGAACCATGGCAGGAAGTGCTGTTTGAGAAAATCCACATACATTATGGAGTTCATCTTTAGCGCCTTCAGGGATCCTAAAGGGGCCGACAATCTCTCTCCCCATGATTCCAGCCCAAAACATTACTCCACCTCCTCCTTGTTGGCGCTGTAGCCGTGTTTGTGACGCGCCCCTGGGCCTGTGTCGCGCTGCGTTGCGCACGCGGGAGCTTACCCGGAGCCGGATCTCTTGAGGGTTGTAGTCTCGTGGCGGTGACCCGGTCCGTGCCCAGGGAGTCAAACTGAGCGGCGATGTAACAGCGGTAGATGCAGGACGACTACGCCACCCGTTGAATGCAGCTATGGAGCTGCCGCTGCAGAACAGTCCGCTGAGGCCGGTGGATGGATGGTGCAGCGTAGATGGTATAACCCCCAACGGGAGGGGTATGGCCTCACGGCAGCAGGTGTGGATGATGGGGGTAGCAGGAACCACTCAGAGACGGTGCGGTGTAATTCAGGGTCTTTACTGGTAACAACGATAGACCCTCCCGGAGTACTTGCTAGTGAACGGGGCCTGGTCAGTCCTTGAGCAGATGGGATCTCCCCTGGCCAGGCGGAGTTGTAGGCCTCCCAAACTGACTGTACTCTTCTGGCTACCTTGCTAGAAGCGGATATAAGTAGCCCACGTCCCTGAGTGTACCGTGTGGTGCTCACCCGTATGGCCGGTGACTCGGGGCCTTCTAATGGCTTCCGCTCCACGATGGCGGTGCTGGTCCCACGCGTGTGACCGTGCCTTCGGGTTTCTGGGCCTGAGGACCTGAAATCCCCTGCCGGTCGGCTTCTGCTGCTGGGTAAGAGTTAGTCCCCACAGCCTCGGACGCCGGGTCCGGTAAGAAAGCTTCTCAGTCAGGGCGAGCTCTGCAGCTGCCAGCCCCTGACTCGTAGTAGTATTGCTTCTGCTGTTTCTTGTCTCTACTCTCCTTGACTGACTGACCCTGCCTCAGCCCAGGGTTTATACAGGGGAAGTTCTTCCCCTCCCAAGACTGGGCAGGAGGTGTGGCATGCACAGGATCCCTGACCAAAGGACCTCCCACCTGCTCTCAGACATAACATTACATTACTGTGGAAAACCAGACCCCTGGGGTGCCACATTTGCGTGGGGTGTCCATCAACCAGCCATCCTCCACTCCATCCATCTGGACCATCGAGCGCTGCACGGCACTCATCCGTGAACAAAACAGTTTTGAAATCAGTCTTCATGTAGTGTTTAGCCCACTGTAGCCGTTTCTGCTTGTGTGAAGTGGATAGAGGAGGTCGACAGGATGGCGTATGCACAGCTGCAAACCTCTGAAGGACCCTGCATCTTGTTGTTCGGGGGACGTTGGAGGCACCAGCAGCTTCAAAAACTTGTCTGCTGCTATGACAAGGCTTTTTTGCCGCTGCTCTTTTAACCTGACGTAATTGCCTGTAGGAAAGAGTCCTCAATTTGCCCTTATCAGCACGCACACGTGTGTACTGTGAATCAGCTACATACTTCTTGATTGCCAAGACACTTCATCCTGATCATCGCACAATGTTGATTGTAGTCATGCCGTGACCTAAACACTCCACAATTTGTTGCTTCTCAGCAGCCAACACATGCTTTTTCTTTCCCATTTTGGCAGAAAATGTAGGCTGCTTAATAATGTGAGACAGCCTTCTTAAGTAGTCTTGCCTTTCATTGGACACACCTGCCAAACTAATTAGCACAGGTGTCTGCAATTGCTTACAGTGATATAAAGAGCCCTGACACACATCACCATCAATGAGTTTAACTGACAAACAAACAAATTCTTCCCTTATCACTCCTAAACACTTCATGCATAATAATTTGGAACGCAGTGTACATGTGCTTTTCCACAAAACACCAGTGGTTCACGTAGTGAATCTTCCAGTTCTAACTTGCCCACCGTGTTCTGTATGGAGTTGTTCAATAAAGGGCCCAAAATTAAGATAACATAGATGGGAGAGGTCTCTATGAATAGGAATTCCTAAGTATTTGATACCCTGTGAGGGCCAGGCAAAGGGAAAGTTGGACTGGATGGAATCCTCTATGGATTTGGGGAGGGAGACATCGAGGGCCTCAGACTTCGCTGCATTGATTTTAAAATTTGACCATGTAACAAAGTGATCTATTTTAACCATAACAGCATGGATGGATATATGTGATTGAGTGATATATACTAGGACATCATCAGCAAATAGAGAGCACTTGTACTCGGTGCCTCCCACCTCAATCCACCTAATATTGGGGTTATGGCGTATTGATGAGAGCAGGTGCTCCGTCACTAGGATGTATAAGAGAGGGGACAGAGGACATCCCTGCCTTGTCCCATTGGTGATTGTGAAAGGTGATGAAAATGTTCTGATGCACCCCCTGGGCCTTGGGACACCTGGAGCCGGACCCTTTTTGGTGGATGCTGGTGGTTGTAGTCTTCGTGGCGGCGACCCGGTTCCATGGCTCAGGGCGGTCAAACCACTGGCGGAACTATTTATGTGGTTTTGATGTTTAAATGTCCGACTACGCCACCCGTGGATTGCGGTCAGAGTGAACCGCCGCTGCAGGGCAGACCGCTGAGGCTGGTGTTGTGGGTGCAGCAGAGCGTAGCATAACTCCCCACGGGAGGAGTATAGCCTCAGGGCAGTGTATGAGGAGGATGGGGGTGATGGTGCAGGGCAGCAGCAGTAACGACACGGAGTCAGTGATGCAGTCCAGGGCCTTTACTCACAGTTCTTATTATCCAGACCACGTCTGCAGGTAACGGCTGCCCACGTCGTACTGTGCTCACCAGGTGAGGGGCTCAGACAACTCCCAGATAACTTTGGAGCGCTTCACAGGACCCCATTTGTGTGTCCTTTGTCTGGCGTTTCTTACCAACCCTTCTGTCCGGCTGCCTCGGGCCTCCTCTTGGTAAACTTGGCGCCAGTTTCCCTGACCCTATGTGGTGCCTTCCTAGCGGGTGTAGCGAGGGGCTGCGCCACATAAAATGTCACAGCCTCTGGTTTCTAGCTGAGGGTAGTTTCCTGCCTCCACTAGTTTCGGGGACCGGTCTCCCCCTTTGGCCTGACCCCTCCACGCAGGTGGATTCGGGCGTGCGGTGGCGACTCTCCCGTCCGCACCCCTGGGATCCCTTCATTCCTCGTTCCTGGAGCCTTCTCCGCTCCTCTTCCTTCCTTCTCCCTCTTCCAGGCCTGGGCCTCTGTTACTAGGCCTGCCTCCGGAGCAGAGCTCATGCAGAGCCCCTGCTCCCTGCCACTTCTGCACAGACTTCTCTGCACTGAACTAAGATGGCGCCCACCTTTTATACTCCCTTCTCAATGCACCCAGGAACTGCTTCCTCCCTGCTCCTGCACTACAGGGTTCCCCTTCCTCAGTGTTCCCTCCCCCACTCCAGCCAGGGGCAGGGACTGTCGTGCCCATCTCAGAGGCATATTGGTCGCCCTGCCCCACGGCAATGTGGTGTAATGCATGCAGGTGTCGGGTCCTGATCCACACTCCATCCTTACCTGAGAGTGAGATATCACACCTCTGGGTGAGGTGCAATACCTCTGTAGCAACCGAGCCCTCGGGGTGCTACAGTTCCATTTATCTTCAGCCTAGGTGACGTATTGTGATACAGGGCCGTGATTTTGGCTATAAAAGGGTCCCCTAGACCCCTACCCCAAGCTTTTTAAGAGAATCATATATGGCGTGCCAGGAGACTCTATGGAATGCTTTCTCAGCATCCAACGAGAGTATCTAATTACAAATTTTTATCTGCATCTAGCCAAGGAAATACTTTGTGCCTAGTAGCAGTGTCTGCTAGTCAGCGGATTATCCCGGCTGTTAAGCAAGCTACACCACCTGTAGTTTGGACACTTAATTTTTTCAAAGGAAATGCTTCGGGACCACGGGATACTCAGTGAAGAGCATCAGGAGGCACCCCAAGGCATAGGGGCTGGGACTGGCACTAGGATGCCTTGCGGTGGACAGCCGAGCTCGATCCTTATAAAAGCTTTTTAACTGCAGCAGCTTTAGTGGACGCTACTGGAGCTGGAATTACGCGGCTGCTGGCATGAGACTTGCCCTCCAATAGATCCTTGTAAATGGATTTAAAGTGTATTCATTCAAATTAGAGAGACAATTTAAATTAAAAAGCTTAGAGCTGCCTCCACCACAGGGGGGCTCGCTCGACCCACCAGCGGACAGGCACCAGTATTGGGAGAGGGGGGCTGGCCATCAGGGTTCACCGCGGCTCTGGCACAAACCCGGCGACACGGAGGTGGCACGGGCAGGAGCGGACTGAACGTGTCGGCTTCTCACTTTTTGGATCTTAGAAGGGCATGACATGCCTATATCTGTGTCTCCCCCTCCTTTTACTCCTCCACCTCTTTTCTTTTCGCATGACTATATGTACTTGTCACTTTTCCATGTGTTAGTTGTGTCTTCTGAGCAGTTTGTCAGCTTTTGGACACCTTTGAAGGTGTTTTCTATGTGTTTCTATGTGTTTTTGTTTGCCTGCCATTGGTTTTAACGGTGTTCGAAGGTGTTTGACGAACAGTTCGGCGAACACAGGGGTGTTCGACGAACTGAACCGAACTCGAACACTACGGGGGTGGCTCAACACTAGTAAAGAACTGAGGGACCGGAAAGATGTGCAGTAAGATTAGTAGAAGGATGTCTTTTATTATTTAAAGCTTCACGTTGACCTTTTACGCTTCAGAAAATGGGCATACAGGTGCCGCCATTTTGCTGAATCTGCATGGAAGTGAATTACAAAAAAATCTGCATTTTGGCAAAGACAGACGTTCTAATAATTCCAGTAGACGTCAAATCCACCTCAACATATTTCATCATCTGTAGTATTGTGAAATGGTGACAGATCTTCTTTAGTTCGGTCTCTGCCTCTACGAGTTCTAAATTACTTGAAGTAGGACTGAACAGGGGACATTCTCCTAAAGACCAGATACTATTGCAAGGAATTGAACTTGTTTCATTGGTCCTACTTTCAAGTTATGGTGCAGGTTGTGATAATGGGTGATTTTCAATTAAAATGCAATATCAGGTCAGTGTAAAATTGATTTAGTGATGGAACCAGTGTTATGGACATTTCTCGTGTGTCCCAGAAGACATTCTCCAACATAAAGCATGTCCTAATGTTACTCTCGTAACGGTGAGCAGCATGTGTGGCCAAAACATGCTTCCAAGACTGAAACATCTCCAGACTTGTGTAACATACCTGGCGGCGTCCTTGCATAGTGGTCCATCTCCCACTGTGCAAGAGCGCGCACTTGATCTCCAGTCCAGAATGTCTCTCTGACTTCCCTCCATGCTGTCTGCTTGCCTCTGTGTCTGCTGCTTAAGGGCGGCGCCCGATCACTTCCTGCTTTTTGTACCTGCTGCAGGCACACCCCTTGTGCGTCCTCAGCCTATTGCTGTCTGTCACCTGGTATTTAAACTAGCTGCTCCAATTAACCCTTGCCTGAGCATCATGCCCTGTAAGTTGGCTTTTTGTCTCTGACATGCCAGGTCCTGTGTATGTTACCTGTCTTGCAGTATCTGTTTCCGTGTCTGTACTGTGTCCTACCTGTGTACTCTAATGTGCAGTCTGTACTCTCTCTCTAGCCTGTTGTCTTCTGCCTATCCTGGAGGCTGTGTTTCCAGGCTTGTGTGTACACGCTCCTTGCCTGTTCGTTCATACCTAGACCCGCTCCTGTATCTTGCTGCTGTGTCTGTTCTTGTCTGAATACTCTCCTAGCCCCTTTCCTATTTTTTTTTCTTTTTCGTACCTTCCCTTTTTCTGCAGAGTCTGAACTCGTGCCTAACTCCTGCTCATTGTCACTGTACTTCAGTTTGTGAGTTTGTGGTCCACTCGCTATTTCTCTGCAAGTACCCTGTGGGTATCTGGTTCTGCCTTTCCCTTCTAGTCTGTTCCATGTGAACAGAGCCCTGTCCCCTCTGCGTCTGCGGTTTCGCTTTGCTCAGTTCTGTCCACCGCGTCTGCGGTTTTCGCTTTGCTCAGTTCTGTCCACCGCGTCTGCGGTTTTCGCTTTGCTCAGTTCTGTCCACCGCGTCTGCGGTTTTCGCTTTGCTCAGTTCTGTCCACCGCGTCTGCGGTTTTTGCTTTGCTCAGTTCTGTCCACCGCGTCTGCGGTTTTCGCTTTGCTCAGTTCTGTCCACCGCGTCTGCGGTTTTTGCTTTTCTCAGCTCTGTCCACCGCGTCTGCGGTTTTTGCTTTGCTCAGCTCTGTCTACCGCGTCTGTGGTTTTTGCTTTGCTCAGCTCTGTCCACCGCGTCTGCGGTTTTCGCTTTGCTCAGCTCTGTCCACCGCGTCTGCGGTTTTCGCTTTGCTCAGCTCTGTCCACCGCGTCTGCGGTTTTCGCTTTGCTCAGTTCTGTCCACCGCGTCTGCGGTTTTTGCTTTTCTCAGCTCTGTCCACCGCGTCTGCGGTTTTTGCTTTGCTCAGCTCTGTCTACCGCGTCTGTGGTTTTTGCTTTGCTCAGCTCTGTCCACCGCGTCTGCGGTTTTCGCTTTGCTCAGCTCTGTCCACCGCGTCTGCGGTTTTCGCTTTGCTCAGCTCTGTCCACCGCGTCTGCGGTTTTCGCTTTGCTCAGCTCTGTCCACCGCGTCTGCGGTTTTCGCTTTGCTCAGCTCTGTCCACCGCGTCTGCGGTTTTCGCTTTGCTCAGCTCTGTCCACCGCGTCTGCGGTTTTCGCTTTGCTCAGCTCTGTCCACCGCGTCTGCGGTTTCGAATTTGTCTCCCAGTCTGTACTGGACCCTACCCAGCCTGCGCTCTAGTCTGCCTGTTCCTGTATTCCCCGGTGTGGGTCAACAGCCGTGTCCGGAGTCTGACCTGGAGTAGACCCTCGTTCCTCTGCTCAGTTCCTCCCTGGTGCACTGGCGTCGTATGCCGTCGTGCGACCTTGGTCGGATCGGGCAGATACTTAGTTACGCCCCTCCAGGCACTCTCCGGTTCATGGCACAGTGGAATCACTACATAAACACGCACACGCCAGTCATTCCGGGCGTGTGCATTACAACTTGTTTCTCATTGAGCACATCTGGGACTTCATTAGTTTCCCATTTCACAAAAGCTGTCTGCAACAGATCTTGAAGGTTTTCCAAAGTGCATTGTGTGCAGAAGAACATTCAACTGATAGTTAATGACCTCAATCATAGCAGAAGAGGCAGTAAGTGACAATTTTCAGCACGTGGCAGTCATACTTCATACTGAATAAATCGAGAAGTTTTGAACTTATTTTTTATTTTTCTCCATCTTGTGATTTCCATAAGTCCACAACATTTCTTGTGTGGCGTTGCATTTTCATTGTTGAAGAGTGTATATTCTATGTGCAGATTTTTATGATACTTGATGGTATATTCCATGATCTTGTGTTTTTTGTATTCTACATAGATATCCAAGCACATCTTTATATCTAGATGGTCACACACTTCCCTGATAGACTCTCATTTTACAAGTCTTTATGCAGGAGCAGTTGTGGGAATAAAGACTCATTCTCCTTACACACAGCTTTTGCCTAACTTTCCATATAATTGTTTTTTCCAGTGAATGTTCCCTGTCATCTACAATTGAATGGCCGGTGTGAACAGTTGTCTTTGGTGGATCCCATGTATGTACTCATGTGTTCTCATGCTGAGTTGTTGGCAATGGTGGGAGATTCTCTGACATCATAGAGATGGTAATGAGTTTGGACTATTACATAATGAGATTTCAAGGCTCTGGACAGGTGAGACCTCTGTGGAGCCTGATGTGTCTCATAGACATTTCTTTAACATCAACACATAATAACAAATGACACTGTTGCCCCAACCAATGCACAAACACCTGACTTGTTTCTGGAGAAGACAAAGAGGAAATTTAAGGTTTATTTAATTTAGGGCCTGAAATTAGAAGAATTAACATATTAACCAAGTCGTTATCAGTTTGCATTGCATCATTATTATGAAGAGTCCACAGGACTAAAATAGACAAAATTCCATCTATTCAGTAAATTTTATTTGTTACAAAACAATGTATTTTAGCTTCAGACAAAATAAGAGCTAAGAGAGTAATGAACATCTGATATTCCACAGACAGATATAATCAGATACTAACCACGTATTTATCTAAATGTGATATGAGGAATTTGAGATGAGTGAATCTGGCAAAACTGGAATTAATTCACCTGTTCATATATATATTTTTAAGGCAAATTCAATTTGCAGAGACGTTCTTCTTCACAAGTTTAATGTCTCTTATTATTGTATGGGGTCTTGCCAATATCCAGATTATAATAAACTTAAGATGGAAAAAAAATCCTTTTACACACATCAGTGCTCACATCTCCTGACACTCCGCACCTCACCGTCCACCGCTCTGGTCCTCGATTCATGTTTTGATCTCTACCACCAGGGCAGAAATCCCTGGACCCTCTCATGCTCTGACAAAATCACAAATTTTGATGTCATCATGACCTCAAGTGCACAAGTGCAGAACCGTCCGGGCATATTTAGAGCGGGAAGTCCCAGTCCAACATGAGATGACCGAGGCTTTCAATGCAATCATTGGCGATTGAAAGATGCAATGAGGAGTGGAGAGGACCCAGTGGTAAGCTGTAAGGTTAGTATAAGGATTTTTTTAACCTTTTGCTTGCACTTTAGAGGTAAAATGTCAGACAGTTGCTAACATTTTGCTGAATCCGTATGGAAGCGAATAATTGAAGTATGCATTTTGACTAATTAATAGAATCTTCTTTCATCAAATTTATTCACTCATCTCTATTATTAAATTAACAAATTGCAGAGAATGAAGGATGTTAGATACATAAGAATGATCGGTCTAAACAGATAGAGACTAAATAAATTAGATATGTAGAGTTAGCAATTTTTTTCCTGGCGCACACCTTTTTTGGATGTTATGTATTTTGGTGCTTTGTAGGAGCGTAAAAACATACATTGAAATTGGATTGCAATTTTTGGGCAATAACTTTATACTTTGGCTAATCAAATGTTTTGCATACATGGAGATAACAAACATTTTTTAATGTCTTTTATAGTAAATAGGCAGAAGAGGGAAGTGATACAAATTTTTATGATTTTTTTTAAACGATTTTTATGATGTTTGAAACTTAATTTTTCATTTTAAATTCTTGTTTCTTTACGAAAATTGAATCTGTGATTGTGTGAACGTTTATTTAATAGATTGAAAAACAGTTGTATTTCTAAAATTTCTTATGTAGAACTAATGGCTGAATTTCAGAGGAGATGGCAGCCCTGTTGGTCTCCAGTAGTCCCTCTTTCTGCCCTGAAAACCCATCTTCTCCACATTATCATTAATCGGGACACTTGGCTACTGCAGTGGTTCCACCCCAGGGACTACATACTTAAATTGTTAATGTCACAGATATTCAATCAAATTATAGTTGTTAGATTCAGCTATTAGATCTCATCATCAATAAGCTGGTTGGAAGATGTTTTGTAATCTATAGATATTTTACTTGCCCTTGAAATATCATGTGGCTGCAGTTCTACCTGTGACACCTCCACCAATCAGAAGCAATAAAAAAATGTGAACATTACAAACAACACGACTAAAAAAGTAACATTTCTCTTCTTTTCTTCTCAGATAAAATGGTGGCAGTAAATTCTATTCCAATAGTGATGAGGCAGGAACTGTTGGCCGGAGTGGACTATATGAAAACTGTGGGCAGCAGATTCCAAAAATTGGATTCGGCCATAATGGACATATTTGGGGAGTATTTGTCAGAAATCCTATGCAAAAAATACACTGGACATTGGTATCCAGAGAACCCGATGAAAGGACAAGCCTACAGGCAAGTCATCAGTGGCATCACCAGATATGTCCAGAAAATTTCAATCTTGGTCTTCCAGATGCTGTAGAAATTCCTTATGTTGTACTAATGGCATCGCATCTCTAATGGCTCACTTTTGTCTCTTAGGTGTATTTAGGTGTATCCGAATCAATGGGCAGGACAAGGATGAAAGCATTCTCGAGGCTTGTGCTCTAAGTCAAATAAGATTTTATGACCTTGCACTGCCCAAGGAATTCACCTTGTGGATTGACCCCTTTGAAGTATCTTGCCGGTGAGTAGTCGCTCTGTATATATTATTCAGAAGATTTGGTTCCAATAATTCCCAGGACTGATAACCATTTCTTATTGATTTATCTTTGGACTGGTTGGGGGAAGAAAATTTACCATACACTGTTGTAAGCTTCGATCCTAGATCCCCTAGAATAAAATATGTTTCTGTAGGACCAGAAGAACATCAACAAGAGGCTTCCTATTCCAGTATGGTTGATTGCGCAATACAGGTTCCTGAAGACATTGAAGATACCATCTCATCACCATCATCATCACCAAGGCTTAGTGATGATGGAGATAGTGGAATTGATGAAGCTCCCAATCCTCCAGTGGAGCAAATACCTATAATACTGGACCAGATCAGGTAAGAAATCCTTAACATTTACTGACAATTGGGGTATAGGATAATGACACTTGCACTAAGACTACATGACCATAAAGACTGACACGTGGGGTTTGGGCTAATGACTCTTGGACGCAGGAAAAATTAAATTTTATTGAATTAACCCTTGATGTTCTTGTATTTTCAGGCATCGACTGCCATTTTTAGGACCTCGGCTCCACTCTGGTTTCCCCCATGGAGGGCTTAACTTTTCAGCAACCCCTCAAATGACCCACAGTATCGGCCGTGGTTTTAGATGCTGCAGACTAATGAATTTAGAGACAGAGAATTTTATATAGAAAAAAAATATCCTTACACTTAATTTTTATTTATTTTTTGTAAGAAATGTGAATCTTTTCCTTGTAATAAAGATCCTGAGATGAATCCACAACTCTGTGATTATTATAATTATATGTAATGGACCTGGGAACATCCCCAAAATTACAAGAATCCCACATGGTTTATGTTTAAGAGGTGGTAGGGGGCCGGTAAACCAAATGTCACGATGTCCTCTGAAGTGTTTACTGAGCATGCACTAGCTGCCAATGAGTCATCATTTACTGACATCCAATATGGAGACATTTTTACTTTAAATGTTGCGCAACAGTAAAACGTTGTGCACCATTTCTGATCTCTCCAGGTGTCTGTCCTTGTGTATGCAGATTCTTCAGACTGGTCAATCATTCCCAGCCTAGGACCTTAACTCTACAGGCCACTTACCTGGTTTCGCTGTGATGCTTTATTTTACAGCATCATTTCACATGAAGATTTTCTCTCCACCCATATGCTTCAAGCCCTTGTCATCACAACATCTACAACATTTCATAACTTCATAAAAGCACAAAAACACATACCGAAAGTGTCCACCTCTTACTCCATTGGCTATGATGCTTGTTCTACCACCTATCTTCTTCACTTATGTCATATTTTTAGGAATTCATTTAACCCAGCAAATTGGAACAATACTTTATTTGTAACACAATAGATTGAGTGTTCTCCACGATGGTGTACAGTCTGTGGTCTTTTCTCTGTAGCCTGAACTCAAGTCACAACTGTTGGTCCCTCAGATGGCTTACATTGGAGTTTTCATTCACTCTCACTGTAAGGCCACATTCACATGATCAATGTTTGATTTGTATTAAACACTAGTATTTTTACTATTATACTTTTCCTCTGATTGTTCCACTCCTGGTTTTGGCTTAAAAATCCTGATGTAAAATACTTACCAAATACTGAACATGTGAACTTGGACTTTTTTATGGACCGACCGGTGGCATGATGCAATCGCTTCTCAGTTGACTTTTTAATTAATGGTCTTTAAGATGCCTGTTTACATTCACAGATCAAAGTAAATGAAGTCTGCTGAGGGATTTATACTACATCTACCTAGATCACTCATTGAGCATAGGCTGCTATACTTTCGGCAGTGCGGATCCTGTTGATAGACGAAGATGCTCCTCCAAAAATGATGATCTTTTGTGCTGCGCAAAAAATCATTTCACATGATGATCCAACATTTTGCTCGTTCACGAGGGGATCAGCATCCTGTTTACACTGCAAGAAAATATTTAATTGGGCAATTTTAACGACACTCTTTCACAATTCTCTTGCATTGTAAATGTCCCTTTGTTATAACAGTTTAGACCATTAATTCTCCAGGTAATAATTTTTTTTTTTTAAATTTTTGTACTTGAAGCCCATAAAATGATGTACAATGCAAACTTATATTGTGGTATTGTGTTAGCCGGAAAAATCGATGTAAATACTTTCATGCCAAAAATGACAAAAGTATTCTCGGAGTGATACCTTTATTGGCGAACCAGAAATATACAGGGTGGTCCAAAAGTAGGTGGCCATAAAATAATATTTATTTTGATTTATATATAAAGTTATATTTACAAACACATGCATAACATTGAGAATTAAATTTTATTCTGAACAATAATACAAAAGTCCTTAAATTTTATCAACGCAGGTGCTCAAACTGTTTTCCATTACAATTTGCACAGCTTTGAAGTCTGCCTCTTACGCTTCGACTAACTTTTTTGCACAAGTCTCTTTGGGTATTAATTTCTTGAAATTCATCTCTTATCTAATTTTTCAAATCACTGCCACTTTTTGTCCACGCTCGGTCCCCAGCCGCCAGAGGCCGGCTGGGTGTCCATGCTCGGTCCCCAGCTGCCCCATGGCCGGGCACCCACACATTGTCCCCAGCCTCCTGGGGGTGGCCGGATGTCCATAAACGGTCCCCAGCCGCCCCTATTTGAAGGACAGCCTAACCACAAACACGTGGACAAGTGAATGTGGCCAGGGATGGTCCATCTCACTGACGCCTTCACACTGGGTTAATAATGTGGATGCCGGGACACAGTTGGACACTGGGATGCAACACGTCCTCCAGACATAGAGGATTGCGGGTCCTGGGTCAATCAGGCTTCAACACAAAGTTCAGAAGGTAGACAGCAGCAGTGGTCGGCCTCCTACACAGCGAGTAAATTATTCTTGATCATGAGGCCATCCATGTCCTTAGCTTTCTGTCCCTTGGAATGCAAGCGCATGTATGTAGTAGCGGCTAGGCATGAGGTGGTCAGCGTTTTGGCGCATATCCTAACTCCTCCGAGCATTGCTGGATGTTTTCCTGCTACTATCCCAGTTCTATGACTCCCGTTAAAACAAAGCTTCAGGTGATGAATGATGGATGAGGTGGAGGCAAAGGTGAATGGTCCATGTTCCTCCTGCTCTTTCACATCAATATCAGGCCAGTCAACCACACATGTCTTGTAGGATATGTTTCTGTAACAAAAGGAGCAGTTTGACTACACAGTTGTAGGGCATACAGTGAGTGCAATGCCTACCAAAAATTTCGAGGCACTCCAATGCCCCTTGGAAGTGACATGGAGGTCAGAGGGCCTTAACTAAACCGTTTTTTCCATTTATAGCAACTGGGTCTCCTGTACACTGTTGGCCTAAGCAGTGAATGGAAAGCTTTCCAAAAATTATGAGGTACTGCAATGCCCCTTGAAACAGACGTGGATTATAGCATACTAAAAACCTTCTACCCCTTATTGGGGAGTGGGTCTCCCTTAGTGTTCGCCTATGCATTGAAAAGCAAAAGCTGACTAAAATTAGGAGGAAATGCATTGCCCGTTGGAATAGTCGTGGACGTTAGAGGTAATTAAAAACAATATTTCAATGCCCTTTGGAAGAGCTGTGGAGTTCAGAGTGGTTTAACAAGATGATTTTAATGCCCCTTGGAAGAGTGGTGGAGGACGCAGTGGTATAAAAAGACAATATTAATGCCCCTTTGAAGAGTAGTGGAGGTCACAGTAGCTTAACAAGATGGTTAAAATGCCCCTTGGAAGAGTGGTGGAGGTCACAGTAGCTTAACAAGATGGTTATAATGCCCCTTGGAAGAGACGTGGAGGTCACAGTAGCATAACAAGATGGTTTTAATGCGCCTTGGAAGAGTGGTAGAGGTCGCAGTGGTATAAAAAGACAATATCAATCCCCCTTGGAAAAGTGGTGGAGGTCACAGTAGCTTAACAAGATGGTTTTAACACATTGTCTACCAATGGGATGCCTAATTTTTGTGCTTCTAGAAACTAAGATTTTTTTAATTGGGTCCAAAAAAACAAAAAATGAAAATTAGTAATTTGGCAAGCAATGGGTTAATGCCCCTTAGAAGAGACGTGGAGGTCACAGTAGCTTAATAAGACGGTTTTAATGCCCTTGGAAGAGATGTGGAGGTCACAGTAGCTTAACAAGACAGTTTTAATGCCCCTTGGAAGAGAAGTGGAGGTCACAGTAGCTTAACAAGGTGGTTTTAATGCCCCTTGAAAGAAACGTGGGGGTAACAGTAGCTTAACAAGAGGGTTTAATGCCCCTTGGAAGAGACGTGGAGGTCACAGTAGCTTAAGAAGACGGTTTTAATGCCCCTTGGAAGAGTGGTAGAGGTCGCAGTGGTATAAAAAGACATTATCAATGCCCCTTGGAAGAGATGTTGAGGTTACAGTAGCTTAACAAGATGGTTTTAATGCCCCTTGGAAGAGACATGGAGGTCACAGCAGCTTAACAAGACAGTTTTATTGCCCTTTAGAAGAGTGGTGGAGGACGCAGTGGTATACAAAACAATATCAATGCCCCTTGGAAGAGTAGTGGAGGTTACAGTAGCTTAACAAGATGGTTAAAATGCACCTTGGAAGAGTGGTGGAGGTCACAGTAGCTTAACAAGATGGTTTTAATGCACCTTGGAAGAGATGTGGCGGTCACAGTAGCTTAACAAGACAGTTTTAATGCCCCTTGGAAGAGACGTGGAGGTCACAGTAGTTTAATAAGCTGGTTTTAATGCCCCTAGGAAGAGGGGTGGAGGTCGCAGTGGAATAAAAAGACAATATCAATGCCCCTTGGAAGAGTGGAGGAGGTCACAGTAGCTTAACAAGATGGTTAAAATGCCCCTTGAATGAGACGTGGGGGTCACAGTAGCTTAACGAGATGGTTTTAATGCCCCTTGGTAGAGACGTGGAGGTCACAGTAGCTTAACAATAGTGTTGAGCCACCCCCGTAGTGTTCGAGTTCGGTTTGGTTCATCGAACACCCTTGTGTTCGCCGAACTGTTCGTCGAACACCTTCGAACACCGTTAAAACTAATGGCAGGCAATCAAAAACACATAGAAACACATAGAAAACACCTTCAAAGGTGTCCAAAAGCTGACAAACTGCTCAGAAGACATAACTAACACATGAAAAGTGACAAGTACATATAGTCATGCGAAAAGAAAAGAGGTGGAGGAGTAAAAGGAGGGGGAGACACAGATATAGGCATGTCATGCCCTTCTAAAATCCAAAAAGTGAGAAGCCAACACGGCCAGTCCATTCCTGCCCGTGCCACCTCCGTGTCGCCGGGTTTGTGCCAGAGCCGTGGTGGACCTTGACGGACAGCCCCCTTCTCCCAATACTGGTGCCTGTCCGCTGGTGGGTCAACGTGCCCCCCTGTGGTGGAGGCAGCTCTAAGCTTTTTAATTTAAATTGTCTCTATAATGTGAATGAATACACTTTAAATCCTTTTACAAAGATCTATTGAAGGGCAAGTCTCATTCCAGCAGCCGCGTAATTCCAGCTCCAGTAGCGTCCACTAAAGCTGCTGCAGTTAAAAAGCTTTTATAAGGATCGAGCTCGGCTGTCCACCGCAAGGCGTCCTACCGCCAGTCCCAGCCCCTATACCTTGGGGTGCCTCCTGATGCTCTTCACTGAGTATTCCGTGGTCCCGAAGCATTTACTTTGAAAACATTGTGTCCAAACTACAGGTGGTGTAGCTTGCTTAACAGCCGGGATAATCCGCTGACTAGCAGGCACTGCTACTAGCCACAAAGTATTTCCTGGGCTAAATGCAGTTAAAAATTTGTAATTAGATACTCTCGTTGGATGCTGAGAAAGCATTCTATAGAGTCTCCTGGCACGCCATATATTATTCTCTTAAAAAGCTTGGGGTAGGGGTCTAGGGGACCCTTTTATAGCCAAAATCACTGACCTTTATCGCAATACGTCACCTAGGCTGAAGATAAATGGAACTGTAGCACCCCGATGGCTCGGTTGCTACAGAGGTATTGCACCTCACCCAGAGGTGTGATATCTCACTCTCAGGTAAGGATGGAGTGTGGATCAGGAAACGACACCTGCATGCATTACACCACATTGCCGTGGGGCAGGGCGACCAATATGCCCCTGAGATGGGCACGACAGTCCTTTTCCCTGGCTTGAGTGGGGGGAGGGAACACTAAGGAAGGGGAACCCTGTAGTGCAGGAGCAGGGAGGAAGCAGTTCCTGGGTGCATTGAGAAGGGAGTATAAAAGGTGGGCACCATCTTAGTTCAGTGCAGAGAAGTCTGAGCAGAAGTGACAGGGAGCAGGGGCTCTGCATGAGCTCTGCTCCGGAGGCGGGCCTAGTAACAGAGGCCCTGGCCTGGAAGAGAGAGAAGGAAGGAAGAGGAGCGGAGAAGGCTCCAGGAATGAGGAACGAAGGGATCTCAGGGGTGTGGACGGGCGAGTCGCCACCGCACGCCCGAATCCACATGCGTGGAGGAGTCAGGCCAAAGGGGGAGACCGGTTCCCGAAACTAGTTGAGGCGGGAAACGACCCTCATCTAGAAACCGGAGGCTGTGACATTTTCTATGGTGCAGCCCCTCGCTACACCCGCTAGGAGGGCAGCACATAGGGTCAGGGAAACTGGTGCCAAATTTACCAAGAGGAGGCCCGAGACAGCCAGACAGAAGAGTTGGTAAGAAAGGCCAGTCAAAGAACACACAAAGGGGGTCCTGTGAAGCGCTCCAAAGTTATCTGGGAGTTGTCTGAGCCCCTCACCTGGTGAGCACAGTACGGCGTGGGCAGCCGTTACCTGCAGAAGTGGTCTGGATAATAAGAACTGTGAGTAAAGGCCCTGGACTGCATCCCTGACTCCGTGTCATTACTGCTGCTGCCATGCACCATCACCCCCATCCTCTGCGTACACTGCCCTGAGGCTATACTCCTCCCGTGGGGAGTTATGCTATGCTCTGCTGCACCCGCAACACCAGCCTCAGCGGTCTGCCCTGCAGTGGCGGTTCACTCTGACTGCAATCCACGGGTGGCGTAGTCGAACATTTAAACATCAAAATCACATAAATAGTTCCGCCACTGGTTTGACCGCCCTGAGCAACGGAACCGGGTCGCCGCCTCGGAGACTACAACCACCAGCATCCACCAAAAAGGGTCCGGCTCCGGATGTCCCAAGGCCCAGTGGCGTGTCAGAACATTTTCATCACCTTTCATAATCACCAATGGGACAAGGCAGGGATGTCCTCTGTCCCCTCTCTTATACATCCTAGTGACGGAGCACCTGCTCTCATCAATTCGTCATAACCCCAATATTAGGTGGTTTGAGGTGTGAGGCACCGAGTACAAGTGCTCTCTATTTGCTGATGATGTCCTAGTATATATGACTCAATCACATATATCCATCCCTGCTGTTATGGCTGAAATAGATCACTTTGTTACATGGTCAAATTTTAAAATCAATACAGCAAAGTCTAAGGTCCTCGATGTCTCCCTCCCCAAATCCATACAGGATTCCATCCAGTCCAACTTTCCCTTTGCCTGGCCCTCACAGGGTATCAAATTCTTAGGAATTCCTATTCATAGAGACCTCTCCCGTCTATGTTATCTTAATTTTGGGCCCTTTATTGAACAACTCCATACAGACCACGGTTGGCAAGTTAGAACTGTAAGATTCACTACGTGAACCACTGGTGTTTTGTGGAAAAGCACATGTACACTGTGTTCCAAATTATTATGCAAAAAGTGTTTAGGAGTGATAAGGGAAGAATTTGTTTGTCAGTTAAACTCATTGACGGTGATATGTGTCAGGGCTCTTTATATCACTGTAAGCAATTGCAGACACCTGTGCTAATTAGTTTGGCAGGTGTGTCCAATGAACTGCAAGACTACTTAAGAAGGCTGTCCCACATTATTAAGCAGCCTACATTTTCTGCCAAAATAGGAAAGAAAAAGGATGTGCCGGCTGCTGAGAAGCAACAAATTGTGGAGTGTTTTGGTCAAGGCATGACTACAATCAACATTGTGCGATGATCAGGATGAAGTATCTTGGCAATCAAGAAGTATGCAGCTGATTTACAGTACACACATGTGCGTGCTGATAAGGTAAAATTGATTACTCTTTCCTACAGGCAATTACGTCAGGTTAAAAGAACAGCGGCAAAAATGCCTTGTCAAAGCAGCAGACAAGTTTTTGAAGCTGCTGGTGCCTCCAACGTCCTCCGAGCAACAAGATGCAGGGTCCTTCAGAGGTTTGCAGCTGTGCTTACACCATCCTGTCGACCTCCTCTATCCACTGCACACAAGCAGAAACGGCTCCAGTGGGCCAAACAGTACATGAAGACTGACTTCAAAACTGTTTTGTTCACGGATGAGTGCCGTGCAACGCTCGATGGTCCAGATGGATGGAGTGGAGGATGGCTGGTTGATGGACACCCCACGCAAACACGGCTACAGCACCAAAAAGGAGGAGGTGGAGTAATGTTTTTGGCTGGAATCATGGGAAGAGAGATTGTCGGCCCCTTTAGGATCCCTGAAGGGTTAAAGATGAACTCCATAATGTATGTGGAGTTTCTCAAACAGCACTTCCTGCCATGGTTCAAGAAGAAGAACCGTGTATTCCACAGCAACATAATTTTCATGCATGATAATGTACCATCTCATGCTGCACATAACACATCTGCATCTCTGGCTGATATGGGCATAAAAGGGGACAAACTTATGGTGTGACCCTCATGCTCCCCTGACCTCTACCCCATTCAGAACCTCTGGAGCATCATCAAAAGGAGTGTCTATGATGGCGGGAGGCAGTTCACATCTAAGCAACAGCTCTGGGAGGGTATTCTGTCCTCATGCAAAACAATTGAAGCAGAAACCATCCAAAACCTGACAAATTCAATGGTTGAGAGAGTTCAGAAGCTCCTTTCGAACAAGGTGTCCTATGTGCAAACGTAACATAACCTAGAATAAAGTTTTGAGTTGAAAACTGTTTGATTTCAGTTTCTAATAACCGGCTAATGCTTATAATTTCAAAAATGACCATTTTTTTGGTCTTTATTAAAATGAAAAAAGGTTGATCGAAGAGTGTGGGGGATCTAAGAGTGTGGCAACCCAGTAGTCAGGATTACTTCGAATTCTGACAATCTGAGTGTCAAGTTGCAGGTAGTGCAGCAAGAAGGCACTTATGTGTCTTGCGCATCTCGGAGCCCCAAAATTATTTTCCAGGCTAGATGCAGCTAAAAATTATTATTAATTTTAAATCTGGTGGAGCTTAGTATAGATGGCCTAATAGAATCAGTACTGCACACTGCTACAAAGCCCAAATTATTTTCCAGCCCAGATACAGATAAACATGATTAGTAATTTTAAATCAGGTGGAGCTTACTATAGATGGCCTAATAGAATCAGTACTGCACACTGCTACAAAGCCCAAATTATTTTCCTGCCAAGATACAGATAAACATGATTAGTAATTTGAAAGCTTAAAATGGTTGGTGAGGTGATTTTAACCAATCATCAAGCTTTTACTCTCCCCAGGATGACACAGGGGTAGAAAAGTCATTTCGGATCCATGATTTGCTCATCTTTATGAACGTGAGTCTGTCTACATTATCAGTGGAGAGCCGCGTGCGCTTATCTGTCAGCACACCACCAGCAGCGCTGAACACACGTTCAGACAGAACGCTGGCTGCGGGGCATGACAAGATCTCCAAGGCGTAAGTGGCGAGCTTCAGCCATTTATCCAAATTGGAAGCCCAAAAAGAGCAAGGGTCCAGTGACACAGTCATGGCTTCAATGTTTACTTGGAGATACTCCTGTACCATCGTCTCTAGGCGTTGACTATGTGTCAGACTTCATGTCTCCTGTGGCTTTGCAAAGGATGGGCTAAAAAATTGGTGAAATGATTCCGCAAAATTGATGTTACCAGCAGATACTGTGTTTCTGTTACGGTTTGAGGGCTGAACACTCGACGGTCCCATGGTTGGCAAGTTTCAACTGTGAGATTCACTACGTGCACCACTGGTGTTTTGTGGAAAAGCACATGTATGATTCTGGAACAGTCTCTGCTGATAATCCTGCATGCGTGCATCCCTTTCTATGGCAGGAATAATTTCTGCAAATTTACTTTTGTACCGGGGATCTAACAGTGTGGCAACCCAGTAGTCAGGATTATTTCTAATTCACACAATTCGAGGGTCATGTTGCAGGTAGTGCAGCAAGAAGGCACTCATGTGTCTTGCGCATCCAGGAGCACCAAGTCCCTGCTGTGTTGGTGGCGAGATAACAATCATGCTTCCTTCCTCTGTCCTCTCCCCCCAACCTCGCACAACAGAAATTTGATCAAGGTCTCCCTCATCTGATGAGTCTTCCATCAGTTCGTCCTCCACTTCTTCCTGGGCTCCTGCACCTTCCTCACTAGTTTGGCTGCTACCATGCGCCCTGGTAAAACCATCTCCCCCACCCTCACATGCCTGCCGCCTTGGTGCTGCCGACCGTCTGGACCTTGCAGATGTTAGCCCTTCCGCATGCAACTCCTCCTCCTCTACTTCCTCCACCTCCTCTTGTGCCACCACTTGACTCCGAATTCTGTTTAACATGTGCTCCAGCATGTAAATCACCGGAATAGTCATGCTGATAATGGCATCGTCAGCACTAAACATCTTCGTCGCTATTTCAAAACTGTGCAGAAGGGTGCATAGGTCCCTGATCTGAGACCACTCGTCCAGCGTGAATTTGCCCCACCTCTGGATCTCGTTGGCCCAGGCTATACGTCAGAACGTATTGCACCAGAGCTTGTCGGTGCTGCCACAGTCGCTGCAACATGTGCAGAGTTGAATTCCATCGAGTAGGCACATCGCATTTTAGCCGGTGAAGTTGCAGGACCAACGACTTCTGTAGAGATGTAAGTCGCTGAGCTGCGGGATGCGAACGGCGGAAGTGAGCACACAGCTACCGTGCCCTCTGCAGAAGGCCATCTAGTCCATGATAGTGGGCTAAAATTCCTGGACAATCAGGTTCAACATGTGAGCCATACAAGGCACGTGTGTGACATTGCCCCGGCGAAGGGTCGCACCCAGGTTTGCAGCATTGTCGCACACGGCCTTCCCTGGTGTCAGGTACAGTGGAGACAACCATTCATGAAATTGGTTTTCCAGAGGTGACCACAACTCCTCAGCTGTGTGACTCACATTTCTCAGACATTTCAAAGTAAAAACCGCCTGATGACGTTGAGCCCTACTGCCTGCATAGTAAGGAGGTGTGCAGGATCCCTTCTGCGTAGATAGAAAGCTTGTGGCATGACCAGACAGGCTTTGGGTGCAGGTGGAGGACTGAGAGGAGGTTGAGGAGGCAGAAGCAGTGGAGGAACTTTGAGATAAAGAGGATTGACGCACAACTCGTGGGGACTGCAAGACTTGGACAGCAGCCCCTTGTTCTGCTGTCACCATAATTACCCAGTGCCCAGTCAGCGACATGTAACGCCCCTGTCCATGCCTACTCGTCCAAGTGTCTGTGGTGAAATGCACCCTGTCACACACAGAGTTTCTTAAAGAAGCGGTGATGTTGTGTGCGACATGCTGGTGGACCGCAGGCACACCTTTCTTTGAGAAGTAGTACCGACTGGGCATCTGGTACTGGGGCACTGCGACGGACATAAGGTCTCGAAAATCCTCTGTGTCCACCAGGCGGAAAGGCAGCATTTCTGTAGCCAAGAGCTTGCAGATGGTGAAATACAACCTCTTAGCTTTCTCATGGCTAGGAGGAAATGGGCTTTTACTTGTCCACATCTGAGGGACCGAGGGCTGGCTATTGTGCTTAGACGGGGTTCATAAGGGTGTCCCCGGCAAACTGCCAGTCTGTGAGGAAGATGCAGGTGGACATGTTAGGTTGCCTTGATCCAAAGGTGGTGCTATCGATGTCGGACAGCGCTCAACACCAGCTGGTGTTACCACCTCCAAAGAAAATGATGACCTGCTAATCACGCTGGCTGTTGCGGGTAAAGAGGTGGCAAGTCTGCGTCCCAAAACAGGTGTGACTGCTGTCCCCCCAGTCACTGAGGATAAAGTGGCCGCAGATGCACAAGATGGGGCAGATGGTGGTTGGCCCGTCCAGCTAGGCCGCATTGTAGCACAGTGAGCTTCAAACTGCAACTTATGCTTCATGTCCTTGTGCCGGTTCATGCATGAAGTACTCAAACTATGTATTTTTTTGGCCTCTACTTAGCTTTTGTTGACAAATGTTACAGATAACACGAGTTGGGTCATCTTTATCGATCTGAAAAAATGCCCAGGCTATGCAAGGCTTAGCACCCATGCGACCTGAAGAGCCACCACGACTTGTGGTCAGAGGCAGAGTTCTGTTTGAGGATGCAGTTGTTGACGTGCTTCCAGTACTACGTCTCTGTCCAGGAAGGCGCAACCTGACCTCGTCTTCACTAGCATCCTCCTCCACCTCCTCTGCTGATCTCATCTCTTGGCTGACTGTGGGTTGAGAGTAAGTGGGATCTCCAACCTCATCATCATCACCCTGTGTGTTATCACACCCATCGTCCTCAGAGCCAACCTGTTCCTGTCCTGACAAAAAACTAAAGTTGTCGCTCCAATCAGGTATTTGAGTCTCATCATTGTCTTCCTCATTGTCTACACCAACAGGAGTTACAGTTTGAGAATGAGGGTCTACATTATGTTCAGAACCTTCTGCGTCTGGTCCTGGATCCGACTCATAAAGATTCTGGCCATCAGTGAAGATCATTTCCTCGTCTGGATTCACAGAAGCGCTGGAGCCGACCTCTGATTCCCAGGCTATAGTATGAGTAAACAGCTCTGCAGACTCAACCATCTGTTCGACCTCATACTCAGATAGGCAGATGGAGATTTGGGAGCTGTGAGGGAACAAGTGCGATTGGGGTGACACCTCTTAGGACTGGAGTATTTGTGATGTTGAAGTTGATGTGGAGGAGAGCCCACTTAAAGGAGCACTTGATATCCGTTGAAGCACCTGCTGTTTTTGTGCCTCATCTGGAATTTATAGCGATTGGCGTGGCCATAAGAAAGGGATCTTATCACATTGTCCGCTAAAAGAAGTAGACATTTTAGTTTGGCTGGAAGATGGTCTTTCTTCTGCAGATGTTACTGTTGCTTTAACACCTACCCCACGGACACAACCTTTTTTACCTTTCCCATCATGCCTATTACCCTTTCCACCAGCAGCAGGCCTTTTTCCACTCATTTTGGTGGTTAACTAATTCACAACTCAGGAGCTTTGCACAAAAAAACAATGGATGGGTACCGAGCAGAGCTGAGTGGCCAAACTGTGGTATTAGGCCAAAACTATCGTCTGGGTTAGATGCAGAAAAAAATTATATTCAATTTGCAACCTGATGGAGGTCAGTATAGATGGACTAATAGAACAAGTCCCACACACTGCTAGAAGCCCAAATATTTTTCAGAGCTAGATGCAGAAAAAAATTATATTCAATTTGCAACCTTATGGAGGTCAGTATAGATGGACGATAAGACCAAGGCCCACACACTGCTAGAATCCCAAATATTTTATCAGAGCTAGATGCAGAAAAAAATTATATTCAATTTGCAACCTGATGGAGGTCAGTATAGATGGACTAATAGAACAAGTCCCACACACTGCTAGAAGCCCAAATATTTTTTCAGAGCTAGATGCAGAAAAAAATTATATTCCATTTGCAACCTGATGGAGGTCAGTATAGATGGACTAATAGACCAAGTCCCACACACTGCTAGATGCTCAAATATTTTTTCATAGCTAGATGCAGAAAAAAATTATATTCAATTTGCAACCTTATGGAGGTCAGTATAGATGGACGATAAGACCAAGTCCCACACACTGCTAGAAGCCCAAATATTTTATCAGAGCTAGATGCAGAAAAAAATTATATTCAATTTGCAACCTGATGGAGGTCAGTATAGATGGATTAATAGACCAAGTACAACACACTGCTAGAAGCCCAAATATTTTTCCAGAGCTAGAAGCAGAAAAAAATTATATTCAATTTGCAACCTGATGGAGGTCAGTATAGATGGACTAATAGACCAAGTCCCACACACTGCTAGAAGCCAAAATATTTTTTCAGAGCTAGATGCAGAAAAAAAATTATATTCAATTTGCAAACTGATGGAGGTCAGTATACATGGACTAATAGAATGATGCTATGCCCAAAAGGTTTTACTTCACTAGGTGCAGTGAAAAAATTGGTATTCTACACACAGGTGGTGTAGCTTGCAACACAGATAGGCTACTCCACTGACTAACACACTCTGCAATAGGCCAAAAAGGATTTGCTTTGCTAGATTTAGCCAAATGCTGTGAAAAAAACTTGCACAGCACTGGCACAGACTGCAATTACAATTAGTCTTTACTCCCAACCTATCTATTTAAGAGCACAGACCTACCTGATAAAAGTCGTAGGAAATGCTGTAACCTAGTCCTTTAAAGGACTGCAATCACAACTCTTCCCTACTCCCAAGCTATCTGTAGATTTGTGCGAAAATTGGCTTGAAATTAACAAGGTGTAGTGCACACAGCAACAGCGGTGCCGTCTAACACGCAGCTGCAGCAGTGAAAAAATGGTGGCGACGGGGAAAATGGCTTGGTCTTATAGGGCAAGGACATGTGAAATACACTGCCAATGACACATGCCCTTGCTTGTGTGAAAAAAAGCAGTTCACTCTGTGTGTGCTCTGCTGATAGGCTGACAGACTGCACCTCCCCACTGTAAATGCGGGAAAGAGAAAAAAAAATGGAGATCTTCATTATTCCTGCACAGATCCATCCCCTGCCCTTCCCCCCGCCCCGCTGTACACTCAAACTGTGTATTAACATTAATTTTCAGCATTACTGAGAAAAAAATCCAGTTATGATTTTGGTGCAATGAACAATGAAGATCTCCATTTTTTTTTCTCTTTCCCGCATTTACAGTGGGGAGGTGCAATCTGTCAGCCTATCAGCAGCGCACACACGGAGCTTTTTTTCACACAAGCAAGGGCATGTGTCATTGGCAGTGTATGTCACATCTCCTTGCCCTATAAGACCCAGCCATTTTCCCCGTCGCCACCATTTTCTCACTGCTGCAGCTGCGTGTTAGACGGCACCGCTGTTGCTGTGTGCGCTATACCTTGTTAATTTCAAGCCAATTTTCGCACAAATCTACAGATAGCTTGGGAGTAGGGAATAGTTGTGATTGCAGTCCTTTTAAGGACTAGGTTACAGCATTTCCTACGACTTTTATCAGGCAGGTCTGTGCTCTTAAATAGATAGATTGTGGGAGTAAAGACTAATTGTAATTGCAGTCCTTATCAGGACTAGGTTACATCAGTTCCTATCAGTTTTTGCCAGGCAGGTCTGTGCCAGTGCTGTGCAAGTTTTTTTCACAGCATTTGGCTGAATCTAGCAAAGCTAATCCTTTTTGGCCTATTGCAAAGTGTGTTAGTCAGTGGAGTAGCCTATCTGTGTTGCAAGATAAACCACCTGTGTATAGAATACCAATTTTTTTACTGCACCTAGTGAAGTAAAATCTTTTGGGCATAGCATCATTCTATTAGTCCATCTATACTGACCTCCATCAGGTTGCAAATTGAATATAATTTTTTTCTGCATCTAGCTCTGAAAAAATATTTGGCCTTCTAGCAGTGTGTGGGACTTGGTCTATTAGTCCATCTATACTGACCTCCATCAGGTTGCAAATTAAAAATAATTTTTATCTGCATCTACCTCTGAAAAAATATAATGTAGACCCTCGTTCCCAAAATTTAACTCCTGTTGGTGGAGACAATGAGGAAGACAATGATGAGACTCAAATACCTGATTGGAGCGACAACTTTAGTTTTTTGTCAGGGCAAGAACAGGTTGGTTCTGAGGACGACGGGTGTGATAACACACTGGGTCATGATGATGAGGTTGGAGATCCCACTTTCTGTCAACCCACAGTCAGCCAAGAGATGAGGTCAGCAGAGGAGGTGGAGGAGGATGCTAGTAACGACGAGGTCAGCTTACGCCTTCCTGGACAGAGACGTAGTACTGGAAGCAAGTCAACAACTGCATCCTCAAACACAATTCTGCCTCTGACCTCAAGTCTGGGTGGCTCTTCAGGTCGCATGGGTGCTAAGCTGTGTGTGGGACTTGTTCTATTAGTCCATCTATACTGACCTCCATCAGGTTGCAAACTGAATATATTTTTTTTCTGCATCTACCTCTGAAAAAATATTGGGCTTCTAGCTGTGTGTGGGACTTGTTCTATTAATCCATCTATACTGACCTCCATCAGGTTGCAAACTGAATATATTTTTTTTCTGCATCTAGCTCTGAAAAAATATTTGGGCTTCTAGCAGTGTGTGGGACTTGTTCTATTAGTCCATCTATACTGACATCCATCAGGTTGCAAATTAAAAATTATTTTTTGTCTGCATCTAGCTCTGAAAAACTATTTGGCCTTCTAGCAGTGTGTGGGACTTTCTCTATTAGTCCATCTATACTGACCTCCATCAGTTTGCAAACTGAATATATTATTTTTCTGCATCTACCTCTGAAAAAATATTGGGCTTGTAGCTGTGTGTGGGACTTGTTCTATTAATCCATCAATACAGACCTCCATCAGGTTGCAAACTGAATATAATTTTTTTCTGCATCTACCTCTGAAAAAATATTTGGGCTTCTAGCAGTGTGTGGGACTTTCTCTATTAGTCCATCTATACTGACCTCCATCAGGTTGCAAATTAAAAATAATTTTTATCTGCATCTACCTCTGAAAAAATATTTGGGCTTCTAGCTGTGTGTGGGACTTGTTCTATTAGTCCATCTATACTGACCTCCATCAGGTTGCAAACTGAATATAATTTTTTTCTGCATCTAGCTCTGAAAAAATATTTGGCCTTCTAGCAGTGTGTGGGACTTTTTCTATTAGTCCATCTATACTGACCTCCATCAGGTTGCAAATTAAAAATAATTTTTTGTCTGCATCCAACTCTGAAAAACTATTTGGCCTTCTAGCAGTGTGTTGGACATTCTCTATTAGTCCATCTATACTGACCTCCATCAGGTTGCAAACTGAATATATATTTTTTCTGCATCTACCTCTGAAAAAATATTTGGGCTTCTAGCTGTGTGTGGGACTTGTTCTATTAGTCCATCTATACTGACCTCCATCAGGTTGCAAATTGAATATAATTTTTTTCTGCATCTAACCCAGCCAATAGTTTTGGCCTAATACCACAGTTTGGCTACTCAGCTCTGCTCGGTTCCCATCCATTGTTTTTTTGTGCAAACAACTCCAGAGTTGTGAATTAGTTAACCACCAAAATGAGTGGAAAAAGGCCTGCTGCTGGTGGAAAGGGGAATAGGCGTGTTGGGAAGGGGAAAAAAGGTTGTGTCCGTGGGGTAGGTGTTAAAGCAACAGTAACATCTGCAGAAGAAAGACCATCTTCCAGCCAAACTAAAATGTCTACTTCTTTTAGCGGACAATGTGATAAGATCCCTTTCTTACTGCCACGCCAATCGCTACAAATTCCAGATGAGGCACAAAAACAGCAGGGGCTTCAACAGATATCAAGTGCTCCTTTAAGTGGGCTCTCCTCCACATCAACTTCAACATCACAAATACTCCAGTCCTCAAAGGTGTCACCCCAATCGCACTTGCTTCCTCACAGCTCCCAAATCTCCAGCTGCCCGTCTGAGTATGAGGTAGAACAGATGGTTGAGTCTGCAGAGCTGTTTACTCATACTATAGCCTTTGAATCAGAGGTCGACTCCAGTGCTTCTGTGAATCCAGACGAGGAAATGATCTGCACTGATGCCCAGAATCTTTATGAGTCGGATCCAGGACCAGACGCAGAAGGTTCTGACCATAATGTACACCCTCATTCCCAAACTGTAACTCCTGTTGGTGGTGACAATGAGGAAGACGATGATGAGACTCAAATACCTGATTGGAGCGACAACTTTAATTTTTTGTCAGGGCAGGAACAGGTTGGCTCTGAGGACGACGGGTGTGATAACGCACAGGGTGATGATGATGAGGTTGGAGATCCCACTTACTGTCAACCCACAGTCAGCCAAGAGATGAGGTCAGCAGAGGAGGTGGAGGAAGATGCTAGTGACGACGAGGTCAGGTTGCGCCTTCCTGGACAGAGACGTAGTACTGGAAGCACGTCAACAACTGCATCCTCAAACACAACTCTGCCTCTCACCACAAGTCGTGGTGGCTCTTCAGGTCGCATGGGTGCTAAGCCTTGCATAGCCTGGGCATTTTTTCAGATCGATAAAGATGACCCAACTCGTGTTATCTGTAACATTTCTCAGCAAAAGCTAAGTAGAGGCCAATAAATACATAGTTTGAGTACTTCATGCATGAACCGGCACATGGACATGAAGCATAAGTTGCAGTGGGAAGCTCAGTGTGCTACAATGCGGCCTAGCCCGCCGGGCCAACCACCGTCTGCCATATCTTGTGCATCCGCGGCCTCTTCATCCTCTGTGACTGGGGGGACAGCAGTCACACCTGTTTTGGGGAGCAGACCTGCCACCTCTTTACCCACAACAGCCAGCGTGATTGGCAGGTCATCATTTTCTTTGGAGGTGGTAACACCAGCTGGTGTTGAGCGCTGTCCGACATCGATAGCACCACCTTTGGATCAAGGCAACCTAACATGTCCGCCTGCATCTTCCTCACAGACAGGCAGTTTGCCGGGGACACCTTTATCAACCCCGTCTAAGCACAATAGCCAGCCCTCGGTCCCTCAGATGTGGACAAGTAAAAGACCATTTCCTCCTAGCCATGAGAAAGCTAAGAGGTTGAATTTCACCATCTGCAAGCTCTTGGCTACAGAAATGCTGCCTTTCCACCTGGTGGACACAGAGGATTTTCGAGACCTTATGTCCGTCGCAGTGCCCGAGTACCAGATGCCCAGTCGGCACTACTTCTCAAAGAAAGGTGTGCCTGCGCTCCACCAGCATGTCGCACACAACATCAACGCTTCTTTGAGAAACTCTGTGTGTGACAGGGTGCATTTCACCACAGACACTTGGACGAGTAGGCATGGACAGGGGCGTTACATGTCGCTGACTGGGCACTGGGTAACTATGGTGACAGCAGGACAAGGGGCTGCTGTCCAAGTCTTGCAGTCCCCACGAGTTGTGCGTCAATCCTCTTTATCTCAAAGATCCTCCACTGCTTCTGCCTCTTCAACCTCCTCTCGGTCTTCCACCTGCACCCAAAGCCTGTCTGGTCATGCCACAAGCTTTCTAACTGCGCAGAAGGGATCCTGCACACCTCCTTACTATGCTGGCAGTAGGGCTCAACGTCATCAGGCGGTTTTTACTTTGAAATGTCTGGGAAATGTGAGTCACACAGCTGAGGAGTTGTGGTCAGCTCTGGAGATCCAATTTCATGAATGGTTGTCTCCACTGGACCTGAAACCAGGGAAGGCCGTGTGCGACAATGCTGCAAACCTGGGTGCGGCCCTTCGCTGGGGCAATGTCAAACACGTGCCTTGTATGGCTCAAGTGTTGAACCTGGTTGTCCAGCAATTTTTAGCCCACTATCCCAGACTAGATGGCCTTCTGCAGAGGGCACAGTCGCTGTGTGCTCACTTCCGCCATTCGCATCCCGCAGCTCAGCGACTTACATCTTTACAGAAGTCGTTGGGCCTGCCACTTCACCGGCTAAAATGCGATGTGCCTACCCGGTGGAATTCAACTCTGCACATGTTGCAGCGACTGTGGCAGCACCGACAAGCTCTGGTGCAATACGTTCTGACGTATAGCCTGGGTCAACGAGATCCGGAGGAGGGGCAAATCACGCTGGAGGAGTGGTCTCAGATCAGGGACCTATGCACCCTTCTGCACAGTTTTGAAATGGCGACGAAGATGTTTAGTGCTGACGATGCCATTATCAGCATGACTATTCCGGTGATTTACATGCTGGAGCACATGTTAAACAGAATTCGGAGTCAGGTGGTGGCACAAGAGGAGGTGGAGGAAGTAGAGGAGGAGGAGTTGTATGCAGAAGGGCTAACATCTGCAAGGTCCAGTCGGTCGGCAGCACCAAGGCGGCAGGCATGTGAGGGTGGGGGAGATGGTTTTACCAGGGCGCATGGTAGCAGCCAAACTAGTGAGGAAGGTGCAGGAGCCCATGAAGAAGTGGAGGACTAACTGATGGAAGACTCATCAGATGAGGGAGACCTTGATCACATTTCTGTTGTGCGAGGTTGGGGGGAGAGGACAGAGGAAGGAAGCATGATTGTTACCTCGCCACCAACACAACAGGGACTTGGTGCTCCTGGATGCGCAACACACATGAGTGCCATCTTGCTGCACTACCTGCAACATGACCCTCGAATTGTGAGAATTAGAAATAATGCTGACTACTGGGTTGCCACACTGTTAGATCCCCGGTACAAAAATAAATTTGCCGAAATTATTCCTGCCATAGAAAGGGATGCACGCATGCAGGAGTATCAGCAGAGACTGTTGCAGAATCTTACATGTGCTTTTCCACAAAACACCAGTGGTGCACGTAGTGAATCTCACAGTTCCAACTTGCCAACCGTGGGACCGTCAAGTGTTCAGCACTCAAACCGTAACAGAACCACAGTATCTGCTGGTAACATCAATTTTGCGGAATCATTTCACCACTTTTTTAGCCCATCCTTTGCAAGGCCACAGGAGACAAGAAGTCTGACACATAGTCAACGCCTAGAGACGATGGTACAGGAGTATCTCCAAGTAAACATTGAAGCCATGACTGTGTCACTGGACCCTTGCTCTTTTTGGGCTTCCAATCTGGATAAATGGCCGGAGCTAGCCACTTACGCCTTTGAGATCTTGTCATGCCCCGCAGCCAGCGTTCTGTCTGAACGTGTGTTCAGCGCTGCTGGTGGTGTGCTGACAGATAAGCGCACGCGGCTCTCCACTGATAATGTAGACAGACTCACGTTCATAAAGATGAACAAATCATGGATCCGAAACGATTTTTCTACCCCTGTGTCATCCTGGGGAGATTAAAAGATGGATGATTGGTTAAAATCACCCTACCAACCGTTTTAAGCTTTCAAATTACTAATCATGTTTATCTGTATCTTGGCTGGAAAATAATTTGGGCTTTGTAGCAGTGTGCAGCACTCATTCTATTAGGCCATCTATAATAAGCTCCACCAGATTTAAAATTACTAATCATGTTTATCTGTATCTTGGCTGGAAAATAATTTGGGCTTTGCAGCAGTGTGCAGCACTGATTCTATTAGGCCATCTATAATAAGCTCCACCAGATTTAAAATTACTAATCATGTTTATCTGTATCTTGGCTGGAAAATAATTTGGGCTTTGTAGCAGTGTGCAGCACTGATCCTATTAGGCCATCTATACTAAGCTCCACCAGATTTAAAATTAATAATAATTTTTAGCTGCATCTAGCCCGGAAAATAATTTTGGGTCTCCTAGAAGTGCAAGACACATGAGTGCCTTCTTGCTGCACTACCTGCAACATGACCCTCAGATTGTCAGAATTCGAAGTAATCCTGACTACTGGGTTGCCACACTCTTAGATCCCCCCACACTCTTCGTTCAAACTTTTCTTTTTAATAAAGAACAAAAAAATGGTAATTTTTGAAATCATAAGCAATAGCAGGTTATTAGAAACTGAAATCAAACAGTTTTCAACTCAAAACTTTATTCTAGGTGATGTTACATTTGCGCATTGGACCCCTTGTTCGAAAGGAGCTTTTGAACTGTCTCGTCCATTGAATTTGTTGGTTTTGGATGGTTTCTGCTTCAATTGTTTTGCATGAGGACAGAATACCATCCCAGAGCTGTTGCTTAGATGTGAACTGCCTCACGCCATCATAGACACTCCTTTTGATGATGCTCCAGAGGTTCTGAATGGGATTGAGGTCAGGGGAGCATGGGGGTCACACCATAAGTTTGTCCCCTTTTATGCCCATATCAGCCACAGATGCAGATGTGTTATGTCCAGCATAAGACGGTGCATTATCATGCATGAAAATGACCTTGCTGTGGAATACACGGTTCTTCTTCTTGAACCATGGCAGGAAGTGCTGTTTGAGAAACTCCACATACATTATGGAGTTCATCTTTACCCCTTCAGTGATCCTAAAGGGCCCGACAATCTCTCTCCCCATGATTCCAGCCCAAAACATTACTCCACCTCCTCCTTGTTGGCGCTGTAGCCATGTTTGCGTGGGGTGTCCATCAACCAGCCATCCTCCACTCCATCCATCTGGACCATCAAGCGTTACACGGCACTCATCGGTGAACAAAACAGTTTTGAAGTCAGTCTTCATGTATTGTTTGGCCCACTGGAGCCGTTTCTACTTGTGTGCAGTGGAAAGAGGTGGTCGACAGGATGGCTTAAGCACAGCTGCAAACCTCTGAAGGACTCTGCATCTTGTAGTTAGGGGACGTTGGAGGCACCAGCTGCTTCAAAAACTTGTCTGCTACTATGACCAAGCTTTTTTGCCGCTGCTCTTTTAACCTGACGTAATTGCCTGTAGGAAAGAGTCCTCAATTTTACCTTATCAGCACGCACACGTGTGTACTGTGAATCAGCTACATACTTCTTGATTGTTCGATGATCAGGATGAAGTGTCTTGGCAATGTTGATTGTAGTCATGCCTTGACCTAAACTCTCCACAATTTGTTGCTCCTCATCAGCGGACACATCCTTTTTCTTTCCCATTTTGGCAGAAAAAGTAGGCTGCTTAATAATGTGGGACAGCCTTCTTAAGTAGTCTTGCCTTTCATTGGACACACCTGCCAAACTAATTAGCACAGGTGTATGCAATTGCTTACAGTGATATAAAGAGCCCTGACACACAACACCATCAATGAGTTTAACTGACAAACAAAACAAATTCTTCCCTTATTACTCCTAAACACTTTTTGCATAATAATTTGGAACACAGTGTACATGTGCTTTTCCACAAAACACCAGTGGTTCATGTAGTGAATCTTACAGTTCTAACTTGCCAACCGTGGTCTGTATGGAGTTGTTCAATAAAGGGGCCCAAAATTAAGATAACATAGACGGGAGAGGTCTCTATGAATAGGAATTCCTAAGTATTTGATACCCTGTGAGGGCCAGGCAAAGGGAAAGTTGGACTGGATGGAATCCTATATGGATTTGGGGAGGGAGACATCGAGGGCCTCAGACTTCGCTGCATTGATTTTAAAATTTGACCATGTAACAAAATGAACTATTTCAGCCATAACAGCAGGGATGGATATATGTGATTGAGTGATATATACTAGGACATCATCAGCAAATGCAGAGCACTTGTACTCGGAGCCTCCCACCTCAATCCACCTAATATTGGGGTTATGGCGAATTGATGAGAGCAGGTGCTCCGTCACTAGAATGTATAAGAGAGGGGACAGAGGACATCCCTTCCTTGTCCCATTGGTGATTATGAAAGGTGATGAAAATGTTCTGACGCGCCCCCTGGGCCTTGGGACACCCGGAGCCAAACCCTTTTTGGTGGATGCTGGGGGTTGTAGTCTCCATGGCGGCGACCCGGTTCCGTGGATCAGGGCGATCAAACCAGTGGCGGAACTATTTATGTGGTTTTGATGTTTAAATGTCCGGCTACACCACCCGTGGATTGCGGTTAGAGTGAACCTCCGCTGCAGGGCAGACCGCTGAGGCTGGTGTTGTGGGTGCAGCAGAGCATAGTATAACTCCCCATGGGAGGAGTATAGCCTCAGGGCAGTGTATGCGGAGGATGGAGGTGATGGTGCAGGGCAGCAGCAGTAATGACACGGAGTCAGTGATGCAGTCCAGAACCTTTACTCACAGTTCTTATTATCCAGACCACTTCTGCAGTTAACGGCTGCCCACGTCGTACTGTGCTCACCAGGTGAGGGGCTCAGACAACTCCGAGATAAAGTGGGTCCTGTGAAGCGCTCAAAAGTTGTGTGTACTTTTTCTGGCCTTTCTTACCAATGCTTCTGTCCGGCTGCCTCGGGCCTCCTCTTGGTAAACTTGTCGCCAGTTTCCCTGACCCTATGTGGTACCATCCTAGCGGGTGTAGCGAGGGGCTGCGCCACATAAAATGTCACAGCTTCCGGTTTCTAGCTGAGGGTCATTTCCCGCCTCCACTAGTTTCTTGGACCAGTCTCCCCCTTTGGCCTGACCCCTCCACGCAGATGGATTCGGGAGTGGGGTGGCGACTCGCCCGTCCGCACCCCGGGGATCCCTTCGCTCCTCGTTCCTGGAGCCTTCTCCACTACTCTTACTTCCTTCTCCCTCTTCCAAGCCTGGGCCTCTGTTACTAGGCCCGCCTCCGGAGCAGAGCTCATGCAGAGCCCCTGCTCCCTGTCACTTCTGCTCAGACTTCTCTGCACTGAACTTAGATGGTGCCCACCTTTTATACTCCCTTCTCAATGCACCCAGGAACTGCTTCCTCCCTGCTCCTGCACTACAGGGTTCCCCTTCCTCGGTGTTCCCTCCCCCCACTCCAGCCAGGGACAGGGACTGTTGTGCCCATCTCAGGGGCATATTGGCATATTAATCGCCCAGCCCCACGGCAATGTGGTGTAATGCTTGCACTTACCTGAGAGTGAGATATCACACCTCTGGGTGAGTTGCAATACCTCTCTAGCAACCGAGCCCTCGGGGTGCTACAGTTCCATTTATCTTCAGCCTAGGTGACATATTGCGATACAGGGCCGTGATTTTGGCTATAAAAGGGTCCCCTAGACCCCTACCCAAAGCTTTTTAAGAGAATAATATATGGCGTGCCAGGAGACTCTATGGAATGCTTTCTCAGCATCCAACGAGAGTATCTAATTACAAATTTTTAACTGCATCTAGCCCAGGAAATACTTTGTGCCTAGTAGCAGTGTCTGCTAGTCAGCGGATTATCCCAGCTGTTAAGCAAGCTACACCACCTGTAGTTTGGACACTTAATGTTTTCAAAGGAAATGCTTCAGGCCCCCGGGATACTCAGTGAAGAGCATCGGGAGGCACCCCAAGGCATAGGGGCTGGGACTGGCTGTAAGACGCCTTGCGGTGGACCGCCGAGCTCGTTCCTTATAAAAGCTTTTTAACTGCAGCAGCTTTAGTGGACGCTACCGGAGCTGGAATTATGCGGCATGAGACTTGCCCTCCAATAGATCCTTGTAAAAGGAATTAAAGTGTATTTATTCAAATTAGAGAGACAATTTAAATTAAAAAGCTTAGAGCTGCCTCCACCACAGGGGGGCTCGCTCGACCCACCAGCGGACAGGCACCAGTATTGGGAGAGGGGGGCTGGCCATCAGGGTCCACCGCAGCTCTGGCACAAACCCGGCGACACGGAGGTCGCACGGGCTAGAACGGACTGGCCATGTCGGCTTAGCACTTTTTCAGTTTTAGAAGGGCATGACATGCTTATATCTGTGTCTCCCCCTCCTTTTAGTCCTCCACCTCTTTTCTTTTCGCATGACTATATGTACTTGTCACTTTTCCATGTGTTAGTTGTGTCTTCTGAGCAGTTTGTCAGCTTTTGGACACCTTTGAAGGTGTTTTCTATGTGTTTCTATGTGTTTTTGTTTGCCTGCCATTGGTTTTAACGGTGTTCGAAGGTGTTCGACGAACAGTTCGGTGAACATACGGGTGTTCGACGAACCGAACCGAACTCGAACACTAAGGGGGTGGCTCAACACTAGTTTTAATGCCCCTTGGCAGAGTGGTGGAGGTCAGAGTAGCTTAACAAGACGTTTTTAATGCCTCTTACAAGAGCCATGCAGTACAGCATATTAAAAACATTATTCCCATTATTGGGGAGTTGGTCTCCCATAGTCTTTGCCTATGCCTTCCAAGCAAAAGCAGGCAAAAATTAGGACGGAGGAGCTTGCAATGCAGGCAAACAATATCCATGCAGTACAGCATATTAAAAACATTATTCCCATCATTGGGGAGTGGGTCTCCATCGTCTTTGCCTATGCCTTCCAAGCGAAAGTTGCCAAAAATTAGGACGGAGGAAATTGCAATGCTGGCAACACGGACCACGGTCACCCTGGTGGTATAGTGGTGGTGGAGGCTGAGGATAAGGAGAAGAGCAAAATACAGCCGAAATGAGGAAGCATATACCCATGTGTGGGTGTGAAGCGGTGCATGGGAATACACCTCCCAAAATAACACAGTGGATTTGACTTTGTTACTTTGCTGTCATTTGGTGGTGATGAGAAGTCTTGCCCAATCCAGCCCTTGTTCATTTTGATAAGGGTCAGCTTGTCAGCATTGTCAGTTGACAGGCGAGTGCGCTTATCAGTTATAATTCCCCCAGCAGCACTAAAATCACGCTCCGATAACACGCTAGTGGCAGGGCAGGCGAGGACCTCCAAGGCGTACAGAGTGAGTACATTCCAAGTGTCCAGCTTGGATACCCAATAATTAAAAGGCACAGAGGAATTACGGAGGATGCTGGTACTTTCGGCAAGGTACTTCCTCACCATCTTTTGAACTTTCCACTCCTTGTGAGAGTACCCCACGCCTCAGGGACTGTAAGCTGGGCGGGTCTCAGAGAGCTTTACCAGAATGTTGACAGTGTTCCCCTGCATCTGCTGGATTGGAGATGCGTCTCTCTTGCCTGCATGCCTTGGTTGGGCAACGAACTGTGACCTCTGATGCTAGAGTGTTCAGATGGGAATTTTTTTAACAGTTCTGCAGCAAGGGCCTTCTGGTGCTGCCCCATCTTTGTAGACCTCTCCACCTCAGGAATAAGAGAATGAAAGTTCTCCTTGTATTGGGGGTCTAAAAGTGTCACCAAAAAGTAATGACTGTCACCCAACATTTTGACAATGCGAGGGTCACGGCAGCGTAACATCAAGTCAGCCAAGTCACCAAGATGATGACTGACCATGCTCTCCTCCTCCTCCTCCCCCCTGTCCTCAGGCCACCCACGCTGAACCGACGGTATGACAGTTGTACAGGTACTACCATCTACAGCGCATAATAGCAGCTCCTGTTCTTCCTCCTCCTCCTCTCCCTCATTGTCCCCCAATGCACGTTGGGATGAGATGAGGCTGGGCTGTGTGTAATCGCCCGCTACGGCTTCTTGATCCATCTCATCATACTCTGGCTGCAATGCATCCTCTTTAATTCTCTGCAGAGAGCATTGCAAAAGACAGACAAGTGGGATGCTGATGCTAATTATGACATCATCGCCACTCACCATCTTGGTGGACTCCTCAAATTTTGTCAGAATGGTACATATGTCAGACATCCAGGTCCACTCCTGAAGTCTTATGTGTGGAGTCTGACATGAATATCGACGGCCTTGTTGAAGCTGATACTCCACAACTGCTCTCTTCTGCTGACAAATCCTTTGCAACATGTGGAGGGTAGAGTTCCAACGTGTGGGGACATCACACACCAGTCGGTGTGCCGGAAGCTGCAAACACTGCTGCAACATAGCAAAGGCGGCGGAAGCTGTAGCCGACATGCGAACATGAGCTGACAGGCGGCGTACTTTGACGAGCAGATCTGGCAACTCAGGGTACGATTCAAGAAACAGCTGAACCACGAGGTTAAGCACATGAGCCAGGCATAGTACATGTGTGATCTCGCCTCGCCTCAGTGCCGCCACCAGGTTACGGCCATTGTCACACACGACCATGCCTGAAAGTAGGTTCAGTGGTCTCAGCCACAGATCTGCCTGCTCTATCACATCTGTCCACAACTCACAAGCAGTGTGAGGTTTATCACCTAAGCTTATGAGTTTCAGCACAGCCTGATGCCACTTGGCTGAGGCAGTACTGCAGTGCTTCCAGCTTGTAACTGATGTGTTGATATCTTAGATGGAGGCTGAACATGAGGTTGAGGAGGACGATGATGCGTAGGAGATGTACACTGTGGGGGCAACTCTGACTTACATAGGGCCCGCAATCCTTGGTGTGGAGAGGATGTGTTCCATCCCAATGTCCGACTGGGTCCTGGCTTCCACTATGTTTTCCCAGTGTGCCGTCAGGGAGATGTACAGTCCCTGGCCACAAGCACTTGTCCACATGTCCGTTTTCAGGTGGACTCTCCCAGTAACTGCATTGTTGAGGGCACGGCAGATGTTTTGGGACACATGCTTGTGCAGTGCGGGGATGGCACACCGGGCAAAATAGTGTCGGCTGGGGACCGAGTACCGAGGGACGGCCACCGCCATAAGGTTGTGAAAGGATTCCGTCTCCACCAGCCTAAAAGGCAGCAGTTCCAATGCAAGCAGTCATGAATAGTGTTGACCCACCCCCTTAGTGTTCGAGTTTGGTTCGGTTCGTCGAACACCCGTATGTTCGCCGAACTGTTCGTCGAACACCGTTAAAACCAATGTCAGGCAAACAAAAACACATAGAAACACATAGAAAACACCTTCAAAAGGTGTCCAAAAGCTGAAAAACTGCTCAGAAGACACAACTAACACATGGAAAAGTGACAAGTACATATAGTCATGCGAAAAGAATAGAGGTGGAGGAGTAAAAGGAGGGGGAGACACAGACATAGGCATGTCATGCCCTTCTAAAACCAAAAAAGTGCTAAGCCGACACGGCCAGTCCGTTCCGGCCCATGCGACCTCTGTGTCACCGGGTTTTGCCAGAGCTGCAGTGGATCCTGATGGCCAGCCCCCCCTCTCAATACTGGTGCCTGTCCGCTGGTGGGTCGAGCCCCCCAGCTGTGGGGGGGGGGGAGTAACATCTGCAGAAGAAAGACCATTTTTCAGCCAAACTTAGATGTCTACTTCTTTTCGTGGACAATGTGATACGATCCCTTTCTTACGGACACGCCCATCGCTACAAATTCCAGATGAGGCACAAAAACAGCAGGTGCTTCAACGTATATCAAGTGCTCCTTCAAGTGGGCTTTCCTCCACCTCAACTTCAACATCACAAATACTCAAGTCCTCAGAGGTGTCACCCCAATCGCATTTGCTTCCTCACAGCTCCCAAGTAGTGTTGAGCGATACCTTCCGATATCGGGAAATATCGGATCGGATTGGATCGGACCGATACCGAAAAAGTATCGGATATCGCCGATTCCAATACCGGAAACCAATGCAAGTCAATGGGACAGAAATATCGGAATGAAAATAAACCCTTTCTTTCCTTGTAGGTTAATTCTACATGAAGTAAAACAACTAATAATAATGTAGAATGTATTTGGGGAGGTTGGGGAGACAATAAAGGCATAGAGGTTTAGCCCAATCAAATGGAATAGCAGGAATTAATATTTTTTTTAAGACGTTCTGAGTTACGGAAATATTGACTATGTTAAGTATTTTTATATTTTGTCAGATATTTATGTTTCACTACTTCCATGCTCTTCACCTTCTTTTTTACTTCTCCCACACTTTCTCCTTCATCATCCTCAGCATCTTTTTCATCCACTTCTTCTTCACCTTCTTCATCTTCTTCGTATTATTCTTTTTTTTTACATTCTTCATATTCTACTTCTTCATCTTCTTCATCTTCTTCTTCTTCATCATATTCTTATTTGTGGCAGGCATTCCTGTAGTTGTTATCTATAAAAGGTTGGACATTACACCTTTCGTTCTGCCCGTCACAAAAGATTTACAACAGGATTTGTCCACGGTCAGTTTGGCCTGCAGCAGCAGGTCTTTTCCAGGGGCACCACGAGGAGGAACGGACTCACCCCCATACACTGCTTAGTCATCTTCTGCTTATAATTTAGATATTATCTTTTGCTTTGATTTTTAGTCTTATGCTTAATGCTCTTCCGCTTTTTGTTCTGCAGCTTCTTGTATTTCTGCGTCTTGGTTTTCTGTCTCTTGTTCGTCTGTATCTTGGTGCTTGTCTTCTCTTCTTTGTCCTCTTGGTCAACTTCTTCAGGGTCATCTTCTTGGTCTTCTTCGGGGTGGTCTTCAGGGTTGTCGTCTTCAGGGGTCCTCGTCTTTGGGGTCCTCGTCTTCTTCGGGTTGGTCTTCTGGGTCCTCGTCTTCGGGGTCCTCGTCTTCTTTGGAGTGGTCTTCAGGGTCCTCGTCTTCTTCGGGGTGGTCTTCAGGGTCCTCGTCTTCTTCGGGGTGGTCTTCAGGGTCCTCGTCTTCAGGGTCGTCGTCTTCGGGGTCCTCGTCTTCTTAGGGTTGGTCTTCAGGGTCCTCGTCTTCAGGGTCCTCGTCAGGGAGATCTAGAGTGATTACCAAGAACCATTTCAAAAAGCTTGAACTTGGAAATGTAGCAGAAGGTACAAGAAAGCTGAGGAACTACCGAGGACCAGCTGACGGTACTGGAACCCGGATGGGTAGCAGAAGGTACAAGAGCCAATGGAACTGCCGAAGACCAGCTGACGGTACAGGAACTCGGTTACTAAGCAGGAGGTACCTGTGCCAGAAAGCACTACCAAGGACCAGCAGATGTTGGTGGAACTTGGATACCAAGAAGGAGGCACCTAATCCAAAGGCACTGCCGAGAACCAGCTGACGGTACTGGAACCCGGATGGGTAGCAGAAGGTACCCATGTAAAAAAAAGTTCAAAGCCGCAAGCCCGCCGCAGTTACCAAAACCCACAGTCCTACAGGGGGTGCTTGTCCTATTGGCACTATGGAACCAGCCTTCATTGCCAGATCCCGCAGCCCACATAGGAGTCACCTAAACTGCAGGCACCATAGAGTCGGCTAACCCGACCGCAACACGACAGGACAACGCATTGGAGGCAAAGTGACGTTGACACTACCCGGAAACAGCTGGCGTGCTGGAACCAGGCTGGGCAGGAGGGAGTACCCATGCCAAAGTCACTGCCGAGAACCAGCTGATGGTACTGGAACCCGGATGGGTAGTAGAAGGTACAAGAGCAAATGGAACTACCGAGGACCAGCTGACGGTATTTGAACCCGGATGGGTAGCAGAAGGTACAAGAGCCAATGGAACTGCCGAAGACCAGCTGACGGTACTGGAACTCGGTTACTAAGCAGGAGGTACCTGTGCCAGAAAGCACTACCAAGGACCAGCAGACGTTGGTGGAACTTGGATACCGAGAAGGAGGCACCTAATCCAAAGGCACTGCCGAGAACCAGCTGACGGTACTGGAACCCGGATGGGTAGCAGAAGGTACCCATGTAAAAAAAAGTTCAAGGCCGCGAGCCGGCCGCAGTTACCAAAACCCACAGTCCTACAGGGGCTGCTTGTCCTATTGGCACTATGGAACCAGCCTTCATTGCCAGATCCCGCAGCCCACATAGGAGTCACCTAAACTGCAGGCACCATAGAGTCGGCTAACCCGACCGCAACACGACAGGACAACGCATTGGAGGCAAAGTGACGTTGACACTACCCGGAAACAGCTGGCGTGCTGGAACCAGGCTGGGCAGGAGGGAGTACCCATGCCAAAGTCACTGCCGAGAACCAGCTGATGGTACTGGAACCCGGATGGGTAGTAGAAGGTACAAGAGCAAATGGAACTACCGAGGACCAGCTGACGGTATTTGAACCCGGATGGGTAGCAGAAGGTACAAGAGCCAATGGAACTGCCGAAGACCAGCTGACGGTACTGGAACTCGGTTACTAAGCAGGAGGTACCTGTGCCAGAAAGCACTACCAAGGACCAGCAGACGTTGGTGGAACTTGGATACCGAGAAGGAGGCACCTAATCCAAAGGCACTGCCGAGAACCAGCTGACGGTACTGGAACCCGGATGGGTAGCAGAAGGTACCCATGTAAAAAAAAGTTCAAGGCCGCGAGCCGGCCGCAGTTACCAAAACCCACAGTCCTACAGGGGCTGCTTGTCCTATTGGCACTATGGAACCAGCCTTCATTGCCAGATCCCGCAGCCCACATAGGAGTCACCTAAACTGCAGGCACCATAGAGTCGGCTAACCCGACCGCAACACGACAGGACAACGCATTGGAGGCAAAGTGACGTTGACACTACCCGGAAACAGCTGGCGTGCTGGAACCAGGCTGGGCAGGAGGGAGTACTCATGCCAAAGTCACTGCCGAGAACCAGCTGACGGTATTGGAACCCGGATGGGTAGTAGAAGGTACAAGAGCAAATGGAACTACCGAGGACCAGCTGACGGTACTGGAATCCGGATGGGTAGCAGAAGGTACAAGAGCCAATGGAACTGGCGAAGACAAGCTGACGGTACTGGAACTCGGTTATTAAGCAGGAGGTACCTGTGCCAGAAAGCACTACCAAGGACCAGCAGACGTTGGTGGAACTTGGATACCGAGAAGGAGGCACCTAATCCAAAGGCACTGCCGAGAACCAGCTGGCAGTGCTGGAACCCAGGGTAAATAATAAAAACAGAGTGGAGCTAGAGGTGTAATTGGAGCAAGTTTTAAATCAGTAGTAGTGAGAATGTGGACAGAGCAGGGGAGCAGTTGACGTTACTGAACCCCAATAACACGGCAGCAAGTGTTGACTGTGCAGACGGCACTTCTGAGCGCCAACTGGCGGTGTTGGAGCTCAGGAATAATACTGAAAACAGAGCAGCCAGAGGTGTAATTGGAGCAACTTTAAAATCTGTAGTAGTGAGAATGTGGACAGAGCAGGAGAAATTGCCGTCCGCACAGCAGGGGAACAGCTGACGTTACTGAACCCCAATAACACGGCAGCAAGTGTTGCCTGTGCAGACGGCACTTCCGAGCGCCAACTGGCGGTGTTGGAGCTCAGGGATAATACTGAAAACAGAGGAGCCAGAGGTGTAATTGGAGCAACTTTAAAATCTGTAGTAGTGAGAATGTGGACAGAGTAGGAGAAATTGCCGTCCGCACAGCAGGGGAACAGCTGACGTTACTGAACCCCAATAACACGGCAGCAAGAGTTGACTGTGCAGATGGCACTTCCGAGCGCCAACTGGCGGTGTTGGAGCTCAGGGATAATACTGAAAACAGAGGAGCCAGAGGTGTAATTGAAGCAACTTTAAAATCTGTAGTAGTGAGAATGTGGACAGAGCAGGAGAAATTGCCGTCCGCACAGCAGGGGAACAGCTGATGTTACTGAACCCCAATAACACGGCAGCAAGTGTTGACTGTGGAGACGGCTCTTCCGAGCGCCAACTGGCGGTGTTGGAGCTCAGAGATAATACTGAAAACAGAGGAGCCAGAGGGGTAATTGGAGTAACTTTAAAATCTGTAGTAGTGAGAATGTGGACAGAGCTGGAGAAATTGCCGTCCGCACAGCAGGGGAACAGCTGATGTTACTGAACCCCAATAACACGGCAGCAAGTGTTGACTGTACAGACGGCACTTCCGAGCGCCAACTGGCGGTGTTGGAGCTCAGGGATAATACTGAAAACAGAGGAGCCAGAGATGTATTTGGAGGAGGTTTTAAATCAGTAGTACAGTGGATGTGGACAGAGCAGGAGAAATTGCCGTCCGCACAGCAGGGGAACAGCTGACGTTACTGAACCCCAATAACACGGCAGCAAGTGTTGACTGTGCAGACGGCACTTCCGAGCGCCAACTGGCGGTGTTGGAGCTCAGGGATAATACTGAAAACAGAGGAGCCAGAGGTGTAATTGGAGCAACTTTAAAATCTGTAGTAGTGAGAATGTGGACAGAGCAGGAGAAATTGCCGTCTGCACAGCAGGGGAACAGCTGACGTTACTGAACCCCAATAACACGGCAGCAAGTGTTGACTGTGCAGACGGCACTTCCGAGCGCCAACTGGCGGTGTTGGAGCTCAGGGATAATTCTGAAAACAGAGGAGCCAGAGGTGTAATTGGAGCAACTTTAAAATCTGTAGTAGTGAGAATGTGGACAGAGCAGGAGAAATTGACGTCCGCACAGCAGGGGAACAGCTGACGTTACTGAACCCCAATAACACGGCAGCAAGTGTTGACTAGTGTTGAGCCACCCCCGTAGTGTTCGAGTTCGGTTCGGTTCGTCGAACACCCGTGTGTTCGCCGAACTGTTCGTCGAACTGTTCGTCGAACACCTTCGAACACCGTTAAAACCAATGGCAGGCAAACAAAAACACATAGAAACACATAGAAAACACCTTCAAAGGTGTCCAAAAGCTGACAAACTGCTCAGAAGTCACAACTAACACATGGAAAAGTGACAAGTACATATAGTCATGCGAAAAGAAAAGAGGTGAAGGAGTAAAAGGAGGGGGAGACACAGATATAGGCATGTCATGCCCTTCTAAAATCCAAAAAGTGAGAAGCCGAGACGGCCAGTCCGCTCCTGCCCGTGCCACCTCTGTGTCGCCGGGTTTGTGCCAGAGCCGCGGTGAACCCTGACGGCCAGCCCCCCTCTCCCAATACTGGTGCCTGTCCGCTGGTGGGTCGAGAGAGCCCCCCTGTGGTGGAGGCAGCTCTAAGCTTTTTAATTTAAATTGTCCCTCTAATTTGAATGAATACACTTTAAATCCATTTACAAGGATCTATTGGAGGGCAAGTCTCATGCCAGCAGCCGCGTAATTCCAGCTCCAGTAGCGTCCACTAAAGCTGCTGCAGTTAAAAAGCTTTTATAAGGATCGAGCTCGGCTGTCCACCGCAAGGCATCCTAGTGCCAGTCCCAGCCCCTATGCCTTGGGGTGCCTCCTGATGCTCTTCACTAAGTATCCCGTGGTCCCGAAGCATTTCCTTTGAAAAAATTAAGTGTCCAAACTACAGGTGGTGTAGCTTGCTTAACAGCCGGGATAATCCGCTGACTAGCAGACACTGCTACTAGGCACAAAGTATTTCCTGGGCTAGATGCAGTTAAAAATTTGTAAGTAGATACTCTCGTTGGATGCTGAGAAAGCATTCCATAGAGTCTCCTGGCACGCCATATATGATTCTCTTAAAAAGCTTGGGGTAGGGGTCTAGGGGACCCTTTTATAGCCAAAATCACGGCCCTGTATCACAATACGTCACCTAGGCTGAAGATAAATGGAACTGTAGCACCGAGGGCTCGGTTGCTACAGACGTATTGCACCTCACCCAGAGGTGTGATATCTCACTCTCAGATAAGGATGGAGTGTGGATCAGGACCCGACACCTGCATGCATTACACCACATTGCCTTGGGGCAGGGCGACCAATATGCCCCTGAGATGGGCACGACAGTCCCTGTCCCTGGCTGGAGTGGGGGGAGGGAACACTGAGGAAGGGGAACCCTGCAGTGCAGGAGCAGGGAGGAAGCAGTTCCTGGGTGCATTGAGAAGGGAGTATAAAAGGTGGGCACCATCTTAGTTCAGTGCAGAGAAGTCTGAGCAGAAGTGGCAGGGAGCAGGGGCTCTGCATGAGCTCTGCTCCGGAGGCGGGCCTAGTAACAGAGGCCCAGGCCTGCAAGAGGGAGAAGGAAGGAAGAGGAGCGGAGAAGGCTCCAGGAACGAGGAATGAAGGGATCCCAGGGGTGCGGACGGGCGAGTCGCCACCGCACGCCCGAATCCACCTGCGTGGAGGGGTCAGGCCAAAGGGGGAGACCGGTCCCCGAACTAGTGGAGGCAGGAAACGACCCTCAGCTAGAAACCGGAGGCTCTGACATTTTATGTGGCGCAGCCCCTTGCTCCACCCGCTAGGAAGGCACCACATAGGGTCAGGGAAACTGGCGCCAAGTTTACCAAGAGGAGGCCCGAGGCAGCCGGACAGAAGTGTTGGTAAGAAAGGCCAGACAAAGGACACACAAAGGGGGTCCTGTGAAGCGCTCCAAAGTTATCTGGGAGTTGTCTGAGCCCCTCACCTGGTGAGCACAGTACGACGTGGGCAGCCGTTACCTGCAGACGTGGTCTGGATAATAAGAACTGTGAGTAAAGGCCCTGAACTGCATCACTGACTCCGTGTCGTTACTGCTGCTGCCCTGCACCATCACCCCCATCCTCCGCATACACTGCCCTGAGGCTATACTCCTCCCGTGGGGAGTTATGCTACGCTCTGCTGCACCCACAACACCAGCCTTAGCGGTCTGCCCTGTAGCGGCGGTTCACTCTGACCACAATCCACGGGTGGCGTAGTCGGACATTTAAACATCAAAACCACATAAATAGTTCCGCCACTGGTTTGACCGCCCTGAGCCACGGAACCGGATCGCCGCCACGAAGACTACAACCACCAGCATCCACCAAAAAGGGTCCTGCTCCGGGTGTCCCAAGGCCCAGGGGGTGCGTCAGAACATTTTCATCACCTTTCACAATCACCAATGGGACAGGGCAGGGATGTCCTCTGTCCCCTCTCTTATACATCCTAGTGACGGAGCACCTGCTCTCATCAATTCGCCATAACCCCAATATTAGGTGGATTGAGGTGGGAGGCACCGAGTACAAGTGCTCTCTATTTGCTGATGATGTCCTAGTATATATCACTCAATCACATATATCCATCCCTGCTGTTATGGCTGAAATAGATCACTTTGTTACATGGTAAAATTTTAAAATCAATGCAGCTTAGTCTGAGGCCCTCGATGTCTCCCTCCCTAAATCCATATAGGATTCCATCCAGTCCAACTTTCCCTTTGCCTGGCCCTCACAGGGTATCAAATACTTAGGAATTCCTATTCATAGAGACCTCTCCCATCTATGTTATCTTAATTTTGGGCCCTTTATTGAACAATTCCATACAGACCACGGTTGGCAAGTTAGAACTGTAAGATTCACTACGTGAACCACTGGTGTTTTGTGGAAAAGCACATGTACACCGCGTTCCAAATTATTATGCAAAAAGTGTTTAGGAGTGATAAGGGAAGAATTTGTTTGTTTGTCAGTTAAACTCATTGATGGTGATGTGTGTCAGGGCTCTTTATATCACTGTAAGCAATTGCAGACACCTGTGCTAATTAGTTTGGCAGGTGTGTCCAATGAAAGGCAAGACTACTTAAGAAGGCTGTCTCACATTATTAAGCAGCCTACATTTTCTGCCAAAATGGGAAAGAAAAAGGATGTGTCGGCTGCTGAGAAGCAACAAATTGTGGAGTGTTTAGGTCAAGGCATGACTACAATCAACATTGTGCGATGATCAGGATGAAGTGTCTTGGCAATCAAGAAGTATGTAGCTGATTCACAGTACACACGTGTGCGTGCTGATAAGGGCAAATTGAGGACTCTTTCCTACAGGCAATTACGTCAGGTTGAAACAGCAGCGGCAAAAAAGCCTTGTCATAGCAGCAGACAAGTTTTTGAAGCTGCTTGTGCCTCCAACGTCCCCCGAACAACAAGATGCAGGGTCCTTCAGAGGTTTGCAGCTGTGCATATGCCATCCTGTCGACCTCCTCTATCCACTTCACACAAGCAGAAACGGCTCCAGTGGGCCAAACATTACATGAAGACTGATTTCAAAACTGTTTTGTTCACGGATGAGTGCCGTGCAGCGCTCGATGGTCCAGATGAATGGAGTGGAGGATGGCTGGTTGATGGACACCCCACGCAAACACGGCTACAGCGCCAACAAGGAGGAGGTGGAGTAATGTTTTGGGCTGGAATCATGGGGAGAGAGATTGTCGGCCCCTTTAGGATCCCTGAAGGCGCTAAAGATGAACTCCATAATGTATGTGGATTTTCTCAAACAGCACTTCCTGCCATGGTTCAAGAAGAAGAACCGTGTATTTCACAGCAAGATCATTTTTCTGCATGATAATGCACCATCTCATGCTGCACATAAAACATCTGCATCTCTGGCTGATATGGGCATAAAAGGGGACAAACTTATGGTGTGACCCCCATGCTCCCCTGACCTCTACCCCATTCAGAACCTTTGGAGCATCATTAAAAGGAGTGTCTATGATGGCGGGAGGCAGTTCACATCTAAGCAACAGCTCTGGGAGGGTATTCTGTCCTCATGCAAAACAATTGAAGCAGAAACCATCCAAAACCTGACAAATTCAATGGACGAGAGAGTTCAGAAGCTCCTTTCGAACAAGGGGTCCTATGTGAAAATGTAACATCACCTAGAATAAAGTTTTGAGTTGAAAACTGTTTGATTTCAGTTTCTAACAACCTGCTAATGCTTATAATTTCAAAAATGACCATTTTTTTGGTCTTTATTAAAATGAAAAGGTTGATCGAAAAGTTTGGGGGATCTAAGAGTGTGGCAACCCAGTAGTCATGATTACTTCGAATTCTGACAATATGAGGGTCATGCTGCAGGTAGTGCAGCAAGAAGGCACTTATGTGTCTTGCGCATCTCGGAGCCCCAAAATTATTTTCCGGGCTAGATGCAGCTAAAAATTATTTTTAATTTTAAATCTGGTGAAGCTTATTATAGATGGCCTAATAGGATCAGTGCTGCACACTGCTACAAAGCCCAAATTATTTTCCAGTCAAGATACAGATAAACATGATTAGTAATTTGAAAGCTTAAAACGGTTGGTAGGGTGATTTTAACCAATCATCAAGCTTTTACTCTCCCCAGGATGACACAGGGGTAGAAAAGTCGTTTCGGATCCATGATTTGTTCATCTTTATGAACGTGAGTCTGTCTACATTATCAGTGGAGAGCCGCGTGCGCTTATCTGTCAGCACACCACCAGCAGCGCTGAACACACGTTCAGACAGAACGCTGGCTGCGGGGCATGACAAGATCTCCAAGGCGTAAGTGGCTAGCTCCGGCCATTTATCCAGATTGGAAGCCCAAAAAGAGCAAGGGTCCAGTGACACAGTCGTGGCTTCAATGTTTACTTGGAGATACTCCTGTACCATCGTCTCTAGGCGTTGACTATGTGTCAGACTTCTTGTCTCCTGTGGCCTTGCAAAGGATGGGCTAAAAAAGTGGTGAAATGATTCCGCAAAATTGATGTTACCAGCAGATACTGTGGTTCTGTTACGGTTTGAGTGCTGAACACTTGACGGTCCCACGGTTGGCAAGTTGGAACTGTGAGATTCACTACGTGCACCACTGGTATTTTGTGGAAAAGCACATGTAAGATTCTGCAACAGTCTCTGCTGATACTCCTGCATGCGTGCATCCCTTTCTATGGCAGGAATAATTTCTGCAAATTTACTTTTGTACCGGGGATCTAACAGTGTGGCAACCCAGTAGTCAGGATTATTTCTAATTCTCACAATTCGAGGGTCATGTTGCAGGTAGTGCAGCAAGAAGGCACTCATGTGTGTTGCGCATCCAGGAGCACCAAGTCCCTGTTGTGTTGGTGGCGAGGTAGCAATCATGCTTCCTTCCTCTGTCCTCTCCCCCCAACCTCGCACAACAGAAATGTGATCAAGTTCTCCCTCATCTGATGAGTCTTCCATCAGTTCGTCCTCCACTTCTTCCTGGGCTCCTGCACCTTCCTCACTAGTTTGGCTGCTACCATGCGCCCTGGTAAAATCATCTCCCCCACCCTCACATGCCTGCCGCCTTGGTGCTGCCGACCGTCTGGACCTTGCAGATGTTAGCCCTTCCGCATACAACTCCTCCTCCTCTACTTCCTCCACCTCCTCTTGTGCCACCACCTGACTCCGAATTCTGTTTAACATGTGCTCCAGCATGTAAATCACCGGAATAGTCATGCTGATAATGGCATCGTCAGCACTAAACATCTTCGTCGCCATTTCAAAACTGTGCAGAAGGGTGCATAGGTCCCTGATCTGAGACCACTCCTCCAGCGTGATTTGCCCCACCTCTGAATCTCGTTGGCCCAGGCTATACGTCAGAACGTATTGCACCAGGGCTTGTCGGTGCTGCCACAGTCGCTGCAACATGTGCAGAGTTGAATTCCACCGGGTAGGCACATCGCATTTTAGCCGGTGAAGTGGCAGGCCCAACGACTTCTGTAGAGATGTAAGTCGCTGAGCTGCGGGATGCGAACGGCGGAAGTGAGCACACAGCGACCGTGCCCTCTGCAGAAGGCCATCTAGTCTGGGATAGTGGGCTAAAAATTGCTGGACAACCAGGTTCAACACGTGAGCCATACAAGGCACGTGTGTGACATTGCCCCGGCGAAGGGCCGCACCCAGGTTTGCAGCATTGTCGCACACGGCCTTCCCTGGTTTCAGGTCCAGTGGAGACAACCATTCATGAAATTGGTTCTCCAGAGCTGACCACAACTCCTCAGCTGTGTGACTCACATTTCCCAGACATTTCAATGTAAAAACCGCCTGATGACGTTGAGCCCTACTGCCAGCATAGTAAGGAGGTGTGCAGGATCCCTTCTGCGCAGTTAGAAAGCTTGTGGCATGACCAGACAGCCTTTGGGTGCAGGTGGAAGACCGAGAGGAGGTTGAGGAGGCAGAAGCAGTGGAGGAAAAATGACATAAAGAGGATTGACGCACAACTCGTGGGGACGGCAAGACTTGGACAGCAGCCCCTTGTCCTGCTGTCACCATAGTTACCCAGTGCCCAGTCAGCGACATGTAACGCCCCTGTCCATGCCTACTCGTCCAAGTGTCTGTGGTGAAATGCACCCTGTCACACACAGAGTTTCTCAAAGAAGCGGTGATGTTGTGTGCGACATGCTGGTGGAGCGCAGGCACACCTTTCTTTGAGAAGTAGTGCCGACTGGGCATCTGGTACTGGGGCACTGCGACGGACATAAGGTCTCGAAAATCCTCTGTGTCCACCAGGCGGAAAGGCAGCATTTCTGTAGCCAAGAGCTTGCAGATGGTGAAATTCAACCTCTTAGCTTTCTCATGGCTAGGAGGAAATGGTCTTTTACTTGTCCACATCTGAGGGACCGAGGGCTGGCTATTGTGCTTAGACGGGGTTGATAAGGGTGTCCCCGGCAAACTGCCGGTCTGTGAGGAAGATGCAGGCGGACATGTTAGGTTGCCTTGATCCAAAGGTGGTGCTATCGATGTCGGACAGCGCTCAAGACCAGCTGGTGTTACCACCTCCAAAGAAAATGATGACCTGCCAATCACGCTGGCTGTTGCGGGTAAAGAGGTGGCAGGTCTGCGCCCCAAAACAGGTGTGACTGCTGTCCCCCCAGTCACAGAGGATGAAGAGGCCGCGGATGCACAAGATATGGCAGACGGTGGTTGGCCCGGCCGGCTAGACCGCATTGTAGCACACTGAGCTTCCCACTGCAACTTATGCTTCATGTCCATGTGCCGGTTCATGCATGAAGTACTCAAACTATGTATTTTTTGGCCTCTACTTAGCTTTTGCTGACAAATGTTACAGATAACACGAGTTGGGTCATCTTTATCGATCTGAAAAAATGCCCAGGCTATGCAAGGCTTAGCACCCATGCGACCTGAAGAGCCACCACGACTTGTGGTGAGAGGCAGAGTTGTGTTTGAGGATGCAGTTGTTGACGTGCTTCCAGTACTACGTCTCTGTCCAGGAAGGCGCAACCTGACCTCGTCGTCACTAGCATCTTCCTCCACCTCCTCTGCTGACCTCATCTCTTGGCTGACTGTGGTTTGACAGTAAGTGGGATCTCCGACCTCATCATCATCACCCTGTGCGTTATCACACCCGTCGTCCTCAGAGCCAACCTGTTCCTGCCCTGACAAAAAACTAAAGTTGTCGCTCCAATCAGGTATTTGAGTCTTATCATCGTCTTCCTCATTGTCTCCACCAACAGGAGTTACAGTTTGGGAATGAGGGTCTACATTATGGTCAGAACCTTCTGCGTCTGGTCCTGGATCCGACTCATAAAGATTCTGGGCATCAGTGCAGATCATTTCCTCGTCTGGATTCACAGAAGCGCTGGAGTCGACCTCTGATTCCCAGGCTATAGTATGAGTAAACAGCTCTGCAGACTCAACCATCTGTTCTACCTCATACTCAGACGGGCAGCTGGAGATTTGGGAGCTGTGAGGAAGCAAGTGCGATTTGGGTGACACCTTTGAGGACTGGAGTATTTGTGATGTTGAAGTTGATGTGGAGGAGAGCCCACTTAAAGGAGCACTTGATATCCGTTGAAGCACCTGCTGTTTTTGTGCCTCATCTGGAATTTGTAGCGATTGGCGTGGCCGTAAGAAAGGGATCTTATCACATTGTCCGCTAAAAGAAGTAGACATTTTAGTTTGGCTGGAAGATGGTCTTTCTTCTGCACCTACCCCACGGACACAACCTTTTTTCCCCTTCCCAACACGCCTATTCCCCTTTCCACCAGCAGCAGGCCTTTTTCCACTCATTTTGGTGGTTAACTTATTCACAACTCTGGAGTTGTTTGCACAAAAAAACAATGGATGGTAACCGAGCAGAGCTGAGTGGCCAAACTGTGGTATTAGGCCAAAACTATTGGCTGGGTTAGATGCAGAAAAAAATTATTTTTAATTTGCAACCTGATGGAGGTCAGTATAGATGGACTAATAGACCAAGTCCCACACACCGCTAGAAGCCCAAATATTTTTTCAGAGCTAGATGCAGAAAATTTTTTTATTCAATTTGCAACCTGATGGAGGTCAGTATAGATGGACTAATAGACCAAGTCCCACACACTGCTAGAAGCCCAAATATTTTTTCAGAGCTAGATGCAGAAAAAAATTATTTTTAATTTGCAACCTGATGGAGGTCAGTATAGATGGACTAATAGACCAAGTCCCACACACCGCTAGAAGCCCAAATATTTTTTCAGAGCTAGATGCAGAAAAAAATTATTTTTAATTTGCAACCTGATGGAGGTCAGTATAGATGGACTAATAGACCAAGTCCCACACACCGCTAGAAGCCCAAATATTTTTTCAGAGCTAGATGCAGAAAAAAATTATATTCAATTTGCAACCTGCTGGAGATCAGTATAGAAGGACTAATAGAACAAGTCCCACACACTGCTAGAAGCCCAAATATTTTTTCAGAGCTAAATGAAGAAAAAAAATATTTTTAATTTGCAACCTGATGGAGGTCAGTATAGATGGACTAATAGACCAAGTCCCACACACTGCTAGAAGCCCAAATATTTTTTCAGAGCTAGATGCAGAAAAAAATTATTTTTAATTTGCAACCTGATGGAGGTCAGTATAGATGGACTAATAGACCAAGTCCCACACACTGCTAGAAGCCCAAATATTTTTTCAGAGCTAGATGCAGAAAAAAATTATTTTTAATTTGCAACCTGATGGAGGTCAGTATAGATGGACTAATAGACCAAGTCCCACACACCGCTAGAACCCAAATATTTTTTCAGAGCTAGATGCAGAAAAAAATTATATTCAGTTTGCAACCTGATGGAGGTCAGTATAGATGGACTAATAGAATGATGCTATGCCCAAAAGATTTTACTTCACTAGGTGCAGTAAAAAAATTGGTATTCTATACACAGGTGGTATATCTTGCAACACAGATAGGCTACTCCACTGACTAACACACTCTGCAATAGGCCAAAAAGGATTAGCTTTGCTAGATTCAGCCAAATGCTGTGAAAAAAACTTGCACAGCACTGGCACAGACCTGCCTGGCAAAAACTGATGTAACCTAGTCCTGAAAAGGACTCCAATTACAATTAGTCTTTACTCCCACAATCTATCTATTTAAGAGCACAGACCTGCCTGATAAAAGTCGTAGGAAATGCTGTAACCTAGTCCTTAAAAGGACTGCAATCACAACTATTCCCTACTCCCAAGCTATCTGTATATTTGTGCGAAAATTGGCTTGAAATTAACAAGTTATAGCGCACACAGCAACAGCGGTGCCGTCTAACACGCAGCTGCAGCAGTGAGAAAATGGTGGCGACGGGGAAAATGGCTTGGTCTTATAGGGCAAGGACATGTGACATACACTGCCAATCACACATGCCCTTGCTTGTGTGAAAAAAAGCACTTCGCTCCGTGTGTGCGCTGCTGATAAGCTGACAGATTGCACCTCCCCACTGCAAATGCGGGAAAGAGAAAAAAAAATGGAGATCTTCATTGTTCCTGCAGAGATCCATCCCCTGCCCCTCCCCCCGCCCCGCTGTACACTCAAACTGCGTATTAACATTAATTTTCATCATTACTGAGAAAAAATCCAGTTATGATTTCGGTGCACGAACAGTTATCGAACATAACCTCGAACAGCCGAATTTTTCTCAAATTGTTCGTGTTCGCCGACCGGCTCGAACACCGCCCAAAACAGCTCGAATTTGAGATTGGCGAACAGTTCGAGTAGAACAACGCTCATCTCTAGTGTTGACTGTGCAGACGGCACTTCCGAGCGCCAACTGGCGGTGTTGGAGCTCAGGGATAATACTGAAAACAGAGGAGCCAGAGGTGTAATTGGAGCAACTTTAAAATCTGTAGTAGTGAGTGTTATGATCTGCTACAGAGACTAAGGAAAGGCAGGAGATCTGTCCCTACAATAGAACTAAACTAGATCCCTACGATGTAACGGGGAACCTGATCCTGCGATCAGACCCGCTAAAGTCCTCGGCTAGTCTGAACGCAGACCTATAGATGTGGGGGAGGGATCCCTACAAGTTCTAGGGACTGGAATAAGTTGGACACCTCCTAGCAGAAATAGTAGCAGTCAAAGACAAACACACAACAAAAAGCAAAGAGGTCATAAGGCCTAGCAAAACTAACAGAGTACGGCAATAGAGCAACAAGCTAGCTCAACAGTAGTAAATACAAATGAAGTCCAGCAAAGCCAGGAGGGCGGAGCCGGATTAAATAGGCAAAATGGTCATGTGACCAGCAAACTAAAAAAAAACCTAACAGAAGAGTTGTAACAGTACCCTCTCTTCTAAGAGGATCCTCCGGATCCCCTAGGCCCAGGCTTACCAGGAAACCTCCTGTGAAACGCTCGGACAAGTCTGGGGCAGAAACATCATCCGCCCTCACCCATGAGTTATCCTCAGGTCCGAAACCCTTCCAAGCGACGAGATACTGCAAACTCCCTCTATACCGTCTAGAATTTAGGATGCGGGAAATTTCATATTCCCCGTCCTCCACCACCGGAGGAACAGTAGCAGAGGCGTCACCATCCGACACAAAAGCTTTTTTCAACAGAGAAACATGAAACACCGGATTAATCCTCCAGGACGTAGGAACCTCCAGCCTAACAGCAGATTGGTTAACTATCTGAAGTACCTTAAAGGGCCCTACGAACTTGGGACCCAATTTTTTAGAAGGAATCCTCAATCGCAGATTCTTAGAGGACAACCAAACCATGTCACCAACAGCAAACAAAACCTTTTGCCGTTTCCTATCAAAGTACCTCTTAGATTTATTGTTAGCCTCCTGAAGATTACCACGCACATCCGTCCAAACTCTCTCCAAATCACCGGAAAAACTCTCCTCCTCAGGCACAGCCGAAACCAATTTGGAAAATGACCCAAAAGACGGATGTCTCCCAGAACAACAAAAAAAAGGCGAACACCCAGCAGAAGAGGATGTATGGTTGTTAAGAGCAAATTCAGCAAGTGGCAGAAACTCAGACCACCCCTCTTGATTGTCTGCCACAAAACAACGCAAGAACTGCTCAACATCCTGGTTCTTCCTTTCTGTCTGGCCATTAGACTCAGGATGATATCTGGATGAAAATGACAAATGAACTCCCAACCTGTCACAAAAGGCACGCCAAAAACAAACCACGAACTGAGGTCCCCTATCAGAAACAATGTCAGTAGGAACACCATGTAGTCTGACAATCTCCTTGACAAAGGCCTTAGCGAGTGTCTTAGCGCAAGGCAGTTTGATGAAGGGAACCAAGTGACACATCTTGCTAAAACGGTCCACGACCACCCAGATGACCGTGAAACCTTCAGAGGGAGGAAGGTCAGTAATAAAGTCCATAGCCAGATGTGTCCAAGGTGCACTAGGAACCTCCAGAGGGCAAAGCAACCCCACAGCAGGAGCATGCGAAGACTTGGATCTTGCACACACGGTACATTGGCGCACCCACTTAATGACTTCCTTCTGCCATCCAGGCCACCAAAAACTGCGACCCACAAGTCTCTTGGTCTCAGAAATTCCTGGATGACCTGCCAACCGAGACTCATGACACTCAACAAACAAATCTCTCCTAAAGGTCCTAGGCACAAACAACCTCCCATGGGGAGTGTTAGATGGTGCATTCTCCTGTGCTTTAACAATCTCATCCTCCAAAATGGAGTCCAAAGCAGCAATCACAACACCTTCTTGTAAAATGGTCTCCTCCTCCTCCTCAACACCGACCATGGGAGAAAAGCTGCGAGACAAAGCATCCCCTTTAACATTCTTGGTACCCGGGATGTAAGTAACGGAAAAATTAAACCGCGAGAAAAAAAGTGCCCACCTAGCCTGGCGGGCATTCAAGCGCTTGGCAGCATCAAGATAGATCAGATTTTTATGATCAGTGAAAACCTGAACGGGAAATTCAGCACCTTCCAAGAGGTGACGCCAGTGTCCAAATGCGAGTTTAATCGCCAGCAATTCCCGATTACCAATATCGTAATTAAGTTCAGTCTCGGAAATTTTTTTTGAAAAAAAGGCACAGGGATGTACTCCATCATTGTTTTCCTGAGACAACACCGCACCAACCCCCACCGAAGAAGCATCAACCTCAACCAAAAATGGCTTAGTCACATCAGGCTGCATAAGGATGGGAGCAGAGGTGAACCTCTCCTTTAAAAACACAAAAGCTTCAATGGCCTCAGAAGTCCACTGAACCGCATTAGCACCTTTCCTGGTGAGATCGGTCAGCGGTTTGACAATAATAGAAATTTTTTTTATGAATTTTCTGTAATAATTGGCGAAACCCAAAAACCTCTGTATCGATTTCAAACCAATAGGCCTAGGCCATTCCTGCACAGCTTGAACTTTAACCGGGTCCATCTCAAAACCTTCACTGGAGATAATGTAGCCCAAAAAAACTAATTCTCTGTACAGCGAACTCACATTTCTCCAGCTTAGCAAAAAGTGAATTGTCCATTAATAACTGTAATACCTCACGTACGCTCCGCCAATGAGACTCCAGATCCGGCGAATAAATCAAAATGTCATCCAAATACACAACCACATTTTTGCCGATTAAAGGTCTAAGGATATCATTAATAAGATTCTGAAAAAATGCTGGAGCATTGGTGAGACCAAAAGGCATAACCAGATTCTCAAAATGACCCACAGGAGTGTTAAAAGCAGTCTTCCATTCATCACCCTCCTTCATGCGCAACAAATTGTATGCCCCCCGGAGATCAATTTTAGAGAACCACTTGGCCCCCACTAACTGGTTAAATAAATCGGGAATCAATGGCAGTGGGTAAGGATTGCGTACAGTAATTTTATTAATCTCACGAAAGTCCAGACAAGGACGTAAACCGCCATCTTTTTTTTTTTTACAAAAAAAAAACCAACAGCCACAGGAGACTTGGAAGGCCTAATGTGACCGGCGGCCAAGCTTGTCTGTATGTATTCCTCCAAAGCCTTTCTCTCAGGAATAGTAAGATTAAATAAACGACTCTTAGGAAGAGTCGCTCCAGGGACAAATTCAATGGTACAATCATAGTCTCTATGGGGAGGCAAAACCTGCGACTCCTCCTCAGAAAAAACTCTCCAAAAATCCTGAATAGGTACAGGCAATTCCCCTCTATCCACAGCAGCAATGCGCCCGTTACAACACTTGTCATAACACTTAGGGCTCCAGGACTTAATTTCATTGGTAGACCAATCCAGTACAGGATTGTGCAATTTCAACCAGGGTAACCCCAATATTACTGGAGAAGGCAAATTATTCAATACCACCAAATCCAAATTCTCTTGATGAATACCATTAATAGTGAGGGGAAATTCACAGACCTTGTGAGTAACACTCTTCAAGGGAGAGCCATCGACAGAAACCACAGCAATAGGGGATGACAAAGTTTTAGGTTCTAATTTAAGTTTTTCCAAGAATCCCCCATCAATCACATTCAGAGTAGATCCACAATCCACAAATACCCGAAATTCAATTAATTCATCCTGAGCAGCAGTAGTGGCAGATAGGAATACTCCCTTAGAATTTAGACAGGCAATGCGGGCATGACTGACCATTTTTTTTTCTTTCTTCATACGAAGCACACAGCTTTTAATAAATTGACCAGAATTTCCGCAATAGAAACACAAGCCTTCAGAAAGTCGGCGGTCTTTTTCCTGAGAGCGGGGTGCAATCACCCCAATTTCCATCGGCTCTTCATTGTCAGCACAGAACCTCTCAGAACTCGAAGCTGACATAGCAGAGGATTTGCTCACATTAACCCTTTCACGCAGTCTCCTGTCCACCCGTATAGCTAATTGCATTGCCTCCTGCAAGTTTCCAGGTGTGGGATAAGCAATCAGTAAATCCTTTACCCTTTCACATAGCCCTGCAAGAAACAAGCTTTTCAAAGCAGAATCGTTCCACCCCACCTGGGCAGACCACCGACGGAAGTGAGAACAATATTTTTCCACATTACCTGATCCCTGCCTCAAACATCTTAATTCAGACTCAGCAGATGAGACACGATCAGGATCATCGTACAACAAACCCAAAGCAGAAAAAAAACTATCCACTGATCTAAAGCACGGATCACTAGGTTGGAGAGAGAAGGCCCATCCCTGAGGATCTTTGCGCAAAAGTGACATTATGAACCCTATGCGCTGTGATTCATCACCAGAGGATCCGGGTCTCAAACGAAAATATAATAGACAAGCATTTTTAAAAGAAAAAAAATCTTGTTGTTCACCAAAAAATAGATCAGGCAGACGTACCTTAGGTTCAACAAAATGCGCTCCAGAACAGCTACTCACGTGTTGTTGGAGCTTGGTCACCCTCAGAGAGAGTCCCTGCAAGCGTTAAGCCAAATCTTGCACCGAGACCATGATGGAAAACTGGAGGTCTTTCCTTAGAGAAAATTTTTTTTTTTTACTGGCTGGACTTACTGTTATGATCTGCTACAGAGACTAAGGAAAGGCAGGAGATCTGTCCCTACAATAGAACTAAACTAGATCCCTACGATGTAACGGGGAACCTGATCCTGCGATCAGACCCGCTAAAGTCCTCGGCTAGTCTGAACGCAGACCTATAGATGTGGGGGAGGGATCCCTACAAGATCTAGGGACTGGAATAAGTTGGACACCTCCTAGCAGAAATAGTAGCAGTCAAAGACAAACACACAACAAAAAGCAAAGAGGTCATAAGACCTAGCAAAACTAACAGAGTACGGCAATAGAGCAACAAGCTAGCTCAACAGTAGTAAATACAAATGAAGTCCAGCAAAGCCAGGAGGGCGGAGCCGGATTAAATAGGCAAAATGGTCATGTGACCAGCAAACAAAAAAAAAAACCTAACAGGAGAGTTGTAACAGTGAGAATGTGGACAGAGCAGGAGAAATTGCCGTCCGCACAGCAGGGGAACAGCTGACGTTACTGAACCCCAATAACATGGCAGCAAGTGTTGACTGTGCAGACGGCACTTCCGAGTGCCAACTGGCAGTGTTGGAGCCTAGGGATAATACTGAAAACAGAGGAGCCAGAGGTGTAATTGGAGCAACTTTAAAATCTGTAGTTGTGAGAATGTGGACAGAGCAGGAGAAATTGCCGTCTGCACAGCTGGGGAACAGCTGACGTTACTGAACCCCAATAACACGGCAGCAAGTGTTGACTGTGCAGACGGCACTTCCAAGCGCCAACTGGCGGTGTTGGAGCTCAGGGATAATACTGAAAACAGAGGAGCCAGAGGTGTAATTGGAGCAACTTTAAAATCTGTAGTAGTGAGAATGTGGACAGAGCAGGAGAAATTGCCGTCCGCACAGCAGGGGAACAGCTGACGTTACTGAACCCCAATAACACGGCAGCAAGTGTTGACTGTGGAGACGGCTCTTCCGAGCGCCAACTGGCGGTGTTGGAGCTCAGGGATAATACTGAAAACAGAGGAGCTAGAGGGGTAATTGGAGCAACTTTAAAATCTGTAGTAGTGAGAATGTGGACAGAGCAGGAGAAATTGCCGTCCGCACAGCAGGGGAGCAGCTGACGTTACTGACCCCCAATAACACGGCAGCAAGTATTGACTGTGCAGATGGCACTTCCGAGCGCCAACTGGCGGTTTTACAGCTCAGGGATAATACTGAAAACAGAGGAGCCAGAGGTGTATTTGGAGGAGGTTTTAAATCAGTAGTACAGTGGATGTGGACAGAGCAGGAGAAATTGACGTCCGCACAGCAGGGGAACAGCTGACGTTACTGAACCCCAATGTCACGGCAGCAAGTGTTGACTGTGCAGACGGCAATTCCGAGCGCCAACTGGCGGTGTTGGAGCTCAGGGATAATACTGAAAACAGAGGATCCAGAGGTGTAATTGGAGCAACTTTAAAATCTGTAGTAGTGAGAATGTGGACAGAGCAGGAGAAATTGCCGTCTGCACAGCTGGGGAACAGCTGACGTTACTGAACCCCAATAACACGGCAGCAAGTGTTGACTGTGCAGATGGCACTTCCGAGCGCCAACTGGCGGTGTTGGAGCTCAGGGATAATACTGAAAACAGAGGAGCCAGAGGTGTAATTGAAGCAACTTTAAAATCAGTAGTAGTGAGAATGTGGACAGAGCAGGAGAAATTGCCGTCCGCACAGCAGGGGAACAGCTGACGTTACTGAACCCCAATAACACGGCAGCAAGTGTTGACTGTGCAGACGGCACTTCCGAACGCCAACTGGCGGTGTTGGAGCTCAGGGATAATACTGAAAACAGAGGAGCAAGAGGTGTAATTGGAGCAACTTTAAAATCTGTAGTAGTGAGAATGTGGACAGAGCAGGAGAAATTGCCGTCTGCACAGCTGGGGAACAGCTGACGTTACTGAACCCCAATAACACGGCAGCAAGTGTTGACTGTGCAGATGGCACTTCCGAGCGCCAACTGGCGGTGTTGGAGCTCAGGGATAATACTGAAAACAGAGGAGCCAGAGGTGTAATTGGAGCAACTTTAAAATCAGTAGTAGTGAGAATGTGGACAGCAGGAGAAATTGCCGTCCGCACAGCAGGGGAACAGCTGACGTTACTGAACCCCAATAACACGGCAGCAAGTGTTGACTGTGCAGACGGCACTTCCGAACGCCAACTGGCGGTGTTGGAGCTCAGGGATAATACTGAAAACAGAGGAGCCAGAGGTGTAATTGGAGCAACTTTAAAATCTGTAGTAGTCAGAATGTGGACAGAGCAGGAGAAATTGCCGTCCGCACAGCAGGGGAACAGCTGACGTTACTGAACCCCAATAACACGGCAGCAAGTGTTGACTGTGCAGACGGCACTTCCGAACGCCAACTGGCGGTGTTGGAGCTCAGGGATAATACTGAAAACAGAGGAGCAAGAGGTGTATTTGGAGGAGGTTTTAAATCAGTAGTACAGTGAATGTGGACAGAGCAGGAGAAATTGCCATCCGCACAGCAGGGGAACAGCTGACGTTACTAAACCCCAATAACACGGCAGCAAGTGTTGACTGTGCAGATGGCACTTCCAAGCGCCAACTGGCGGTGTTGGAGCTCAGGGACTACAGTTCAGGTGGTAGAAACATGAACAGAACAGGAGACCTGGATACTGTTGCCAACCAATTATTTATTCTGGAAGAGGACTGGCAAATTCATGAGAGATCCAGGCCTTGTTCATTTTGAGAAAAGTAAGCTTTCAACGTTATCGGAGGATAGTCGCATGCGACGGTCTGTTAGTACACCACCTGCGGCACTAAAGACGCGTTCCGATAATATACTAGCAGCAGGGCAAGCTAGCACCTCCAATGCATACTGACTAAGCTCTGGCCATGTATCCAGCTTACAGACCCAAAACTTGAAGGGAGAAGAGCCGTCTGGGAGTACACTAAGAGGGCAAGACATGTAGTCTGTCACCATCTGACGGAAACGTTGCCTCCTGCTGACTGGAGCCGTCTGTGATGGTGTAGACATTTGTGGCGGCGGATACACAAAACTTTGCCACATTTCGGCCATACTGGTCTTGCCTTGTGCTGAGGCGCTGCTTCTGCTCCCTCTTTGTGCAGAGCTTCCTCCACTGCCTCGAGGCACTGAGCTGCTTTGTAAAGCACTAGCAGCACTGCTCTCGGTTGGAATGGAGAACATGATGGAATGCACCAGTGCGTCTTGGTACTCCCGCATTTTACGCTCCCGGTTCAACGGTGTTATGAGCCTTTGTAAGTTGTCCCGGTAGCGAGGATCTAGGAGGGTGGACACCCAATAATCAGCCGTGTTGAGAATGTGGGCGATGCGGCGGTCGTTTCTCAGGCACTGCAGCATGAAATCAACCATGTGCTGCAGACTGCCAACTGGCCAAGAAACGCTGTCCCCTGCTTGAGGCGTGATCTCTGCCTGCTCTGCATCACCCCACCCTAGATACTGACTACTAGAGCATTGTGTACCTCCCTCCTCTGGATAGATGTCTTCCTCATCCATTGACTCCTCCTCATCCTCCTCACAAAGTGTCCCCTGCCTAGGCCTTTGTGAGGAACCACGTTGCGCAGACTGTAGAGAAGCAGATGGCATTTGTGACTCCTCATCCTCCACCTCTTCCAAAACCTCGTCCCTTAGTGCTTGCAGTGTTTTTTCAAGCAGGCAGATAAGGGGGATAGTCATGCTGACTAGTGCATCATCGGCACTCGCCATCCGCGTGGAATAATCGAAGGCACGCAAAACGTGGCAAATGTCCTTCATAGAGGCCCACTCAGTGGTGGTGAAGTGTGAACGGCGCGCACTGTGACTTGTTTGCGCCTGCTGCAGCTGGTACTCCATTACTGCTGCCTGCTGCTCACACAACCTCTCCAACATATGTAACGTTGAATTCCACATGGTGGGTAGGTCACATATGATGCGATGTTCCGGAAGACGTAATCGGCGCTGCAGAGCTGCAATGCGTGATCTTGCATTGCTGGAACGCCGCAAGTGAGCGCACTCTATGCGGACCTTGTGAAGCAGTGCATCAAGATCCGGATAGTCCCTCAAAAAACTCTGCACGACCAAGTTGAGCACATGTGCCAGACATGGGATGTGAGTGAGGTTGCCTAGGCCCAGAGCTGCCACCAGATTTCGGCCATTGTCACACACTACCATGCCTGGCTGGAGATTCGCTGGCACAAACCACACGTCGCTCTGCTGCTTGATGGCATTCCAGAGCTCCTGCGCTGTGTGGCTTCGATTCCCCAAAGAAATTAATTTTAATACGGCCTGTTGACGTTTGGCCACGGCTGCGCTCATATTGGTCACCATAACAGGTAACCGTTCACGGGTCGATGTGGAGGTAGACCGTGACGGCTCCTGCAGCGCTGATTCAGAGGAACTGGAGTATGAGGAGGAGTCAATGTGTACAGACTGGATTCCTGCAATCCTTGGAGTTGGCAGAACACGTACAACGCCACTCAAGATCTGTACCCGGCTCCACAACATTTACCCAATGGGCAGTGAGGGAAAGGTAATGTCCCTGTCCATGCTTACTGGTCCACGCATCGGTGGTCAGGTGGACCTTGCTACTGACGGCGTTTTGTAGCGCATGTTTAATTTTTCCCTCCACATGATGTTGCAGGGCAGGGATGGCTTGCCTGCTGAAATAAAATCGGCTGGGCACGTTGTATTGTGGGACTGCCAATGCCATAAAGTTACGGAATGTGTCAGTCTCCACCAGCCTGAATGATAGCATTTCAAGGGCCAGTAGTTTAGCAATGCCAGAATTCAGAGCCTGTGCTCAGGGGTGGTTTGCCGAGTATGGGCGCCTTTTCTCCCATGCCTGTGCTAACGATGGCTGTAGACTGGCCTGGGAGTGTGAGGATGACTGGGAAAGTGTTGCTGTGGGTGGAATTACACTGTGTCTCTGTACAACAGTGCAAGAGATTCTTCCATGGCGATCCTGTGAGGAAGCCGAACCAGCTGTGTGTGAGCTGCAGGAAGAGGCTACAACACGAGCTGAAGAGGTGGTAGGTGGCGCTGTAGGTTGGCCTAGGTCTTCAGTGTGTTTTTGTAACTCCACCACGTGCTTGGTCCGCACATGTTTCCACATATTTGTGGTATTGAGGTTGCTGACACTTTTCCCTCTTTTCACCTTCTGATTACACAGCTTGCATTTGACAAAGCAAATGTCATCTGCAACTGTGTCAAAAAGGACCAGGCACTGCAAGTCTTGGGAGCGCCTGCTTTGGATTTTGGAAGAGCCATGCTCCTAATGGGTGCTGAAGTGGAGGCTACAGGCAACCAAGTCTGCCCCCTCCCTCTCCCTCCTTTTTGGGCTGTTCGGGGAATCTCTTCCTCAGAGCTGCTCCCACCACCTTCCTGTCCCTCACGCCATGATGGGTCAAGGACCTCATCATCTACACCACCCTCTTCAAACAACTGCTTCTCCTGGGTAGTCTCGACAGCACAGTACGCACCAGAAAGTGGCACCTGAGTCTCATCATCAGATGCATACTGAGGTGTGCTGCTGACCATAGGCACTGGCCCACGCGCCTCTTCAGATTCAGAGAAACAAAACGGTTGCGCATCACTGCATACTACCTCTTCTTCAAATTCTCGAATTCTGCTTGGCTGGTCCCCTCTTTCCAAGCCAAGAGATTCAGAGAACAGAAGTAGAGATGGCTCCTGTGCAGGGCTCTCTGACTGCCTGGGCAATTTGGCAGGTGGTGAAGAGACAGATGGGTGCTCTTCAGTGCTCAGGACCTGAGAGGATCTGGAACTAATTGAAGTCGATGCGTTAGCTGCCATCCATCCGACAACGGCTTCAATTTGGTCCTCGTGCATCAGTGGGGTACGGCTAGCTCCTACAAAGCTGCGCATAAAGGACTGTTCCCTGGTAAAACTGGGGGATGCTGAGTCACTGGTGCCCGCAGCAGGCACAGAATCCCCACGTCCTCTCCCTGCAGGCACAGAATCCTCACGTCCTCTCCCTGCAGAAACTCCACGCCCATGCCCACGCCCACGACCACATGTCTTACTCCCTGCCTTCTTCATCTTGGTAGACTGATAAAGATAGGCAGAAAAGTACTAAGGGCTTAGTGTGCTTATTCCTGAACAGCTGCTAACAGGTATAAGAAACACTAATTTTATAAAGTGTGGACTAGACTTTAATATGAGCTAATGTGGCCTACACAACTGTAAAGTGGAGTGTTTGGTGAACTTTATTTAGGTTTTTTTTGTCACAAAAAGACACTGGATGTGCCTAAAGATGTAATAACGATAGTATCACAAACTTTTTGAAGCTATTACAATGTAGGAAGGTAACCTACAATGCAATAGATGAGGCTGCAAAAAGTAGGCTAATACTAATCTGGCTGGGGCTGCAGGGCCCAATGCTGCAGAAAGGCTCCTCTAACTACTCCTATATAGTGTGTTTGGAACCAATTTAGCTGAATACGGATGGAACCACCACACTAATAGGAGAAATCAGGAAAAATTGTGAATTGGCAAAAAAGGACAATGTATGAGGCAGTGACACACACTGAGTGCACTACAACCAGACGTGGTTGAAGCACACACTACAGGGTGAGCTGCACTCACACACCAGACCTTGCAGACAGCGGTGAACAGTACAGATTAGTGTTGAGCCACCCCCGTAGTGTTCGAGTTCGGTTCGGTTCGTCGAACACCCGTGTGTTCGCCGAACTGTTCGTCGAACTGTTCGTCGAACACCTTCGAACACCGTTAAAACCAATGGCAGGCAAACAAAAACACATAGAAACACATAGAAAACACCTTCAAAGGTGTCCAAAAGCTGACAAACTGCTCAGAAGACACAACTAACACATGGAAAAGTGACAAGTACATATAGTCTTGCGAAAAGAAAAGAGGTGGAGGAGTAAAAGGAGAGGGAGACACAGGTATAGGCATGTCATGCCCTTCTAAAATCCAAAAAGTGAGAAGCCGACACGTTCAGTCCGCTCCTGCCCGTGCCACCTCCGTGTCGTCGGGTTTGTGCCAGAGCCGCGGTGAACCCGGACGGCCAGCCCCCCTCTCCCAATACTGGTGCCTGTCCGCTGGTGGGTCGAGCGAGCCCCCCTGTGGTGGAGGCAGCTCTAAGCTTTTTAATTTAAATTGTCTCTCTAATTTGAATGAATACACTTTAAATCCATTTACAAGGATCTATTGAAGGGCAAGTCTCATGCCAGCAGCCGCGTAATTCCAGCTCCAGTAGCGTCCACTAAAGCTGCTGCAGAAAAAAAGCTTTTATAAGGATCGAGCTCGGCTGTCCACCGCAAGGCATCCTACTGCCAGTCCCAGCCCCTATGCCTTGGGGTGCCTCCTGATGCTCTTCACTGAGTATCCCGTGGTCCCGAAGCATTTCCTTTGAAAAAATTAAGTGTCCAAATTACAGGTGGTGTAGCTTGCTTAACAGCCGGGATAATCCGCTGACTAGCAGACACTGCTACTAGGCACAAAGTATTTCCTGGGCTAGATGCAGTTAAAAATTTGTAATTAGATACTCTCGCTGGATGCTGAGAAAGCATTCCATAGAGTATCCTTGCACGCCATATATGATTCTCTTAAAAAGCTTGGGGTAGGGGTCTAGGGGACCCTTTTATAGCCAAAATCACAGCCCTGTATCACAATACGTCACCTAGGCTGAAGATTAATGGAACTGTAGCACCCCGAGGGCTCGGTTGCTACAGAGGTATTGCACCTCACCCAGAGGTGTGATATCTCACTCTCAGGTAAGGATGGAGTGTGGATCAGGACCCGACACCTGCATGCATTACACCACATTGCCGTGGGGCAGGGCAACCAATATGCCTCTGAGATGGGCACGACAGTCCCTGTCCCTGGCTGGAGTGGGGGGAGGGAACACTGAGGAAGGGGAAACCTGTAGTGCAGGAGCAGGGAGGAAGCAGTTCCTGGGTGCATTGAGAAGGGAGTATAAAAGGTGGGCACCATCTTAGTTCAGTGCAGAGAAGTCTGAGCAGAAGTGGCAGGGAGCAGGGGCTCTGCATGAGCTCTGCTCCGGAGGCGGGCCTAGTAACAGAGGCCCAGGCCTGGAAGAGGGAGAAGGAAGGAAGAGGAGCGGAGAAGGCTCCAGGAATGAGGAATGAAGGGATCGAAGGGGTGTGGACGGGTGAGTCGCCACCGCACGCCCGAATCCACCTGCGTGGAGGGGTCAGGCCAAAGGGGGAGACCGGTCCCCGAAACTAGTGGAGGCAGGAAACGACCCTCAGCTAGAAACCGGAGGCTGTGACATTTTATGTGGCGCAGCCCCTCGCTACACCTGCTAGGAAGGCACCACACAGGGTCAGGGAAACTGGTGCCAAGTTTACCAAGAGGAGGCCCGAGGCAGCCGGACAGAAGGGTTGGTAAGAAAGGCCAGACAAAGGACACACAAAGGGGGTCCTGTGAAGCGCTCCAAAGTTATCTGGGAGTTGTCTGAGCCCCTCACCTGGTGAGCACAGTACGACGTGGGCAGCCGTTACCTGCAGACGTGGTCTGGATAATAAGAACTGTGAGTAAAGGCCCTGGACTGCATCATTGACTCCGTGTCGTTACTGCTGCTGCCCTGCACCATCACCCCCATCATCCGCATACACTGCCCTGAGGCTATACTCCTCCCTTGGGGAGTTATGCTACGCTCTGCTGCACCCACAACACCAGCCTCAGCGGTCTGCCCTGCAGCGGCGGTTCACTCTGACCGCAATCCACGGGTGGCGTAGTCAGACATTTAAACATCAAAACCACATAAATAGTTCCGCCACTGGTTTGACCACCCTGAGCCACGGAACCGGGTCGCCGCCACGAAGACTACAACCACCAGCATCCACCAAAAAGGGTCCGGCTCCGGGTGTCCCAAGGCCCAGGGGGTGCATCAGAACATTTTCATCACCTTTCACAATCACCAATGGGACAAGGCAGGGATGTCCTCTGTCCCCTCTCTTATACATCCTAGTGACGGAGCACCTGCTCTCATCAATTCGCCATAACCCCAATATTAGGTGGATTGAGGTGTAAGGCACCGAGTACAAGTGCTCTCTATTTGCTGATGATGTCCTAGTATATATCACTCAATCACATATATCCATCCATGCTGTTATGGCTGAAATAGATCACTTTGTTACATGGCCAAATTTTAAAATCAATGCAGCGAAGTCTGAGGCCCTCGAAGTCTCCCTCCCCAAATCCATATAGGATTCCATCCAGTCCAACTTTCACTTTGCCTGGCCCTCACAGGGTATCAAATACTTAGGAATTCCTATTCATAGAGACCTCTCCCATCTATGTTATCTTAATTTTGGGCCCTTTATTGAACAACTCCATACAGACCACGGTTGGCAAGTTAGAACTGTAAGATTCACTACGTGAACCACTGGTGTTTTGTGGAAAAGCACATGTACACTGTGTTCCAAATTATTATGCATGAAGTGTTTAGGATTGATAAGGGAAGAATTTGTTTGTTTGTCAGTTAAACTCATTGATGGTGATGTGTGTCAGGGCTCTTTATATCACTGTAAGCAATTGCAGACACCTGTGCTAATTAGTTTGGCAGGTGTGTCCAATGAAAGGCAAGACTACTTAAGAAGGCTGTCTCACATTATTAAGCAGCCTACATTTTCTGCCAAAATGGGAAAGAAAAAGGATGTGTCGACTGCTGAGAAGCAACAAATTGTGGAGTGTTTAGGTCAAGGCATGACTACAATCAACATTGTGCGATGATCAGAATGAGGTGTCTTGGCAATCAAGTATATAGCTGATTCACAGTACACACGTGTGCGTGCTGATAAGGGCAAATTGAGGACTCTTTCCTACAGGCAATTACGTCAGGTTAAAAGAGCAGAGGCAAAAAAAGCCTTGTCATAGCAGCAGACAAGTTTTTGAAGCTGCTGGTGCCTCCAACGTCCCCCGAACAACAAGATGCAGGGTCCTTCAGAGGTTTGCAGCTGTGCATACGCCATCCTGTCGACCTCCTCTATCCACTTCACACAAGCAGAAATGGCTCCAGTGGGCCAAACATTACATGAAGACTGATTTCAAAACTGTTTTGTTCACGGATGAGTGCCGTGCAGCGCTCGATGTTCCAGATGGATGGAGTGGAGGATGGCTGGTTGATGGACACCCCACGCAAACACGGCTACAGCGCCAACAAGGAGGAGGTGGAGTAATGTTTTGGGCTGGAATCATGGGGAGAGAGATTGTCGGCCCCTTTAGGATCCCTGAAGGCGCTAAAGATGAACTCCATAATGTATGTGGATTTCTCAAACAGCACTTCCTGCCATGGTTCAAGAAGAAGAACCGTGTATTTCACAGCAAGATCATTTTTTTGCATGATAATGCACCATCTCATGCTGCACATAAAACATCTGCATCTCTGGCTGATATGGGCATAAAAGGGGACAAACTTATGGTGTGACCCCCATGCTCCCCTGACCTCTACCCCATTCAGAACCTCTGGAGCATCATCAAAAGGAGGGTCTATGATGGCGGGAGGCAGATCACATCTAAGCAACAGCTCTGGGAGGGTATTCTGTCCTCATGCAAAACAATTGAAGCAGAAACCATCCAAAACCTGACAAATTCAATGGACGAGAGAGTTCAGAAGCTCCTTTCGAACAAGGGGTCCTATGTGAAAATGTAACATCACCTAGAATAAAGTTTTGAGTTGAAAACTGTTTGATTTCAGTTTCTAATAACCTGCTGATGCTTATAATTTCAAAAATTACCATTTTTTTGGTCTTTATTAAAATGAAAAGGTTGATCGAAAAGTTTGGGGGATCTAAGAGTGTGGCAACCCAGTAGTCATGATTACTTCGAATTCTGACAATATGAGGGTCATGTTGCAGGTAGTGCAGCAAGAAGGCACTTATGTGTCTTGCGCATCTCGGAGCCCCAAAAATATTTTCCGGGCTAGATGCAGCTAAAAATTATTTTTAATTTTAAATCTGGTGGAGCTTATTATAGATGGCCTAATAGAATCAGTGCTGCACACTGCTGCAAAGCCCAAATTATTTTCCAGCCAAGATACAGATAAACATGATAAGTAATTTGAAAGCTTAAAACGGTTGGTAGGGTGATTTTAACCAATCATAAAGCTTTTACTCTCCCCAGGATGACACAGGGGTAGAAAAGTCGTTTCGGATCCATGATTTGTTCATCTTTATGAACGTGAGTCTGTCTACATTATCAGTGGAGAGCCGCGTGCGCTTATCTGTCAGAACACCACCAGCAGCGCTGAACACACGTTCAGACAGAACGCTGGCTGCGGGGCATGACAAGATCTCCAAGGCGTAAGTGGCTAGCTCCGGCCATTTATCCAGATTGGAAGCCCAAAAAGAGCAAGGGTCCAGTGACACAGTCATGGCTTCAATGTTTACTTGGAGATACTCCTGTACCATCGTCTCTAGGGGTTGACTATGTGTCAGACTTCTTATCTCCTGTGGCCTTGCAAAGGATGGGCTAAAAAAGTGGTGAAATGATTCTGCAAAATTGATGTTACCAGCAGATACTGTGGTTCTGTTACGGTTTGAGTGCTGAACACTTGACGGTCCCACGGTTGGCAAGTTGGAACTGTGAGATTCACTACGTGCACCACTGGTGTTTTGTGGAAAAGCACATGTAAGATTCTCCAACAGTCTCTGCTGATACTCCTGCATGCGTGCATCTCTTTCTATGGCAGGAATAATTTCTGCAAATTTACTTTTGTACCGGGGATCTAACAGTGTGGCAACCCAGTAGTCAGGATTATTTCTAATTCTCACAATTCGTGGGTCATGTTGCAGGTAGTGCAGCAAGAAGGCAGTCATGTGTGTTGCGCATCCAGGAGCACCAAGTCCCTGTTGTGTTGGTGGCGAGGTAACAATCATGCTTCCTTCCTCTGTCCTCTCCCCCCAACCTCGCACAACAGAAATGTGATCAAGGTCTCCCTCATCTGATGAGTCTTCCATCAGTTCGTCCTCCACTTCTTCCTGGGCTCCTGCACCTTCCTCACTAGTTTAGCTGCTACCATGCGCCCTGGTAAAACCATCTCCCCCACCCTCACATTCCTGCCGCCTTAGTGCTGCCGACCTTCTGGACCTTGCAGATGTTAGCCCTTCCGCATACAACTCCTCCTCCTCTACTTCCTCCACCTCCTCTTGTGCCACCACCGGACTCCGAATTCTGTTTAACATGTACTCCAACATGTAAATCACTGGAATAGTCATGCTGATAATGGCATCGTCAGCGCTAAACATCTTCGTCGCCATTTCAAATCTGTGCAGAAGGGTGCATAGGTCCCTGATCTGAGACCACTTCTCCAGCGTGATTTTCCCCACCTCTGGATCTCGTTGGCCCAGGCTATACGTCAGAACGTATTGCACCAGGGCTTGTCGGTGCTGCCACAGTCGCTGCAACATGTGCAGAGTTCAATTCCACCGGGTAGGCACATTGCATTTTAGCCGGTGAAGTGGCAGGCCCAACGACTTCTGTAGAGATGTAAGTCGCTGAGCTACGGGATGCGTACGGCGGAAGTGAGCACACAGCGACCGTGCCCTCTGCAGAAGGCCATCCAGTCTGGGATAGTGGGCTAAAAATTGCTGGACAGCCAGGTTCAACACGTGAGCCATACAAGGCACGTGTGTGACATTGCCCCAGCGAAGGGCCGCACCCAGGTTTGCAGCATTGTCGCACACGGCCTTCCCTGGTTTCAGGTCCAGTGGAGACAACCATTCATGAAATTGGTTCTCCAGAGCTGACCACAACTCCTCAGCTGTGGGACTCACATTTCCCAGACATTTCATAGTAAAAACCGCCTGATGACGTTGAGCCCTACTGCCCGCATAGTAAGGAGGTGTGCAGGATCCCTTCTGCGCAGTTAGAAAGCTTGTGGCATGACCAGACAGCCTTTGGGTGCAGGTGGAAGACCGAGAGGAGGTTGAGGAGGCAGAAGCAGTGGAGGAACTTTGACATAAAGAGGACTGACGCACAACTCGTGGGGACTGCAAGACTTGGACAGCAGCCCCTTGTCCTGCTGTCACCATAGTTACCCAGTGCCCAGTCAGCGACATGTAACGCCTCTGTCCATGCCTACTCGTCCAAGTGTCTGTGGTGAAATGCACCCTGTCACACACAGAGTTTCTCAAAGAAGCGGTGATGTTGTATGCGACATACTGGTGGAGCGCAGGCACACCTTTCTTTGAGAAGTAGTGCCGACTGGGCATCTGGTACTGAGGCACTGCGACGGACATAAGGTCTCGAAAATCCTCTGTGTCCACCAGGCGGAAAGGCAGCATTTCTGTAGCCAAGAGCTTGCAGATGGTGAAATTCAACCTCTTAGCTTTCTCATGGCTAGGAGGAAATGGGCTTTTACTTGTCCACATCTGAGGGACCGAGGGCTGGCTATTGTGCTTAGACAGGGTTGATAAGGGTGTCCCCGGCAAACTGCCGGTCTGTGAGGAAGATGCAGGCGGACATGTTAGGTTGCCTTGATCCAAAGGTGGTGCTATCGATGTCGGACAGTGCTCAACACCAGCTGGTGTTACCACCTCCAAAGAAAATGATGACCTGCCAATCACGCTGGCTGTTGCGGGTAAAGATGTGGCAGGTCTGCGCCCCAAAACAGGTGTGACTGCTGTCCCCCCAGTCACAGAGGATGAAGAGGCCGCGGATGCACAAGATATGGCAGACGGTGATTGGCATGGCCGGCTAGGCCGCATTGTAGCACACTGAGCTTCCCACTGCAAATTATGCTTCATGTCCATGTGCCGGTTCATGCATGAAGTACTCAAACTATGTATTTTTTGGCCTCTACTTAGCTTTTGCTGACAAATGTTGCAGATAACACGAGTTGGGTCATCTTTATCGATGTGAAAAAATGCCCAGGCTATGCAAGGCTTAGCACCCATGCGACCTGAAGAGCCACCATGACTTGTGGTGAGAGGCAGAGTTGTGTTTGAGGATGCAGTTGTTGACGTGCTTCCAGTACTACGTCTCTGTCCAGGAAGGCGCAACCTGACCTCGTCGTCACTAGCATGTTCCACCACCTCCTCTGCTGACCTCATCTCTTGGCTGGCTGTGGGTTGACAGTAAGTGGGATCTCCAACCTCATCATCATCACCCTGTGCGTTATCACACCCGTCGTCCTCAGAGCCAACCTGTTCCTGCCCTGACAAAAAACTAAAGTTGTCGCTCCAATCAGGTATTTGAGTCTCATCATCGTCTTCCTCATTGTCTCCACAAACAGGAGTTACAGTTTGGGAATGAGGGTCTACATTATGGTCGGAACCTTCTGCGTCTGGTCCTGGATCCGACTCATAAAGATTCTGGGCATCAGTGCAGATCATTTCCTCGTCTGGATTCACAGAAGCGCTGGAGTCGACCTCTGATTCACAGGCTATAGTATGAGTAAACAGCTCTGCAGACTCAACCATCTGTTCTACCTCAAACTCAGACGGGCAGCTGGAGATTTGGGAGCTGTGAGGAAGCAAGTGCGATTGGGGTGACACCTTTGAGGACTGGAGTATTTGTGATGTTGAAGTTGATGTGGAGGAGAGCCCACTTAAAGGAGCACTTGATATCCGTTGAAGCACCTGCTATTTTTGTGCCTCATCTGGAATTTGTAGCGATTGGCGTGGCCGTAAGAAAGGGATCTTATCACATTGTCCGCTAAAAGAAGTAGACATTTTAGTTTACCTGGAAGATGGTCTTTCTTCTGCAGATGTTACTGTTGCATTAACACCTACCCCACGGACACAACCTTTTTTCCCCTTCCCAACACGCCTATTCCCCTTTCCACCAGCAGCAGGCCTTTTTCCACTCATTTTGGTGGTTAACTAATTCACAACTCTGGAGTTGTTTGCACAAAAAAACAATGGATGGGAACCGAGCAGAGCTGAGTGGCCAAACTGTGGTATTAGGCCAAAACTATTGGCTGGGTTAGATGCAGGAAAAAATTATATTCAATTTGCAACCTGATGGAGGTCAGTATAGATGGACTAATAGAACAAGTCCCACACACAGCTAGAAGCCCAAATATTTTTTCAGAGGTAGATGCAGAAAAAAAATATATTCAGTTTGCAACCTGATGGAGGTCAGTATAGATGGACTAATAGAGAAAGTCCCACACACTGCTAGAAGGCCAAATAATTTTTCAGAGCTAGATGCAGACAAAAAATTATTTTGAATCTGCAACCTGATGGAGGTCAGTATAGGTGGACTAATAGAACAAGTCCCACACACTGCTAGAAGGCCAAATATTTTTTCAGAGCTAGATGCAGAAAAAAATTATATTCAGTTTGCAACCTGATGGAGGTCACTATAGATGGACTAATAGAACAAGTCCCACACACAGCTAGAAGCCCAAATATTTTTTCTGAGCTAGATGCAGAAAAAAATAATATTCAGTTTGCAACCTGATGGAGGTCTGTATAGATGGATTAATAGAACAAGTCCCACACACAGATAGAAGCCCAATATTTTTTCAGAGGTAGATGCAGAAAAAAAATATATTCAGTTTGCAACCTGATGGAGGTCAGTATAGATGGACTAATAGAGAAAGTCCCACACACTGCTAGAAGGCCAAATATTTTTTCAGAGCTCGATGCAGACAAAAAATTATTTTTAATTTGCAACCTGATGGAGGTCAGTATAAATGGACTAATAGAGAAAGTACCACACACTGCTAGGAGGCCAAATATTTTTTCAGAGCTAGATGCAGAAAAAAATTATTTTTAATTTGCAACCTGATGGAGGTCAGTATAGATGGACTAATAGAACAAATCCCACACACAGCTAGAAGCCCAAATATTTTTTCAGAGGTAGATGCAGATAAAAATTATTTTTAATTTGCAACCTGATGGAGGTCAGTATAGATGGACTAATAGAGAAAGTCCCACACACTGCTAGAAGGCCAAATATTTTTTCAGAGCTAGATGCAGGCAAAAAATTATTTTTAATTTGCAACCTGATGGAGGTCAGTATAGATGGACTAATAGAGAAAGTCCCACACACTGCTAGAAGGCCAAATATATTTTCAGAGCTAGATGCAGATAAAAATTATTTTTAATTTGCAACCTGATGGAGGTCAGTATAGATGGACTAATAGAGAAAGTCCCACACACTGCTAGAAGGCCAAATATTTTTTCAGAGCTAGATGCAGAAAAAAATTATATTCAGTTTGCAACCTGATGGAGGTCAGTATAGATGGACTAATAGAACAAGTCCCACACACAGCTAGAAGCCCAAATATTTTTTCAGAGGTAGATGCGGATAAAAATTATTTTTAATTTGCAACCTGATGGAGGTCAGTATAGATGGACTAATAGAGAAAGTCCCACACACTGCTAGAAGGCCAAATATTTTTTCAGAGCTAGATGCAGATAAAAATTATTTTAATTTGCAACCTGATGGAGGCCAGTATAGATGGACTAATAGAGAAAGTCTCACACACTGCTAGAAGGCCAAATATTTTTTCAGAGCTAGATGCAGACAAAAAATTATATTCAGTTTGCAACCTGATGGAGGTCAGTACAGATGGACTAATAGAACAAGTCCCACACACAGCTAGAAGCCCAAATATTTTTTCAGAGGTAGATGCAGATAAAAATTATTTTTAATTTGCAACCTGATGGAGGTCAGTATAGATGGACTAACAGAGAAAGTCCCACACACTGCTAGAAGGCCAAATATTTTTTCAGAGTTAGATGCAGACAAAAATTTATTTTGAATTTGCAGCGTGATGGAGGTCAGTAAAGATGGACTAATAGAACAAGTCCCACACACTGCTAGAAGGCCAAATATTTTTTCAGAGCTAGATGCAGAAAAAAATTATATTCAGTTTGCAACCTGATGGAGGTCAATATAGATGGACTAATAGAACAAGTCCCACACACTGCTAGATGCCCAAATATTTTTTCAGAGCTAGATGCAGAAAAAAATTATATTCAATTTGCAACCTGATGGAGGTCAGTATAGATGGACTAATAGAATGATGCTATGCCCAAAAGATTTTACTTCACTAGGTGCAGTAAAAAAATTGGTATTCTATACACAGGTGGTATATTTTGCAACACAGATAGGCTACTCCACTGACTAACACACTCTGCAATAGGCCAAAAAGGATTAGCTTTGCTAGATTCAGCCAAATGCTGTGAAAAAAACTTGCACAGCACTGGCACAGACCTGCCTGGCAAAAACTGATAGGAACTGATGTAACCTAGTCCTGAAAAGGACTGCAATTACAATTAGTCTTTACTCCCACAATCTATCTATTTAAGAGCACAGACCTGCCTGAAAATAGTCGTAGGAAATGCTGTAACCTAGTCCTTAAAAGGACTGCAATCACAACTATTCCCTACTCCCAAGCTATCTGTAGATTTGCGCGAAAATTGGCTTGAAATTAACAAGATATAGCGCACACAGCAACAGCGGTGCCATCTAACACGCAGCTGCAGCAGTGAGAAAATGGTGGCGACGGGGAAAATGGCTTGGTCTTATATGGCAAGGACATGTGACATACACTGCCAATGACACATGCCCTTGCTTGTGTGAAAAAAAGCACTTCGCTCCGTGTGTGCGCTGCTGATAGGCTGACAGAGTGCACCTCCCCACTGTAAATTTGGGAAAGAGAAAAAAAAATGGAGATTTTCATTATTCCTGCAGAGATCCATCCCCTGCCCCTCCCACCACCCCGCTGTACACTCAAACTGCGTATTAACATTAATTTTCATCATTACTGAGAAAAAATCCAGTTATGATTTTGGTGCACGAACAGTTATCGAACATAACCTCGAACAGCCGAATTTTTCTCAAATCGTTCGTGTTCACCGAACGGCTCGAACACCGCCCAAAACAGCTCGAATTTGAGATTGGCGAACAGTTCGAGTAGAACAACGCTCATCTCTAGTACAAATGCAGAGCACTGTGCACTAGCGCTGCAAGACCAAAAAAATGTCTCTATCTACTCCTATATAGTGTGTTTGGAACCAATTTAGCTGAATACGGATGGAACCACCACACTAATAGGAGATATCAGGAAAAATTATGAATTGGCAAAAAAGGACAATGTATGAGGCAGTGACACACACTGAGTGCACTACAACCAGACGTGGTTGAAGCACACACTACAGGGTGAGCTGCACTCACACACCAGACCTTGCAGAAAGCGGTGAACAGCACAGAGAACTGTGCACTAGCACTGCAACGCACAGCGATTTATAAAGTAGCTTGGGTAAAGCAGAATAGACCAAATAGGTAGCTAAAACTGTCCCTCAGAACAACAGCATCCTATCCCTAACTGAATTCACAGCAGAGTGAGCTCAAAATGGCGGCGGCGGCTTTTATAGTGCATCATGACATCATTTCATCAGCTAATCACAGCCATGCCATTAGTTAAGATGCCTACTTGCCTAATAGGATGTGCCCACACTTCTTAGGATCCTCATTGGCTGAATAAAATGAAAATGGCTCATTGCATTATGGGAACTTCCGATTCCGGTATACGATATTGCAAAAGTATCGGAATTAAGTATCGGAATTCCAATACCGTGAATATCAGCCGATACCCGATATTTCAGTATCGGAATGCTCAACCCTACTCCCAAGTCTCCAGCTGCCAGTCTGAGTATGGTGTAACACAGATGGTTGAGTCTGCACAGCTGTTTACTCATACTATAACCTGGGAAATGGAGTTCTGCTCCAGAGCTTCTGTTAATCCAGATGAGGAAATGATCTGCACTGATGCCCAGTATCTTTATGAGTCGATCCAGGACCATATGAAGAAGGTTCTGAGCATAATGTAGACCCTCTTTCCCAAACTATAACTCCTGTTGGTGGAGACAATGATGAAGACGATGATGAGACTCAAATACCTGATTGTAGTGACAACTTGACTTTTTGGTCAGGGCAGGAAGAGGTTGGCTCTGAGGACGACGGGTGTGAGAACACACAGGGTGATGATGACGAGGTTGGAGATCCCACTTACTGTCAACCCACAGTCAGCCAGTCGATGAGGTCAGCAGAGGAGGTGGAGGAGGATGTGACTAGCCCAGGGGATGGGGATGACATGGTACGCAGGCCTTTGCCTGGCCTTTGGGCTGTCGCGGGGGTAGGCTCCTGGGCCCGTACCCTGGGATCAGTCTTTAAAAGGGTGGATAATTGTTAATTTTATAAGAGTTTGTGACGTCACCTCTGGTATCTGGTGAGAAGCACCACCGCTGCAGTAGTCCATTGAGGCTGGTGATAAGGCAGCTCGATGGTATAGCTCCCCACAGGTGGAGCTAGGCCTCAGAAAAGCGTATGCAGGGGGAATGCAGGACAGGCGTGACCCAGCTGGGTCAGAACAAGAACGGGAACGGACACGGTAGTTACTTCAGTACCTTTTACTGGTGGAAATTCAGGCACTTCCCGGAGCACTGTAGGGTGAAGGGTGCATATCAGGATCCTCCCCAGTGAACGGGTGTAGGGCCTCCAGTTTCTTGCCTCTGCGTAGTAAGTTTCTGACCTGCCTGGAGCTAGGCCTAACATTATCTGTGTCCTGCGCTGACTGACCTTGTGGTAGGGCTTTGTCTTGGAGTTCACGCTCCCAGTATGCGGGGCCTCAGCTTCTCCTGGCTCTGTTATGTATCAGCACCTTAGCGATCCTGGGACTTGTTGTTCTCCAGGGATTCCGGTTATGCCTTACTGGGTCATAGAGATCCCGGTAAGCTCGGATCCGGTGTCCGGTAATTGCTTCAGGGTGAGCTGGTTAAGCTCCTCTGCGCCCTATGTACTAATTCTCCACTCGCCTTCGGCCTACTCGGGCCCTAACTAGGGTATACACACTAACGGCAACTTGCCGCGCTTCAACGATCTAATGGTGCCGGCACACCTTAAGCTCTAACTGGGCTCCCTGAATCTAGCTAACAGGAGCCTCATGCTCCACTGCTGAACTATTAACTGAGTTCTCTAGACTAGACTGAGCTCCACTGCAGACTGACCTCTTTTAGGCTTCTCTACTGCAGGAACTCTTCAGAGGAAATGAACTGCCTAGCTCCACCTTCCCTATTTATATACCTAATGGGCTCCCTCTGCTGGTCTGAGGAGGAAGGTGGAGATGTATATATGAGATACTATAACCTGGGAAACGGAGGTCTGCTCCAGAGCTTCTGTTAATCCAGACAAGGAAATGATCTGCACTGATACCCAGAATCTTTATGAGTCAGATCCAGGACCAGATGAAGAAGGTTCTGAGCATAATGTAGACCCTCGTTCCCAAACTGTAACTCCTGTTGGTGGAGACAATGATGAAGACGATGATGAGACTCAAAAACCTGATTGGAGTGACAACTTGACTTTTCGGTCAGGGCAGGAAGAGGTTGGCTCTGAGGACGACGGGTGTGAGAACACACAGGGTGATGATGACGAGGTTGGAGATCCCACTTACTGTCAACCCACAGTCAGCCAGTCGATGAGGTCAGCAGAGGAGGTGGAGGAGGATGTGACTAGCCCAGGGGATGGGGATGACATGGTACCCAGGCCTTTGCCTGGCCTTTGGGCTGTCACGGGGGTAGGCTCCCGGGCCCGTACCCTGGGATCAGTCTTTAAAAGGGTGGATAATTGTTAATTTTATAAGAGTTCGTGACGCCACCTGTGGTATCTGGTGAGAAGCACCTCTCTTGGAGGATTCCATCAATGCACTCTTCTAGGATCTGTGATACCAAGCGCAGCTGGGCATCACAGATGCTATTGACGACGAGGTTAGGTTGCTCCTTCCAGGACAGAGATGGAGTACTGGAAGCACGTCAACAACTGCATCCTCAACCACAACTCTGCCTCTGACCTCAAGTCGTAGTGGCTCTTCAGGTCGCATGGGCTCTAAGCCTTGCATAGCCTGGGTATTTTTTCAGATCGATAAGGATGACCCAACTCATGTTATCTGTAATATTTGTCACCAAAAGCTAAGTAGAGGCCAAAAAATCCATAGTTTGAGTACTTCATGCATGAACCGTCACATGGATATGAAGAATAAGTTGCAGTGGGAAGCTCACCGTGCTACAATGCGGCCTAGCGGGCCATGCCAATCATGGTCTGCCCCATCTTGTGCATCCGCGGCTTCTTCATCCTCTGTGACTGGGGGGACAGCAGTCACACATGTTTTTGGACGCAGATCTGCCACCTCTTTACCCGCATCAGCCAATGTGATTGGGAGGTCATCATTTCATTTGGAAGTGGAAACACCAGCTGGTGTTGAGTTCTCTCTGACATCAAGAGCACCTCCTTTGGATCAAGGCAACCAACTTTTCCGCCTGCATCTTCCTCATAGACCGGCAAGTTTTCCGGGGACAACCTAATCAACCCCATCTAAGCACAACAGCCAGCCCTCGGTCCCTCAGTTGTGGACAAGTAAAATACCATTTCCTTCTAGCCATGAGAAAGCTAAGAGATTGAATTTCACCATCTACAAGCTCTTGGCTACAGAAATGCTGCCTTTCCGCCTGGTGGACACAGAGGGTTTTCGAGACCTTATGTCCGTCGCAGTGCCCCAGTATCAGATGCCCAGTCGGCACTATTTCTCAAAGAAAGGTGTGCCTGCGCTCCACCAGCATGTCGCACACAACATCACCTCTTCTCTGAGAAACTCTGTGTGTGACAGGGTGCATTTCACCACAGACACTTGGACGAGTAGGCATGGACAGGGGCGTTACATGTCGCTGACTGGGCACTGGGTAACTATGGTGACAGCAGGACAAGCGGCTGCTGTCCAAGTCTTGCCGTCCCCACGAGTTGTACGTCAAGCCTCTTTATCTAGAAGTTCCTCCACTGGTTCTGCCTCCTCAACCTCCTCTCGGTCCTCCACCTGCACCCAAAGCCTGTCTGGTAATGCCACCCGCATTCTAACTGCGTAGAAGGAATCCTGCACACCTCCTTACTATGCTGGCAGCAGGGCTCAACGGCATCAGGTGGTGTTTACTTTGAAATGTCTGGGAAATGTGAGTCACACAGCTGAGAAGTTGTGGTCAGCTCTGGAGACCCAGTTTCATGAATGGTTGTCTCCACTGGACCTGCAACCAGGGAAGGTCGCGTGCGACAATGCTGCAAACCTGGTTGCGGCCCTTCACCAGGGCAATGTCACACACGTGCCTTGTATGGCTCACGTGTTGAACCTTGTTGTCCAGCAATTTTTTGCCCACTATCCCAGACTAGATGGCCTTCTGCAGAGGGCACGGTCGCTGTGTGCTCACTTCCGCCATTCGCATCCCGCAGCTCAACGACTTACATCTCTACAGAAGTCGTTGGGCCTGCCAGTTCACCGGCTGAAATGCGATGTGCCAACACGTTGGAATTGAAATCTGCACATGTTGCAGTGACTGTGGCAGCACCAACAAGCCCTGGTGCAATATGTTCTGATGTATAGCCTGGGCCAACGAGATCCAGAGGTGGGGCAAATCACGCTGCAGGAGTGGTCTCATATCACGGACCTATGAAGTTGACATGCCCCCTGGCCCGTGAGGTACCGGTAGCCGGGCCGGTAGACGCTGGGGGTTGTAGTCACTGTGGCGGCGACCCGTTCCGTGACCCAGGGCGGTGAATCCATTGTTAATTTATATATATGGGTTTTATAATGTCTGACTATGCCACCTGTGGAGTGTGGCCAAAGGGGTCGCTGCTGCGGAACAGTCCTCTGAAGCTGGTGGTTTTGCAGCAATGGTATTATTACTCCTCACAGGAAGAGTGTAGCTTCAGGGCAGTGTGGGTGGATGATGGTGTTTGTAGTGCAGGGAGTCAGTAATTAACACAGAGTCCATGTGATGCAGTCCCAAGATCTTTACTCACAGTTGTTGCAGTCCAGATTACAGGTACCAGATCAATCTCCCCCGCCGTGCTGTGCGTACTCAGTGAGGGGCTCAGTCCACCCCCAGATAGCTCCGGAGTACTTAGCAGGACCCCCTTCTGTGTGTCCTTTCTCTGGCCTTCTCCCTGCACCTCACACCCAGTGACACTTCTATCCGGTATCCTCGGGCCTTGGCGGGCGACGTGTGTTCCGTCCCCTAGGTCCTATGTGGTTACCTTCTTAGTGAGACTGGTGTGGACTTTGGCCTGCAGTACATGAAATACTGCAGCCTCTGGTTTCTAGTTGAGCCTTGCTGTTTCTCCACTAGTTGAGGCACCGGTTCCCCTTATCTGGCCTGACCCCTCTACCTCCTGGTAGCAGCGGACGTACGGGTGGCCTTCTGCATGGCCCGTACCCCTAGGGTCCCTTTGGTTCCTGGAGCCTTCCTGCTCCCACTCCTCTCTTCTCTCCTTCAGTCCAGGGCCTCCCTGGCTATGCCCGCCTCCGGAGCAGAGCTCATGCAGAGCCTCTGCTCCTGTCACTTCTCCTCTGACTGGCTTGCTCTTTCTAAGATGGCTTCCTATTTATACTCTCCCTGTCATGTGCTCCCCTAAGCTGCTTTCTCCACCCACACCCACTACATAGGACCATCCCACCAGCTAGGGAGCTAGTACTGTGCTCTCCCTTAGGAGCAATCTCGCCCTACCCCCACTGCGGGTATGTTTTGGATGCAGGTGTTAGGGTCCCGAGCCATACTCCTTCCTTACCTGATGGTGAGATACCACACCTCTGGGTGAGATGCAGTACCTCTGTAGCGACTGAACCCTCAGGGGCACCACACACCCTTCTGCGCAGTTTTGAAATGGCGACAAAGATGTTTAGTGCAGACGACGATGCAATTATCAGCATGACTATTCTGGTGATTTACATGCTGGAGCACACATTAAACAGAATTCAGAGTCAGGTGGTGGGACAAGAGGAGGTGGAGGAAGTAGAAGAGGAGTCGTATGCGGAAGGGATAACATCTCCAAGGTCCCAACGGTCGGCAACACCAAGGCGGCAGGCATGGGATGGTAGGGGAGAGGGATTAACCAGGGCGCATGGTAGCTGCCAAACTGTTGAGGAAGGTGCTGGAGCCGAGGAAGAAGTGGAGGACGAACTGGCGATGAGCATGTAAGACTCATAAGATGAGGGAGACCTTAATCACATTTCTGTTGTGCGAGGTTGGGGGGAGAGGGCAGAGGAAGGAAGCATGATTCTTACCTCGCTACAAACACAACAAGTACTTGGTCCTCCTGGATGCGCAGGACACATGAGTGCCTTCTTGCTGCACTACCTGCAACATGACCCTCAGATTGTCAGAATTCGAAGTAATCCCGACTACTGGGTTGCCACACTCTTAGATCCCCGGTACAAAAGTAAATTTGCTGAAATAATCCCTGCCATAGAAAGGGATTCACGCATGCAGGAGTATCAGCAGAGGCTGTTGCAGAATCTTACATGTGCTTTTCCACAAGACACCAGTGGTGCACGTAGTGAATCTCACAGTTCTAACTTGAAAACCGTGGGACTGTCGAGTCTTCATCACTCAAACCATAACAGTAACACAGTATCTGCTGGTAACAGCAATTTTGTGGAATCGTTTCACCACTTTTTTAGACCATTCTTTGCAAGGCCCCAGGAGACAAGAAGTCTGACACATAGTCAATGCCTAGAGAGGATGGTACAGGAGTATCTCCAAGTGAATATCGAAGGTATGGCTGTGTCACTGGACCCTTGCTCATTTTAGGCTTCCAATCTGGAAAAACGGATGGAGCTTGCCTCTCAAGCCTTGGAGATCTTGTCATGCCCTGCAACCAGCGTTCTCTCTGAACATGTGTTCAGTGCTGCTGGTGGTGTGCTGCCAGATAAGCGCACGCTGCTGTCGACTGAGTATGTAGACAGACTCACATTCATAAAGATGAACAAATCATGGATCTGCAAGGACTTTTCTACCCCTGTGGCATACTGGGGAGACTAAATGCTTGAGGATTTGGTAAAATCACCTCACCGACCGTTTTAAGCAACTCTGGGGCAATTGATGCCACTTAAGTGGTGTCTGTGCAACAATTTTTGGAAAAAATGGAGACTATTTTTGGAATCCCCTTGCTGTGTTTTGCGTGAAATTGGCATCGTCAATTCCAGGTGTGTTGGGTGGCCCCCCCCTTTTAACTGTAATAAACTACATACACTATGGCTTGGGATAACACAGATGGTTGAGACTGAAGTGCTGTTTACTCAGAGTTCTGCTCCAAAGCTTCAGTGTCTGTTAGTAGTGTTGAGCCACCCCCGTAGTGTTCGAGTTCGGTTCGGTTCGTCGAACACCCGTGTGTTCGCCGAACTGTTCGTCGAACTGTTCGTCGAACACCTTCGAACACCGTTAAAACCAATGGCAGGCAAACAAAAACACATAGAAACACATAGAAAACACCTTCAAAGGTGTCCAAAAGCTGACAAACTGCTCAGAAGACACAACTAACATGGAAAAGTGACAAGCACATATAGTCATGCGAAAAGAAAAGAGGTGGAGGAGTAAAAGGAGGGGGAGACACAGATATAGGCATGTCATGCCCTTCTAAAATCCAAAAAGTGAGAAGCCGAGACGGCCAGTCCGCTCCTGCCCGTGCCACCACCGTGTCGCCGGGTTTGTGCCAGAGCCGCGGTGAACCCTGACGGCCAGCCCCCCTCTCCCAATACTGGTGCCTGTCCGCTGGTGGGTCGAGAGAGCCCCCCTGTGGTGGAGGCAGCTCTAAGCTTTTTAATTTAAATTGTCCCTCTAATTTGAATGAATACACTTTAAATCCATTTACAAGGATCTATTGGAGGGCAAGTCTCATGCCAGCAGCCGCGTAATTCCAGCTCCAGTAGCGTCCACTAAAGCTGCTGCAGTTAAAAAGCTTTTATAAGGATCGAGCTCGGCTGTCCACCGCAAGGCATCCTAGTGCCAGTCCCAGCCCCTATGCCTTGGGGTGCCTCCTGATGCTCTTCACTAAGTATCCCGTGGTCCCGAAGCATTTCCTTTGAAAAAATTAAGTGTCCAAACTACAGGTGGTGTAGCTTGCTTAACAGCCGGGATAATCCGCTGACTAGCAGACACTGCTACTAGGCACAAAGTATTTACTGGGCTAGATGCAGTTAAAAATTTGTAAGTAGATACTCTCGTTGGATGCTGAGAAAGAATTCCATAGAGTCTCCTGGCACGCCATATATGATTCTCTTAAAAAGCTTGGGGTAGGGGTCTAGGGGACCCTTTTATAGCCAAAATCACGGCCCTGTATCACAATACGTCACATAGGCTGAAGATAAATGGAACTGTAGCACCGAGGGCTCGGTTGCTACAGACGTATTGCACCTCACCCAGAGGTGTGATATCTCACTCTCAGATAAGGATGGAGTGTGGATCAGGACCCGACACCTGCATGCATTACACCACATTGCCGTGGGGCAGGGCGACCAATATGCCCCTGAGATGGGCACGACAGTCCCTGTCCCTGGCTGGAGTGGGGGGAGGGAACACTGAGGAAGGGGAACCCTGCAGTGCAGGAGCAGGGAGGAAGCAGTTCCTGGGTGCATTGAGAAGGGAGTATAAAAGGTGGGCACCATCTTAGTTCAGTGCAGAGAAGTCTGAGCAGAAGTGGCAGGGAGCAGGGGCTCTGCATGAGCTCTGCTCCGGAGGCGGGCCTAGTAACAGAGGCTCAGGCCTGCAAGAGGGAGAAGGAAGGAAGAGGAGCGGAGAAGGCTCCAGGAACGAGGAATGAAGGGATCCCAGGGGTGCGGACGGGCGAGTCGCCACCACACGCCCGAATCCACCTGCGTGGAGGGGTCAGGCCAAAGGGGGAGACCGGTCCCCGAACTAGTGGAGGCAGGAAACGACCCTCAGCTAGAAACCGGAGGCTCTGACATTTTATGTGGCGCAGCCCCTTGCTCCACCCGCTAGGAAGGCACCACATAGGGTCAGGGAAACTGGCGCCAAGTTTACCAAGAGGAGGCCCGAGGCAGCCGGACAGAAGTGTTGGTAAGAAAGGCCAGACAAAGGACACACAAAGGGGGTCCTGTGAAGCGCTCCAAAGTTATCTGGGAGTTGTCTGAGCCCCTCACCTGGTGAGCACAGTACGACGTGGGCAGCCGTTACCTGCAGACGTGGTCTGGATAATAAGAACTGTGAGTAAAGGCCCTGAACTGCATCACTGACTCCGTGTCGTTACTGCTGCTGCCCTGCACCATCACCCCCATCCTCCGCATACACTGCCCTGAGGCTATACTCCTCCCGTGGGGAGTTATGCTACGCTCTGCTGCACCCACAACACCAGCCTTAGCGGTCTGCCCTGTAGCGGCGGTTCACTCTGACCGCAATCCACGGGTGGCGTAGTCGGACATTTAAACATCAAAACCACATAAATAGTTCCGCCACTGGTTTGACCGCCCTGAGCCACGGAACCGGATCGCCGCCACGAAGACTACAACCACCAGCATCCACCAAAAAGGGTCCGGCTCCGGGTGTCCCAAGGCCCAGGGGGTGCGTCAGAACATTTTCATCACCTTTCACAATCACCAATGGGACAAGGCAGGGATGTCCTCTGTCCCCTCTCTTATACATCCTAGTGACGGAGCACCTGCTCTCATCAATTCGCCATAACCCCAATATTAGGTGGATTGAGGTGGGAGGCACCGAGTACAAGTGCTCTCTATTTGCTGATGATGTCCTAGTATATATCACTCAATCACATATATCCATCCCTGCTGTTATGGCTGAAATAGATCACTTTGTTACATGGTAAAATTTTAAAATCAATGCAGCGAAGTCTGAGGCCCTCGATGTCTCCCTCCCTAAATCCATATAGGATTCCATCCAGTCCAACTTTCCCTTTGCCTGGCCATCACAGGGTATCAAATACTTAGGAATTCCTATTCATAGAGACCTCTCCCATCTATGTTATCTTAATTTTGGGCCCTTTATTGAACAATTCCATACAGACCACGGTTGGCAAGTTGGAACTGTGAGATTCACTACGTGCACCACTGGTATTTTGTGGAAAAGCACATGTAAGATTCTGCAACAGTCTCTGCTGATACTCCTGCATGCGTGCATCCCTTTCTATGGCAGGAATAATTTCTGCAAATTTACTTTTGTACCAGGGATCTAACAGTGTGGCAACCCAGTAGTCAGGATTATTTCTAATTCTCACAATTCGAGGGTCATGTTGCAGGTAGTGCAGCAAGAAGGCACTCATGTGTGTTGCGCATCCAGGAGCACCAAGTCCCTGTTGTGTTGGTGGCGAGGTAACAATCATGCTTCCTTCCTCTGTCCTCTCCCCCCAACCTCGCACAACAGAAATGTGATCAAGGTCTCCCTCATCTGATGAGTCTTCCATCAGTTCGTCCTCCATTTCTTCCTGGGCTCCTGCACCTTCCTCACTAGTTTGGCTGCTACCATGCGCCCTGGTAAAATCATCTCCCCCACCCTCACATGCCTGCCGCCCTGGTGCTGCCGACCGTCTGGACCTTGCAGATGTTAGCCCTTCCGCATACAACTCCTCCTCCTCTACTTCCTCCACCTCCTCTTGTGCCACCACCTGACTCCGAATTCTGTTTAACATGTGCTCCAGCATGTAAATCACCGGAATAGTCATGCTGATAATGGCATCGTCAGCACTAAACATCTTCGTCGCCATTTCAAAACTGTGCAGAAGGGTGCATAGGTCCCTGATCTGAGACCACTCCTCCAGCGTGATTTGCCCCACCTCTGAATCTCGTTGGCCCAGGCTATACGTCAGAACGTATTGCACCAGGGCTTGTCGGTGCTGCCACAGTCGCTGCAACATGTGCAGAGTTGAATTCCACCGGGTAGGCACATCGCATTTTAGCCGGTGAAGTGGCAGGCCCATCGACTTCTGTAGAGATGTAAGTCGCTGAGCTGCGGGATGCGAACGGCGGAAGTGAGCACACAGCGACCGTGCCCTCTGCAGAAGGCCATCTAGTCTTGGATAGTGGGCTAAAAATTGCTGGACAACCAGGTTCAACACGTGAGCCATACAAGGCACGTGTGTGACATTGCCCCGGCGAAGGGCCGCACCCAGGTTTGCAGCATTGTCGCACACGGCCTTCCCTGGTTTCAGGTCCAGTGGAGACAACCATTCATGAAATTGGTTCTCCAGAGCTGACCACAACTCCTCAGCTGTGTGACTCACATTTCCCAGACATTTCAATGTAAAAACCGCCTGATGACGTTGAGCCCTACTGCCAGCATAGTAAGGAGGTGTGCAGGATCCCTTCTGCGCAGTTAGAAAGCTTGTGGCATGACCAGACAGGCTTTGGGTGCAGGTGGAAGACCGAGAGGAGGTTGAGGAGGCAGAAGCAGTGGAGGAAAAATGACATAAAGAGGATTGACGCACAACTCGTGGGGACGGCAAGACTTGGACAGCAGCCCCTTGTCCTGCTGTCACCATAGTTACCCAGTGCCCAGTCAGCGACATGTAACGCCCCTGTCCATGCCTACTCGTCCAAGTGTCTGTGGTGAAATGCACCCTGTCACACACAGAGTTTCTCAAAGAAGCGTTGATGTTGTGTGCGACATGCTGGTGGAGCGCAGGCACACCTTTCTTTGAGAAGTAGTACCGACTGGGCATCTGGTACTGGGGCACTGCGACGGACATAAGGTCTCGAAAATCCTCTGTGTCCACCAGGCGGAAAGGCAGCATTTCTGTAGCCAAGAGCTTGCAGATGGTGAAATTCAACCTCTTAGCTTTCTCATGGCTAGGAGGAAATGGTCTTTTACTTGTCCACATCTGAGGGACCGAGGGCTGGCTATTGTGCTTAGACGGGGTTGATAAGGGTGTCCCCGGCAAACTGCCGGTCTGTGAGGAAGATGCAGGCGGACATGTTAGGTTGCCTTGATCCAAAGGTGGTGCTATCGATGTCGGACAGCGCTCAAGACCAGCTGGTGTTACCACCTCCAAAGAAAATGATGACCTGCTAATCACGCTGGCTGTTGCGGGTAAAGAGGTGGCAGGTCTGCGCCCCAAAACAGGTGTGACTGCTGTCCCCCCAGTCACAGAGGATGAAGAGGCCGCGGATGCACAAGATATGGCAGACGGTGGTTGGCCCGGCCGGCTAGACCGCATTGTAGCACACTGAGCTTCCCACTGCAACTTATGCTTCATGTCCATGTGCCGGTTCATGCATGAAGTACTCAAACTATGTATTTTTTGGCCTCTACTTAGCTTTTGCTTACAAATGTTACAGATAACACGAGTTGGGTCATCTTTATCGATCTGAAAAAATGCCCAGGCTATGCAAGGCTTAGCACCCATGCGACCTGAAGAGCCACCACGACTTGTGGTGAGAGGCAGAGTTGTGTTTGAGGATGCAGTTGTTGACGTGCTTCCAGTACTACGTCTCTGTCCAGGAAGGCGCAACCTGACCTCGTCGTCACTAGCATCTTCCTCCACCTCCTCTGCTGACCTCATCTCTTGGCTGACTGTGGGTTGACAGTAAGTGGGATCTCCGACCTCATCATCATCACCCTGTGCGTTATCACACCCGTCGTCCTCAGAGCCAACCTGTTCCTGCCCTGACAAAAAACTAAAGTTGTCGCTCCAATCAGGTATTTGAGTCTTATCATCGTCTTCCTCATTGTCTCCACCAACAGGAGTTACAGTTTTGGGAATGAGGGTCTACATTATGGTCAGAACCTTCTGCGTCTGGTCCTGGATCCGACTCATAAAGATTCTGGGCATCAGTGCAGATCATTTCCTCGTCTGGATTCACAGAAGCGCTGGAGTCGACCTCTGATTCCCAGGCTATAGTATGAGTAAACAGCTCTGCAGACTCAACCATCTGTTCTACCTCATACTCAGACGGGCAGCTGGAGATTTGGGAGCTGTGAGGAAGCAAGTGCGATTTGGGTGACACCTTTGAGGACTGGAGTATTTGTGATGTTGAAGTTGATGTGGAGGAGAGCCCACTTAAAGGAGCACTTGATATCCGTTGAAGCACCTGCTGTTTTTGTGCCTCATCTGGAATTTGTAGCGATTGACGTGGCCGTAAGAAAGGGATCTTATCACATTGTCCGCTAAAAGAAGTAGACATTTTAGTTTGGCTGGAAGATGGTCTTTCTTCTGCACCTACCCCACGTACACAACCTTTTTTCCCCTTCCCAACACGCCTATTCCCCTTTCCACCAGCAGCAGGCCTTTTTCCACTCATTTTGGTGGTTAACTAATTCACAACTCTGGAGTTGTTTGCACAAAAAAACAATGGATGGTAACCGAGCAGAGCTGAGTGGCCAAACTGTGGTATTAGGCCAAAACTATTGGCTGGGTTAGATGCAGAAAAAAATTATTTTTAATTTGCAACCTGATGGAGGTCAGTATAGATGGACTAATAGACCAAGTCCCACACACCGCTAGAAGCCCAAATATTTTTTCAGAGCTAGATGCAGAAAAAAATTATTTTTAATTTGCAACCTGATGGAGGTCAGTATAGATGGACTAATAGACCAAGTCCCACACACCGCTAGAAGCCCAAATATTTTTTCAGAGCTAGATGCAGAAAAAAATTATATTCAATTTGCAACCTGCTGGAGGTCAGTATAGAAGGACTAATAGAACAAGTCCCACACACTGCTAGAAGCCCAAATATTTTTTCAGAGCTAAATGAAGAAAAAAATTATTTTTAATTTGCAACCTGATGGAGGTCAGTATAGATGGACTAATAGACCAAGTCCCACACACTGCTAGAAGCCCAAATATTTTTTCAGAGCTAGATGCAGAAAAAAATTATTTTTAATTTGCAACCTGATGGAGGTCAGTATAGATGGACTAATAGACCAAGTCCCACACACTGCTAGAAGCCCAAATATTTTTTCAGAGCTAGATGCAGAAAAAAATTATTTTTAATTTGCAACCTGATGGAGGTCAGTATAGATGGACTAATAGAACAAGTCCCACACGCTGCTAGAAGCCCAAATATTTTTTCAGAGCTAGATGCAGAAAAAAATTATATTCAATTTGCAACCTGCTGGAGGTCAGTATAGAAGGACTAATAGAACAAGTCCCACACACTGCTAGAAGCCCAAATATTTTTTCAGAGCTAAATGAAGAAAAAAATTATTTTTAATTTGCAACCTGATGGAGGTCAGTATAGATGGACTAATAGACCAAGTCCCACACACTGCTAGAAGCCCAAATATTTTTTCAGAGCTAGATGCAGAAAAAAATTATATTCAGTTTGCAACCTGATGGAGGTCAGTATAGATGGACTAATAGAATGATGCTATGCCCAAAAGATTTTACTTCACTAGGTGCAGTAAAAAAATTGGTATTCTATACACAGGTGGTATATCTTGCAACACAGATAGGCTACTCCACTGACTAACACACTCTGCAATAGGCCAAAAATGATTAGCTTTGCTAGATTCAGCCAAATGCTGTGAAAAAAACTTGCACAGCACTGGCACAGACCTGCCTGGCAAAAACTGATAGGAACTGATGTAACCTAGTCCTGAAAAGGACTCCAATTACAATTAGTCTTTACTCCCACAATCTATCTATTTAAGAGCACAGACCTGCCTGATAAAAGTCGTAGGAAATGCTGTAACCTAGTCCTTAAAAGGACTGCAATCACAACTATTCCCTACTCCCAAGCTATCTGTATATTTGTGCGAAAATTGGCTTGAAATTAACAAGGTATAGCGCACACAGCAACAGCGGTGCCGTCTAACACGCAGCTGCAGCAGTGAGAAAATGGTGGCGACGGGGAAAATGGCTTGGTCTTATAGGGCAAGGACATGTGACATACACTGCCAATCACACATGCCCTTGCTTGTGTGAAAAAAAGCACTTCGCTCCGTGTGTGCGCTGCTGATAGCCTGACAGATTGCACCTCCCCACTGCAAATGCGGGAAAGAGAAAAAAAAATGGAGATCTTCATTGTTCCTGCAGAGATCCATCCCCTGCCCCTCCCCCCGCCCCGCTGTACACTCAAACTGCGTATTAACATTAATTTTCATCATTACTAAGAAAAAATCCAGTTATGATTTTGGTGCACGAACAGTTATCGAACATAACCTCGAACAGCCGAATTTTTCTCAATTGTTCGTGTTCGCCGACCGGCTCGAACACCGCCCAAAACAGCTCGAATTTGAGATTGGCGAACAGTTCGAGTAGAACAACGCTCATCTCTATCTGTTAGTCAGCGTAGAATTTTTAACTGCATCTAGCCTAGTCAATACTTTGGGCGTAGTAGCCCAGCTGCAAAGCAAGCTGCACCGCCTGTGTATCTAATAAGAATTTTTAAATGCATCTAGGCTTGGCAGACTGTGGGGACCCCAAACCAAACCCAGATGCTCAGCCCCCCTACCGCCCCCCTTTCCTTGACAATATAATAATGTAACTCTTACAACTGGATGGGTGAGGATCGGTCACAGCTTTATTAACTTTTAATACTCATTCCATTAGAAAGGCATTTTATTTCTAAAATAATTCAGCTTGTTGCAGCATGCCCTGGGTCTCCACACTGGCAAGTTGGCCAACAAGTGTAACTCTCCAACATGTCCTTTCTATTTCCAGGCCACGGAGGATCCTGAATACTCGTATGCAGGACTCTGACCCCCATCCATCACTCTTAACACTTGTTCCACTCCGTCCTGGAATCCTGACAGGAATATATCCAGTACAATATACATTAAGTGAACACCGTCAGGCAGTATGAGGCTTGCTTTATCTCCTTCCAGTTGTCGGTGTTGTATCACTACACCGCCTCTGTCTCTTCTAAATTCTGGCATTCCGAATACTTATTACCCGCCTTGTCCGTTTGATGGCCGTGATGTCTCGCGCACCTTGCCATACCGCTATCGGCACAATCTCTGACCATACTATCGTTAGTTTTGTGAAAAATTCTCTGAAGCGCTCAGTGTCTAGTTTCATTATTGCCATTAGTTATGCGCTCTTGTGATGACCTAGGTCGTTTCCCCGGGCCTGTATAACTAAGATGACCGGACCTCTTGCCTCTCTCCCTACCGTGATTACCTCCATTAGTACCTGTGGCCATAGTAGGCCTCTAATACCTCTCCAGTTGAAATATGTGTTATGAAACTCTAATTTACTCCTGCCTGGGCGGACTTTCACCCTTTTTTCTGCCCGATATATATACGAGTGGCCTATCACCCACACTGTTGGCTTAGCGTCACCTGTAAAAGAAACAAACCACGTTAGGATAACAAGTCCGGTCTTATGTATCAAACACGTGGATCGCCATCTCCCTATCCTCTGAACTTCAGTTTCTGACAGTCCTGCTCTTGCTGCTCCCATGGCCTCGCCTATGCGGAATGAGTGTGTCCCGTAATCTTTGGGGTGGTTCCCTGCCGATGTTATGCATTTATTAAATATAGCTTGGAACTGGTATCTTGATAATGGCGTTCCATCAATGTATGATAGGAAGAAATTACTTTGTGATCTGATGGTTATATATGTTTTTACCATTGATACCCGACTCAGTGTACCGTTTGTGGGTTGTAGAAGTACCCAAGTGCCCCTGCCCGCTGGAACCATTTTCGATTGGCGTATGCGTAGACGTATTGCATTATTGGCTATGAGTACGTCCTGGTGTAATAAGCCTCCACTGGTGTTAATTTTGGATTGAGGGACTAATTCGCTTATGCATAGCGCCCCGAAGAAGGCGATCGCAAATGCAGTAGACAGTAGTGTTGCTTAAAATTGTGAGTGTCATGTTAATGGTGTTAAGGATATGATGTGAGAAACCAGTTTTAGTGACACGGGACGGGACTTCTACACTCCTGACTTGGCTGACCCCTTTTCCACCCTTTTATGGATTGTCTGATGATGAATCTCTTTGTCACATCTCCCCAATTCAGTAGTTGGAAGTGAAATGCTACTCCGGTCAGACACCGCTGCGCTGACATCCCTGATATGCCCCTCATCATTAGCTGGTGGAGAATTTCTATGGTGACTTGTAATCTGGCTTGTTCACATTGGTCAACCCGTCTACCTGCTACTAGTCGTGTCCACTCTTCCCATGACTTACCGTATGCTTGCCACGTCGACACGGCAACTGACGCTCTGATTAATGGCATCAACTATTCGCCACTAGATCCCATAGGGAGGGTGGGCAACTGTTGCCCGATGGGTGGGCGTTGGGGAGGAGCTCTGTGAAAATCTGCCAATTGAATTGTGATAAAGCGTTAGCAGCAAAATTATTATTTATTTCAAAGCTGGTGGAGCTTGGTATGGATGGCCTAATACAATGAGTACCACACACTGCTACTATGTCCAAAATTATTTTCCAGGCAAGATGCAGCTAAAAATTACTATTAATTTCAAAGCTGGTGGAGCTTAGTATAGATGGCCTAATAGAATGAGTACCACACACTGCTAATATGCCCAACATTAGTTTACAGGCAAGATGCAGCTAAAAATTATTATTAATTTCAAAGCTGGTGGAGCTTGGTATAGATGGCCTAATACAATGAGTACCACAAACAGCTACGAAGCCCAAAATTATTTTCCGGGCTAGATGCAGCGAAAAAGTATTTTGAATTTGCAACCTGGTGGAGGTTAGTATAGATGGACTAATAGTACAAGTCCCACACTCTGCTACAAGCCGAAGCACAAATATTTTTTCAGAGCTAGATGCAGATAAAAATTAGTTTGAATATGCAACCTGGTGGAGGTTAGTATAGATGGACTAATAGAACAAGTCCCACACACTGCTACAAGCCGAAATATTTTTTCAGAGCTAGATGCAGATAAAAATGATATTGAATTTGCAACCTGGTGGAGGTTAGTATAGATGGATTAATAGAATGATGCTATGCCCAAAAAGTTTTACTTCACTAGGTGCAGTAAAAAAATGTGTATTCTAGACACAGGTGGTGTAGCTTGCAGCACAGATAGGCTACTCCACTGACAAACACACACTGCAAGAGGCCAAAAAGGATTTGCTTTGCTAGATTTAGCCAAATGCTGTGAAAAAAAACTTGCACAGCACTGGCACAGACCTGCCTGGCAAAAAGTGATAGGAACTGATGTAACCTAACCCTCAAAAGGACTGCAATTACAATTGGTCTTTACTCCCAACCTATCTATTTAAGAGTACCGACCTGCGTGATAAAATCGATAGGAACCAATGTAACCTAGCCCTCAAAAGGACTGCAATTACAATTAGTCTTTACTCCCAAACTATCTATTTAAGAGCACAGACCTGCCTGATAAAAGTCGTAGGAAATGATGTAACCTAGTCCTCAAAAGGACTGCAATCAAAACTATTCCCTACTCCCAAGCTGTAGATTTGTGCGAAAATTGGCTTGAAATTAACAAAGTATAGCGCACACAGCAACAGCGGTGCCATCTAACATGCAGCTGCAGCAGTGAGAAAATGGTGGCGACTGGTAAAATGGTTGTGTCTTATAGGGCAAGGACATGTGACATACACTGCCAATGACACATGCCTTTGCTTGTGTGAAAAAAAGCACTTCACTCCGTGTGTGCGATGCTGATAGGCTGACAGATTGCACCTCCCCACTGTAAATGTGGGAAAGAGAAAAAATAATGGAGATCTTCATTATTTATGCAGAGATCCATCCCATGCCCCTCCCCCCGCGCCGCTGTACACTCAAACTGCGTATTATCATTAATTTTCAGCATTACTGAGAAAAAATCCAGTTATGATTTTGGTGCACGAACAGTTATCAAACATAACCTCGAACTGCCGAATTTTTTTCAAATCGTTCGTGTTCGCCGAACGGCTCGAACAACGCCCAATACAGCTCGAATTTGAGATTGGCGAACAGTTCGAGTCGAACACTGCTCATCTCTAGTCATGAAATGTGCGAATTTAGGACTGTGGCCTGTGGGGTGTTGGCTGCAAATTTGCACTTTCGTTCAAAGCTCTGGGATATGGACAATTGAACGCTGCGGTGGGACGTGGACGTTTACGTTGATGCTGTTTCTTGAGAAACTGCCAGAACTAGTGAAGACTGAGAGGAAGGGGCATCTTTGCATGCAGTGTGGACAGGGGATTGCATTGCACGCACAACAGGGGGATCTCTTACACGCAGAAGAGCGGAATAAGCAGTGGTGACACACGCTGACACTGGTAGTGGACCCTGGGTTACGCCCCACAAAGTCGGGTGCTTTACTGACATATGCCTGATCATGCTGGTGGTGGTCAGGCTCGTAGTTTTGTCACCCCTGCTGATGCTGGCATGGCAGGTGGTACAAATGGCCTTTTTGGGGTTATCAGCAGAGTCTTTAAAAAAATTCCAGACTCTGAAAGACTTACCGGTTGTACTGGCAACGTCCCTCGTGTTGGTGTTACGGGGAACTGTTGCCTGCCTTCTGTGTGCGGCCACCACACTGCTTCTTCCTGCCTGTTGGGGTACTCTGCCTCCCTCCCCTTGTGTGCTGCTGGCCTCACTCTGCGTATCCTCCTGCCACGTTGGGTCAGTTACTAGATCATCCACCACCTCCTCCTCTTCACTTGCGCACCACGATCCTCCTCCTCACTTTGTGGCAATTGTGTCTCATCATCGTCCACCTCTTGTGACAAATTGCCAGCGTCGTTTTCCTATGGCCCTAGCAGTTCAAATATTTGGGCATTGCTACTTGGGATCTCCTCTTCCACCACTTCAAATGGAGCAGGCAAGGGGCACAAATATGGAAATGGACCAGTGAACAGCTCTTCAGAGTGTCCAAGTGTGGGATCAGTTGCTGTCAGATGACACTCGGCATGGTGGGAGGAAGTACCATCAGGGTGAGGAGGAATATGCGATCGAGACCCACGACTACTAAAACTTGACTGTGTGGAAGACAGACCGGAGATGGTGGTGCCCAGGTAACTGGAAGTATTATCTGCTATCCAATTAAAAACATGTTCACACTGATCAGTTCGCAACACTGGTGTTGTAGTGTGCTTCCCTAGTAATTTGGTCAAGAAGTGGGAGTGAGAAGATGTTGGTTGTGGCACATTTTCACCTTGGCCATGGCCCCGCCCTCTACATGCATGATCACCAGATCGTCAATTTCCACGTCCCTTGCCACGTGCCTTTCCCATTGTAAATAAAGTAAAATAGCTTACTCTCGCACTATCAATGTCAAAAGGGTAAAAAAAAGGAGAATAGTACTGGGGAAGAGGAAAACCACAGTTCTATTTCTCTGGCCTACACCAGACTCTTTTAATTAGATATATTGGTGTTTGACCAGTCAGGGAGACACTATTACAGGTTTTTTTTTTACGGCAAAAAATGCCAAAAGCAGGAAAATAGAGAGATTTGACCAGTGGACCTGCAAAACCACAGTTGTATTTCTCTGGCCTACACCAGACTTTTTTAAACAGATATATTGGTGTCTGACCAGTCAGAGAGACACTATAACAGTTTTTTTTATGGCAAAAAATGCCAAAAGCAGGATAATACAGAGATTTGACCCGTGGAACTGTAAAACCACAGTTCTATTTCTCTGGCATACACCAGACTCTTTTAAACAGATATATTGGTGTCTGACCAGTCAGAGAGACACTATAACAGGTTTTTTATATGGCAAAAAATCCAAAAGCAGGATAATACAGAGATTTGACCAGTGGAACCGCCAAACCACAAGTCTATTTCTCTGACCTACACCAGACTCTTTTAAACAGATATATTGGTGTCTGACCAGTCAGGGATACACAATTACAATTTTTTTAAGGCAAAAAAATGCCAAAAGCAGGATAATACAGAGATTTGACTCATGGAACTGCAAAAAAAACTGTTCTACTTCTCTGGCCTACACCAGACACTTTTAAACAGATATATTGGTGTCTGACCAGTCAGTGAGACATTGTTACAGCTTTTTTTTATGGCAAAAAATGCCAAAAGCAGGATAATACAGAGATTTGACCCGTGGAACTGCAAAAGCACAGTTCTATTTCTCTGGCCTACACCATGCTCTTTTAATTAGATATATCGGCGTCTGACCTGTCAGGGAGACACTATTACATTTTTTTTTTTGGCAAAAAATGCCAAGAGCAGGATAATACAGAGATTTGACCTGTGGAACTGCAAAACCATAGTTCTGTTTCTCTGGTCTACACCAGACTCTTTTAAACAGATATATTGGTGTCTGAACAATCAGTGAGACACTATAACAGTTTTTTTTTACGGCAAAAAATGCCAAAAGCAGGATAATACAGAGATTTGAACCATGGAACGACAAAACCACAGTTCTATTTCTCTGGCCTACACCAGACTCATTTAATTAAATATATCGGTGTCTGACCTGTCAGGGAGACACTATTACAGTTTTTTTTCGGCAAAAAATGCCAAGAGAAGGATAATACAGAGATTTGACCCGTGGAACTGCAAAACCACATAACTATTTCTCGGGTCTACACCAGACTCTTTTAAACAGATATATTTGTGTCTGACCAGTTAGTGAGACACTATCACAGCTTTTTTTATCGCAAAAAATGCCAAAAGCAGGATAATACAGAGATTTGACCTGGGGAACTGCAAAACCACAGTTCTATTTCTCTGGCCTACACCAGACTCTTTTAAACATATATATTGGTGTCTGACCAGTCATGGAGACACTATTACAGTTTTTATTACGGCAAAAAATGCCAAAAGCAGGATAATACAGAGATTTGACCCGTGGAGCTGCAAAACCACAGTTCTATTTCTCTGGCCTACACCATGCTCTTTTAATTAGATATATTGGTGTCTGACCAGTCCGGGAGACACTATTACAGTTTTTTTTTACGGCAAAAAATGCCAAAAGCAGGATAATGCAGAGATTTGACCCGTGGAACTGCAATACCACAGTTCTATCTCTCTGTCCTACACCAGACTCCTTTAATTATATATATTGGTGTCTGACCATTCAGGGAGATACTATTACAGTTTTTTTTTACGGCAAAAAATGCCAAAAGCAATATAATGCAGAGATTTGACCTTTGGAACTGAAAAACCACAGTTCTATTTCTCTGGCCTACACCAGATACTTTCAATTAGATATATTGGTGTCAGTCCAGTCAGGGAGACACTATTACAGGTTTTTTTTATGGCAAAAAAATGCCAAAAGCAAGATAATACAGAGATTTGTCCTGTGGAACTGAAAAACCACAGTAATATTTATCTTGCATACACTAGACTCTTTTAAACAGATATATTGGTGTCTGAACAGTCAAGGAGAGACAACTACTACAGTTTTTTAATGGCAAAAAATGCCAAAAGCAGGATAATACCGAGATTTGACCCGTGGCACAGCAAAACCTCAGTTCTATTTCTCTGGCCTACACCAGACTCTTTCATTAAGATATATTGGTGTCTGACCAGTCAGGGAGACACTATTACTCTTGTTTTTTAGGGCAAGCAATGACAAAAGCAGTATATTACAGAAATTTGACCCGTAGAATTGGAAAACCACATGTCTAATTCTCTGGCCTACACCAGACCCTTTTAAACAGATATTTCGAAGTCTCACCTGTCAGGGAGACACTATTACAGTTTTTTTACGACAAACAATGCCAAAAGCAGGATACTACAGAGATTTGACCCGTGGAACTGCAAAACCACAGATCTATTTCTCTGGCATACACCAGACTATTTTAAACAGATATATTGGTGTCTGACCAGTCAGTTAGACACTATTACAGTTTTTTATGGCAAAAAATGCTAAAAGCAGGATAATACAGAGATTTGACCTGTGGAACTGCAAAACCACAGTTCTTTTTCTCTGGCCTACACCAAACCCTTTTAATTAGATATATTGGTGTCTGACCCGTCAGGAGACGCTATTACAGTTTTTTTTACGGCAAAAAATGCCAAAATCAGGATAATACATAGATTTGACACGTGGAACTGCAAAACAACAGTTCTATTTATCTGGTATACACCAGACTCTGTTAAACAGATACATTGGTGTCAGACCAGTCAGTGAGACACTATTACAGTTTTTTTACGGCAAAAAATGCCAAAAGCAGGATAATACAGAGATTAGACCCGTGGAACTGCAAAACCACAGTTATATTTCTCTGTCCTACACCAGACTCTTTTAAACAGATATATTGGTGTCTGACCAGTCAGAGAGACACTATTACAGTTTTTTACGGCTTAAAATGCCAAAAGCAGGATAATACAGAGATTAAACCCATGGAACTGCAAAACAACACTTCTATTTCTCTGGCATACACCAGACTCTTTTAACCCCCTAAGCCCCGAGGGTGGTTTGCACGTTAATGACCTGGCCAATTTTTACAATTCTGACCTCTGTCCCTTTATGAGGTAATTTCTCTGGAACGTTTCAACGGATCCCTCTGTTTCTGAGATTGTTTTTTCGTGACATATTGTTCTTCATGATTGTGGTAAAATTTCTTCGATATCACTTGCGTTTATTTGTGAAAAAAATGGAAATTTGGCGAAAATTTTGAAAATTTTGCAATTTTCAAAATTTGAATTTTTATGCCCTTAAATCAGAGAGATATGTCACACAAAAGAGTTAATAAATAACATTTCCCACATGTCTATTTTACATCAGCACAATTTTGGAACCAAAATTTTTTTTTTGTTAGGGAGCTATAAGGGTTAAAATTTGACCAGCGATTTCTTATTTTTCGAACAAAATTTACAAAACCATTTTTTTTAGGGACCACATCACATTTGAAGTCACTTTGAGAGGTCTTTATGACCGAAAATTCCCAAAAGTGACTCCATTCTAAAAACAGAACCCCTCAAGGTGCTCAAAACCACATTCAAGAACTTTGTAAAACCTTCAGGTGCTTCACAGGAATTTTTTGAATGTGGAAGAAAAAAATGAACATTTAACTTTTTTCATAAAAATGTTATTTTAGACCCAATTTTTTTTTTATTTTCACAGGGGAAACAAGAAAAAATGGACCCCAAAATTTGTTGTGCAATTTCCCCTGGGCACGCAGATACCCAAAATGTGGGGAAAAAACACTGTTTGGGTGCACGGCAGGGCTCGGAAGGGAAGGAGCACCATTTGACTTTTTGATTGTAAAATTTGCTTGAAAAATTAGCGGATGCCATGTTGTGTTTGGAGAGCCCCTGTGTGCCCAAACATTGGAGCTCCCCCAAAAGTGACCCCATTTTGGAAACTAGACCCCCCAAGGCACCTAGCTAGATGCATAGTGAGCACTTGGAACCCCCTAGGTGCTTCACAAATTGATTCGTAAAAATGAAAAAGTGTTTTTTTTTTCATTTTTTCATTTTTACGAATCAATTTGTAAAGCACCGAGGGGTTCCAAGTGCTCACTATGCATCTAGATAGGTGCCTTGGGGGGTCTAGTTTCCAAAATGGGGTCACTTGTGGGGGAGCTCCAATGTTTGGGAACACAGGGACTCTCCAAATGCAACATGGTATCCGCTAACAAATGGTCAGCTCAAATTGTTAGCGGACACCATGTTGCGTTTGGAGAGCCCCTGTGTGTCCAAACATTGGAGCTCCCCCACAAGTGACCCCATTTTGGAAACTAGCCTCCCAAATGCACCTATCTAGATGCATAGTGAGCACTTGTAACCCCCAATTGCTTCACAAATTGATTCATAAAAATGAAAAAGTGAAAAAAAAACACTTTTTCATTTTTATTAATCAATTTGTGAAGCACCTGGGGGTTCCAAGTGCTCACTATGCATCTAAATAGGTGCCTTGGGGGGTCTAGTTTCCAAAATGGGGTCACTTGTGGGGGAGCTCTAATGTTTGGGCGCGCATGGGCTCTCCAAACGCAACATGGCGTCCGCTAACAATTTGAGCCAATTTTCCATTCAGTTTGTTAGCGGACACCATGTCGCGTTTGGAGAGCCCTTGATGTGCCTAAACAGTGGAGCTCCCCCACAAGCGACTCCATTTTGTAAACTATACCCCTCAAGGATTTTATTAAGGTGTATAGTGAACATTTTGAACCCAGAGGTACGACACAGAATTTGTTTACATTAGGTCATCATATTGAATAAGTTGTCATTATTCTTGAGCGCTAGTGCTGACTGCTTGAGTTTGCATCGGGTACTCAGGTATACACCATGTACAGCGTGTGCTCGAGTGACATGCTCGAGTCCCTGCTCCGCATGTTTCACGGTTATTAGACACCCAAAAAAAAACATGCGGGGATCGCTCGTGCATGGCAGTCAATCCCCGTAAAGTTTTTTTGGCCGCGAAGCATATGGGGCAGAGACTCGAGCATGTCACTCAAATACCAACGATACTCAATGCATACCAGAGCACCCGATGCAAACTCAAGTAGCGAGCACTTGCGCTCAACACTAGTCGCCATATCGTCATTTTTTTTCTTACTTTTGAAAAAAATCCCAAGCCCATCACAACCCTAACCCCAACCCTAACCCCAACCCCAGCCCTAACCGTAGCACAACCCTAACAGTAGCACAACCCTAACCCTAGCACAACCATAACCCTAGCACAACCATAACCCTAGCACAACCCCAACCCCAAACCCAGCCCTAACCCTAGCCCAATCCTAACCCAAGAGTTTATTTTTGACGCCGTTCCTCATGCGTTATAAGTGATTAGACAACTTTATTCTTCGGGTCGGTGAGATTACAGCAATACCAGAATCATATGGGGATTTTATGACTGACAGCTGTCACACACAAAAAGACGCATTTGTTGTAAATCTAGTTTTTGCATCGCCATATTTTGAGAGCTATAATTTTTCCAGATTTTGGCAGACAGTCATGTGACGGCTCGTTTTTTGCGGGATGAGTTGACGTTGTTATTGGTGCCATTTTCAGGCACGTGACATTTTTTGATCGCTTTCTATTCTGATTTTTGGGAGGCAGAATAAACAAAAACCAACAATTCAGGATCTGGTTTTTTTGTTGTTTTTTATTCTGTTCCGCGTGTGGTAAAATTGATAAGGCAGCTTTATTCTTCGGGTCAGTATGTTTACAGCGGTACCACATTTATATAGTTTTTCTATGTTTTGCACTTTTACATAATAAAAGCAATTTTATAGAAAAAAATATTTTTTAGCATAGCCTTATTCTGAGAGCTATAACTTTTTTATTTTTCTGCTTATGGAGCTGTATGTCAGCTTGTTTTTTGCGGGACGAGATTACGTTTTCAGCGGTACCATTCTTATTTATATCTGTCTTTTTGATCGCATGTTAGTCCATTTTTTGTTTGGCGGTATGGTGATAAAGCATTGTTTTTTGCTTCGTTTTTTTTTTTTTTTTTTTTACCGTGTTCACTGAAGGGGTTAACTAGTGGGACAGTTTTATAGGTCTGGTTGTTCCGGACGTGGCGATACCAAATATGTGTACTTTTATTGTTTTGTTTTGTTTTTTTTATAATAATATTTATTGATGGGTACATTATATTTTTATTTTTGGTGGATTATTTTATTTCTTTTTTTTATATATTTTTGCATTTTTTTTTTTCCACTTTCTGAAAGTTTATATACTTTTTTACTTTGTCCCACTGTGGGACTTTCCCTTTTTTTATTCTGATCGCCTGCATGGCACAGGAATGCAGCACCATCCCTGTGCCATGCAGGCTGTCAGCGCTGGAAAGGGAGAAGATTGTTTGGAGATGCACTGCGCATGTCCAAACAATCTTCCTGCTGTCTGGTGACCCAGATGTTGTCATGACGACATCGGGTCGTCATGGCAACACCCGGGAAGCCTTTGCAGACAGCGCTGGAAGCAGGAAGAGGAGGTGAGTATCTGCGATCACCTCCCCTTGCCCCCGCAATGCTGTGATCGACTTCGATCGCAGCATCACGGGGGTTAATGTGCTGGGAGCGGTGCAGGACCGCTCCCTGCACATTGTCACAGCTGACACCCGATACTATCAGCTGACACCCGGCGGCGATCGCGCCAGCACAGCCTGTATGCGCGCGCGATCGCCATGACGTACTAATACGGGTCTGGCTCTTAAGTCCCAGGGCACAGACGCGTATTAGTACGTCAGATGTTGATAAGGGGTTAAACAGATATATTGGTGTCTGATCAGTCAGGGAGAGACTATTACAATTTTTTTTATGGCAAAAAATGCAATAAGCAGAATAATACAGAGATTTGACCCGTGGAACTGCAAAACCACAGTTCTATTTCTTTGGCCTACAACAGATTCTTTTAATTAGATATATTGGTTTCTGACCAGTCAGGTACAGACTATTACAGTTTTTTTAAGGCAAAAAATGCCAAAAGCAGGATAATACAGAGATTTGACACGTGGAACTGCAAAACTACAGTTCTACTTATCTGGCATACACCAGAATCTTTTAAACAGATATTTTAGTTTCTGACCAGTCAGGGAGACACTATTCCAGGTTTTTTTAAGGCTAAAAATGCCAAAAGCAGGATAATACAGAGATTAGACCCGTGGAACTGCAAAACCATAGTTCTAGTTCTCTGGCCTACACCAGACTCTTTTAAACAGATATATTGGTGTCTGATCAGTCAGGGAGAAACTATTTTATATTTTTTTTACTGCAAAAAATGCCAAAAGCAGGATAATACAGAGATTTGACCCGTGGAACTGTGAAACCACAGTTTTATTTCTCTGGCCTACAACAGACTCTTTTAAACAGATATACTGGTGTCTGACTAGTCAGGAAGACACTATTATATTTTTTTTTATGAAAAAAAATGCCAAAAGCAGTATAATACATAGATTTAACACGTGGAACTGCAAAACCACAGTTCTGTTTATCTGATATACACCAGACTCTTTAAACTGATAAATTGGTGACAGACCAGTCAGGGAGACACTATTGCAGTTTTTTTATGGCAAAAAATGAAAAAAGCAAGATAATACAGAGATTTAACACGTGGTACTGCAAAACCACAGTTCTATTTATCTGGCATACACCAGAATCTTTTAAACAGATATATTGGTGCCTCACCCGTCTGGGAGATACTATTACAGATTTTTTTTATTGCAAAAAATGCCAAAAGCAGAATAATACAGAGATTTGGACCATGGAACTGTAAAACCACAGTTCTATTACTCTGGCCTACACCAGACTCTTTTAAACAGATATATTGGTGTCTGACCATTTAGTGAGACACTATTATAGGTTTTTTTTGCGAAAAAAAAATGCCAAAAGCAGGATAATACAGAGATTTACCCGTGGAACCGCAAAACCACAGTTCTATTTCTCTGGCCTACACCAGACTCATTTAATTAGATATATTGGTGTCTGACCAGTCAGGGAGAGACTATTACAATTTTTTTTTTTACGGCAAAAAATGGCAAAAGCAGGATAATACAGAGATTTGACCCGTGGAACTGCAAAACCACAGTTCTATTTCTCTGGCCTACTCAAGATTCTTTTAATTAGATATATTGATGTCTGACCAGTCAGGTACACACTTTTACAGTTTTTTTATGGCAAAAAATGGCAAAAGCAGGATAATACAGAGATTTCACCCGTGGAACTGCAAAACCACAGTTCAATTTATCTTTCATATACCAGACTCTTTTAAACAGATATATTGGCGTCTGACCAGTCAGGTACACACTATTACAGTTTTATTATGGCAAAAAATGCCAAAAGCAGGATAATACAGAGATTTGACCTGTGGAACCACAAAATCACAGTTATATTTCTCTGGCCAACACCAGACTCTTTTAATTAGATATAACGGTGTCTGACTTGTCAGGGAGACACTATTATAGTTTTTTTTATGGCAAAAATGCCAAAAGCAAGAGAATACAGAGATTTGACCCATGGAACTGCAAAACCACATTTCTATTACTCTGGCCTACACCAAACTCTTTTAAACAGATATATTGTTGTCTGACCAGTTTGGGAGACACTATTCCAGGTTTTTTTTACGGCAAAAAATACCAAAAGCAGGATAATACAGAGATTTGACCCGTGGAACTGCAGAAAAACATTTCTATATCTCTGGCCTACACCAGACCCTTTTTAACAGATATTTTGAAGTCTGACCAGTCAGGGAGACACTATTACAGTTTTTGTTTACTACAAAAAATGAAAAAAGCAGGATAATACAGAGATTTGACCCGTGGAACTGCAAAACCACAAATCTATTTCTCTGGCCTACACCAGTGTCTTTTAAACATATATATCGGTGTCTGACCAGTCAGTGAGCCACTATTACAGTTTTTTTTACGTCAAAAAATGCCAAAACCAGGATAATAAAGAGATTTGACACGTGGAAATGCAAAACCACAGTTCTACTTATCTGGCATGCACCAGAATCTTTTAAACAGATATATTGGTGTCTGACCAGTTAGTGAGACACTATTACAGTTTTTTTTAACGGGAAAAAATTCCAAAAGCAGGATACTACAGAGATTTGACCCATGGAACTGCAAAATCACAGTTCTATTTCTCTGGCCAACATCAGACTCTTTTAAAACAGATATATTAGTGTCTGACCAGTCAGGGAGACACTATTCCAGGTTTGTTTTACGGCAAAAAATGCCAAAAGCAGGATAATACAAAGATTTGACCCGTGGAACTGCAGAAAAAATTTCTATATCTCTTGCCTACACCAGACGCTTTTAAACAGATATATTGAAGCCTGACCAGTCAGGAAGACACTATTACAGTTTTTTTTTATGACAAAAAATGCCAAAAGCAGGATAATACAGAGATTTGACCCGTGGAACTGCAGAACCACAGTTCTATTTCTCTGGCCTACACCAGACTCTTTTAAACAGATATATTGGTGTCTGACCATTTAGGGAGGCACTATTACAGTTTTTTATAACAGCAAAAATTGCCAAAAGCAGGATACTACAGAGATTTGACCCATGGAACTGCAAAACCACAGTTCTATTTCTCTGGCCTTCATCAGACTCTTTTAAACAGACATATAAGTGTCTGACCAGTCAGGGAGACACTATTCCAGGTTTTTTTTTACGGCAAAAAATGCCAAAAGCAGGATAATACAGAGATTTGACCCGTGGAACTGCAAAAATCATTTCTATATCTCTGGCCTACACCAGACGCTTTTAAACAGATATATTGAAGTCTGATCAGTCAGGGAGACACTATTACAGTTTTTTTTACAGCTAAAAATGCCAAAAGAAGGATAATACAGAGATTAGACCCGTGGAACTGCAAAACCACAGTTCTAATTCTCTGGCCTACACCAGACTATTTTAAACAGATATATTGGTGTCTGATCAGTCAGGAAGACACTATTTTAGTTTTTTTTTATGGCAAAAAATGCCAAAAGCAGGATAATACAGAGATTTACCCGTGGAAGCGCAAACTCACAGTTCTATTTCTCTGGCCTACACCAGACTCATTTAATTAGATATATTGGTGTCTGACCAGTCAGGGAGAGACTATTACAATTTTTTTTTTTACGGCAAAAGATGCCAAAAGCAGGATAATACAGAGATTTGACCCATGGAACTGCAAAGCCACAGTTCTATTTCTCTGGCATACACCAGATTCTTTTAATTAAATATATTGGTGTCTGACTAGTCAGGGAGACACTATTTCAGGTTTTTTTTTACGGCAAAAGATGCCAAAAGCAGGATAATACAGATATTTGACCGGTGGAACTGCAGAAAAACATTTCTATATCTCAGTCCAACACCAGACTCTTTAAAACAGATATATTTGTGTCTGACCAGTCAGGGAGACAGTAATAAAAATATTTTTACATCATAAAATGTCAAAAGCAGGATAATGCAGAGATTTGAACCGTGGAACTACAAAACCACAATTCTAATTCTCTGGCCTACACCAGACTCAATTAATTAGCTATATTGGTGTCTGACCTGTCAGGTACACACTATTGCAGGTTTTTTACGGCAAAAAATGCCAAAAGCAGGATAATAGAGAGATTTGACCGGTGGAACTGCAAAACCACAGATCTATTTCTCTGGACTACACCAGACTCATTTAATCAGATATATTGGTGTCTGGCCAGTCAGGGAGAGACTATTACAATTTTTTTTTTTACGGCAAAAAATGCCAAAAGCAGGATAATAGAGAGATTTGACCGGTGGAACTGCAAAACCACAGATCTATTTCTCTGGACTACACCAGACTCATTTAATCAGATATATTGGTGTCTGACCAGTCAGGGAGACACTATTCCAGGTTTTTTTTACGGCAAAAAATTCTAAAAGCAGGATAATACAGACATTTGACCCATGGAACTGCAAAAATTATTTCTATATCTCTGGCCTACACCAGACACTTTTAAACAGGTATATTAAAGTCTGACCAGTCAGGGAGACACCATTACAGTTTTTTTTTACTACAAAAAATGCCAAAAGCAGGATAATACAGAGATTTGATCCGTGGAACTGCAAAACAACAGTTCTATTTCTCCGGACTACCTAAGACCCTTTTAAACAGATATATTAGTGTCTGACCAGTCAGGGAGATACTATTACCGTTTTTTTTTACGGCAAAAGATGCCAAAAGCAGGATACTACAGAGATTTGACAGGTGGAGCTGCAGAAATACATTCCTATATCTCTGGCCTACACCAGATCCTTTTAAACAGACATATAAGTGTCTGACCAGTCAGGTAGACACTATTCCAGGTTTTTTTTATGGCAAAAAATGCCCAAAGCAGGATAATACAGAGATTTTACCCGTGGAACTGCAAAACAACAGTTCTATTTCTCTGGACTACACCAGATCCTTTAAAACAGACATATAAGTGTCTGACCAGTCAGGGATACACTATTACGGTTTTTTTTTATGGCAAAAAATGCCAAAAGCAGGATAATACATAGACTTGACACGTGGATCTGCAAAACCACAGTTCTAATTATCTGGTATACACCAGACTCTTTTAAACAGATACATTGGTGACACACCATTCAGGGAGACACTATTACAATTTTTTTGCGTCAAAAAATGCCAAAAGCAGGATAATACAGAGATTAGACCCATGGAACTGCAAAACCACAGTTCTATTTCTCTGGCCTACACCAGACTCTTTTAAACAGATACATTGGTGACAGACCATTCAGGGAGACACTATTACAGTTTCTTTAAGGCAAAAAGTGCCAAAAGCAGGATAATGCAGAGATTTGACGCGTGGAACCACAAAACCACAGTTCTATTACTCTGGCCTACACCAGACTCTTTTAAACAGATACATTGGTGACACACCATTCAGGGAGACACTATTACAATTTTTTTACGTCAAAAAATGCCAAAAGCAGGATAATACAGAGATAAGACCCGTGGAACTGCAAAACCACAGTTCTATTTCTCTGGCCTACACCAGACCCTGTTAATTAGATATAACGGTGTGTGACCTGTCATGGAAACAATAATACAGATTTTTTTAAGGCTAAAAATGCCAAAAGCAAGATAATACAGAGATTTAACCCATGGAACTGCAAAACCACAGTTCTATTTCTCTGGCCTTCATCAGACCCTTTTAAACAGACATATAAGTGTCTGACCAGTCAGGGAGACACTATTCCAGGTTTTTTTTACGGCAAAAAATGCCAAAAGCAGGATAATACAGAGATTTGACCCATGGAACTGCAAAAATCATTTCTATATCTCTGGCCTACACCAGACGCTTTTAAACAGATATATTGAAGTCTGATCAGTCAGGGAGACACTATTTCAGTTTTTTTACGACAAAAAATTCCAAAAGCAGGATAATTCAGAGATTTGACCGTTGGAGCTGCAAAACAACAGTTCTATTTCTCTGGACTACATCAGACTCTTTTAAACAGATATATTAGTGTCTGACCAGTCAGGGAGACACTATTCCAGGTATTTTTTACAGCAAAAAATGCCAAAAGCAGGATACTACAGAGATTTGACCCGTGGAACTGCAAAAATCATTCCTTTATCTCTTGCCTACACCAGACCTTTTTAAACAGATATATTGAAGTCTGACCAGTCAGGGAGACACTATTACAGTTTTTTTTACGACAAAAAAAAGCCAAAAGCAGGATAATGCAGAGATTTGAACCGTGGAACTACAAAACCACAGTTCTAATTCTCTGGCCTACACCAGACTCATTTAATTAGATATATTGGTGTCTGACCAGTCAGGTACACACTATTACAGTTTTTTTACGGCAAAAAATGCCAAAAGCAGGATAATACAGAGATTTGACACGTGGAACTGCAAAATCACAGTTCTATTTCTCTGGCCTACACCAGACTCTTTAAAACAGATATATTGGTGTCTCACCAGTCAGGGAGACAATACTACAGCTTTATTTATGGCAAAAAATGCCAAAAGCAGGATAATACAGAGATTTGACACGTGGAACCGCAAAACCACAGTTCTATTTCTCTGGCCTACACCAGATTCTTTTAATTAGATATATTGGTGTCTGACCAGTCAGGTACACACTATTACAGTTTTTTTACGGCAAAAAATGCCAAAAGCAGGATACAACAGAGATTTAACCCGTGGAACTGCAAAACCACAGTTCTATATCTCTGGCCTACGCCAGACTCTTTTAATTTTATATATTGGTGTCTGACCAGTCAGGGAGACACTATTACAGTTTTTTTCATGGCAAAAAATGCCAAAAGCAGTAAAATACAGAGATTTGAACCTTGGAACTGCAAAACCACAGTTATGTTTCTCTTGCCTACACCATACTCTTTTAAACAGATATATTGGTGTCTCACCTGTCAGGGAGACACTATTACAGATTTTTTATGGCAAAAAATGCCAAACGCAGGATATTACAGAGATTTGACCCGTGGAACTGCAAAACCACAGTTCTAATTCTCTGGCCTACGCCAGACTCTTTTAATAAAATATAACGTTGTCTGACCTGTCATGGAGACACTATTACAGTTTTTTTAATGGCAAAAAATGCCAAAAGCAGGATCCTACAGAGAATAGACCCGTGGAACTGCAAAACCACAGTTCTATTTCTCTGGCCTATATCAGACTCTTTTAAACAGATATATTGGTGTCTGACTAGTCAGGGAGACACTATTAAAGGTTTTTTTTACGGCAAAAAATGCCAAAAGCAGGATAATACAGAGATTTGACCTGTGGAACTGCAAAACCACAGTTCTATTTCTCTGGCCTACACCAGACTCTTTTAATTAGACATATTGGTGTTTGACTAGTCAGGAGACGCTTTTACAGTTTTTTTTACGGTAAAAAATGCCAAAAGCAGGATAATACATAGACTTGACACGTGGATCTGCAAAACCACAGTTCTATTCATCTGGTATACACCAGACTCTTTTAAACAGATATATTGGTGTCTGATCAGTCAGGGAGACACAATTTAAGTTTTTTTTTTACGGAAAAAAATGCCAAAAGCAGGATAATACATAGATTTGATGCGTGGAACTGCAGAAAAACATTTCTATATCTCTGGCCTACACCAGACACTTTTAAACAGATATTTTGAAGTCTGACCAGTCAGGGAGACACTATTACAGTTTTTGTTTACGACAAAAAATGACATATGCAGAATAATACAGAGATTTGACCTGTGGAACTGCAAAACCACAGATCTATTTCTCTGGTCTACACCAGACTCTTTTAAACAGATATATTGGTGTCTGTCTATTTATGCAGACACTATTACAGTTTTATTTTATGGCAAAAAATGCCAAAACCAGGATAATACAGAGATTCGACACGTGGAAAAGCAAAACCACAGTTCTATTTCCCTGGCCTACACCAGACTCTTTTAATTAGACATATTGGTGTTTGACCAGTCAGGAGACGATATTACAGGGTTTTTTTACGGCAAAAAATGCCAAAAGCAGGATAATACAAAGACTTGGATCTGCAAAACCACAGCTCTATTTATCTGGTATACACCAGACTCTTTTAAACAGATACATTGGTGACAGACCATTCAGGGAGACACTATTACAGTTTTTTTAGGGAAAAAATGTCAAAAGCAGGATAATACAGAGATTTGACCGATGGAACTGCAAAACCACAATTCTATTTCTATGGCCTACACCAGACTCTTTTAAACAGATATATTGGTGTCATATCAGTCAGGGAGAAACTATTTTAGTTATTTTTTTACGGCAAAAAGTGCAAAAAGCAGGATAATACAGAGATTTGACCAATGGAACAGCAAAATCACAATTCTATTTATATAGCATACACCAGACTCTTTTAAACAGATATATTGGTGTTTGACCAGTCAGGGAGACACTATTACAGATTTTTTTATGGCAAAAAATGCCAAAAGCAGGATACTACAGAGATTTGACCCATAGAACTGAAAAACCACAGTTCTATTTCTCTGGCTCACACCAGATTCTTTTAATTAGATATATTGGTGTCTGACCAGTCAGGTACACACTATTACAGTTTTTATGGTAAAAAATGCCAAAAGCAGGATAATACAGAGATTTGACACGTGGAACTGCAAAACCACAGTTCTATTTATCTCACATACACCAGACTCTTTTAAACGGAAATATTGTTGTCTGACCAGTCAGGGAGACACTATTACAGTTTTTTTGGGGGCAAAAAATGCCAAAAGCAGGATAATATAGAGATTTGACCGATGGAACTGCAAAACCACAATTCTATTTCTATGTCCTACACCAGACACTTTTAAACAGATATATTGGTGTCTGATCAGTCAGGGAGACACTATTTAGTTATTTTTTTACGGCAAAAAATGCCAAAAGCAGGATAATACAGAGATTTAACCCGTGGATCTGTAAAGCCACAGTTCTATTTCTCTCGCCTACACCAGACTCTTTTAAACAGATATATTTGTGTCTGACCAGTCAGGGAGACACTATGTAACGGGTCTGGGAGGCGAACCTCTGAGCAGCTATACAAGGGGGCGGTCCTTGTAAAGAAGCGGGTGGCGCCCAGGGAAGACGGGCTGGTAGTCACAGCAAGCGACAGGGACAGTTTCTGGGTAAACGGGCAGGTGGTCACGGCAAGTGACCGGGACAGTCTCTGGGTAAACGGTCAGGTGGTCACGGCAAGTGACCGGGACAGTCTCTGGGTAAACGGTCAGGTGGTCACGGCAAGTGACTGGGACAGTCTCTGGGTAAACGAGCAGGAAGTCACAGCAAGTGACCGGGACAGTCTCTTGACAGGAGGGTGATCACGGCAAGTGACAGCAGAGCCTCCAGGTAGGCTAGCAGGCTGGTAGAGGGTGGACGCTCCCAGGTGAGCGAGCAAGAGTCTCTGGACAGGCAGGTGGTCACAGCACGTGACGGCAGAGCCTCCAGGTAGGCTAAAAGGCAGGTAGCAGATGAGCGCTCCCAGGTGAGCGGGCAAGAGTCTCTGGACAGGCAGGTGGTCACAGCACGTGACGGCGGAGCCTCTAGGTAGGCTAGCAGACAGGTAGCAGGTGAGTGCTCCCAGGAGAGCGGGCAAGAGTCTCTGGACAGGCAGGTGGTCACAGCACGTTACGTCGGAGCCTCCAGGTAGGCTAGCAGGCAGGTAGCAGATGTGCGCTTCCTGGTGAGCGGACAGACGGATCCATAGACAGACTGGCAGGGCTGGTAGGCAGACTGTCGGACCGCAGGAATAGTAGTAGGTAGACACGAGACAGGCAGGTATCAGACAGGAAACTGGCAGGTAACTGGCAGGTAACTGGAAACGGGACCTGAGGGCTGAAGCAGAGTGATGAACTGTGCTACAACATTGCTCGGGCACCTCCATTTTGGAGGAGGTGCCTTATATATGGTGAAGTCCTCCGGCCATTTGCCGGGGACTCCCTAGGACGGCGCGCGCGGCCCCTTCAAGAGAGGGGGAGAGTGCGCGCGCCCTAAGCACCGTGGCAGGGAAGGAGCGCGCACTGCCAGCAGAGTGGGAGGAAGACGCCGGGCACGGCACAGAGAGGTGAGGGGAACATCGTCCCTGCCTACCAGGAGGCAGGGACGCCGACGCTACAGTACCCCCCCTTTAGGTCCCCCCCTTTTTTAGGCCAGACAGAAATTTAGCAAGCATGAGAGGGGCATGGATGTTCTCCCGGGGCTCCCAAGTTCTCTCCTCAGGACCAAACCCCTTCCAATCTACTAGATAAAAGGTCTTTCCTCTTACCCTTTTGCTGGCCAGAATGTTCTCTACCTCAAACTCGTTTTCAGCGGAAACCGGAGCAGGAGGCGTACCTGTAGACTTGGAAAAAAGAGTTAAATACCACGGGTTTGAGGAGAGATACATGGAAGGAGTTAGGGATCCGCAAGTTGGCCAGGAGTTTCAATTTATAGGCCACCGGGTTGATCTGATTGATAACCTCCAGTGGGCCGATGAACCGAGGCCCTAACTTGTAGGAAGGAACCTTGAGCCGGACATACTTGTACGAGAGCCAGACTTTATCTCCAGGACGGAATTGTGGAGGATCCAGGCATTTTTTGTCAGCGTGTTTTTTCATTCGCTCGGACGACTGAAGGAGTGCTGATCGGGTACTCTCCCAAATGGAGGAAAATTCGCTAACGAGAGATTCCGCAGCCAGATTATCCACCGAGGTGGAGAAGGGAAATGGGATCCGAGGATGCTGACCGAAGACTACAAAAAACGGGGATTTGGAGGAAGATTCGCTCTCGTGATTGTTGTAAGAGAATTCGGCCCATGTCAGAAGATCCACCCAGTCTGAATGGTGGGCATTAACGAAGTGCCAGAGGTAACTGGTCAGGATCTGATTGATCCGCTCCACTTGACCATTGGACTGTGGATGGTAAGCGGAGGAGAAGTCCAGGGTGACGTCTAGCAGTTTACATGTGGCTCTCCAGAAGCGTAAGGTGAACTGAACCCCACGATCCGACACGATGTGGAGGGGCAGGCCATGAAGACGGAAGATGTGGCGGATAAAGTCTTTAGCCAGCTCTGGTGCAGACGGGAGGCCTGGCAGGGGAATGAAATGAGCCATTTTGGAAAAGCGGTCAGTGACCACCCAAATGACTGTACAACCGGCAGAGACAGGGAGATCTGTTATGAAGTCCATAGCTATATGCTGCCAGGGGGCAGCAGGTACAGGTAGCAGAAGGAGGCGAACGGCTGGCAGGTGTCTCGGAACCTTGTTGCGTTCGCAGGACACACAGGCAGAAACAAAGTCTATTACGTCCTTGTGCAGGGTAGGCCACCAGTAGTGCCGGGTAATAAGCTGGAGGGTCTTTTTCTGACCGGCGTGGCCAGCTAGTTTAGACGAGTGACCCCAGTGTAGGATCTTCTCCCGATCTGGTACCGTTACGAACGTCTTACCGGGAGGGAGACGATTTAGACTCACGGGGGCCACCTGTATTACTCTGGCGGGATCGATGATGTGTTTGGGTTCCTCCTCGAGATCAGACACCAGAAAGGATCGGGACAAGGCATCCGCTTTGATGTTTTTGTCAGCCGGGCGAAAATGAAGAACAAAATCAAAGCGAGCAAAAAACAAGGACCACCGGGCTTGGCGCGGGTTAAGTCTCTGGGCACTCTGGAGGTAAGCCAAGTTCTTGTGGTCAGTGTAAATTATTTCCGGGTGAAGAGCACCCTAGAGCAGGTAACGCCACTCCTCCAATGCCAGCTTAATGACCAATAACTCTCGGTCTCCTATAGAATAGTTGCGTTCAGGAGAGGAGAAGAGTTTGGAGAAGAAGCCGCAGGTTACCATTCTCCCGGAAGACGATTTTTGGGTATGTACCGCTCCGGCTCCAGAGGAGGAGGCGTCAACTTCCAGGAAGAACTGCTTGTTGCCGTCCGGGCGATGCAGCACCGGGGCGGAAGAGAAAGCCTGTTTTAAGGAGAGAAAGGCTTCCTCTGCTTCGGGCGGCCATTCTCTGGGATTAGTGCCTTTACGGGTGAGCGCAGAGATTGGGACAGTCCGGGAAGAGAAGTGCGGTATGAAGAGGCGGTAGTAGTTGGCGAAGCCCAGGAACCGCTGAATAGTAGTGTTGAGCCACCCCCGTAGTGTTCGAGTTCGGTTCGGTTCGTCGAACACCTTCGAACACCGTTAAAACCAATGGCAGGCAAACAAAAACACATAGAAACACATAGAAAACACCTTCAAAGGTGTCCAAAAGCTGACAAACTGCTCAGAAGACACAACTAACACATGGAAAAGTGACAAGTACATATAGTCATGCGAAAAGAAAAGAGGTGGAGGAGTAAAAGGAGGGGGAGACACAGATATAGGCATGTCATGCCCTTCTAAAATCCAAAAAGTGAGAAGCCGACACGGCCAGTCCGTTCCTGCCCGTGCCACCTCTGTGTCGCCGGGTTTGTGCCAGAGCCGCGGTGGACCCTGACGGCCAGCCCCCCTATCCCAATTCTGGTGCCTGTCCGCCGGTGGGTCGAGGCCCCCCACGGTGGGGAGGGAGTAACATCTGCAGAAGAAAGACCATCTTCCAGCCAAACTAAGATGTCGACTTCTTTTCGTGGACAATGTGATACGATCCCATTCTTGCGAACACGCCCATCGCTACAAATTCTAAATGAGGCACAAAAACAGCAGGTGCTTCAACGGATATCAAGTGCTCCTTCAAGTGGGCTCTCCATCACCTCAATTTCAACATCACAAATACTCCAGTTCTCAGAGGTGTCACCCCAATCGCACTTGCTTCCTCACAGCTCCCAAGTCTCCAGCTGCCCGTCTGAGTATGGGGTAGCACAGATGGTTGAGTCTGCACAGCTGTTTACTCATACTATAGCCTGGGAAACGGAGGTCTGCTCCAGAGCTTCTGTTAATCCAGATGAGGAAATGATCTGATCTGATGCCCAGAATCTTTATAAGTCGGATCCAGGACCAGATGAAGAAGGTTCTGAGCATAATGTAGACCCTTGTTCCCAAACTGTAACTCCTGTTGGTGGAGACAATGATGAAGACGATGATGAGACTCAAATACCTGATTGGAGCGACAACTTTACTTTTCGGTCAGGGCAGGAAGAGGTTGGCTCTGAGGACGACGGGTGTGATAACACACAGGGTGATGATGACGAGGTTGGAGATCCCACTTACTGTCAACCCACAGTCAGCCAGTCGATGAGGTCAGCAGAGGAGGTGGAGGAGGATGTGACTAGCCCTGGGGATGGAGATGACTCGGTACCCGGGCATTTGCCTGGCCTTGGGGATGTCGCGGTGGTCGGCTCCCTGGCCCGTACCCTGGGGTCTCTCTTTAAAAGGGTGGATAATTGGTAATTTTATAAGAGTTCATGACGCCACCTGTGGTATCTGGTGACAAGCACAAGCGCTGCAGCAGTCCACTGAGGCCGGTGATAAGGCAGCTCGATGGTATAGCTCCCCACAGGTGGACCTAGGTCTCAGAAAAGCGTATGCAGGGGGAATGCAGGACAGGCAAGACCCAGCTGGGTCAGAGCAAGAACGGGAATGGACACCGTAGTCACTTCAGTACCTTTTACTGGTGGAAATTCAGGCACATCCCGGAGCACTGTAGGGTTAAGGGTGCATATCAGGATCCTCCCCAAAGAGCGGGTGTAGGGCCTTCTGTTTCTTGCCTCTGCGTAGTAAGTTTCTGACCTGCCTGGAGCTAGGCCTAACTTTGTCTCTGTCCTGCGCTGGCTGACCTTGTGGTAGGGCCTTCTCTTGGAGTTCACGCTCCCAGTATGCGGGGCCTAAGCATCTCCTGGCTCTGTTACATATCAGCACCTTAGCGATCCTGGGACTTGTAGTTCTCCAGGGATTCCGGTTATGCCTTACTGGGTCATAGAGATACCGGTAAGCTCGGATCCTGTGTCCGGTAAATGCTTCGGGGTGAGCTGGTTAAGCTCCTCTGCCCCTTATGTACTAACTCACCTTCGGCCTACTCGGGCCCTCACTAGGCTATACACACTAACGGCAGCTTGCCGCGCTTCACTGATCTTACGGCACCGGCACACCTTAAGCTCTATCTGGGCTCCCTGAATCTAGCAAGCAGGAGCCTCGTGCTCCACTGCTGAACTATTAACTGCGTTCTCTAGACTAGACTGAGCTCCACTGCAGACTGACCTCTCTTAGGCTTCTCAACTGCAGGAACTCTTCAGAGGAACTGAACTGCCTAGCTCCACCTTCCCTATTTATATCCCTAACGGGCTCCCTCTGCTGGTCTGAGGTGGAAGGTGGAGATGTGTGAATGTTTATGGGGGCCTCTTGTGGAGGATTCCATCAATGCACTCTTCTAGGAACTGTGATACCAAGCGCAGCGGGGCATCACAAATGCTATTGACGACGAGGTTAGGTTGCACCTTCCTGAACAGAGACGGAGTACTGGAAGCACGTCAACAACTGCATTCTCAACCACAACTCTGCCTCTGACCACAAGTCGTAGTGGCTCTTCAGGTCACATGGGCTCTAAGCCTTGCATAGCCTGGGCATTTATTCAGATCGATAAGGATGACCCAACTCGTGTTATCTGTAATATTTGTCAGCAAAAGCTAAGTAGAGGCCAAAAAATCCATAGTTTGAGTACTTCATGCATGTACCGTCACATGGATATGAAGCATAAGTTGCAGTGGGAAGCTCACTGTGCTACAATGCGGCCTAGCCGGCTGGGCCAACCACCGTCTGCCCCATCTTGTGCATCCGCAGCCTATTCATCCTCTGTGACTGGGGGGACAGCAGTCACACATGTTTTTGGATGCAGACCTGCCACCTCTTTACCCGCAACAGCCAGTGTGATTGGCAGGTCGTCAGTTCATTGGGAAGTGGAAACACCTGCTAGTGTTGAGCGCTCTCCGACATCGAGAGCACCACCTTTGGATCAAGGCAACCTAACATGTCCGCCTGCATCTTCCTCACAGACCGGCAGTTTGCCGGCGACACCCTACTCAACACCGTCTAAGCACAACAGCCAGCCCTCGGTCCCTCAGATGTGGACAAGTAAAAGACCATTTCCTCCTAGCCATGAGAAAGCTAAGAGGTTGAATTTCACCATCTGCAAGCTGTTGGCTACAGAAATGCTGCCTTTCCATCTGGAGGACACAGAGGATTTTCAAGACCTTATGTCCGTCACAGTGCCCCAGTACCAGATGCCCAGTCGGCACTACTTCTCAAAGAAAGGTGTGCCTGCGCTCCACTAGCATGTCGCACACAACATCACCGCTTCTTTGAGAAACTGTGTGTGTGACAGGGTGCACTTCACCACAGACACTTGGGCGAGAAGGCATGGACAGGGGCGTTACATGTCGCTGACTGGGCACTGGGTAACTATGGTGACAGCAGGACAAGGGGCTGCTGTCCAAGTCTTACCGTCCCCACGAGTTGTGTGTCAATCCTCTTTATCTCGAAGTTCCTCTACTGCTTCTGCCTCCTCAACCTCCTCTCGATCCTCCTCCTGCACCCAAAGCCTGTCTGGTAATGAGACCTGCTTTCTAACTGCGCAGAAGGAATCCTGCACACCTCCTTACTATGCTGGCAGCAGGGCTCAACGGCATCAGTGTTTACTTTGAAATGTCTGGGAAATGTGAGTCACACAGCTGAGGAGTTGTGGTCAGCTCTGGAGACCCAGTTTCATGAAAGGTTGTCTCCACTGGACCTGCAACCAGGGAAGGCCATGTGCGACAATGCTGCAAACCTGGGTGCGTCACTTCGCCGGGGCAATGTCACACACGTGCCTTGTATGGCTCACGCGTTGAACCTGGTTGTCCAGCAATTTTTAGCCCACTATCCTGGACTAGATGGCCTTCTGCAGAGGGCACGGTCGCTGTGTGGTCACGTCCGCCGTTCGCATCCCGCAGTTCAACGACTTACATCTCTACAGAAGTCGTTGGGCCTGCCAGTTCACCGGCTGAAATGCGATGTGCCGACACGGTGGAATTCAACTCTGCACATGTTGCAGTGACTGTGGCAGCACCGACAAGCCCTGGTGCAATACGTTCTGACGTATAGCCTGGGCCAACAAGATCCAGAGGTGGGGCAAATCACGCTGCAGGAGTGGTCTCAGATCAGGGACCTATGATGTTGACGCGCCCCCTGGGCCATGGGGTACCCCGAGCCGGGCCGGTAGACGCTGGGGGTTGTAGTCACTGTGGTGGTGACCCAGTCTGTGACCCAGGGCGGTCAATCCAATGGAAATTTGTATATATGGATTTTATAATGTCTGACTACGCCACCTGTGGAGTGCGGCCAAAGGGGCTGTCGCTGCGGAACAGTCCTCTGAAGCTGGTGGTTTTGCAGCAACGGTATTATTACTCACCACAGGAAGAGTGTAGCTTCAGAGCAGTGTGGGTAGATGATGGTGGTTGTAGTGCAGGGAGTCAGTAATGAACACAGAGTCCGTGTGATGCCGTCTCAAGATATTACTCACAGTTGTTGTAGTCCAGATTACAGGTACCAGAGCAATCTCCCCCGTCGTGCTGTGCATACTCAGTGAGGGGCTCAGTCCACCCCCAGATATCTCCGGAGTACTTAGCAGGACCCCCTTCTGTGTGTCCTTTCTCTGGCCTTCTCCCTGCACCTCACACCCAGTGACACTTCTACCGGTATTCTCGGGCCTTGGCGGGTGACGTGTGTTCCGTCCCCTGGGTCCTATGTGGCTACCTTCTTAGTGAGACTGGTGTGGACTTTGGCCTGCAGTACATGAAATGCAGCAGCCTCCGGTTTCTAGTTGAGCCTTGCTGTTTCTCCGCTAGTTGAGGGACCGGTTCCCCTTATCTGGCCTGACCCCTCTACCTCCTGGTAGCAGCGGGAGTACGGGTGGCCTTCTGCACGGCCCGTAGCCGTAGGGTCCCTTCGGTTCCTGGAGCCTTCCAGCTCCCACTCCTCTCTTCTCTCCTTCAGTCCTGGGCCTCCCAGGCTAGGCCCGCCTCCGGAGCAGAGCTCATGCCTAGTCTCTGCTCCTGTCACTTTTCCTCCTCTGTCTGGCTTGCTCTTTCTAAGATGGCTTCCTATTTATACTCTCCTTGTCATGTGCTCCCCTAAGCTGCTCCCCTAAGCACCCACTGCATAGGACCCTCAAACCAGCTAGGGACCTGGGACTGTGCTCTCCCTTAGGAGCAATCTCGCCCTACCCCCACTGCGGGTATGTGTTGGATGCAGGAGTCAGGGTCCCGAGCCATACGCCTTCCTTACCTGAGGGTGAGATACCACACCTCTGGGTGAGATGCAGTAACTCTGTGGCGACTGAACCCTCAGGGGCGCCACACACCCTTCTGCACAGTTTTGAAATGGCGACGAAGATGTTTAGTGCTGACGACGATGCCATTATCAGCATGACTATTCCGGTGATTTACATGCTGGAGCACACTTTAAACAGAATTCAGAGTCAGGTGGTGGTACAAGAGGAGGTGGAGGAAGTAGAGGAGGAGTCGTATGCGGAAGGGATAACATCTCCAAGGTCCAGACGGTTGGCAGCACCAAGGCGGCAGGCATGGGAGGGTGGGGGAGAGGGATTAACCAGGGCGCATGGTAGCAGCCAAACTGTTGAGGAAGGTGCAGGAGCCGAGGAAGAAGTGGAGGACGAACTGGCGATGGGCTTGGAAGACTCATCACATGAGGGAGACCTTGATCACATTTCTGTTGTGCGAGGTTGGAGGGAGAGGGCAGAGGAAGGAAGCATGATTCTTACTTCGCTACCAACACAACAAGGACTTGGTACTTCTGGATGCGCAAGACACATGAGTGCCTTCTTGCTGCACTACCTGCAACATGACCCCCGGATTGTCAGAATTCGAAGTAATCCCGACTACTGGGTTGCCACACTCTTAGATCCCCGGTACAAAAGTATATTTGCCGAAATAATTCCTGCCATAAAAAGGTATTGACGAATGCAGGAGTATCTGCAGACGCTGTTGCAGAATCTTACATGTGCTTTTCCACAAAACACCAGTGGTGCACGTAGTGAATCTCACAGTTCTAACTTGCCAACGGTGGGACTGTCGAGTCTTCATCACTCAAACAGTAACAGTAACACAGTATCTGCTGGTAACAGCAATTTTGTGGAATCGTTTCACCACTTTAGACCATCCTTTGCAAGGCCACAGGAGACAAGAAGTCTGACACATAGTCAATGCCTAGAGAGGATGGTACAGGAAAATCTCCAAGTGAACATCGAAGCCATGACTGTCACTGGACCCTTGCTCATTTTGGTATTCCAATCTGGAATAATCGCCGGAGTTCGCCACTCACACCTTGGAGATCTTGTCATGCCAAGCAGCCAGCGTTCTCTCTGAACATGTGTTCAGCGCTGCTGGTGGTGTGCTGACAGATAAGCGCACGCGGCTGTCCACTGAGAATGTAGACAGACTCACGTTCATAAAGATGATCAAATCATGGATTCGCAAGGACATTTCTACCCCTGTGTCATCCTTGGGAGACTAAAAGCTTGGGGATTTGGTAAAATCACATCACCAACCATTTTAAGCAACAGTGGGGCAATTGATGCCACTTAACACTAGAACGCATGACCATAAAAATCTACACTTTCACATACCTGGGGCCCTTTAGGCCCGTGTGCAAATAACATGGAATAACTCAAACTCAAATGACAAACAACTATATACATGAAGAATACCTAGAGTTTCAAAATTCTAACTAAAGTAATCTTGCAGAAAATAGAAAACAATTAACTGGGCGGGACTGCAAGGCCACAGGTATGCGTTCTAGTGTTAAGTGGTGTCTGTGCCACAATTTTGGGAGTCCCCTTGCTGTGTCGTACGTGACGTTGGCATCATCAATTCCAGGTGGGTTGGGTCGCACCCCCCTCTTTTAACTGTAAGAAACTACATACACTATGGCTTGGGGTAACACAGATGGTTGAGTCTGAAGAGCTGTTTACTCAGAGGTCTGCTCCAAATCTTCAGTGTCTGCTAGTCAGCGTAGAATTTTTAACTGCATCTAGCCTAGGCAATACTTTGGGCGTAGTAGCCCAGCTGCGTAGCAAGCTGCACCGCCTGTGTATCTAATAAGAATTTTTAAATGAATCTAGCCTAGGCAGACTGTGGGGACCCCCAACCAAACCCAGACGCTCAGCCCCCCTACCGCCCCCCTTTCATGGACAATACAATAATGTAACTCTTACAACTGGATGGGTGAGGATCGGTCACAGCTTTATTAACTCTTTATACTCATTCCATTAGAAAGGCATTTTATTTCTAAAATAATTCAGCTTGTTGCAGCATGCCATGGGTCCCCACTCCGGCAAGTTGGCCAACAAGTGTAACTCTCCAACATGTCCTCTCTATTTCCAGGCCACGGAGGATCCAGCGTACTCGTATGCAGGACTCTGACCCCCACCCATCACTCTTAACGCTTGTTCCACTCCGTCCTGGAGTCCTGACAGGAATATGTCCAGTCCAATATCTATTAAGTGAACACCGTCGGGCCGTATGAGGCCTGCTTTATCTCCTTCCAGTTGTCGGTGTCGTATCACTACACCGCCTCTGTCTCTTCTAAATTTTGCATTCCGAATATTTATTACGCGCCTTGTCCATTCGATGGCCGTGATGTCTCGCGCACCTTGCCATACCGCTATCGGTACAATCTCTGACCATACTATAGCTAATTTTGTGAAAAGTTCTCTGAAGCACTCAGTGTCTAGTTTCATTATTGCCATTAGTTATGCGCTCTTGTGATGACCTAGGTCGTTTCCCCCAGCCTGTATAACTAAGATGACCGGACCTCTTGCCTCTCTCCCTACCTTGATTACCTCCATTAGTACCTGTGGCCATAGAAGGCCTCTAATACCTCTCCAGTTGAAATATGTGTTATGAAACTCTAATTTCCTCCCGCCTGGGCGGACTTTCGCCCTTTTTTGTGCCCAATATATATACGAGTGGCCTATCACTCACACTGTTGGCTTAGCGTCACCTGTAAAAGAAACAAACCACGTTAGGATAACAAGTCCGGTCTTATGTATTTTGCCAAACACGTGGATCGCCATCTCCCTATCCTCTGAACTTCCGTTTCTGACAGTCCTGCTCTTGCTGCTTCCGTGGCCGCACCTATGCGGAATGAGTGTGTCCCGTAATCTTTGGGGTGGTTCCCTGCTGATGTTATGCATTTATTAAATTTAGCTTGGAACAGGTATCTTAATAATGGCGTTCCATCAATGTGTGATAGGAAGAAATTACTTTGTGATCTGATGGTTAGATATGTTTTTACTATTGTTACCCGACTCAGTGTACCGTTTGTGGGTTGTAGAAGTACCCAAGTACCCCTGCCCGCTGGAACCGTTTTCGATTGGTGTATGCGTAGATGTATTGCATTATTGGCTATGACTACGTCCTGGTGTAATAAGCCTCCACTGGTGGTAATTTTGGATTGAGGGACTAATTTGCTTATACATAGCGCCCCGAAGAAGGCGATCACAAATGCAGTAGACATTAGTGTTGCTTCAAATTGTGAGTGTCATGTTAATGGTGTTAGGGATATGATGTGAGAAATCAGTTTTAGTGACACGGGACGGGACGTCTACATTCCTGACTTGGCTGACCCCTTTTCCACCCTTTTAGGGATTGTCTGATGATGAATCTTTGTCACATCTCCCCAATTCAGTAGTTGGAAGTGAAATGCTACTCCGGTCAGACACCGCTGCGCTGACGCTCCTGATATGCCCCTCATCATTAGCTGGTGGAGAAATTGTATGGTGACGTGTGATCTGGCTTGTTCACATTGGTCAACCCGTCTGCCTGCTACTAGTCGTGTCCACTCTTCCCATGCCTTACCGTATGCTTGCCACGTTGACGGGGCAACTGACGCTCTGATTAATGGCATCAACTATTCGCCACTAGATCCCATAGGGAGGGTGGGCAACTGTTGCCCGATGGGTGGGCGTTGTGGAAGAGCTCTGTGAAAATCTGCCAATTGAATTGTTATAAAGCGTTAGCAGCAGCTTTATACCCCTCAGCATAGTGGCTAGCGCGGACCCATACATTGTGTTTTAGGCACAGGAATGCTAGCCTGCGTAGTAGGCCTAGCACTGGGAGAGACGATGATGCCATCTTATTAATGCAGTGCGCTAGGCTGGTGTTTTGTGTTATGAAGCGTATATTTTTGTTAGCCAGGCGCGCGCCCCATATTTCTATTGCTACCACTATTGGGAAAAATTATTTTCAGGGCTAGATGCAGCTAAAAATTATTATTAATTTCAAAGCTGGTGGAGCTTGGTATAGATGGCCTAATACAATGAGTCCCACACACTGCTAGAAGCCCAAATATTTTTTCAGAGCTAGATGAAGATAAAAATTATATTCAATTTGCAACCTGATGGAGGTCAGTATAGATGAACTAATAGACCCAGTCCCACATACTGCTAGAAGCCCAAATATTTTTTCAGAGCTAGATGCAGAAAAAAATTATATTCAATTTGCAACCTGATGGAGGTCAGTATAGATGGACTAATAGAACAAGTCCCACACACAGCTAGAAGCCCAAATATTTTTTCAGAGCTAGATGCAGATAAAAATCATTTTTAATTTGCAGCCTGATGGAGATCAGTATAGATGGACTAATAGACCAAGTCCCACACACTGCTAGAAGCCCAAACATTTTTTCATAAGTAGATGCATTAAAAAATTACATTCAATTTGCAACCTGATGGAGGTCAGTATAGATGGACTAATAGAACAAGTCCCACACACTGCTAGAAGCCCAAATATTTTTTCAGAGGTAGATGCAGATAAAAATTATTTTCTATTTGCAGCCTGATGGAGGTCAGTATAGATGGACTAATAGAGAAAGTCCCACACACTGCTAGAAGGCCAAATATTTTTTCAGAGCTAGATGCAGACAAAAAATTATTTTTAATTTGCAACCTGATGGAGGTCAGTATAGATGGACTAATAGAACAAGTCCCACACACAGCTAGAAGGCCAAATATTTTTTCAGAGGTAGATGCAGATAAAAATTATTTTTAATTTGAAGCCTGATGGAGGTCAGTTTAGATGGACTAATAGAGAAAGTCCCACACACTGCTAGAAGGCAAAATATTTTTGCAGAGCTAGATGCAGACAAAAAATTATTTTGAATTTGCAACGTGATGGAGGTCAGTATATATGGACTAATAGAACAAGTTCCACACACTGCTAGAAGGCCAAATATTTTTTCAGAGCTAGATGCAGAAAAAAATTATATTCAATTTGCAACCTGATGGAGGTCAGTATAGATGGACTAATAGAATGATGCTATGCCCAAAAGATTTTACTTCACTAGGTGCAGTAAAAAAATTGGTATTCTATACACAGGTGGTATATCTTGCAACACAGATAGGCTACTCCACTGACTAACACACTCTGAAATAGGCCAAAAAGGATTAGCTTTGCTAGATTCAGCCAAATGCTGTGAAAAAAACTTGCACAGCACTGGCACAGACCTGCCTGGCAAAATCTGATAGGAACTGATGTAACCTAGTCCTGAAAAGGACTGCAATTACAATTAGTCTTTACTCCCACAATCTATCTATTTAAGAGCACAGACCTGCCTGATAAAAGTCGTAGGAAATGCTGTAACCTAGTCCTTAAAAGGACTGCAATCACAACTATTACCTACTCCCAAGCTATCTGTAGATTTGTGCGAAAATTGGCTTGAAATTAACAAGGTATAGCACACACAGCAACAGCGGTGCCGTCTAACACGCAGCTGCGGCAGTGAGAAAATGGTGGCGACAGGGAAAATGGCTGGGTCTTATAGGGCAAGGACATGTGACATACACTGCCAATGACACATGCCCTTGCTTGGTGAAAAAAAGCACTTCGCTCCGTGTGTGCGCTGCTGATAGGCTGACAGATTGCACCTCCCCACTGTAAATGCGGGAAAGAGAAAAAAAAATGGAGATCTTCATTATTCCTGCAGAGATCCATCCCCTGCCCCTCCCCCCACCCCACTGTACACTCAAACTGCGTATTAACATTAATTTTCATCATTACTGAGAAAAAATCCAGTTATGATTTTGGTGAACGAACAGTTATCGAACATAACCTCGAACAGCCGAATTTTTCTCAAATCGTTCGTGTTCGCCGACCGGCTCGAACACCGCCCAAAACAGCTCGAATTTGAGATTGGCGAACAGTTTGAGTAGAACAACGCTCATCTCTACTGAATAGCCTTCAACCCCTCTGGTCGGGGTCACTTCTTGATGGCAGACAGTTTTCTCAGGATCCATTCGAAGGCCGGTCTGAGAAATTATGTAGCCCAAAAATGGAAGCGAGGTCTGCTCAAAGAGGCAGTTCTCATATTTAGAGTAGAGGTGGTTCTGCCTGAGCCTGAGCAGGACCTGACGAACATCCCTCCGGTGAGTCTGGAGATCCGGAGAGAAGACCAAGATGTCGTCCAGGTACACCACTACGCAGGAGTAGAGAAGGTCCCGGAAGATGTCATTCTCCTGCACTCAGCGCTTCAGCGTGAGAATTTTCCCACGCTGTCAGTGACGTGCATGAGGTGAGCTCATTCATGTCCAATGAACTCAGCTGACCTCATGTACGTCACTGACAGCGTGGGAGAATTCTCACGCTGAAGTGCTGAGTGCAGGAGAATTCTCCCACGCTGTCAGTGACGTGCATGAGGTGAGCCGAGTTCATTGGACATGAACTTGTCTCATCTTTATGCCGTCACAGCCAGACACTGCAGAGCGCAAGCAAGCCTGCGCTTCTCAGTGTCCGCGGGATGACAGGCTGGATGGCAGCTTTCTGCTGCGGTCCAGCCTGTCATCTCGATGTAGCAGAGCTGAAGCTGTCCTGGGAACCATGGAAAGGTAAGGATGATGTTGGTTTATTATTTTACTTTTATTGCAGAAGACATTGGCTTCAGCTGGAATGGGCGTGATGGTAAGTATGGTTTAATTTAGAACAATAAAGAATTGTGTGTTTATTTCAATTAAAGGACTTTATTCTGGGTGTTTGTGTTTTTTTAAATACTTTACTAGAAATTCATGGTGGTCATGTCTAATATTGGCGTGACCCCATCAATTTCGGGCTTAGGGCCAGCTGATAATGCCAAGCTGGCCTTAACCCCTTTATTACCCAGTGAGCCACCGCACCAGGGCCCTAGATGAGTTGGGTACAGCGCCAGAAGATGGCGCTTCTATGAACGCGCCATTTTCTGGGGCGGCTGCGGACTGCAATTTGCAGCGGGTGGGGCCCAGAAAGTTTGGGCCTCCCTGCGCTGCGGATTCCAGCTCCCAGCTGCCTAGTTGTACCTGGCTGGGCACAAAAATAGGGCGAAGCCCCACGCATTTTTTTTTTAAATTATTTCATGAAATTCATGGAATAATTAAGAAAAAAAGGGCTTCCCTATATTGTTGTGTCCAACCAGGTACAAATAGGCAGCTGGTGGTTGGGGGCAGCCCGTCCCTGCCTGCTGTACCTGGCTGGACACAAATATAATGCGAAGCCCCACGTCAATTTTTTTAAAATTATTTCATGAAATAATTTTTTTAAAAAAGGGCTTCCCTATATTGTTGTGTCTGGCCAGGTACAAATAGGCAGCTGGTGGTTGGGGGCAGTCCGTTCCTGCCTGCTGTACCTGACTGGACACAAATATAGGGCGAAGCCCCACGTCAATTTTTTTTAAATTATTTCAGGAAATTCATGAAATAATGAAAAAAAAATCGATGTGGGGCTTCGCCCTATATTTGTGTCCAGTCAGGTACAGCAGGCAGGAACGGGCTGCTCCCAACCACCAGCTGCCTATTTGTACCTAGCCGGACACAACAATATGGGGAAGCCCTTTTTTTCTTAATTATTCCATGAATTTCATGAATCTAAAAAAAAAAATGCGTGGAGCTACGCCCTATTTTTGTGTCCAGCCAGGTACAACAAGGCAGCTGGGGGCTGGAATCTGCAGCGCAGGGAGGCCCAAGCTTTCTGGGCCCCACCCGCTGCAAATTGCAGTCCGCAGCCGCCCCGGAAAATGGCGCGTTAATAGAAGCGCCATCTTCTGGCGCTGTACCCAACTCATCCAGGGCCCTGGTGCGGTGGCTCACTGGGTAATAAAGGGGTTAAGGCCAGCTTGGCATTATCAGCTCGCCCTAAGCCCGAAATTCATGGGGTCACGCCAATATTAGACATGACCACCATGAATTTCTAGTAAAGTATTTAAAAAAAACACAACACCCAGAAAAAGTCCTTTAATTGAAATAAACACACAATTCTTTATTGTTCTAAATTAAACCATACTTACCATCACGCCCATTCCAGCTGAAGCCAACGATCTCCTGCAATAAAAGAAAAATAATAAAGCAACCTCATCCTTACCTTTCCATGGCTCCCACGACAGCTTCAGCTCTGCTACATCGAGATGACAGGCTGGACCGCAGCAGAACGCTGCCATCCAGCCTGTCATCCCGCAGACACTGAGAAGCGCAGGCTTGCTTGCGCTACTCAGTGTCTGGCTGTGATGGCATCCAGATGAGCCGAGGTCATGTCCAATGAACTCGGCGCACCTCATGCACGTCACTGACAGCGTGGGAAAATTCTCACGCTGAAGCGCTGAGTGCAGGAGAATTTTCCCACGCTGTCAGTGACGTACATGAGGTGAGCCGAGTTCATTGTCGGCTCATCTGGATGCCGTCACAGTCAGACACTGAGGAGCGCAAGCATGCCTGCGCTTCTCAGTGTCCGTGGGATGACAGGCTGGATGGCAGCGTTCTGCTGCGGTCCAGCCTGTCATCTCGATGTAGCAGAGCTGGAGCTGTCCTGGGAACCATGGAAAGGTAAGGATGAGGTTGCTTTATTATTTTTCTTTTATTGCAGGAGATCGTTGGCTTCAGCTGGAATGGGCGTGATGGTAAGTATGGTTTAATTTAGAACAATAAAGAATTGTGTCTTTATTTCAATTAAAGGACTTTATTCTGGGTGTTTGTGTTTTTTTTTTTAACTTTGACTATGGGGTTAGTAATGGGGGTGTCTTATAGACGCCTCTCCATTACTAACCTGGGCTTGATGTCAGCTGGCATTATAAGCTGACATCAACCCCAACCCTATTACCCCCTGCCACTGCACCAGGGCAGCGTGGAAGAGCGAGGCTAAGTGCCAGAATTGGCGCATCCTATGGATGCGCCATTTCTGGGGCGGCTGATGGCTGGTGTTTCTAGCCTGGGAGGGGGCCAATATTCATGGCTCCCTTCCTGGGCTATTAATATCAGCCCCCAGCTGTCTGCCTAGCCTTTGCTAGCTATTAAATTAGGGGGGACCGCATGTCATTTTTTTTGGGGGGGGTCCTCCATTTTAATAGCTAGTAAAGGCTAGGTATTCAGCTGGGGGCTGATATTAGTAGCCTGGGAAGCTCCGTGGGTATTACCCCCTTCCCAGGCTTCAAACATCTGCCCCAGCCGTCTGCTTAACCTCCGCTAGAGACTAAAATTACGGGGAATCCCACGCCAATTTTTTTTAATAATAAATCCTTTATTTTAATACTAAATGACAAGTACAGTAACCAACACTATCACTGTACTTATTATATATGTGACTGACATGTTTCTATCTATCTAATCTATGTGTGAAGCTCTATTCTGTCTGTTATAAATTGTCGGGTACAGATGCTGAATTGCCGGCCGGCTTTCTTAAAGAGACGGTGCATGAAAACACTATTATTTTTTTTGATAAATCCTTTACACTAAATGACAATTACAGTAAGCAACACTGTCACTGTACTTCATATATATGTGACTGACATGTTTCTATCTATCTAATCTATGTGTGATTCTCTATTCCTTCTATTCTAAATTGTCGGGTACAGATGCTGAATTGCCGGCCGGCTTTCTTAAAGAGACGGTGCATGAAAACACTATTATTTTTTTTAATAAATCCTTTGCAGTAAATGACAAGTATAGTAAGCAACACTGTCACTGTACTTCATATATATGTGACTGACATGTTTCTATCTATCTAATCTATGTGTGAAGCTCTATTCTGTCTGTTATAAATTGTCGGGTACTGCTGCTGAATTGCCGGCCGGCTTTCTTAAAGAGACGGTGCATGAAAACACTATTATTTTTTTTAATAAATCCTTTGCAGTAAATGACAAGTACAGTAAGCAACACTGTCACTGTACTTCATATATATGTGACTGACATGTTTCTATCTATCTAATCTATGTGTGAAGCTCTATTCTTTCTGTTATAAATTGTCGGGTACCGCTGCTGAATTGCCGGCCGGCTTTTTTAAAGAGACGGTGCACGAAAACACTATTATATTTTTTAATAAATCCTTTACACTAAATGACAAGTACAGTAAGCAACACTGTCACTGTACTTCATATATATGTGACTGACATGTTTCTATCTATCTAATCTATGTGTGATGCTCTATTCCTTCATGTCTAAATTGTCGGGTACCGGTGTATGCCGCTGCTGAATTGCCGGCCGGCTTTTTTAAAGAAAGCGTCTTCTGAGCAGTTTGTCAGCTTTTGGACACCTTTGAAGGTGTTTTCTATGTGTTCCTATGTGTTTTTGTTTGCCTGCCATTGGTTTTAACGGTGTTCGACGGTGTTCTAAGGTGTTCGACGAACAGTTCGACGAACAGTTCCTCGAACATCCCGGTGTTCGACGAACCGAACCGAACCCGAACACTACGGGGGGTGGCTCAACACTATTCATGACATAGGTCCGAGAGCGAGGGAGCTTGGGTGCCACCGGGTTCCATGGCCATGCAAACTGTAATGGGTCTGGGAGGCGGAACCTGTGAGCAACTATACAAGGGGGCGTTCCTTGTAAGGAAGCAGGTGGCGCCCAGGGAAGACGGGCAGGTGGTCACGACAAGTGACCGGGACAGTCTCTGGGTAAATGGGCAGGAAGTCACAGCAAGTGACCGGGACAGTCTCTTGACAGGCGGGTGATCACGGCAAGCGACAGCAGAGCCTCCAGGTAGGCTAGCAGGCTGTTAGCGGGTGGATGCTCCCAGGTGAGCGAGCAAGAGTCTCTAGACAGGCAGGTGGTCACAGCACGTGACGGCAGAGCCTCCAGGTAGGCTAACAGGCAGGTAGCAGATTAGCTCTCCCAGGTGAGCGGGCAAGAGTCTCTGGACAGGCAGGTGGTCACAGCACGTGACGGCGGAGCCTCCAGGTAGGCTAGCAGACAGATAGCAGGTGAGCGCTCCCAGGTGAGCGGGCAAGAGTCTCTGGACAGGCAGGTGGTCACAGCACGTGACGGCAGAGCCTCTAGGTAGGCTAGCAGACAGGTAGCAGATGAGTGCTCCCAGGTGAGCGGGCAAGAGTCTCTGGACAGGCAGGTGGTCACAGCACGTGACGGCGGAGCCTCCAGGTAGGCTAGCAGGCAGGTAGCAGATGTGCGCTTCCTGGTGAGCGGACAGACGGATCCATAGACAGACTGGCAGGGCTGGTAGGCAGACTGTCGGACCACAGGAATAGTAGTAGGTAGACATGAGACAGGCAGGTATCAGACAGGAAACTGGCAGGTAACTGGCAAGTAACTGGAAACAGGACCTGAGGGCTGAAGCAGAGTGATGAACTGTGCTACAACATTGCTCGTGTACCTCCATTTTGGAGGAGGTGCCTTATATATGGTGAAGTTCTCCGGCCATTGGCCGGGGACTCCTTAGGACGGCGCGCGTGGCCCCTTTAAGAGAGGTGGAGCGCGCACGCGCGCGCCCTAAGCACCGTCGCCGGGAAGGAGCGCGCACTGCCAGCAGAGCGGGTGGAAGACGCCGGGCACGGAGGGGAGAGGTGAGGGGAACAGCGTCCCTGCCTAGCAGGAGGCAGGGACGCAGACGCTACACACTATTACAGTTTTTTTTATGGCAAAAAATGCCAAAACCAGGATAATACAGAGATTTGACCCATGGAAATGCAAAACCACAGTTCTATTTCTCTGTCCTACACCAGACTCTTTTAATTAGACATATTGGTGTTTGACCAGTCAGCAGATGCTATTACAGTTTTTTTTTAAGGCAAAAAATGCCAAAAGCAGGATAATACATAGACTTGACACGTGGATCTGCAAAACCACAGTTCTATTTTTCTGGTATACACCAGACCCTATTAAAAAGATACATTGGTGACAGACCATTCAGGAAGACACTATTACAATTTTTTTACGTAAAAAAATGCCAAAAGCAGGATAATACATAGACTTGAAACGTGGATCTGCAAAACCACAGTTTTATTTATCTGGTATACACCAGATTTTTTTAAACAGATACATTGGTGACAGACCCTTCAGGGAGACACTATTACAATTTTTTTACGTCAAAAAATGCCAAAAGCAGGATAATACAGAGATTTGACCGATGGAACTGCAAAACCACAATTCTATTTCTATGGCCTACACCAGACTCTTTTAAACAGATATATTGGTGTCTGATCAGTCAGGGAGACACTATTACAGTTTTTTTTTACGGCAAAAAATGCCAAAAGCAGGATAATGCAGAGATTTGAACCGTGGGACTACAAAACCACAATTCTAATTTTCTGGCTTACACCAGACTATTTTAAACAGATATATTGGTGTCTGATCAGTCAGGTACACACTATTACAGTTTTTTTTACAGCAAAAAATGACAAAAGCAGGATAATACAGAGATTTGACACATGGAACAGCAAAATCACAATTAGATTTATCTAGCATACACCAGACTCTTTTAAATAGATATATTGGTGTTTGCCAAAAGCAGGATAATAGAGAGATTTGACCCGTGGAACTGCAAAAACACAGTTCTATTTCTCTGGCCTACACCAGACTCTTTTAAACAGATATATTGGTGTCTGACCAGTCAGGGAGACACTATTACAGTTTTTTTTACGGCAAAAAATGCCAAAAGCAGGATAATACAGAGATTTGACCCGTGGAACTGCAAAACCACAATTCTATTTCTGTGGCCTACACTAGACTCTTTAAAACAGATATATTGGTGTCTCACCAGTCAGGGACTAGTGTTGAGCCACCCCCGTAGTGTTCGGGTTCGGTTCGGTTCGTCGAACACCGGGATGCTCGAGGAACTGTTCGTTGAACTGTTCGTCGAACACCTTAGAACACCGTAGAACACCGTTAAAACCAATGGCAGGCAAACAAAAACACATAGAAACAAAGAGAAAACACCTTCAAAGGTGTCCAAAAGCTGACAAACTGCTCAGAAGACGCTCTCTTTAAAAAAGCCGGCCCGCAATTCAGCAGCGGCATACACCGGTACCCGACAATTTAGACAAGAAGGAATAGAGCATCACACATAGATTAGATAGATAGAAACATGTCAGTCACATATATATGAAGTACAGTGACAGTGTTGGTTACTGTACTTGTCATATAGTATTAAAATAAAGGATTTATAAAAAAAAAAAATTGGCGTGGAGTTCCCCGTAATTTTAGTCTCTAGCGGAGGTTAAGCAGACGGCTGGGGCAGATGTTTGAAGTCTGGGAAGGGGGGTAATACCCATGGAGCGTCCCAGGCTACTAATATCAGCCCCCAGCTGAATACCTAGCTTTACTAGCTATTAAAATGGGGGGACCCCCCCAAGAAAATGACGTGGGGTCCCCCCTATTTTAATAGCTAGCAAAGGCTAGACAGACAGCTGAGGGCTGATATTAATAGCCCAGGAAGCGTACCATGAATATTGGCCCCCTCCCAAGATAGAAACACCAGCCATCAGCTGTCCCAGAAATGGCGCATCCATAGGATGCGCCAATTCTGGCACTTAGACTCGCTCTTCCCACTGCCCTGTAGCGGTGGCAGTGGGGTAATAGGGCTGGGGTTGATGTCAGCTTATAATGCCAGCTGACATCAAGCCCAGGTTAGTAATGGAGAGGCGTCTATAAGACACCCCCATTACTAACCACATAGTCAAAGTTAAAAGAAAACACAAACACCCAGAATAAAGTCCTTTAATTGAAATAAAGACACAATTCTTTATGGTTCTAATTTAAACCATACTTACCATCACGCCCATTCCAGCTGAAGCCAACGATCTCCTGTAATAAAAGAAAAATAATAAAGCAACATCATCCTTACCTTTCCATGGTTCCCACGACAGTTTCAGCTCTGCTACATCGAGATGACTGGCTGGACCGCAGCAGAACGCTGCCATCCAGCCTGTCATCCCGCAGACACTGAGAAGCGCAGGCTTGCTTGCGCTCCTCAGCGTCAGGCTGTGACGGCATCCAGATGAGCCGAGTTCATGTCCAATGAACTCGGCGCACCTCATGCACGTCACTGACAGCGTGGGAAAATTCTCCTGCACTCAGCGCTTCAGCGTGAGAATTTTCCCACACTGTCAGTGACGTGCATGAGGTGAGCTCATGTCCAATGAACTCAGCTCACCTCATGTACGTCACTGACAGCGTGGGAGAATTCTCAAGCTGAAGCGCTGAGTGCAGGAGAATTTTCCCACACTTCAGTGACGTGCATGAGGCTGATATTTAAATTTGCCGTACAAATCGGTGATTGGTCGCGGGCAGCGTCCGCGACCAATCAGCACAGTAGTGTTTAACTTTGGCGGCAAGATCAGTGATTGGTCGCGCGCCAAGACCGCGACCAATCACCGATTTGGGCGCCACATTTAAATATCGGCCTCGACCAATCAGCACAGCGTTCTTTAAATGTGGATCCAAGATCGGTGATTGGTCGCGGCCGATATTTAAATTTGGCGCACAAATCTGTGATTGGTCGCGGACGCTGCCAGCGGCCAATCAGCACAGTAGTGTTTAACTTTGGCGGCAAGATCAGTGATTGGTCGCGGTCAATACGGCGACCAATCACCGATTTGTGCGGCACATTTAAATAGCGGCCGCGACCGATTGGATGTCAGCGCCGCTCCCCGGTCCTCCCTTCACACCCTAGCCGCTGATGTCCCCACATTATCCGCATGGTGTTACAAAGGTCTGGACTTTTGTGTAAAAAATCGCTGATTGGTCGCTGGCGCTGCCCGCGACCAATCACCGATTTGGGTGACAAATTTAAAAATCGGCCGCGATAAATCACCCATCTTGGCTCCACATTTAAACACCGCTGTACTGATTGGTCGCGGACGCTATTTAAATGTGGCGCCAAAATCGGTGATTGGTTGCAGCCGATATTTAAATTTGGCACCCAAATCGGTGATCAGTCGCGGGCAGCATCAGCGACCAATCAGCGAATTTTAACACAAATGTCCGGATCTTTGTAACACCATGCGGATACTGTGCGGACATCAGAGGCTAGGGTGTCAAGGGAGGACCGGGGAGCGGCGCTGCGGGTCGGGATACTTCTGCTGCGAGCAGTCGCTCATCTCCCGGCTTCTCGCAGCGGAAGTATCCGACCAGGCAGCGGCGCTCCCCGGTCCTCACCAATACGATTCGCTGATTGGTCGCGCTCTCCGCACGCGACCAATCAGCGATCTTGGCGCCAAATTTAAACAATGCTCTGCTGAATGGTCATGACCGCGACCAATCACCATTATTGGCACCAAATTTAAACACCGCTTTGCTGATTGGTCGCGGTCGCGACCAATCAGCATTATTGGCGCAAAATTGAAACCCCGCTCTGCTGATTAGTCGCAACCGCCGGCCGTGACCAATCAGCGGTATAGTCGCCAAATTTCAACACCGCTTTGCTGATTGGTCGCGGTTGCTGGCCGCGACCATTCAGCAATTTTGGCGCCAAATTTAAACACCGCTCTGCTGATAGCGCCGGGTCTGCCGCATACATATTCTAGAATACCCGATGCGCTAGAATCGGGCCACCATCTAGTTTCATGAAATAATTAAAAAAAAAATAATGACGTAGGGCTTCACACTATATTTGTGTCCAGCCAGGTACAGCAGGCAGCAACGGCTGCCCCCAACCACCAGCTGCCTATTTGTACCTGGCCGGACACAACAATATAGGAAAGACCTTTTTTTCTTAATTATTTCATGAATTTCATGAAATATTTAAAAAAAAAAAATACGTTGGGCTTCGCCCTATTTTTGTGTCCAGCCAGGTACAACTAGGCAGCTGGGGGCTGGAATGTGCAGCGCAGGGAGGCCCAAGCTTTCTGGGTCCCCCCCGCTGCAAATTGCAGTCCGCAGCCACCCCGGAAAATGGCGCGGTCATAGAAGCGCCATCTTCTGACGCTGTACCCAACTTATCCAGGGCCCTGTTGCGGTGGCTCACTGGGTAATAAAGGGGTTAGGGCCAGATTGGCATTATCAGCTGGCCCTAAGCCCGAAATTCATGGGGTCACGCCAATATTAGACATGACTGCCATGAATTTCTAGTAAAGTATTTAAAAAAAACACAACACCCAGAAAAATGTCCTTTAATTGAAATAAACACACAATTCTTTATTGTTCTAAATTAAACCATACTTGCCGTCACGCCCATTCCAGCTGAAGCCAATGTCTTCTGCAATAAAAGTAAAATAATAAAGCAACCTCATCCTCACCTTTCCATGGTTCCCACGACAGCTTCAGCTCTGCTACATTCACATGACAGGCTGGACGGCAGCAGAAAGCTGCCATCCAGCCTGTCATCCCGCAGTCACTGAGAAGCGCAGGCATGCTTGCACTCCTCAGTGTCTCGCTGTGATGGAATAAAGATGAGACGAGTTCAAGTCCAATGAACTCGGCGCACTTCATACACGTCACTGACAGTGTGGGAAAATTCTCCTGCACTCAGCTCTCCAGCGTGAGAATTCTCCCACGCTGTCAGTGACGTGCATGAGGTGAGCTCATTCATGTCCAATGAACTCAGCTGACCTCATGTACGTCACTGACAGCGTGGGAAAATTCTCACGCTGAAGCGCTGAGTGCAGGAGAATTCTCCCACGCTGTCAGTGACGTGCATGAGGTGAGCTTAGTTCATTGTCGGCTCATCTGGATGCCGTCACAGCGAGACACTGAGGAGCGCAAGCAAGCCTGCGCTTCTCAGTGTCCGCGGAATGGCAAGCTGGATGGCAGCGTTCTGCTGCGGTCCAACCTGTCATCTCGATGTAGCAGAGCTGAAGCTGTCGTGGGAACCATGGAAAGGTAAGGATGATGTTGCTTTATTATTTTACTTTTATTGCAGGAGATCGTTGGCTTCAGCTGGAATGGGCGTGGTGGTAAGTATGGTTTAATTTAGAACAATAAAGGAATGTGTCTTTATTTCAATTAAAGGACTTTATTCTGGGTGTTTGTGTTTTCTTTTAACTTTGACTATGGGGTTAGTAATGGGGGTGTCTTATAGACGCCTCTCCATTACTAACCTGGGCTTGATGTCAGCTGGCATTATAAGCTGACATCAACCCTAGCCCTATTACCCCACTGCCACCGCTACAGGGCAGTGGGAAGTGCGAGGCTAAGTGCCGGAATTAGCGCATCCTATGGATGCGCCATTTCTGGGGCGGCTGACGGCTGGTGTTTCTAGCCTGGGAGGGGGCCAATATTCATGGCACCCTTCCTGGGCTATTAATATCAGCCCCCAGCTGTCTGCCTAGCCTTTGCTAGCTATTAAAAGAGGGGGGACCCCACGTCATTTTTTTGGGGGGGTCAACCATTTTAATAGCTAGTAAAGGATACGTATTCCGCTAGGGGCTGATATTAGTAGCCTGGGAAGCTCCATGGGTTTTACCCCCTTCCCAGGCTTCAAACATCTGCCCCAGCTGTCTGCTTAACCTCCGCTAGAGCCTAAAATCCTTTATTTTAACACTAAATTAAAAGTACAGTAATCAACACTGTCACTGTACTTCATATATATGTGACTGACATGTTTCTATCTATCTAATCTATGTGTGATTCTCTATTCCTTCTATTCTAAATTGTCGGGTACAGATGCTGAATTGCCGGCTGGCTTTTTTAAAGAGACAGTGCATGAAAACACTATTATTTTTTTTAATAAATCCTTTACACTAAATGACAAGTACAGAAAGCAACACTGTCACTGTACTTCATATATGTGACTGACATGTTTCTATCTATCTAATCTGTGTGTGATTCTCTATTCTTTCTGTTCTAAATTGTCGGGTACCGCTGCTGAATTGCCGGATGGCTTTTTTAAAGAGACAGTGCTTGAAAACACTATTATTTTTTTTGATAAATCCTTTACACTAAATGACAAGTACAGTGGTTGACATGTTTCTATCTATCTAATCTATGTGTGAAGCTCTATTCTTTCGGTTCTAAATTGTCGAGTACCGGTGTATGCCGCTGCTGAATTGCCGGCTTTTCATGTTTCACTGTTGGCACTGTTCTCATCGATTTGGGCAATCACTGTAATGCCACAACCACCATGGCTGTGGCATTACAGTGAGTGGCAGACAATCCCTGCATGATTGGTGCTTAAAATAGCGCCAGACATGCAGGACACGCTTTTGGTGCACGAACAGTTATCGAACATAACCTCGAACAGCCGAATTTTTGCAAATCGTTCGGGTGCGTCGAACAACTCGAACACCGCCCAAAACAGCTCGAATTTGAGATTGGCGAACAGTTATAGTCGAACACCGCTCATCTCTATCAGGGACACACTATACCAGATTTTTTTATGGCAAAAAATGCCAAAAGCAGGATAATACAGAGATTTGACCCATGGAACCGCAAAACCACAGTTCTATTACACTGGCCTACAACACACTCATTTAATTAGATATATTGGTATCTGACCAGTCAGGGAGAGACTATTACAATTTTTTTCGGGCAAAAAATGCCAAAAGCAGGATAATACAGAGATTTGACACGTGGAACTGCAAAACCACAGTTCTATTTATCTCACATACACCAGACTCTTTTAAACAGATATATTGTTGTCTGACAAGTCAGGGAGACACTATTACAGTTTTTTTACGGCAAAAAACGCCAAAATCAGGATATTACAGAGATTTGACACGAGGAACTGCAAAACCACAGTTCTATTTCTCTGGCCTACACTAGACTCTTTAAAACAGATACATTGGTGACTCACCAGTCAGGGAGACACTATTACAGATTTTTTTATGGAAAAAATGCCAAAAGCAGGATAATACAGAGATTTGACGGATGGAACTGCAAAACCACAATTCTATTTCTGTGGCCTACACCAGACTCTTTTAAACAGATATATTGGTGTTTGACCAGTCAGGGAGACACTATTACAGTTTTTTTACGGCAAAAAACGCCAAAAGCAGGATAATACAGAGATTTGACCCGAGATACTGCAAAACCACAGTTCTACTTCTCTGGCCTACACCAGACTCTTTTAATTAGATATAACAGTGTCTGACCTGTCATGGAGACACTATTACAGATTTTTTTACAGCTAAAAATGCCAAAAGCCAGATAATACAGAGATTTGACACATGGAATTGCAAAACCACAGTTCTATTACTCTGGCCTACACCAGACTCTTTTAAACAGATATATTGGTGTCTGACCAATTAGGGAGGTACTATTACAGTTTTTTTTAACGGCAAAAAATGCCAAAAGCAGGATACTACAGAGATTTGACCCAAGGAACTGCAAAACCACAGTTCTACTTCTCTGGCCTACACCAGACTCTTTAAAACAGATATATTGGTGTTTCACCTGTCAGGGAGACACTATTACATATTTTTTTTATGGCAAAAAATGTCAAAAGCAGGATAATTGAGAGATTTGACACGTGGAACTGAAAAACCACAGTTCTATTTCTCTCACCTACACCAGACACTTTTAAACAGATATATTTGTGTCTGACCAGTCAGGGAGACACTATTATAGGTTTTTTTACGGCAAAAAATGCTAAAAGCAGGATAATGCAGAGATTTGAACCGTGGGACTACAAAACCACAGTTCTAATTCTCTGGCTTACACCAGACTCTTTTAAAAAGATATATTGGTGTTTGACCAGTCAGGGAGACACTATTACAGTTTTTTTACGGCAAAAAATGCCAAAAGCAGGATAATAGAGAGATTTGACCCGTGGAACTGCAAAACCACAGTTCTATTTCTCTGGCCTACACTAGACTCTTTAAAACAGATATATTGGTGTCTCACCAGTCAGGGACTAGTGTTGAGCCACCCTCGTAGTGTTCGGGTTCGGTTCGGTTCGTCGAACACCGGGATGTTCGAGGAACTGTTCGTCGAACACCTTAGAACACCGTCGAACACCGTTAAAACCAATGGCAGGCAAACAAAAACACATAGAAACACATAGAAAACACCTTAAAAGGTGTCCAAAAGCTGACAAACTGCTCAGAAGACGCGCTCTTTAAAAAAGCCGGCCGACAATTCAGCAGCGGCATACACCGGTACCCGACAATTTAGACAAGAAGGAATAGAGCATTACACATAGATTAGATAGATAGAAACATGTCAGTCACACATATAATAAGCACAGTGACAGTGTTTCTTACTGTACTTGTCATTTAGTGTAAAGGATTTATGAAAAAAAATAATAGTGTTTTCGTGCACCGTCTCTTTAAAAAAGCCGGAAGGCAATTCAGCAGCGGTACCCGACAATTTATAACAGAAAGAATAGAGCTTCACACATAGATAGATAGATATAAACATGCCAATCACATATATAATAAGTACAGTGACAGTGTTGGTTACTGTACTTGTCATTTAATGTGAAGGATTTATTTAAAAAAATAATAGTGTTTTCATGCACCGTCTCTTTAAAAAAGCCGGCCGTCAATTCAGCCTCGGTACCCGACGATTTAGAACAGAAAGATAGAGCATCACACATAGGTTAGATAGATAGGTAGAAACATCTCAGTCACATATATATGAAGTACAGTGACAGTGTTGGTTACTGTACTTGTCATTTAGTATTAAAACAAAGGATTTATTAAAAAAAAAATTGGCGTGGGGTTCCCCGTAATTTTTGTCTCTAGCGGAGGTTAAGCAGACGGCTGGGGCAGATGTTTGTAGACTGGGAAGGGGGTAATACCCATGGAGCGTCCCAGGCTACTAATATCAGCCCCCAGCTGAATACCTAGCCTTTACTAGCTATTAAAATGGGGGGAACACCCAAAAAAAATAACGTGGGGTCCCCCCTATTTTAATAGCTAGCAAAGGCTAGGCAGACAGCTGGGGGCTGATATTAATAGCCCAGGAAGGGTACCATGAATACTGGCCCCCTCCCAGGCTAGAAACACCAGCCGTCAGCCGTCCAAGAAATGGCGCATCCGTAGGATGCGCCAATTCTGGCACTTAGCCTCGATCTTCCCACTGCCCTGTAGCGGTGGCAGTGGGGTAATAGGGCTGGAGTTGATGTCAGCTTATAATGCCAGCTGACATCAAGCCCAGGTTAGTAATGGAGAGGCGTCTATAAGACACCCCCATTACTAACCACATAGTCAAAGTTAAAAGAAAACACAAACACCCAGAATAAAGTCCTTTAATTGAAATAAAGACACAATTCTTTATTGTTCTAAATTAAACCATACTTACCATCACGCCCATTCCAGCTGAAGCCAACGATCTCCTGTAATAAAAGAAAAATAATAAAGCAACATCATCCTTACCTTTCCATGGTTCCCACGACAGCTTCAGCTCTGCTACATTCACAGGACAGGCTGGACTGCAGCAGAAAGCTGCCATCCAGCCTGTCATCCCGCAGACACTGAGAAGCGCAGGCATGCTTGCGCTCCTCAGTGTCTCGCTGTGACGGCATAAAGATGGGACGAGTTCATGTCCAATGAACTCGGCGCACCTCATGCACGTCACTGACAGCGTGGGAAAATTCTCCTGCATTCAGCGCTTCAGCGTGAGAATTCTCCCACGCAGTCAGTGACGTACATGAGGTGAGCTGAGTTCATTGTCGGCTCATCTGGATGCCGTCACAGCGAGACACTGAGGAGCGCAAGCAAGCCTGCGCTTCTCAGTGTTCGCAGAATGGCAAGCTGGATGGCAGCGTTCTGCTGCGGTCCAGCCTGTCATCTCGATGTAGCAGAGCTGAAGCTGTCGTAGGAACCATGGAAAGGTAAGGATGATGTTGCTTTATTATTTTACTTTTATTGCAGTAGATCGTTGGCTTCAACTGGAATGGGCGTGGTGGTAAGTATGGTTTAATTTAGAACAATAAAGGAATGTGTCTTTATTTCAATTAAAGGACTTTATTCTGGGTGTTTGTGTTTTCTTTTAACTTTGACTATGGGGTTAGTAATGGGGGTGTCTTATAGACGCCTCTCCATTACTAACCTGGGCTTGATGTCAGCTGGCATTATAAGCTGACATCAACCCCAACCCTATTACCCCACTGCCACCGCTACAGGGCAGTGGGAAGAGCGAGGCTAAGTTCCAGAATAAGCGCATCCTATGGATGCGCCATTTCTGGGGCGGCAGACGTCTGGTGTTTCTAGCCTGGGAGGGGGCCAATATTCATGGCACCCTTCCTGGGCTATTAATATCAGCCCCCAGCTGTCTGCCTAGCCTTTGCTAGCTATTAAAATAGGGGGGACCCCACGTCATTTTTTTTGCGGGGGACCCCATTTTAATAGCTAGTAAAGGCTAGGTATTCCGCTGGGGGCTGATATTAGTAGCCTGGGAAGCTCAGTGGGTATTACCCCCTTCCCAGGCTTCAAACATCTGCCCCAGCCGTCTGCTTAACCTCCGCTAGAGCCTAAAATTATGGGGACCCCCACGCCAATTTTTTTTTAAATAAATCCTTTATTTTAACACTAAATGACAAGTACAGTAATCAACACTGTCACTGTACTTCATATATATGTGACTGACATGTTTCTATCTATCTAATCTATGTGTGAAGCTCTATTCCTTCGGTTCTAAATTGTCGGGTACCGGTGTATGCCGCTGCTGAATTGCCGGCTTTTCATGTTTCACTGTTGGCACTGTTCCCATCGAATTGGGAAATCACTAATGCCACAACCACCATGGCTGTGGCATTACAGTGAGTGGCAGACAATCCCTGCATGATTGGTGCTCAAAATAGCGCCAGACATGCAGGACACGCTTTTGGTGCACGAACAGTTATCGAACAGAACCTCGAACAGCCGAATTTTTTGCAAATCGTTCGGGTTTGTCGAACAACTCGAACACCACCCAAAACAACTTGAATTTGAGATTGGCGAACAGTTATAGTCGAACACCGCTCATCTCTAATGATTAATAATTTTAAATCTGGTAGAGCTTATTATAGATGGCCTAATAGAATCAGTGCTGCACACTGCTACAAAGACCAAATTATTTTCTAGCCAAGATACAGATAAACATGATTAGTAATTTGAAAGCTTAAAACTGTTGGTGAGGTGATTTTAACCAATCATCAAGCTTTTACTCTCCCCAGGATGACACAGGGGTAGAAAAGTCGTTTCTTATCCACGATTTGTTCATCTTTATGAACGTGAGTCTGTCTACATTATCAGTGGAGAGCCGCGTGCGCTTATCTGTCAGCACACCACCAGCAGCGCTGAACACACGTTCAGACAGAACGCTGGCTGCAGGGCATGACAAGATCTCCAAGGCGTAAGTGGCTAGCTCCGGCCATTTATCCAGATTGGAAGCCCAAAAAGAGCAAGGGTCCAATGACACAGTGATGGCTTCAATGTTTACTTGGAGATACTCCTGTACCATCGTCTCTAGGCGTTGACTATGTGTCAGACTTCTTGTCTCCTGTGGCCTTGCAAAGGATGGGCTAAAAAAGTGGTGAAATGATTCCACAAAATTGATGTTACCAGCAGATACTGTGGTTCTGTTACGGTTTGAGTGCTGAACACTTGACGGTCCCACGGTTGGCAAGTTGGAACTGTGAGATTCACTACGTGCACCACTGGTGTTTTGTGGAAAAGAACATGTAAGATTCTGCAACAGTCTCTGCTGATACTCCTGCCTGCATGCATCCCTTTCTATGGCAGGAATAATTTCTGCAAATTTACTTTTTGTATCGGGGATCTAACAGTGTGGAAACCCAGTAGTCAGGATTATTTCTAATTCTCACAATTCGAGGGTCATGTTGCAGGTAGTGCAGCAAGAAGGCACTCATGTGTGTTGCACATCCAGGAGCACCAAGTCCCTGTTGTGTTGGTGGCGAGGTAACAATCATGCTTCCTTCCTCTGTCCTCTCCCCCCAACCTCTCACAACAGAAATTTGATCAAGGTCTCCCTCATCTGATGAGTCTTCCATCAATTCGTCCTCCACTTCTTCCTGGGCTCCTGCACCTTCCTCACTAGTTTGGCTGCTACCATGCGCCCTGGTAAAACGATCTCCCCCACCCTCACATGCCTGCCGCCTTGGTGCTGCCGACCGTCTGGACCTTGCAGATGTTAGCCCTTCCGCATACAACTCCTCCTCCTCTACTTCCTCCACCTCCTCTTGTGCCACCACCTGACTCCGAATTCTGTTTAACATGTGCTACAGCATGTAAATCACCGGAATAGTCATGCTGATAATGGCATCGTCAGCACTGAACATCTTCATCGCCATTTCAAAACTGTGCAGAAAAGTGCATAGGTCCCTGATCTGAGACCACTCCTCCAACGTGATTTGCCCCACCTCTGGATCTCGTTGGCCGAGGCTATACGTCAGAACGTATTGCACCAGGGCTTGTCGGTGCTGCCACAGTCGCTGCAACATGTGCAGAGTTGAATTCCACCGGGTAGGCACATCGCATTTTAGCCAGTGAAGTGGCAGGCCCAACGACTTCTGTAGAGATGTAAGTCGCTGAGCTGCGGGATGCGAACGGCGGAAGTGAGCACACAGCGACCGTGCCCTCTGCAGAAGGCCATCTAGTCCGGGATAGTGGGCTAAAAATTTGCTGGACAACCAGGTTCAACACGTGAGCCATACAAGGCAAGTGTGTGACATTGCCCCGGTGAAGGGCCGCACCCAGGTTTGCAGCATTGTCGCACACGGCCTTCCCTGGTTTCAGGTCCAGTGGAGACAACCATTCATGCAATTGATTCTCCAGAGTTGACCACAACTCCTCAGCTGTGTGACTCACATTTCCCAGACATTTCAAAGTAAAAACCACCTGATGACGTTGAGCCCTACTGCCAGCATAGTAATGAGGTGTACAGGATCCCTTCTGCGCAGTTAGAAAGCTTGTGGCATGACCAGACAGGCTTTGGGTGCAGGTGGAGGACCGAGAGGAGGTTGAGGAGGCAGAAGTAGTGGAGGAACTTTGAGATAAAGAGGATTGACGCACAACTTGTGGGGATGGCAAGACTTGGACAGCAGCCCCTTGTCCTGCTGTCACCATAGTTACCCAGTGCCCAGTCAGCTACATGTAACTCCCCTGTCCATGCCTACTCGTCCAAGTGTCTGTGGTGAAATGCACCCTGTCACACACAGAGTTTCTCAAAGAAGCGGTGATGTTGTGTGCGACATGCTGGTGGAGCGCAGGCACACCTATCTTTGGGAAGCAGTGCCGACTGGGGCTGGGGCACTGCGACGGACATAAGGTCTCGAAAATCCTCTGTGTCCACCAGGCGGAAAGGCAGCATTTCTGTAGCCAAGAGCTTGCAGATGGTGAAATTCAACCTCTTTGCTTTCTCATGGCTAGGAGTAAATGGTCTTTTACTTGTCCACATCTGAAGGACCGAGGGCTGGCTATTGTGCTTAGACGGGGTTGATAAGGGTGTCCCCAGCAAACTGCCGGTCTGTGAGGAAGATGCAGGCGGACATGTTAGGTTGCCTTGATCCAAAGGTGGTGCTATCGATGTCGGACAGTGCTCAACACCAGCTGGTGTAACCACCTCCAAAGAAAATGATGACCTGCCAATCACGCTGGCTGTTGCAGGTAAAGAGGTGGCAGGTCTGCGCCCCAAAACAGGTATGACTGCTGTCCCCCCAGTCACAGAGGATGAAGAGGCCGCGGGTGCACAAAATATGGCAGACGGTGATTGGCCCGGCCGGCTAGGCTGCATTGTAGCACAGTGAGCTTCCCACTGCAACTTATGCTTCATGTCCATGTGCCGGTTTATGCATGAAGTACTCAAACTATGTATTTTTTGGCCTCTACTTAGCTTTTGCTGACAAATGTTACAGATAACACGAGTTGGGTCATCTTTATCGATCTGAAAAAATGCCCAGGCTATGCAAGGCTTAGCACCCATGCGACCTGAAGAGCCACCACGACTTGTGGTGAGAGGCAGAGTTGTGTTTGAGGATGCAGTTGTTGACGTGCTTCCAGTACTACGTCTGTCCAGGAAGGCGCAACCTGACCTCGTCGTCACTTGCATCCTCCTCCACCTCCTCTGCTGACCTCATCTCTTGGCTGACTGTGGGTTGACAGTAAGTGGGATCTCCAACCTCATCATCATCACGCTGTGCGTTATCACACCCGTCGTCCTCAGAGCCAATCTGTTCCTGCCCTGACAAAAAACTAAAGTTGTCGCTCCAATCAGGTATTTGAGTCTCATCATCGTCTTTCTCATTGTCTCCAGCAACAGGAGTTACAGTTTGGGAATGAGGGTCTACATTATGGTCAGAACCTTCTGCGTCTGGTCCTGGATCTGACTCAAAGATTCTGGGCATCAGTGCAGATCATTTCCTCGTCTGGATTCACAGAAGCGCTGGAGTCGACCTCTGATTCACAGGCTATAGTATGAGTAAACAGCTCTGCAGACTCAACCATCTGTTCTACCTCATACTCAGATGGGCAGCTGGAGATTTGGGAGCTGTGAGGAAGCAAGTGCGATTGGGGTGACACCTTTGAGGACTGGAGTATTTGTGATGTTGAAGTTGATGTGGAGGAGAGCCCACTTAAAGGAGCACTTGATATCCATTGAAGCACCTGCTGTTTATGTGCCTCATCTGGAATTTGTAGCGATTGGCGTGGCCGTAAGAAAGGGATCTTATCACATTGTCCCCTAAAAGAAGTAGACATTTTAGTTTGGCTGGAAGATAGTCTTTCTTCTGCAGATGTTACTGTTGATTTAACACCTACCCCACGGACACAACCTTTTTTCCCCTTCCCAACACGCCTATTCCCCTTTCCACCAGCAGCAGGCCTTTTTCCTCTCATTTTGGTGGTTAAATAATTCACAACTCTGGAGTTGTTTGCACAACAAAACAATGGATATGAACCGAGCAGAGCTGAGTGGCCAAACTGTGGTATTAGGCCAAAACTATTGGCTGGGTTAGATGCAGAAAAAAAATATATTCAGTTTGCAACCTGATGGAGGTCAGTATAGATGGATTAATAGAACAAGTCCCACACACAGCTAGAATCCCAAATATTTTTTCAGAGGTAGATGCAGAAAAAAATTATATTCATTTTGCAACCAGATGGAGGTCAGTATAGATGGACTAATAGAACAAGTCCCACACACAGCTAGAAGGCCAAATATTTTTTCAGAGGTAGATACAGAAAAAAATTATATTCTGATTGCAACCTGATGGAGGTTAGTATAGATGGACTAATAGAACAAGTCCCACACACTGCTAGAAGGCCAAATATTTTTTCAGAGCTAGATGCAGAAAAAAATTATTTTTAATTTGCAACCTGATGGAGGTCAGCATAGATGGACTAATAGAACAAGTCCCACACACTGCTAGAAGGCCAAATATTTTTTCAGAGCTAGATGCAGATAAAAATTATTTTTAATTTGCAACCTGATGGAGGTCAGTATAGATGGACTAATAGAGAAAGTCCCACACACTGCTAGAAGGCCAAATATTTTTTCAGAGCTAGATGCAGACAAAAAATTATTTTGAATGTGCAACGTGATGGAGGTCAGTATAGATGGACTAATAGAACAAGTCAGACACACTGCTAGAAGGCCAAATAATTTTTCAGAGCTAGATGCAGAAAAAAATTATATTCAGTTTGCAACCTGATGAAGGTCAGTATAGTTGGACTAATAGAACAAGTCCCACACACTGCTAGAAGCCCAAATATTTTTTCAGAGCTAGATACAGAAAAAAAATATATTCCAATTGCAACCTGATGGAGGTCAGTATAGATGGACTTACTAGAATGATGCTATGCCCAAAAGATTTTACTTTACTAGGTGCAGTAAAAAAATTAGTATTCTATACACAGGTGGTATATCTTGCAACACAGATAGGCTACTCCACTGACTAACACACTCTGCAATAGGCCAAAAAGGATTAGCTTTGATAGATTCAGCCAAATGCTGTGAAAAAAACTTGTACAGCACTGGCACAGACCTGCCTGGCAAAAACTGATAGGAACTGATGTAACCTAGTCCTGAAAAGGACTGCAATTACAATTAGTCTTTACTCCCACAACCTATCTATTTAAGAGCACAGACCTGCCTGATAAAAGTCGTAGGAAATGCTGTGACCTAGTCCTTAAAAGGACTGCAATCACAACTATTCCCTACTCCCAAGCTATCTGTAGATTTGTGCGAAAATTGGCTTGAAATTAACAAGGTATAGCGCACACAGCAACAGCGGTGCCGTCTAACACGCAGCTGCAGCAGTGAGAAAATGGTGGCGACGGGGAAAATGGCTTGGTCTTATAGGGCAAGGACATGTGACATACACTGCCAATGACACATGCCCTTGCTTGTGTGAAAAAAAGCAGTTCACTCCGTGTGTGCTCTGCTGATAGGCTGACAGATTGCACCTCCCCACTGTAAATGCGGGAAAGAGAAAAAAAAAATGGAGATCTTTATTCCTGCAGAGATCCATCCCCTGACCCTCCCCCCGCCCCGCTGTACACTCAAACTGCGTATTACATTAATTTTCATCATTACTGAGAAAAAATCCAGTTATGATTTTGGTGCACGAACAGTTATCGAACATAACCTCGAACAGCCGAATTTTTATCAAATCGTTCGTGCTCGCCGAACGGCTCGAACACAGCCCAAAACAGCTCGAATTTGAGATTGGCAAACAGTTTTAGTCGAACAATGCTCTTCTCTAGTCAATACGCAGGACTTAAACGTCCCTGACGCGTGTTTCGCCGGGGGTACCGGCTTTTTCTAAGGGCGGGATCGGCCGCCTTCTCAAGTTATTTATACATCCTGCCATGACTGACAGGTATAGTAGCCAATTGAATCACAAATACGGACTTGTTAAGATCAATTGATACAAGGTGCAACAAACAAAATTGTGAACCAAATGAACATTTCATTATAGATTCTAAGCATCAAGGACCTAGAAAATTTCTTAATCAATTTAGTAGATATATAAAAATAGTTCATTTGATTGTTTGTATAGGGAAAGAATAAATAATCTCAGGGTAGATTATATATGAGGAAGAGATGTAAAAAGGGATATGTAATAGCTGTTAAATATATATCGAAGGAAAGGACAAGTTGCAGCAAAATCATGAGGTAGGCTATAAATTCTACAAGGATTCAAATGGAATTATCAGCAAATAGATTCCTAATTCAAGGGGAATATTCTCCAAAGTACATGCAATACATATCATACATATATGGTTTGATTATACTCTCAAAGTAAAACTGCCAAAATAATCACATATCAAAGAGATGGCGAATAATCTAAAGATATGTCATAAAAGAATATATCATAAAGAGATATGTGATGTATATTAATATATATTTATATAGTGGACAGATAAAATCAAAACCAGTCATATCCACAAAATACCCTGATCTCATGAACGAGATCAGAGAAGCAACCAAAATTAAAGTTCTCATTAAGTCCGTGGGGTCGGACCGTATTCAATCTGAAAATCCATTCACTTTCCTTCTTTAGAAGGATTGAATCCAAATTGCCCACTCTGATATCCATTTTCTGTTGGAAAATAGCCCACCCTTTCAGTTCTTTCCACCTTAGGGCATGTACATCCTTGAAATGTCTGACAATCGGGGTGGGTGCAAAAACTTTCCGTTGTTCTTGATTTGTGTGTTCATCCTTATCATAATTGACGATGCTTCTAATATGTTCTCTCACCCAGGTTTTCAAGTCTCTCGTGGTTTTCCCCACATATTGTAGTCCACATGTACATTCTAAACAATAAACCACTCCAGCAGAGGAAGAGTTAAGATGTTGACGAAAGGTAAAGGTTTTTCCAAAGGCATCTTTAAGAGACCTCTTGGGAACTAGAATTTGGCAAGCCTTGCATGTCTTAGAAGGAAAAAAGCCCGGATATCGAACAGTCACGGGTTTATTATTCCGTTTGAAATGACTGCTCACCAACAGACTCGAGATAGAGGTGGTTTTGCGATAACCTGCAGATGCCTGTGGTGTAAGGCAACAATTGAGATCTCGATCCGATTTCAGGATACCCCAATGTCTATTGAGAATATTGAAAAAAAAGGAAAGTAGATTCAGCTCACCTGATTGCTGTAGGCTTTGGAAGGAAACACGGGTACGTGTGGCCTCACGTGTTTGCATGAAAAAAAAAAGGTGAAGAAACCAGCTTCCAAAAGTGCAAATATTTATTGAAGCAAATCCACGCAGTTTAAAAATTTCCAAATTCCATCGGGGAATCTCACATGGAAAAAACGCAACGCGTTTTGAACACAGAGCTGTGTTCTTTGTCAAAGCTAACATGCATATGACACTCTATAGTATTATATCCAATAACAACCAATCAGATCGATATGCTTGGTCACATGAGAGTGTGAATAGGGTGCATAATTAGTGTGAGCCAATCACATAAAATGGAAAAAACATTAAAACCATTATGGAGAGAAAGAACAAAAAAAGAGATAAAATTCATTTTAACATAGAATGTTACATGAAATAAATAAAATAAACTGACAGAAACATGAAGTAGAATCAATAATGAAACATGATTTCACGGCGTGCATTGAGTCCGTCTGGACAGGACTAATGAAGATAATAAATATTGTGGAATCATTTGCTTAAGGCTATATACTTAGATTTTTTGGTGCATAAAAATCAGATGGCACACTCTCAATCTGAATGCCTACGTAAGGCGGAGAGTGTTTTTTCTGTGGACTCTATTAACCCCTCAGATGTGAATGACATGAGCGCTTTATTTAAGCAATTGGAAAAACTCATGCTAAATGAAACCAAAGTCTGGTGGGATCAGACTACTCTGTCGAATTACATGCACAAAAATATGATCCCTAGAGGTTTAAGAATCAAAAAAATACCCACAACTATTTACTCTGAGGAATTTGTTGTGAACTGGAATCAGCTCCTTTCAGACTGCTCCTTGAATCTGATGAGACTCATTATCAAACATGAGGAGTCAAAACTCTCTGAATTGCAAAAAGAGATTGAAGCCACACACAATAAATTGGAGCAATACAAAATTAACCCTGATTATCAGACTTATAATGATCGCATACAACAAGCAGTTTCCAGATTAGAAACCACTATTATGACACGGAAAAAGTCTAAATTCCAAAGGGATCAAATGGATTATTCACAACAACAGGTGTATGATTGGGGTAGGTGGGCTGGCACCTCCCAATCACCTAAGTCCATTCTAAAAAAGAAAAATAATCAGTCTAATACGCCATCTGATTTCCACGTCAGTTTTAGTTCCTCTGACCAAGAGTCAATAGACAGTAATGTCACAGACACAGAAACTCGGGAGAATCTCACTTATTATCGCAAGCCCAAATATTACAAGAGCCACAAACAGACAAAAAACGGAAAAGGAGGGGAGGACGCAAACACAGCAAACCCCCCAGGCATGACAACTTGCCGAAAGAAATATTTCTAACATCACATAAATCCAATGTTCTGAATTTGTCAAAACAAGTTTTAACTCAGAAACAAGATGAAGTTCTTTCACCTGGCTTGAATTTTGTACCAGACCGTAATTTCAACCTTTTCTCCACTCTATTGGATCTGAATAGATTCATACGGAATCTTACTATAAAAAACACTTTACAACAGAGGATAATGAGTAGAGATGAGCGTTGTTCTACTCGAACTGTTCGCCAATCTCAAATTCGAGCTGTTTTGGGCGGTGTTCGAGCCGGTCGGCGAACACGAACAATCTGAGAAAAATTCGGCTGTTCGAGGTTATGTTCGATAACTGTTCGTGCACCAAAATCATAACTGGATTTTTTCTCAGTAATGATGAAAATTAATGTTAATACGCAGTTTGAGTGTACAGCGGGGCGGGGGGAGGGGCAGGGGATGGATCTCTGCAGGAACAATGAAGATCTCCATTTTTTTTTCTCTTTCCCGCATTTGCAGTGGGGAGGTGCAATCTGTCAGCCTATCAGCAGCGCACACACGGAGCGAAGTGCTTTTTTCACACAAGCAAGGGCATGTGTGATTGGCAGTGTATGTCACATGTCCTTGCCCTATAAGACCAAGCCATTTTCCCCGTCGCCACCATTTTCTCACTGCTGCAGCTGCGTGTTAGACGGCACCGCTGTTGCTGTGTGCGCTATACCTTGTTAATTTCAAGCCAATTTTCGCACAAATATACAGATAGCTTGGGAGTAGGGAATAGTTGTGATTGCAGTCCTTTTAAGGACTAGGTTACAGCATTTCCTACGACTTTTATCAGGCAGGTCTGTGCTCTTAAATAGATAAATTGTGGGAGTAAAGACTAATTGTAATTGGAGTCCTTTTCTGGACTAGGTTACATCAGTTGCTATCAGTTTTTGCCAGGCAGGTCTGTGCCAGTGCTGTGCAAGTTTTTTTCACAGCATTTGGCTGAATCTAGCAAAGCTAATCCTTTTTGGCCTATTGCAGAGTGTGTTAGTCAGTGGAGTAGCCTATCTGTGTTGCAAGATATACCACCTGTGTATAGAATACCAATTTTTTTACTGCACCTAGTGAAGTAAAATCTTTTGGGCATAGCATCATTCTATTAGTCCATCTATACTGACCTCCATCAGGTTGCAAACTGAATATAATTTTTTTCTGCATCTAGCTCTGAAAAAATATTTGGGCTTCTAGCGGTGTGTGGGACTTGGTCTATTAGTCCATCTATACTGACCTCCATCAGGTTGCAAATTAAAAATAATTTTTTTCTGCATCTAGCTCTGAAAAAATATTTGGGCTTCTAGCAGTGTGTGGGACTTGGTCTATTAGTCCATCTATACTGACCTCCATCAGGTTGCAAATTAAAAATAATTTTTTTCTGCATCTAGCTCTGAAAAAATATTTGGGCTTCTAGCGGTGTGTGGGACTTGGTGTATTAGTCCATCTATACTGACCTCCATCAGGTTGCAAATTAAAAATAATTTTTTTCTGCATCTAGCTCTGAAAAAATATTTGGGCTTCTAGCAGTGTGTGGGACTTGGTCTATTAGTCCATCTATACTGACCTCCATCAGGTTGCAAATTAAAAATATTTTTTTTCTGCATCTAGCTCTGAAAAAATATTTGGGCTTCTAGCAGTGTGTGGGACTTGGTCTATTAGTCCATCTATACTGACCTCCATCAGGTTGCAAATTAAAAATAATTTTTTTCTTCATTTATCTCTGAAAAAATATTTGGGCTTCTAGCAGCGTGTGGGACTTGTTCTATTAGTCCATCTATACTGACCTCCATCAGGTTGCAAATTAAAAATAATTTTTTTCTGCATGTAGCTCTGAAAAAATATTTGGGCTTCTAGCAGTGTGTGGGACTTGGTCTATTAGTCCATCTATACTGACCTCCATCAGGTTGCAAATTAAAAATAATTTTTTTCTGCATCTAGCTCTGAAAAAATATTTGGGCTTCTAGCAGTGTGTGGGACTTGGTCTATTAGTCCATCTATACTGACCTCCATCAGGTTGCAAATTGAATAAAAAAATTTTCTGCATATAGCTCTGAAAAAATATTTGGGCTTCTAGCAGTGTGTGGGAGTTGGTCTATTAGTCCATCTATACTGACCTCCATCAGGTTGCAAATTGAATAAAAAATTTTTCTGCATCTACCTCTGAAAAAATATTTGGGCTTCTAGCGGTGTGTGGGACTTGGTCTATTAGTCCATCTATACTGACCTCCATCAGGTTGCAAATTAAAAATAATTTTTTTCTGCATCTAGCTCTGAAAAAATATTTGGGCTTCTAGGAGTGTGTGGGACTTGGTCTATTAGTCCATCTATACTGACCTCCATCAGGTTGCAAATTAAAAATAATTTTTTTCTGCATCTAGCTCTGAAAAAATATTTGGGCTTCTAGCAGTGTGTGGGACTTGGTCTATTAGTCCATCTATACTGACCTCCATCAGGTTGCAAATTAAAAATAATTTTTTTCTTCATTTATCTCTGAAAAAATATTTGGGCTTCTAGCAGCGTGTGGGACTTGTTCTATTAGTCCATCTATACTGACCTCCATCAGGTTGCAAATTAAAAATAATTTTTTTCTGCATCTAGCTCTGAAAAAATATTTGGGCTTCTAGCAGTGTGTGGTACTTGGTCTATTAGTCCATCTATACTGACCTCCATCAGGTTGCAAATTAAAAATAATTTTTTTCTGCATCTAGCTCTGAAAAAATATTTGGGCTTCTAGCGGTGTGTGGGACTTGGTCTATTAGTCCATCTATACTGACCTCCATCAGGTTGCAAATTAAAAATAATTTTTTTCTGCATCTAGCTCTGAAAAAATATTTGGGCTTCTAGCAGTGTGTGGGACTTGGTCTATTAGTCCATCTATACTGACCTCCATCAGGTTGCAAATTAAAAATAATTTTTTTCTGCATCTAGCTCTGAAAAAATATTTGGGCTTCTAGCAGTGTGTGGGACTTGGTCTATTAGTCCATCTATACTGACCTCCATCAGTTTGCAAATTAAAAATAATTTTTTTCTTCATTTATCTCTGAAAAAATATTTGGGCTTCTAGCAGCGTGTGGGACTTGTTCTATTAGTCCATCTATACTGACCTCCATCAGGTTGCAAATTAAAAATAATTTTTTTCTGCATCTAGCCCAGCCAATAGTTTTGGCCTAATACCACAGTTTGGCCACTCAGCTCTGCTCGGTTACCATCCATTGTTTTTTTGTGCAAACAACTCCAGAGTTGTGAATTAGTTAACCACCAAAATGAGTGGAAAAAGGCCTGCTGCTGGTGGAAAGGGGAATAGGCGTGTTGGGAAGGGGAAAAAAGGTTGTGTCCGTGGGGTAGGTGCAGAAGAAAGACCATCTTCCAGCCAAGCTAAAATGTCTACTTCTTTTAGCGGACAATGTGATAAGATCCCTTTCTTACAGCCACGCCAATCGCTCCAAATTCCAGATGAGGCACAAAAACAGCAGGTGCTTCAACGGATATCAAGTGCTCCTTTAAGTGGGCTCTCCTCCACATCAACTTCAACATCACAAATACTCCAGTCCTCAAAGGTGTCACCCAAATCGCACTTGCTTCCTCACAGCTCCCAAATCTCCAGCTGCCCGTCTGAGTATGAGGTAGAACAGATGGTTGAGTCTGCAGAGCTGTTTACTCATACTATAGCCTGGGAATCAGAGGTCGACTCCAGCGCTTCTGTGAATCCAGACGAGGAAATGATCTGCACTGATGCCCAGAATCTTTATGAGTTGGATCCAGGACCAGACGCAGAAGGTTCTGACCATAATGTAGACCCTCATTCCCAAACTGTAACTCCTGTTGGCGGAGACAATGAGGAAGACGATGATAAGACTCAAATACCTGATTGGAGCGACAACTTTAGTTTTTTGTCAGGGCAGGAACAGGTTGGCTCTGAGGACGACGGGTGTGATAACGCACAGGGTGATGATGATGAGGTCGGAGATCCCACTTACTGTCAACCCACAGTCAGCCAAGAGATGAGGTCAGCAGAGGAGGTGGAGGAAGATGCTAGTGACGACGAGGTCAGGTTGCGCCTTCCTGGACAGAGACGTAGTACTGGAAGCACGTCAACAACTGCATCCTCAAACACAACTCTGCCTCTCACCACAAGTCGTGGTGGCTCTTCAGGTCGCATGGGTGCTAAGCCTTGCATAGCCTGGGCATTTTTTCAGATCGATAAAGATGACCCAACTCGTGTTATCTGTAACATTTGTCAGCAAAAGCTAAGTAGAGGCCAAAAAATACATAGTTTGAGTACTTCATGCATGAACCGGCACATGGACATGAAGCATAAGTTGCAGTGGGAAGCTCAGTGTGCTACAATGCGGCCTAGCCGGCCGGGCCAATCACCGTCTGCCATACCTTGTGCATCCGCGGCCTCCTCATCCTCTGTGACTGGGGGGACAGCAGTCACACCTGTTTTGGGGCGCAGACCTGCCACCTCTTTACCCGCAACAGCCAGCGTGATTGGCAGGTCATCATTTTCTTTGGAGGTGGTAACACCAGCTGGTGTTGAGCGCTGTCCGACATCGATAGCACCACCTTTGGATCAAGGCAACCTAACATGTCCGCCTGCATCTTCCTCACAGACCGGCAGTTTGCCGGGGACACCCTTATCAACCCCGTCTAAGCACAATAGCCAGCCCTCGGTCCCTCAGATGTGGACAAGTAAAAGACCATTTCCTCCTAGCCATGAGAAACCTAAGAGGTTGAATTTCACCGTCTGCAAGCTCTTGGCTACAGAAATGCTGCCTTTCCGCCTGGTGGACACAGAGGATTTTCGAGACCTTATGTCCGTCGCAGTGCCCCAGTACCAGATGCCCAGTCGGCACTACTTCTCAAAGAAAGGTGTGCCTGCGCTCCACCAGCATGTCGCACACAACATCACCGCTTCTTTGAGAAACTCTGTGTGTGACAGGGTGCATTTCACCACAGACACTTGGACGAGTAGGCATGGACAGGGGCGTTACATGTCGCTGACTGGGCACTGGGTAACTATGGTGACAGCAGGACAAGGGGCTGCTGTCCAAGTCTTGCCGTCCCCACGAGTTGTGCGTCAATCCTCTTTATGTCAAAGTTCCTCCACTGCTTCTGCCTCCTCAACCTCCTCTCGGTCTTCCACCTGCACCCAAAGCCTGTCTGGTCATGCCACAAGCTTTCTAACTGCGCAGAAGGGATCCTGCACACCTCCTTACTATGCTGGCAGTAGGGCTCAACGTCATCAGGCGGTTTTTACATTGAAATGTCTGGGAAATGTGAGTCACACAGCTGAGGAGTTGTGGTCAGCTCTGGAGAACCAATTTCATGAATGGTTGTCTCCACTGGACCTGAAACCAGGGAAGGCCGTGTGCGACAATGCTGCAAACCTGGGTGCGGCCCTTCGCCGGGGCAATGTCACACACGTGCCTTGTATGGCTCACGTGTTGAACCTGGTTGTCCAGCAATTTTTAGCCCACTATCCCAGACTAGATGGCCTTCTGCAGAGGGCACGGTCGCTGTGTGCTCACTTCCGCCGTTCGCATCCCGCAGCTCAGCGACTTACATCTCTACAGAAGTCGTTGGGCCTGCCACTTCACCGGCTAAAATGCGATGTGCCTACCCGGTGGAATTCAACTCTGCACATGTTGCAGCGACTGTGGCAGCACCGACAAGCCCTGGTGCAATACGTTCTGACGTATAGCCTGGGCCAACGAGATTCAGAGGTGGGGCAAATCACGCTGGAGGAGTGGTCTCAGATCAGGAACCTATGCACCCTTCTGCACAGTTTTGAAATGGCGATGAAGATGTTTAGTGCTGACGATGCCATTATCAGCATGACTATTCCGGTGATTTACATGCTGGAGCACATGTTAAACAGAATTCGGAGTCAGGTGGTGGCACAAGAGGAGGTGGAGGAAGTAGAGGAGGAGGAGTTGTATGCGGAAGGGCTAACATCTGCAAGGTCCAGATGGTCGGCAGCACCAAGGCGGCAGGCATGTGAGGGTGGGGGAGATGGTTTTACCAGGGCGCATGGTAGCAGCCAAACTAGTGAGGAAGGTGCAGGAGCCCAGGAAGAAGTGGAGGACGAACTGATGGAAGACTCATCAGATGAGGGAGACCTTGATCACATTTCTGTTGTGCGAGGTTGGGGGGAGAGGACAGAGGAAGGAAGCATGATTGTTACCTCGCCACCAACACAACAGGGACTTGGTGCTCCTGGATGCGCAACACACATGAGTGCCTTCTTGCTGCACTACCTGCAACATGACCCTCGAATTGTGAGAATTAGAAATAATCCTGACTACTGGGTTGCCACACTGTTAGATCCCCGGTACAAAAGTAAATTTGCAGAAATTATTCCTGCCATAGAAAGGGATGCACGCATGCAGGAGTATCAGCAGAGACTGTTGCAGAATCGTACATGTGCTTTTCCACAAAATACCAGTGGTGCACGTAGTGAATCTCACAGTTCCAACTTGCCAACCGTGGGACCGTCAAGTGTTCAGCACTCAAACCGTAACAGAACCACAGTATCTGCTGGTAACATCAATTTTGCGGAATCATTTCACCACTTTTTTAGCCCATCCTTTGCAAGGCCACAGGAGACAAGAAGTCTGACACATAGTCAACGCCTAGAGACGATGGTACAGGAGTATCTCCAAGTAAACATTGAAGCCACGACTGTGTCACTGGACCCTTGCTCTTTTTGGGCTTCCAATCTGGATAAATGGCCGGAGCTAGCCACTTACGCCTTGGAGATCTTGTCATGCCCCGCAGCCAGCGTTCTGTCTGAACGTGTGTTCAGCGCTGCTGGTGGTGTGCTGACAGATAAGCGCACGCGGCTCTCCACTGATAATGTAGACAGACTCACGTTCATAAAGATGAACAAATCATGGATCCGAAACGACTTTTCTACCCCTGTGTCATCCTGGGGAGAGTAAAAGCTTGATGATTGGTTAAAATCACCCTACCAACCGTTTTAAGCTTTCAAATTACTAATCATGTTTATCTGTATCTTGACTGGAAAATAATTTGGGCTTTGTAGCAGTGTGCAGCACTGATCCTATTAGGCAATCTATAATAAGCTTCACCAGATTTAAAATTAAAAATAATTTTTAGCTGCATCTAGCCCGGAAAATAATTTTGGGGCTCCGAGATGTGCAAGACACATAAGTGCCTTCTTGCTGCACTACCTGCAGCATGACCCTCATATTGTCAGAATTCGAAGTAATCATGACTACTGGGTTGCCACACTCTTAGATCCCCCAAACTTTTCGATCAACCTTTTCATTTTAATAAAGACCAAAAAAATGGTCATTTTTGAAATTATAAGCATTAGCAGGTTGTTAGAAACTGAAATCAAACAGTTTTCAACTCAAAACTTTATTCTAGGTGATGTTACATTTTCACATAGGACCCCTTGTTCGAAAGGAGCTTCTGAACTCTCTCGTCCATTGAATTTGTCAGGTTTTGGATGGTTTCTGCTTCAATTGTTTTGCATGAGGACAGAATACCCTCCCAGAGCTGTTGCTTAGATGTGAACTGCCTCCCGCCATCATAGACACTCCTTTTAATGATGCTCCAAAGGTTCTGAATGGGGTAGAGGTCAGGGGAGCATGGGGGTCACACCATAAGTTTGTCCCCTTTTATGCCCATATCAGCCAGAGATGCAGATGTTTTATGTGCAGCATGAGATGGTGCATTATCATGCAGAAAAATGATCTTGCTGTGAAATACATGGTTCTTCTTCTTGAACCATGGCAGGAAGTGCTGTTTGAGAAAATCCACATACATTATGGAGTTCATCTTTAGCGCCTTCAGGGATCCTAAAGGGGCCGACAATCTCTCTCCCCATGATTCCAGCCCAAAACATTACTCCACCTCCTCCTTGTTGGCGCTGTAGCCGTGTTTGCGTGGGGTGTCCATCAACCAGCCATCCTCCACTCCATTCATCTGGACCATCGAGCGCTGCACGGCACTCATCCGTGAACAAAACAGTTTTGAAATCAGTCTTCATGTAATGTTTGGCCCACTGGAGCCGTTTCTGCTTGTGTGAAGTGGATAGAGGAGGTCGACAGGATGGCATATGCACAGCTGCAAACCTCTGAAGGACCCTGCATCTTGTTGTTCGGGGGACGTTGGAGGCACAAGCAGCTTCAAAAACTTGTCTGCTGCTATGACAAGGCTTTTTTGCCGCTGCTGTTTCAACCTGACGTAATTGCCTGTAGGAAAGAGTTCTCAATTTGCCCTTATCAGCACGCACACGTGTGTACTGTGAATCAGCTACATACTTCTTGATTGCCAAGACACTTCATCCTGATCATCGCACAATGTTGATTGTAGTCATGCCTTGACCTAAACACTCCACAATTTGTTGCTTCTCAGCAGCCGACACATCCTTTTTCTTTCCCATTTTGGCAGAAAATGTAGGCTGCTTAATAATGTGAGAGAGCCTTCTAAGTAGTCTTGCCTTTCATTGGACACACCTGCCAAACTAATTAGCACAGGTGTCTGCAATTGCTTACAGTGATATAAAGAGCCATGACACACATCACCATCAATGAGTTTAACTGACAAACAAACAAATTCTTCCCTTATCACTCCTAAACACTTTTTGCATAATAATTTGGAACGCGGTGTACATGTGCTTTTCCACAAAACACCAGTGGTTCACGTTGTGAATCTTACAGTTCTAACTTGCCAACCGTGGTCTGTATGGAATTGTTCAATAAAGGGCCCAAAATTAAGATAACATAGATGGGAGAGGTCTCTATGAATAGGAATTCCTAAGTATTTGATACCCTGTGAGGGCCAGGCAAAGGGAAAGTTGGACTGGATGGAATCCTATATAGATTTAGGGAGGGAGACATCGAGGGCCTCAGACTTCGCTGCATTGATTTTAAAATTTTACCATGTAACAAAGTGATCTATTTCAGCCATAACAGCAGGGATGGATATATGTGATTGAGTGATATATACTAGGACATCATCAGCAAATAGAGAGCACTTGTACTCGGTGCCTCCCACCTCAATCCACCTAATATTGGGGTTATGGCGAATTGATGAGAGCAGGTGCTCCGTTACTAGGATGTATAAGAGAGGGGACAGAGGACATCCCTGCCTTGTCCCATTGGTGATTGTGAAAGGTGATGAAAATGTTCTGACGCACCCCCTGGGCCTTGGGACACCCGGAGCCGGACACTTTTTGGTGGATGCTGGTGGTTGTAGTCTTCGTGGCGGCGATCCGGTTCCGTGGCTCAGGGCGGTCAAACCAGTGGCGGAACTATTTATGTGGTTTTGATGTTTAAATGTCCGACTACGCCACCCGTGGATTGCGGTCAGAGTGAACCGCCGCTACAGGGCAGACCGCTAAGGCTGGTGTTGTGGGTGCAGCAGAGCGTAGCATAACTCCCCACGGGAGGAGTATAACCTCAGGGCAGTGTATGCGGAGGATGGGGGTGATGGTGCAGGGCAGCAGCAGTAACGACACGGAGTCAGTGATGCAGTTCAGGGCCTTTACTCACAGTTCTTATTATCCAGACCACGTCTGCAGGTAACGGCTGCCCACGTCGTACTGTGCTCACCAGGTGAGGGGCTCAGACAACTCCCAGATAACTTTGGAGCGCTTCACAGGACCCCCTTTGTGTGTCCTTTGTCTGGCCTTTCTTACCAACACTTCTGTCCGGCTGCCTCGGGCCTCCTCTTGGTAAACTTGGCACCAGTTTCCCTGACCCTATGTGGTGCCTTCCTAGCGGGTGGAGCAAGGGGCTGCGCCACATAAAATGTCAGAGCCTCCGGTTTCTAGCTGAGGGTCGTTTCCTGCCTCCACTAGTTCGGGGACCGGTCTCCCCCTTTGGCCTGACCCCTCCACGCAGGTGGATTCGGGCGTGCGGTGGCGACTCGCCCGTCCGCACCCCTGGGATCCCTTCATTCCTCATTCCTGGAGCCTTCTCCGCTCCTCTTCCTTCCTTCTCCCTCTTGCAGGCCTGTGCCTCTGTTACTAGGCCCGCCTCCGGAGCAGAGCTCATGCAGAGCCCCTGCTCCCTGCCACTTCTGCTCAGACTTCTCTGCACTGAACTAAGATGGTGCCCACCTTTTATACTCCCTTCTCAATGCACCCAGGAACTGCTTCCTCCCTGCTCCTGCACTGCAGGGTTCCCCTTCCTCAGTGTTCCCTCCCCCCACTCCAGCCAGGGACAGGGACTGTCGTGCCCATCTCAGGGGCATATTGGTCGCCCTGCCCCACGGCAATGTGGTGTAATGCATGCAGGTGTCGGGTCCTGATCCACACTCCATCCTTATCTGAGAGTGAGATATCACACCTCTGGGTGAGGTGCAATACGTCTGTAGCAACCGAGCCCTCGGTGCTACAGTTCCATTTATCTTCAGCCTAGGTGACGTATTGTGATACAGGGCCGTGATTTTGGCTATAAAAGGGTCCCCTAGACCCCTACCCCAAGCTTTTTAAGAGAATCATATATGGCGTGCCAGGAGACTCTATGGAATGCTTTCTCAGCATCCAACGAGAGTATCTACTTACAAATTTTTAACTGCATCTAGCCCAGGAAATACTTTGTGCCTAGTAGCAGTGTCTGCTAGTCAGCGGATTATCCCGGCTGTTAAGCAAGCTACACCACCTGTAGTTTGGACACTTAATTTTTTCAAAGGAAATGCTTCGGGACCACGGGATACTTAGTGAAGAGCATCAGGAGGCACCCCAAGGCATAGGGGCTGGGACTGGCACTAGGATGCCTTGCGGTGGACAGCCGAGCTCGATCCTTATAAAAGCTTTTTAACTGCAGCAGCTTTAGTGGACGCTACTGGAGCTGGAATTACGCGGCTGCTGGCATGAGACTTGCCCTCCAATAGATCCTTTTAAATGGATTTAAAGTGTATTCATTCAAATTAGAGGGACAATTTAAATTAAAAAGCTTAGAGCTGCCTCCACCACAGGGGGGCTCTCTCGACCCACCAGCGGACAGGCACCAGTATTGGGAGAGGGGGGCTGGCCGTCAGGTTTCACCGCGGCTCTGGCACAAACCTGGCGACACGGAGGTGGCACGGGCAGGAGCGGACTGGCCGTCTCGGCTTCTCACTTTTTGGATTTTAGAAGGGCATGACATGCCTAAATCTGTGTCTCCCCCTCCTTTTACTCCTCCACCTCTTTTCTTTTCGCATGACTATATGTACTTGTCACTTTTCCATGTGTTAGTTGTGTCTTCTGAGCAGTTTGTCAGCTTTTGGACACCTTTGAAGGTGTTTTCTATGTGTTTCTATGTGTTTTTGTTTGCCTGCCATTGGTTTTAACGGTGTTCGAAGGTGTTCGGCGAACAGTTCGACGAACAGTTCGGCGAACACACGGGTGTTCGACGAACCGAACCGAACTCGAACACTACGGGGGTGGCTCAACACTACTCAACACTATTGATTACTACCATTATGATAATCATGATGACAGGGATGATTCTGATTATGGGTAATAATTTTATACCTATTATGTAACAGACATCACAAAAATCATCTTGGATAAGTCTTCATACTTGGAAATATATTTTACAGTACTGGGGCACATTTCTCGGTGGTCTCACTAGTGATGCCGTTACCAGACAGTCACGGATTTGGGTTTGCGCCCTTTACTCTCAGGCGTCTGAATTTCTCTCACTAACACCGCTCCTCTGACATCTCCTCCTCCTACCAGGGTAGAAATAAATAGTAAATGGGCGTGGATTGGGGGGACGGCCAGGGGCATGGCAAAAATTTACTGTGGCACGTAGCTTGCTGCAAAAATTGTCCCTCTTTTTGCTCTTCAAAAGTTGGGAGGTATGGTACAGACTCCTTATGCAGTACATGCCCCTGTATACAGCCTCCTTATGCAATACGTTGCTCCACAGCTCCTATATACAGCAGCCTTCATATGCCCCAGCCCCTGTATCCAGCCTCCTTATTTAGTACATCGCTTCTTAACTTCTGTATACAGCCACTATATGCAGTACATCATATCTGAGACTGTGTATGCAGCCTGAATATGCAGTAGAGGCTCCTCAGCTTATGTATGTCCTTTATATGCAGTACATGCCTCATCCCCTGTATACCACCTCCATATGCAGTACATTGCTCTACAGGTTCTGTGGACATGCTCCACATTCAGTAGATCTCTCCTTAGCCTCTATATACAGCCTCCCATATGCAGCTTATCTCTTCTCAGTCCCTACTGTATATACAGACCCTCATATGCAGTACCCACTCCTCAGCCTCTGTATCCAGCCTCAATATGTAGAACATTGCTCCTTAGCTACTATTTAAAGCTTCTATATGCAGTTTAGGCTCCTCAGCCTTTAAGGGTAACAATGTTTTGAACTTTTGGCTTTCAGGCTCCATATTTCACCATCCTCTACTGCTTTGAATGTGAGACTACCATCATTTTATAGACAATCATCTTGGCTATCTCATACATAAATTTGACTTGTGACTATTTAGCATATTATTAATTATGCAGAATCCAATTATGTCACTGCATTGTCACTTTTTTACTCCTGGTGGTGGATACATCTTTTTCTTCTTGTATACTAAAAAATACTACTTGTTCTCACATTCCATAATAGCTCAGTGTGTTACTAGGTTGATTCCCAAGTGAAAGGTCACTGATATGAATCAAGGAGCAGCCATGAAGAAGATTTCCCATGAAAAGAGAAACAGCATCATCCAACTTATCGAAAGTGGTCTCTCTGCCAAGAAATTTGTCAAGCTAAATCATGTTTGTGCCATGACATTTGGAAGAATATGAAAAGAAGTCCATCCATCCATTCAGAAGCCAAGAGGTAGATCTCCAGGCAAAATATTGGAGTTAACAAGTTGGCTCATCACAAGGTCTATCAGTTCTCGCAGGACAAACTACACTGGAGGCTACTCGCATGTTTCGTAATAGTGAGATCACAAACATCCATTCAAGCACTGTGTGACGCACGTAACACAAGTCTGGAATGGTGGCCCGAAAAAGGGTGAAGAGCTTCAACTTCAATATCATCATAAGAAGCTTCCGTTAAAGTTCTCAAAACAGTACGAGAAGTGGACAGTAGAAGATTGGAAATGGTTGATTTGGAGCGATGAGAGGAAAATCAATAGACTAGGCTCTGACGAGTGCAAATGGGTGTGGAAGAAACAAGGGAAAAGGGGGCTAGCAGATCGAGAAATTGAAGGAACTGTCAAGTTTGGAGGAGGAAGCCTGATGATATGGGGTTGTTTTACAGCCAAAGGTGTTGGATATTTTCCTAGGATCAATGGTGGCCTCCATGCTGAACTACTGTATATGTGAGTATCCTATAAGACGTGTTACTTTGTACAATCGTGTATTATGGGTATGAAAAGAATGACATACTGTTCCAACTTGACAATGACCTGAAGTTTATATTGAGATTGGTGAAGAAATGGTTCAATAACAATGAAATAGAATTGCTGGATTGGCCCCCACAGTCCCCAGACCTCAACACAATCTAACACTTGTGGGTAGAGTTTAAGAAAAAGTTGTATACATACCCAAGTGAGTTATCCAGTATTCACCAACTTTGGGAACATGTAGAAGAGACCTGGGATCAGATTTCAATCGAGGCATGTTTGAATCTGACTGAGCGCATGCCCAGAATGATTCAGCAGTGTTGAAAGCCAAAGGTGGATTTACAAAATACTAACAAGATAATAAAAATTTTAATTTAGATTTTTAGGAGCAAAACAGTAGCAATGCAGTGATAAGACAAGAATCTGCATAACTAATCATAAGCTAAATAGTTGCAAGTCAAGTTTATGTATGAGATAGCCAAGATGATTGTCTATAAAGTGATGGTAGTCTCACGTTCGAATCAGAAGTGGATGGTGAAATATAGACCCTGAAAGTCAAAAGTTCAAAACATTGTTACCTTTTTACTCATCACTGTACATCCTCCATTTGTATTTAATCACGCCTCATCCACTGGATACTGCCTCCACATGCAGTACATTGCTCCTCAGTTTCTATATACAGCCCTCCATATGCACTAAACCTGTTCTCAGCCCCTATATACAGATCCCTAATGTAATACATCTCTCTCCAACTCTTGTATACAGTTTCCTTATGTAGTATAGTCTCTCGAGCCCGTGCAAACAACCTCCATCTACAGTACATGCTCCTCAGCCTTCAGATGCAGCTCGTTGCATCTCTTGATCCTGTCCTCGTCTCTCTGTTACACGCACGCCGCTAGGTTCAGATAGGGGCGAGACAGGTTGCATGAATTCTTTGGAATGCTGGGTTAACCATTACTCATGGCAACCATAAACCATGTGCTGCATCTTCTTTCAGGTACACAGTGGTGTTGACCCTCAGACACAGACACGTAGGTTGTTTCACTTGCTGACCAGACACACTTGACAAGAGTCCTCATAAATGGTAGAACAATAGCATTTAATAAGATGCTGCACAGCCAGTGCAAGTTAAGTTTTATGAGCAACAGGCTCCAGTGACAAACAATACAGTTTCCTTAGCAGCACAGCAGTTCACAGTCTTCCCAGTAGTACAGGACAGCACAGTTCTAATGCAAAGGCACATAAATAAACACATCATTCTTTACAGCACAGTGAGATGGAGGAGGGGGGGAGGGTTTGCGGAGGGAGATTATCCCTGTGACACCATTTCTTACAGTCCATATCTTTATGCCTGACAATACTCTGCACTGCTAGTACAGGAACTCTACCTGACCTGTGCTTAGCTTCACTCCTGACTTGAATACTTTTCATTTGCAGGGGCTCTTCTGTGAGATACAGAATACACACACCATCTTTCTCTTCTGCTCCAGCCAGACAGTAGACAACTTCGCTACAATCCCCCTGGTGCTCTGCTAAAACACTCCCCTTCTCTTGTGACTGTGTTAACCCCTCTAGTTGCTGGATGCTTCTGGAGCACAACACTTCCTGTCTCCTGTGCTTGTGTTACTTCTAATAGTTGCTGAATGCGTTTAAAGCAACAGCACTACTTCTGCATGCCACAATCTGCAACAGCACTAATTCTGCTTGTCACATCTATCAGGTGGGAAGATGCGTATCCTCAAAGTTCCTGTGCGTGAGGATGTCCTGCTATTCCTAATGGGGCTGGAAATGTAAAGTTACAGCATCGTGGGACATTCTAAGGGCCGTCAGACGCTTCAGCATCACTGTACCTTGCAACACATCAACCATGGTCATATCACAGTCCCACATCACAGCGTGTGATGCAATCGAAAGTGGTTTTCTTCAAGGTTCAGTGTGGCTGAGGCACTTGGGAGTCATGTAGACCTTAACAGTTACTAGGCCACTGTTCTGGCAGCACTTCCCCCCTGCCCTCCACCCCAGCCCGCCCCTGCAAGGAAGATATTTATGAAAATATAATTTCTTCATTTTCCTAACATCTACCCTATCCTGTCTTCTCAGGTCACCAGACAAACACAACAACTTTTATTATTATGAGGTATATGCAAACATTATACAGAAGATGTCACTTACCATATTCAGTATTGTTTTTGCTCTCGGGATTATCGGTAATGGATTAGTCATCTGGATTGCCGGATTCAGGGTGAAGAACACAATCAATGCTGTGTGGTTCCTGAACCTGGCCATAGCGGACTTCCTCTGCTGTGCTTCTCTCCCTCTGAGAATTGCTGATTGGGCTACAATTTTCTCACTTTTGTCAAGCCCCCCAGATTTTGCATTTTGCATAGTGAACTTGTTTCTGTTTACGCTAAACATGAGTTCCAGTGTTCTTCTCATGATTATTGACCACTGTGTATCGCTCGTGTGCCCATTTTGGGCCAAAGTTCTTAGAACTTATAAACTGGTGTCAATCACTGCAGCGATCATTTGGGGGCTGAGCTTAATTGCAACTAGTTTAGTGTATTACATATATAGATGCCATTTACATAATCTAAAGGAATGGTGTATATTTGGTGATTACACATATCTTTATAAACAAGAGTTATATCAGACCATTCAGGTGATCAAATTAATTATAATGTTTGTGATACCTTTTCTTATCATCGTCACCAGTTATGTCACAATCTTCTACAAACTTAGAAATAGTAAGAAATCCCAGAGATCCTTTGGGATCATCACCGCTGTTATATTGTGTTTTTTTATTTTCTCGTTTCCATATTACATCTGGCCACTAACACCCTGGCATTATAGAAAGGATAGTCTTTTCTATATATTACACACTATTTTCACAAGCCTGGCTTTTCTTTATAGTTGCTTGAATCCAATCATTTATATATTCATGGGACTGGATTTCCAACAAGGTTTCTTCAGATCCATTCCCAACAGACTGGAAATAGCCTTGAGTGAACATCCTAATGACCTGAGTGGAGAACAAGAAGATATAGGAAATATTCGCACTTCTACTAAGTAATATATAATCCTGTTATCTACTCTATATGAGACCTCTCAATCTATCGGAGACTTGACTATGTTTAATATTTTTTTCTCCTTGTTTCCTTCCTCCTCTCATTCTAAAAGCCCTAAGATTTTATTTTCCAATCAACACAACTTAACGAGGGATTGATTTTTTGCACGATGAGATTTCGTTTTGAAAGACGCCCTTCATTTCAACATATAATGTGCAGAAAAAAAATCCCAAAGTCATGTGAAATGGTGAAAAAAAAATAAAAAATTGGAACCCTGACATATTTTTCATTCATTGAGGAAAAGAAGTGCCCGGGCAAAATGATTCTCCAGGTGATCAGAATTATGGTGATTAGGGATAAGAGGATCGATCTGCGAAGGATCAAGTTCAAGTCAAATTTCATGAAATTTAATTAAAAAAAAACTTGCCTGGCCCCATTTCCCACACTGCAGAAGCATTAGAGAGCAGGGTAATATCAGTTTCTTTTGCTTCGCAACCTACCCACAATGCCCTGCAGCTATGTAATCTAGCGGATTATCATACCTTGTACAGTGATAGATGGATGACGCACCCTACGTCATCTACAGATCCTTGTGAATCTTGCACCTGTATAGTTGAAGCTCAGGCCTTCACATCTGCACGTTACTCTTTCCCACTATGTCCTTTCATAGGCTGACGACTATTAACAGGAAGTGAAGTTGGCGCCAACGTATGCGCATTACAGAGCTTTTCTTTGCCCGTAGTAGGCCTACAGTTCATCTACACATAAGGAGGTTTCGCAAGGGCTAATGACATAGCATACATCATCCATATCAGTCAAGGTGGGAGGTTGGCGATTATGCCCAGAAAGAAGGCACAGACCTCCAACCACCGACACCCATCGAACAAGAGAGTGCAGATTAGCAATCGGTGATGAAGACTTGTAAAAGATATATTCTGTGGCATTTGGGTGGAGTTGGGTCTTATAAACAGTAGAGATGAGCGTTGTTCGACTCGAGCTGTTCGCCAATCTCAAATTCGAGCTGTTTTGGGCGGTGTTCGAGCCGTTCGGCGAACACGAACGATTTGAGAAAAATTCGGCTGTTCGAGGTTATGTTCGATAACTGTTCGTGCACCAAAATCATAACTGGATTTTTTCTCAGTAATGATGAAAATTAATGTTAATACGCAGTTTGAGTGTACAGCGGGGTGGGGGGAGGGGCAGGGGATGGATCTCTGCAGGAATAATGAAGATCTCCATTTTTTTTTCTCTTTCCCGCATTTACAGTGGGGAGGTGCAATCTGTCAGCCTATCAGCAGCGCACACACGGAGCGAAGTGCTTTTTTTCACACAAGCAAGGGCATGTGTCATTGGCAGTGTATGTCACATGTCCTTGCCCTATAAGACCAAGCCATTTTCCCCGTCGCCACCATTTTCTCACTGCTGCAGCTGCGTGTTAGACGGCACCGCTGTTGCTGTGTGCGCTATACCTTGTTAATTTCAAGCCAATTTTCGCACAAATCTACAGATAGCTTGGGAGTAGGGAATAGTTGTGATTGCAGTCCTTTTAAGGACTAGGTTACAGCATTTCCTATGACTTTTATCAGGCAGGTATGTGCTCCTAAATAGATAGATTGTGGGAGTAAAGACTAATTGTAATTGCAGTCCTTTTCAGGACTAGGTTACATCAGTTCCTATCAGTTTTTGCCAGGCAGGTCTGTGCCAGTGCTGTGCAAGTTTTTTTCACAGGATTTGGCTGAATCTAGCAAAGCTAATCCTTTTTGGCCTATTGCAGAGTGTGTTAGTCAGTGGAGTAGCCTATCTGTGTTGCAAGATATACCACCTGTGTATAGAATACCAATTTTTTTACTGCACCTAGTGAAGTAAAATCTTTTGGGCATAGCATCATTCTATTAGTCCATCTATACTGACCTCCATCAGGTTGCAAATTGAATATAATTTTTTTCTGCATCTAGCTCTGAAAAAATATTTGGGCTTCTAGCAGTGTGTGGGACTTGTTCTATTAGTCCATCTATACTGACCTCCATCAGGTTGCAAACTGAATATAATTTTTTTCTGCATCTAGCTCTGAAAAAATATTTGGCCTTCTAGCAGTGTGTGAGACTTTCTCTATTAGTCCATCTATACTGACCTCCATCAGGTTGCAAACTGAATATAATTTTTTTCTGCATCTAGCTCTGAAAAAATATTTGGGCTTCTAGCAGTGTGTGGGACTTGTTCTATTAGTCCATCTATACTGACCTCCATCAGGTTGCAAACTGAATATAATTTTTTTCTGCAACTAGCTCTGAAAAAATATTTGACCTTCTAGCAGTGTGTGGGACTTTCTTTATTAGTCCATCTATACTGACCTCCATCAGGTTGCAAATTAAAAATAATTTATATCTGCATCTAGCTCTGAAAAAATATTTGGCCTTCTAGCAGTGTGTGGGACATTCTCTATTAGTCCATCTATACTGACCTCCATCAGGTTGCAAATTAAAAATAATTTTTTGTCTGCATCTAGCTCTGAAAAAATATTTGGCCTTCTAGCAGTGTGTGGGACTTTCTCTATTAGTCCATCTATACTGACCTCCATCAGGTTGCAAACTGAATATATTTTTTTTCTGCATCTACCTCTGAAAAAATATTGGGCTTCTAGCTGTGTGTGGGACTTGTTCTATTAATCCATCTATACAGACCTCCATCAGGTTGCAAACTGAATGTAATTTGTTTCTGCATCTACCTCTGAAAAAATATTTGGGCTTCTAGCTGTGTGTGGGACTTGTTCTATTAATCCATCTATACAGACCTCCATCAGGTTGCAAACTGAATATAATTTTTTTCTACACCTACCTCTGAAAAAATATTTGGGCTTCTAGCTGTGTGTGGGACTTGTTCTATTATTCCATCTATACTGACCTCCATCAGGTTGCAAACTGAATATAATTTTTTTCTGCATCTAGCTCTGAAAAAATATTTGGCCTTCTAGCAGTGTGTGGGACTTTCTCTATTTGTCCATCTATACTGACCTCCATCAGGTTGCAAATTAAAAATAATTTTTATCTGCATCTAGCTCTGAAAAAATATTTGGCCTTCTAGCAGTGTGTGGGACTTTCTCTATTAGTCCATCTATACTGACCTCCATCAGGTTGCAAATTAAAAATAATTTTTTGTCTGCATCTAGCTCTGAAAAAATATTTGGCCTTCTAGCAGTGTGTGGGACTTTCTCTATTCGTCCATCTATGCTGACCTCCATCAGGTTGCAAATTCAAAATAATTTTTTGTCTGCATCTAGCTCTGAAAAAAATATTTGGCCTTCTAGCAGTGTGTGGGACTTTCTCTATTAGTCCATCTATACTGACCTCCATCAGGTTGCAAACTGAATATAATTTTTTTCTGCATCTAGCTCTGAAAAAATATTTGGCCTTCTAGCAGTGTGTGGGACATTCTCTATTAGTCCATCTATACTGACCTCCATCAGTTTGCAAATTAAAAATAATTTTTTGTCTGCATCTAGCTCTGAAAAAATATTTGGCCTTCTAGCAGTGTGTGGGACTTTCTCTATTAGTCCATCTATACTGACCTCCATCAGGTTGCAAATTGAATATATTTTTTTTCTGCATCTACCTCTGAAAAAATATTTGGGCTTCTAGCTGTGTGTAGGACTTGTTCTATTAGTCCATCTATACTGACCTCCATCAGGTTGCAAACTGAATACAATTTTTTTCTGCATCTAACTCTGAAAAAATATTTGGGCTTCTAGCTGTGTGTGGGACTTGTTCTATTAGTCCATCTATACGGACCTCCATCAAGTTGCAAAATGAATATAATTTTTTTCTGCATCTAACCCAGCCAATAGTTTTGGCCTAATACCACAGTTTAGCCACTCAGCTCTGCTCGGTTCCCATCCATTGTTTTTTTGTGCAAACAACTCCAGAGTTGTGAATTAGTTAACCACCAAAATGAGTGGAAAAAGGCCTGCTGCTGGTGGAAAGGGGAATAGGCGTGTTGGGAAGGGGATAAAAGGTTGTGTCCATGGGGTAGGTGTTAAAGCAACAGTAACATCTGCAGAAGAAAGACCATCTTCCAGCCAAACTAAAATGTCTACTTCTTTTAGCGGACAATGTGATAAGATCCCTTTCTTACGGCCACTCCAATCGCTACAAATTCCAGATGAGGCACAAAAACAGCAGGTGCTTCAACGGATATCAAGTGCTCCTTTAAGTGGGCTCTCCTCCACATCAACTTCAACATCACAAATACTCCAGTCCTCAAAGGTGTCACCCCAATCGCACTTGCTTCCTCACAGCTCCCAAATCTCCAGCTGCCCGTCTGAGTATGAGGTAGAACAGATGGTTGAGTCTGCAGAGCTGTTTACTCATACTATAGCCTGGGAATCAGAGGTCGACTCCAGCGCTTCTGTGAATCCAGACGAGGAAATGATCTGCACTGATGCCCAGAATCTTTATGAGTCGGAACCAGGACCAGACGCAGAAGGTTCTGACCATAATGTAGACCCTCATTCCCAAACTGTAACTCCTGTTGGTGGAGACAATGAGGAAGACGATGATGAGACTCAAATACCTGATTGGAGCGACAACTTTAGTTTTTTGTCAGGGCAGGAACAGGTTGGCTCTGAGGAAGACGGGTGTGATAACGCACAGGGTGATGATGATGAGGTTGGAGATCCCACTTACTGTCAACCCACAGTCAGCCAAGAGATGAGGTCAGCAGAGGAGGTGGAGGAAGATGCTAGTGACGACGAGGTCAGGTTGCGCGTTCCTGGACAGAGACGTAGTACTGGAAGCACGTCAACAACTGCATCCTCAAACACAACTCTGCCTCTCACCACAAGTCGTGGTGGCTCTTCAGGTCGCATGGATGCTAAGCCTTGCATAGCCTGGGCATTTTTTCAGATCGATAAATATGACCCAACTCGTGTTATCTGTAACATTTGTCAGCAAAAGCTAAGTAGAGGCCAAAAAATACATAGTTTGAGTACTTCATGCATGAACCGGCACATGGACATGAAGCATAAGTTGCAGTGGGAAGCTCAGTGTGCTACAATGCATCCTAGCCGGCCGGGCCAACCACCGTCTGCCATATCTTGTGCATCCGCGGCCTCTTCATCCTCTGTGACTGGGGGGACAGCAGTCACACCTGTTTTGGGGCGCAGACCTGCCACCTCTTTACCCGCAACAGCCAGCGTGATTGGCAGGTCATCATTTTCTTTGGAGGTGGTAACACCAGCTGATGTTGAGTGCTGTCCGACATCGATAGCACCACCTTTGGATCAAGGCAACCTAACATGTCCGCCTGCATCTTCCTCACAGACCGGCAGTTTGCCGGGGACACCCTTATCAACCCCGTCTAAGCACAATAGCCAGCCCTTGGTCCCTCAGATGTGGACAAGTAAAAGACCATTTCCTCCTAGCCATGAGAAAGCTAAGAGGTTGAATTTCACCATCTGCAAGCTCTTGGCTACAGAAATGCTGCCTTTCCGCCTGGTGGACACAGAGGATTTTCGAGACCTTATGTCCGTCGCAGTGCCCCAGTACCAGATGCCCAGTCGGCACTACTTCTCAAAGAAAGGTGTGCCTGCGCTCCACCAGCATGTCGCACACAACATCACCGCTTCTTTGAGAAACTCTGTGTGTGACAGGGTGCATTTCACGACAGACACTTGGACGAGTAGGCATGGACAGGGGCGTTACATGTCGCTGACTGGGCACTGGGTAACTATGGTGACAGCAGGACAAGGGGCTGCTGTCCAAGTCTTGCCGTCCCCACGAGTTGTGCGTCAATCCTCTTTATGTCAAAGTTCCTCCACTGCTTCTGCCTCCTCAACCTCCTCTCGGTCTTCCACCTGCACCCAAAGCCTGTCTGGTCATGTCACAAGCTTTCTAACTGCGCAGAAGGGATCCTGCACACCTCCTTACTATGCTGGCAGTAGGGCTCAACGTCATCAGGCGGTTTTTACATTATAATGTCTGGGAAATGTGAGTCACACAGCTGAGGAGTTGTGGTCAGCTCTGGAGAACCAATTTCATGAATGGTTGTCTCCACTGGACCTGAAACCAGGGAAGGCCGTGTGCGACAATGCTGCAAACCTGGGTGCGGCCCTTCGCCGAGGCAATGTCACACACGTGCCTTGTATGGCTCACGTGTTGAACCTGGTTGTCCAGCAATTTTTAGCCCACTATCCCAGACTAGATGGCCTTCTGCAGAGGGCATGGTCGATGTGTGCTCACTTCCGCTGTTCGCATCCCGCAACTCAGCGACTTACATCTCTACAGAAGTCGTTGGGCCTGCCACTTCACCGGCTAAAATGCGATGTGCCTACCCGGTGGAATTCAACTCTGCACATGTTCCAGCGACTGTGGCAGCACCGACAAGCCCTGGTGCAATACGTTCTGACGTATAGCCTGGGCCAACGAGATCCAGAGGTGGGGCAAATCACGCTGGAGGAGTGGTCTCAGATCAGGGACCTATGCACCCTTCTGCACAGTTTTGAAATGGCGACGAAGATGTTTAGTGCTGACGATGCCATTATCAGCATGACTATTCCGGTGATTTACATGCTGGAGCACATGTTAAACAGAATTCGGAGTCAGGTGGTGACACAAGAGGAGGTGGAGGAAGTAAAGGAGGAGGAGTTGTATGCGGAAGGGCTAACATCTGCAAGGTCCAGACGGTCGGCAGCACCAAGGCGGCAGGCATGTGAGGGTGGGGGAGATGGTTTTACCAGGGCGCATGGTAGCAGCCAAACTAGTGAGGAAGGTGCAGGAGCCCAGGAAGAAGTGGAGGACGAACTGATGGAAGACTCATCAGATGAGGGAGACCTTGATCACATTTCTGTTGTGCGAGGTTGGGGGGAGAGGACAGAGGAAGGAAGCATGATTGTTACCTCGCCACCAACACAACAGGGACTTGGTGCTCCTGGATGCGTAACACACATGAGTGCATTCTTGCTGCACTACCTGCAACATGACCCTCGAATTGTAAGAATTAGAAATAATCCTGACTACTGGGTTGCCACACTGTTAGATCCCCGGTACAAAAGTAAATTTGCAGAAATTATTCCTGCCATAGAAAGGGATGCACGCATGCAGGAGTATCAGCAGAGACTGTTGCAGAATCTTACATGTGCTTCTCCACAAAACACCAGTGGTGCACGTAGTGAATCTCACAGTTCCAACTTGCCAACCGTGGGACCGTCAACTGTTCAGCACTCAAACCGTAACAGAACCACAGTATCTGCTGGTAACATCAATTTTGCGGAATCATTTCACCACTTTTTTAGCCCATCCTTTGCAAGGCCACAGGAGACAAGAAGTCTGACACATAGTCAACGCCTAGAGACGATGGTACAGGAGTATCTCCAAGTAAACATTGAAGCCATGACTGTGTCACTGGACCCTTGCTCTTTTTGGGCTTCCAATCTGGATAAATGGCCGGAGCTAGCCACTTACGCCTTGGAGATCTTGTCATGCCCCGCAGCCAGCGTTCTGTCTGAACGTGTGTTCAGCGCTGCTGGTGGTGTGCTGACAGATAAGCGCACGCGGCTCTCCACTGATAATGTAGACAGACTCACGTTCATAAAGATGAACAAATCATGGATCCGAAACGACTTTTCTACCCCTGTGTCATCCTGGGGAGAGTAAAAGCTTGATGATTGGTTAAAATCACCCTACCAACCGTTTTAAGCATTCAAATTACTAATCATGTTTATCTGTATCTTGGCTGGAAAATAATTTGGGCTTTGCAGCAGTGTGCAGCACTGATTCTATTAGGCCATCTATAATAAGCTCCACCAGATTTAAAATTACTAATCATGTTTATCTGTATCTTGACTGGAAAATAATTTGGGCTTTGTAGCAGTGTGCAGCACTGATCCTATTAGGCCATCTATACTAAGCTCCATCAGATTTAAAATTAATAATAATTTTTAGCTGCATCTAGCCCGGAAAATAATTTTGGGGCTCCGAGATGCGCAAGACACATAAGTGCCTTCTTGCTGCACTACCTGCAACATGACCCTCATATTGTCAGAATTTGAAGTAATCATGACTACTGGGTTGCCACACTCTTAGATCCCCCAAACTTTTCCATCAACCTTTTCATTTTAATAAAGACCAAAAAAATGGTCATTTTTGAAATTATAAGCATTAGCAGGTTATTAGAAACTGAAATCAAACAGTTTTCAACTCAAAACTTTATTCTAGATGATGTTACATTTTCACATAGGACCCCTTGTTCGAAAGGAGCTTCTGAACTCTCTCGTCCATTGAATTTGTCAGGTTTTGGATGGTCTCTGCTTCAATTGTTTTGCATGAGGACAGAATACCCTCCCAGAGCTGTTGCTTAGATGTGAACTGCCTCCCGCTATCATAGACAATCCTTTTGATGATGCTCCAGAGGTTCTGAATGGGGTAGAGGTCAGGGGAGCATGGGGGTCACACCATAAGTTTGTCCCCTTTTATGCCCATATCAGCCAGAGATACAGATGTTTTATGTGCAGCATGAGATGGTGCATTATCATGCAAAAAAATTATCTTGCTGTGAAATACACGGTTCTTCTTCATGAACCATGGCAGGAAGTGCTGTTTAAGAAAATCCACATACATTATGGAGTTCATCTTTAGCGCCTTCAGGGATCCTAAAGGGGCCGACAATCTCTCTCCCCATGATTCCAGCCCAAAACATTACTCCACCTCCTCCTTGTTGGCGCTGTAGCCGTGTTTGTGTGTGGTGTCCATCAACCAGCCATCCTCCACTCCATCCATCTGAACCATCGAGCGCTGCACGGCACTCATCCGTGAACAAAACAGTTTTGAAATCAGTCTTCATGTAATGTTTGGCCCACTGGAGCCGTTTCTGCTTGTGTGAAGTGGATAGAGGAGGTCGACAGGATGGCGTATGCACAGCTGCAACCTCTGAAGGACCCTGCATCTTGTTGTTCGGGGGACGTTGGAGACACCAGCAGCTTCAAAAACTTGTCTGCTGCTAGGACAAGGCTTTTTTGCCGCTGCTCTTTTAACCTGACGTAATTGCCTGTAGGAAAGAGTCCTCAATTTGCCCTTATCAGCACGCACACGTGTGTACTGTGAATCAGCTACATACTTCTTGATTGCCAAGACACTTCATCCTGATCATCGCACAATGTTGATTGTAGTCATGCCTTGACCTAAACACTCCACAATTTGTTGCTTCTCAGCAGCCGACACATCCTTTTTCTTTCCCATTTTGGCAGAAAATGTAGGCTGCTTAATAATGTGAGACAGCCTTCTTAAGTAGTCTTGCCTTTCATTGGACACACCTGCCAAACTAATTAGCACAGGTGTCTGCAATTGCTTACAGTGATATAAAGAGCCCTGACACATATCACCATCAATGAGTTTAACTGACAAACAAACAAATTCTTCCCTTATCACTCCTAAACACTTTTTGCATAATAATTTGGAACACAGTGTACATGAGCTTTTCCACAAAACACCAGTGGTTCACGTAGTGAATCTTAGAGTTCTAAATTGCCAACCGTGGTCTGTATGGAGTTGTTCAATAAAGGGCCCAAAATTAAGATAACATAGATGGGAGAGGTCTCTATGAATAGGAATTCCTAAGTATTTGATACCCTGTGAGGGCCAGGCAAAGGGAAAGTTGGACTGGATGGAATCCTATATGGATTTGGGGAGGGAGACATCGAGGGCCTCAGACTTTGCTGCATTGATTTGAAAATTTGACCATGTAACAAAGTGATCTATTTCAGCCATAACAGCATGGATGGATATATGTGATTGAGTGATATATACAAGGACATCATCAGCAAATAGAGAGCACTTGTACTCGGTGCCTCCCACCTTAATCCACCTAATATTGGAGTTATGGCGAATTGATGAGAGCAGGTGCTCCGTCACTAGGATGTATAAGAGAGGGGACAGAGGACATCCCTGCCTTGTCCCATTGGTAATTGTGAAAGGTGATGAAAATATTCTGATGCACCCCCTGGGCCTTCGGACACCCAGAGCCGGACCCTTTTTGGTCGATGCTGGTGGTTGTAGTCTTCGTGGCGGCGACCCGGTTCCGTGGATCAGGGTGGTCAAACCAGTGGCGGAACTATTTATGTGGTTTTGATGTTTAAATGTCCGACTACGCCACCCGTGGATTGCGGTCAGAGTGAACCGCCGCTGCAGGGCAGACCGCTGAGGCTGGTGTTGTGGGTGCAGCAGAGCGTAGCATAACTCCCCACGGGAGGAGTATAGCCTCAGGGCAGTGTATGCGGAGGATGGGGGTGATGGTGCAGGGCAGCAGCAGTAACGAAACGGAGTCAGTGATGCAGTCCAGGGCCTTTACTCACAGTTCTTATTATCCAGACCACGTCTGCAGGTAACGGCTGCCCACGTCGTAATGTGCTCAGCAGGTGAGGGGCTCAGACAACTCCCAGATAACTTTGGAGCGCTTCACAGGACCCCCTTTGTGTGTCCTTTGTCTGGCCTTTCTTACCAACCCTTCTGTCCGGCTGCCTCGGGCCTCCTCTTGGTAAACTTGGCGCCAGTTTCCCTGACCCTATGTGGTGCCTTCCTAGCGGGTGTAGCGAGGGGCTGCGCCACATAAAATGTCACAGCCTCCGGTTTCTAGCTGAGGGTCGTTTCCTGCCTCCACTAGTTTCGGGGACCGGTCTCCCCCTTTGGCCTGACCCCTCCACGCAGGTGGATTCGGGCGTGCGGTGGTGACTCACCCGTCCGCACCCCTGGGATCCCTTCATTCCTCATTCCTGTAGCCTTCTCCGCTCCTCTTTCTTCCTTCTCCCTCTTCCAGGCCTGGGCCTCTGTTACTAGGCCCGCCTCCGGAACAGAGCTCATGCAGAGCTCCTGCTCCCTGCCACTTCTGCTCAGACTTCTCTGCACTGAACTAAGATGGTGCCCACCTTTTATACTCCCTTCTCAATGCACCCAGGAACTGCTTCCTCCCTGCTCCTGCACTACAGGGTTCCCCTTCCTCAGTGTTCCCTCCCCCCACTCCAGCCAGGGACAGGGACTGTCGTGCCAATCTCAGAGGCATATTGGTCACCCTGCCCCACGGCAATGTGGTGTAATGCATGCAGGTGTCGGGTCCTGATCCACACTCCATCCTTACCTGAGAGTGAGATATCACACCTCTGGGTGAGGTGCAATACCTCTGTAGCAACCGAGCCCTCAGGGTGCTACAGTTCCATTTATCTTCAGCCTAGGTGACGTATTGTGATACAGGGCCGTGATTTTGGCTATAAAAGGGTCCCCTAGACCCCTACCCCAAGCTTTTTAAGAGAATCATATATGGCGTGCCAGGAGACTCTATGGAATGCTTTCTCAGCATCCAACGAGAGTATCTAATTACAAATTTTTAACTGCATCTAGCCCAGGAAATACTTTGTGCCTAGTAGCAGTGTCTGCTAGTCAGCGGATTATCCCGGCTGTTAAGCAAGCTACACCACCTGTAGTTTGGACACTTAATTTTTTCAAAGGAAATGCTTCGGGACCACGGGATACTCAGTGAAGAGCATCAGGAGGCACCCCAAGGCATAGGGGCTGGGACTGGCAGTAGGATGCCTTGCGGTGGACAGCCGAGCTCGATCCTTATAAAAGCTTTTTAACTGCAGCAGCTTTAGTGGACGCTACTGGAGCTGGAATTACGCGGCTGCTGGCATGAGACTTGCCCTCCAATAGATCCTTGTAAATGGATTTAAAGTGTATTCATTCAAATTAGAGGGACATGTTAAATTAAAAAGCTTAGAGCTGCCTCCACCACAGGGGGGCTCGCTCGACCCACCAGCGGACAGGCACCAGTATTGGGAGATGGGGGTTGGCCGTCAGGATTCACCGCGGCTCTGGCACAAACCCGGCGACGCGGAGGTGGCACGGGCAGGAGCGGACTGAACGTGTTGGCTTCTCACTTTTTGGATTTTAGAAGGGCATGACATGCCTATATCTGTGTCTCCCCCTCCTTTTACTCCTCCACCTCTTTTCATTTCGCATGACTATATGTACTTGTCACTTTTCCATGTGTTAGTTGTGTCTTCTGAGCAGTTTGTCAGCTTTTGGACACCTTTGAAGGTGTTTTCTATGTGTTTCTATGTGTTTTTGTTTGCCTGCCATTGGTTTTAACGGTGTTCGAAGGTGTTCGACGAACAGTTCGACTAACAGTTCGGCGAACACACGGGTGTTCGACGAACCGAACCGAACTCGAACACTACGGGGGTGGCTCAACACTAATAAACAGGTCAATGGACTGCGATAATAGACCAGTTAAAGATGATGGCTTTAATTTATATGACGAAAACCTGGTGTTGGGTTCCCTTTACATTTCATACTTTTGTTCATTCCAATTTTAACCTCAGGCGCCTCATCATGCTAATGTTTGGATTAGTAATGGTAAGGTTCTTTAACCCCTTCATGACCTTGCGATTTTCCGTTTTTCTGTTTTCGTTTCTTGCTCTTCTTCTTCCCAAAGCCATAACTTTTTTATTTTTCCATCAAAATGGACAGGCGAGAGTGTAACATTCCTGGCATCGTGCTTGCATGCTGCACCACCTCCCACCATGCAAGACCGAAATCTTACCTGTCCGTCCATGCTGCAGTCTTTGCTCCAGTCCCTGCTGTGTCCATGTCTCATATGATTGCTTAGAGCGTCGGCGCAGCTTTCTGCTTGTTTCTTATAGCTACTGTGTGCACAGTCCTAATGCGTACCCAGCCTATTGCTGTCAGTCACTGGATACTTAAACCCCCTTCACCCAGTAGGAGTTGCCTGAGCAACACTTTCACTCAGTTTGTCTTTGCAACTGAGTTGCCAGGTCCTGTCCTGTATCTAGTCTGTTCTGCCACCCTTGGGGCTGAGTACCCAGGGCCGCTACCTATACCTCTGACTTTTAGTCTGTTTCCGCCACCCTGGGGGCTGAGTAACCAGGGCCGCTACCTGTATCTCTGACTTCTAGTCTGTTTCCGCCACCCTGGGGCCTGAGTTCCCAGGCTCGTTCCTGTATCTTGTTCCCGGTTCAGTTCCTGTCTGAACAGTGTCCTAGCGCATTACTTTTTTCTCTCTATGTCCATACCTTCCCCTTTTCTGCAGTGTCTGAACCTGCACCTAACTCCAACTAGTTGTCTCTGTACTTCTGTTTGTGAGTTTTGTGTCCACTCGCTACTTCATTGTAAGTACCTTGTGTGTATCTGGTTCTGCTTGTCCCCTTTCCCTGCCTCTGTATCTACCTCCATCTTCCTGTATTTTCCAGTCTGTTCCATGTGACTAGAGCCCTGTCCTGTCTGCCTTCACCTTCTGCTCTGTTCTGCTCTGCTTGTTCACCGCTCCGGCGGTTCCGCTCTTCCCGCTTGTTCACCGCTCCTGCGGTTCTGTTCAGCTCTGCTTGTTCACCACTCTGGCAGTTTCACTCTGCTCCGCTTGTTTACCGCACCTGCGGTTCTGTACTGCTCTGCTTGTTCACCGCTCCAGCAGTTCTGCTCTCTTCCGCTTGTTTACTGCACCTGCGATTTTGCTCCGCTCTGCTTGTTCACCACACCTGCGGTTTTGCTCCGCTCTGCTTGTTCACCGCACCTGCGGTTTTCCTCCTCTCTGCTTGTTCACCGCACCTGCGGTTTTGCTCCGCGCTGCTTGTTCACCGCACCTGCGGTTTTGTTCCGCTCTGTTTGTTCACTGCACCTGCGGTTTTGCTCCGCTCTGCTTGTCCACCGCACCTGCGGTTTTGCTCTGCTTTGCTTGTTCACTGCACTTGCGGTTTTGCTCCGCTCTGCTTGTTCACTGCACCTGCGGTTTTGCTCCGCTCTGCTTGTTCACCGCACCTGTGGCTCTGTTCCTGTATCCCAGTCTGTATTGGTCCTTATCCAGCCTGCGTTGATACCTGCCAGTATCTGCATATTTGCATTCCAGACGTGCCTGTCAGCACCCGCCTGTCTGCATACCAGCCGTGCCTGCCAGTACCCACCTGCCTTCATACCAGCTGTGCATGCTAAGTACCCACCTGCCGTCATACCAGCCTTACCTGCCAGTACCCAACTGTCTGCATACTAGCTAACCTGCCTGTTCCTGCATTCCCCGGTGTGGGTCAACAGCTGTGATCGGGGTCTGACCTGGAGTAGCACCTGGTCCCTTTGCTCGGTTCCTCCCTGGTTCACGGAGTCGACTGAGCCGCCGTGAGACCTTGGTCGGACCCGGTTGATACTTAGTTATGCCCCTCCAGGCACTCCTCGGTTAATGGTCCAGTGGAATCACTAATCACGCTCATGACAGTCAGTCCGGGCGCGAGCGTTACACTTTGCTTAATCCATGGTTCCCATTGAGCCCCACGGCCCTTCGCTCTCCCAGACATTTGAATCCTTGTCTGACGAATACATGCACCAAGAAAAAAATTCTTCTCAAGCTGAGGTCCAGATGATATACACACCAGCCCAAATGGAGCTATCAGCACTTGTTCCTGCGGATCCACCACGGTACTATGGGGATCCAAAACAAAGCCGTGCATTTGTGGAGCAATATATGCTGCATTTCAAATTCTATGCTCACTATTTTCCCACTGATCGGGTGAAATTAGCATTCATGATGTCCTATTTAGCGGGTGATGCCTTGAATTGGATCACCCCCCTATGGGAAGCATGGGATCCTATTGTCTTTGACCTGCAGGCCTTCCTGGCGGCCTTTCTAATGGTCTTCAATGACCCTAATCCTGAGGCTTCTGCTAAAGCTTCCCTTCCCAGTATCCTGAAGCAGCCCCGATGGGTAATGTGTGTAGGTAGCCTACCAGTTCTCCAGCCTGAAGAGACTGCTGCCCACACAGAATCCACACAGGATGACAATGCTCAAAAGAATACTTTCCTTCCCAACCGCAAGAGGCAGTTCAGTTGTGCAAGGCATAGAGGTAAACCGTCACGCCAGGTTCTGTCCTCCCAATGACCTCCTGTTCCCCAGCCTGTAGAGGCAGCTCTCCACACAGAATCCATGAAGGATGACTATGTTCATCAGGCAAAGCAGAGGCCAGAACTCAGTCACAAAATTGGATTGCTGTCACGCTGCGGTTGTTTGGGACCCCCTGACGGTCTTTTTCCAGTGAAGGTTGTAGAATCCAAAGACATTAGGCCTGTAGGAGAGGCTGCCCTTGGCGTTAGTGTTTCCTCTTCACAGATGACCATGACTGTCTCCGTGGCAAGTGAAGGCCTTGGTTTAACCGGAAGTTTCGGGCTTAAAGTCTTGAAGAGTCGGTGTTTGATTCCCGTCCAACAACTCTAGAAGCCGGTTTGGGCATTATCAGCGGAAGGACGAGCCCTACTCAGAAACAATCAAAATATGTCTGTACAAATTAAGCTCCAGAATGGAGCATTACACATTCCAGGTGCTGTCTGGTTTACCCACAGGTCGTCCAGAGTCGAGAGATCTAGTGCCCGCTCAGGTCTGGAGATCCTGCATGGTGTTTCCTGCGGGACTGCTGAGGTGCAAGGGGTGTCCAGTCCCCATATCTGCAGGACAGTCAGCAGTTTCTTCTTTTTCACCAGATCTGCTAGTCGCTGATTCGCTGTACGCTGAAGTCTCCGAAGGAAGGGAAGCAGAGGCATTGTCCCCACACAGTCTCGACAATTGTACCAATGATCTGGCTTTAGGCACCGCCCCGCCTCGCAGACGTGTCATCTCAGAAACCAGACTGAATTTGGTCCCTAAGCAAGGATCCTCCATCTCTAACAAATCTGGCAAGAAGTCCATTAAGGCAGTGGCTACCTCCAAGTCTCTGCACCCCTCCAACCAGGCGGAGGACCTCGAGTTGTCCCGTGAATCCTTTGGGGTACTCCCCGATGATAACAAATGGAAAGAGACTTTTCTGCACCCTGTACCTGGTACTTCGCCCATTTCATCCAGTAAGCTTGGCAAATTGCACGTCAAGGCTGTAGCTTCCCACGAGTCTCTGCACCCCTCCAACCCGGTGGAGGATCTCCAGTTGTCCCGTGAATCCTTTGGGGTGCTACCTGATATTAATAAGTGGAGAGAGACTTTCCTGTGTCCTGTTCCTGGTACCTTGCCCACTTCATCTGTTGCTGAGGATGGCAAGATGGAAGAAAGCATCCTAGTTACCAAGACGATGAGACCAGCTTTGTTCCCTCTAGTGGACAGAAGAGGAAATCTTCTTGAGGAGAAGGATCCACCTCCAAATTCCCTGCAGATAATCCTTGCTGGCTGGAGGAAGAGGGGGTGTAAAGGGGGGGGACTGTAACATCCCTGGTGGCGTGCTTGCATGGTGCACCACCTCCCACCATGCAAGACCGCAATCTTACCTGTCAGTCCATGCTGCACTCTTTGCTCCAGTACCTGCTGTGTCCAAGTCTCTTGTCTGATTGCTTAGGGCATCGGCACAGCTTTCTGCTTGTTTCTTATAGCTACTGTGTGCACAGTCCTAATGCGTACCCAGCCTATTGCTGTCAGTCACTGGATACATAAACCCCCTCCACCCTGTAGGAGGTGCCTGAGCAACACTTTCACTCAGTTTGTCTTTGCAACTGAGTTGCCAGGTCCTGTCCTGTATCTAGTCTGTTCTGCCACCCTGGGGGCTGAGTACCCAGGGCCGCTACCTGTACCTCTGACTTTTAGTCTGTTCCCACCACCCTGGGGGCTGAGTACCCTGGGCCGCTACCTGTATCTCTGACTTCTAGTCTGTTTCCGCCACACTGTGGGCTGAGTTCCCAGTCTCGTTCCTGTATCTTGTTCCTGTCTAAACAGTGTCCTAGCCTGTTACTTGTTGCTCTCTATGTCCGTACCTTCCCTTTTTCTGCAGTGTCTGAACGTGCACCTAACTCCAACTCATTGTCTCTGTACTTCTGTTTGTGAGTTTTGTGTCCACTCGCTACTTCATTGTAAGTACCTTGTGTGTATCTGGTTCTGCTTGTCCCCTTTCCCTGCCTCCTTATCTACCTCCTGTTTTCTAACCATCTTCCTGTATTTTCCAGTCTGCTCCATGTGACCAGAGCTCTGTCCTATCTGCCTTCACTTTCTGCTTTTTTCTGCTCTGCTTGTTCACCGCTCCGGCGGTTCCGCTCTTCCCGCTTGTTTAGCGCACCTGCGGTTCTGTTCTGCTCTGCTTGTTCACCGCTCTGGCGGTTCTGCTCTGCTCCGCTTGATTACCGCACCTGCAGTTTTGCTCCTCTCTGCTTGTTCACCGCACCTGCGGTTTTGCTCCGCTCTGCTTGTTCACCGCACCTGCGGTTTTGCTCCGCTCTGCTTGCTCACTGCACCTGCGGTTTTTCTCTGCTAGTCCACCGCACCTGCGCCTCTGTTCCTGTATCCCAGTCTGTACTGGTCCCTATCCAAGCTTGCATTCATACCTGCCAGTATCTGCCTGTCTGCATTCCAGGCGTGCATGTCAGCACCCGCCTGTCTGCATACCAGCCGTGCTTGCCAGTACCCACCTGCCTTCATACCAGCCGTGCCTGCTAAGTACCCACCCGTCTGCATACCAGCTAACCTGCCTGTTCTTGCATTCCCCAGTGTAGGTCAACAGCTGTGACCTGGGTCTGACCTGGAGTAGCACCAGGTCCCTCTGCTCGGTTCCTTCCTGGTTCATGGAGTCGACTGAGCCGCCGTGCGACCTTGGTCAAACCGGGTTGATGCTTAGTTACGCCCCTCCAGGCACTCCTCGGTTGATGGTCCAGTGGGATCACTAATCACGCTCACGCCAGTCAGTCAGGGCGCAAGCGTAACAGAGAGCTCATTTTTTTGCGGAAAAAGGTTTTTTTTTGAACGACACTTTTTATTTTACCGCATAGTGTACTAGAAAATTGGAAATAAATTCCAAGTGTGTTGAAATTGCAAAAAAGTTAAATTCCACAATTGTTTTTTGGGTGTTTTATTTACCATGTTCACTTAATGCTAAAGCTGGCCCAGCAATGTCATTTCCCAGGTCAGTACGAGTACACAGATGCCAAATATATATAGGTTATCTTTTATTTAAGTGATGAAAAAACATCCAAAGTTTGCAAGAAAAAAAATGGTGCCATTTTTCGAGACCCATAGCATCTCCAATTTTTGGGACCTGGATGCTTCATCCTTCTTATATATAGCAGAAATCATCATGTCCTATAAACATTAACCCCCGGCTATCATGGCAACCCACCAGCACCTCGTGATCAGCCGAGAGAGGCACCCATCGGCGTGTCTTGTGTTGCACTTCCGTCGGACCTGAGTTAAAAGCAGCTGTCGGAGATTGACAGCGGCATTTAACATGTTAACAGCCGCGGGTGGATTGCGATTCAACCCTTGGCTCTTAGAAGCATATGACAGCTGATCAAATCAGCTGTCATGTGCCAGCCAGAAAAGACGAGGGCTCAGTGACAGAGCCTGCATCAATTAAAGAACACGACCTATCACATACCTATACGTCATAGGTTGTGAGGTGGTTGAAGGGTTGATACTGACTTTTAGGATTGCTACCCCCATTAGGTGGCGCTAGAGTTCAATTTTTTTCCACCTTGAAGAGGCTATTTTTACATTAACATTTCCTGTTGAGCATTGAATGGCCTATATATCTCTTGACGCCTGCTTAGTACCCACCATAAGGAGAAAAGTTTCCCCCTTACACCTGGAGAAGTAGTGGGACAGCAGGAGTTCTCCAATGTTGCTCCAAGACAGTTTTATTTCTAATGATGAATCGATGTGTGTTTTGTAAATTACGTTTTATCACTGATTATCATGTTTAACCCCTTAGTGACAAACCAAATTTTGACTTTAATGATCAAACCAAATTTTTAAATTCTGACCACTGTCACTTTATGAGGTAATAACTCAGGCACACTTTAACAGATCTCTCTGATTCACAGACTGTTTCTTCGTAACATATTGTACTTCACGATAGTCGTAAAATTTCTTCGATATCACTTGCGTTTATTTGTGAAAAAAAAGGAAATTTGGCGAAAATGTAGAAAATTTTGCAGTTTTCAAACTTTTCATTTCTATGCCCTTTAATTAGAGAGTTATGTCACACAAAATAGTTAATAAGTAACATTTCCCCCATGTCTACTTTACATTAGCACAGGTGCTTCACTGCAACTGAAGCAACGTGGAAGAAAATAATGAACTTTTTTTTTTTCACAAAAAGTTTAATTTAGACCCAATTTTCTTTATTTTCACAAGAGTAACGGGAGAAAATAGACCCCAAAATTTGTTGAGAAATTTCTCCTGAGCATGCACATATCCCATTTGGTGAGGAAAACTACTGTTTGGGCGCATGGCAGGGTTCGTAAGAGACGGAGCATCGGTTGACTGTTTGAACGCCAAATTGGCTGGAATCAAGAGCCAATGTCGCGTTTGGAGAGGTCCTAATGTGCCTAAACAGTAAAAAAAAACTCACAAGTGACCCTATTTTGAAACTACACCCCTCAAGGATTTTGTCCTGGGGTATAGTGAGCATTTTGAACCCACAGGTACAGCACAGAATCTGAAAAAAGTTATTTTTTTTCACAAAATGCTTGCTTTAGCCCCAAGTTTCTCACTTTTGCAAGGGGTAACACCAAAAAATGGACCCCATAGTTTGATACCCACTTTGTTACAAGCTTGGCAATTTCCCATATGTAGTCAAAAAGTTCTGTTCGGACAAATGGAAGGTGCAATATTTGAATTTTGAAGCACAAGTTTGGCTGTGGGCACCATGTCCCATTTGTAGGTGCCCTAAGGTGCCTAAACAGCTGAAACCCCCAACAAATAACCACATTTTGGACTGTACCTGCAGACAGGAGCAAGCAATAAGAGCCAGCAATAGTGCTATGTTGTATCCCTGTAACACTGATGTTACAACATCTTATTAATCACTAACAATCTTATATCTCTGTAACCTGAGAAGTATTTGGTATAAAAGTTGCATGAATAAATGTACAACATATTTCACTTTGTTCCAATAATAAAAATGTTGTAAACACAAAAACAAGAAAAATTGTATTAATGTCGGCATTGTAATGTCTCTCTGGATATTGAACTTATTCTTCACAGTTGTGTCTCTTATAGAGGTAATTTCATCTCAGACATTTATAAGTTTTTCACAGGATGGTGGACCCCAAATTCCAATATAGATGTTGGTCCCGAGGTGGGACGTATCCTGCACCATGAGAATATGACGTTATGCATATATGGTGTGTTCTTTTTTGCTCTCATGGTAAATTGTTCTGACATATATAATCTTACATGTTTATAACCTCAAATGTATTTAAAAAAATGTAAAAAAAAAAGTATTAAATTAAGGTAATCAATAAGTTGCAATTAAAAAAAATGTTATAATAAAAAAATTGAAAATTAAAAAATGAATCATCAAATGATGTTAAAGTCGACATTGTAACCATACAGTATGAAAATGATTTTTTTTAATACAGTATCCATTCCACATTGTTATTATATTGTATGATAATTAATAGAAATGAGCGGATCAGTCAAAATTTGAAATCACACAATCATATAGATTTGGTTGGTGGCTGATTGAGGTCATGGACAGAATGACTGTCGATAGAGCGGTGACATTCCTCGTTCTTGTTTCTTCTTGTTTCTCTGTGTCCACTCCCTTAAAATGTTGCAGTTATTCAAGCACATTTAAGGCTTCAACCGTTTCAGTATCTGATCATCTAATCACACAATAAGTCACTCTGACTCAGATAATTATGTACGGCCATATGATACACTCCCATCAGAGACTGATAATGGAGCAAACCATATTATAATGCAAGTATTCTCAATAACACTGTGACAACTTCAGCCATGGAGGAGACGGAGAACATTCTACAACACCATCTCTTCAGAAGTAGCCGGTAAGATATCAGGTTTCTTTTAATTTGGACCTCTAAAGGGATTGTCCATAAACATGGCTGTTTCCTTCCATATACAGGACATTTGCCCATAGGTTGTGTCTGGTAGTGTACTTCATATTTCGTAACACTTTGTTTCTCAGGAGAACCCTCTTTGCATTCACCTCCATGTTAAAGCTTTTTCACTCTTACAAATTCAAAAAGAGTAAAAGATTTTTTTAGTTGTTTTTTTCTTTCCTGATTGAAGAAGTATATTGATATTTCATGTTTCATGTTATATTGACCTTTTCTTTTGTGTTCATTATTTTTCTATGTGATCCACATGTTGCATATATTTAATCTGATGTCATAGAAGGGAGTGTCTAAGGGTTTTTAATGATCGGGCAGCACATCAGAATCTTACGATTAAGACCACTAAGTCAAAACGTGTGAATATGTATCGTTGTCTTGCTATGATGTTTTAAAATGGATTACGAATAAAACTATACATTTTTACCTGAGATACGTCTCATGACTCTGTCCTTACAGTTCATCTTGGTATTAGCAATACTGTCCGACAAATAACCAGGAATTTTTGGTGGCCAACCATCTTTCGTGATTGTAGTGAACACGTTGTTATTATTATTATTATTTATTATTATAGTGCCATTTATTCCCTGGCTCTGTACATGACAAAAAGGGGTATACTTAGCAAAAGCAATTACAATAATCTTGAACAAAACGTGATGGCGACTGGTACAGGAGAAGCGAGGACCCTGCCCGTGAGGGCTCACAATCTACAAGGGATGGGTGAGTATACAGTAGATGAGGGTAGGGCTGGTCGTGTCTGGTAACTGGTAAATCCATATACATGTTAGTGCCTACAAAATTTGTGCTGGAATGAAAATACCCCAAACTCACCCCACTGGACTTTTTCAGCCCTTACCCACTCCAAAAAATCCTTGGACCCACCTCTCCATGGCCTTCATTACTAATCTCCCACTCTCAGAAGGGAAGTCTGTTATTTGGCTAGTGGTGGAAAGATTCAGCAAAGAGTGTCATTTTGTTCCTCTTTCTGGTTCCCAAATCTTAAGTAAGTTGTTTATCAAACACATTGTGTGTCTACTTAGGATTCTGGAAAATATTGTTTCCAACAGCGAAACTCAGTGCGTTTCCAAATTCTGGAGAGTGTTGAGGGTGTTCTGCTATAGTAAGGTTAATACTGAATTGTCTTTCTCATCTGGTTATCGCCCAGAGACCAATGGTCAGATTGCAAGTTCCAATCAAACACTCAAGCAGTATCTTCGGTCTTTATTTCACTGACATTCAGTCTGAAAGGGTTGAACATTTACCATTAGCTGAGCTTACCCTTAGTAACCAAAATCAAGAATCCATTAAGACATCTCAATTCTTCTGTAATCTTGGCCATAACCCATGTTTTGGTTCCTTTGCAATCTCTGAGGTTGATACTCCAGAGACTGGTAAATCCATAGACAAGATGAAGCTTGTTTGGTCTGAAGTGATAGAAAACCTAGGAAGGACACATGGTAGAAAGGCCTCTTCTGCTAATCAGAGGCACATGGGGGGGGGGCAAGCTATGCCATTGTGGACAAGGTGTGGTTATCTATGAGAAAAATCAAGCTCATTGTCCCCTCCTCTAAGCAGTACCCCATATTCAATGGTCCTTATGAGATATAGGAGCTTGTCAATCCAGTAGCCATCTGGCTAAAACTCCCCCCTTCCTTCAGGATTTCTGATGTGTCCCACAAATCATTGTGAAAGGCATACTGTTTTCCTGTGTACCCTGTTAAGCACCCTACCCCCATGTTGGTTAAAGTTAACCTTGAGCTTGAGAAGTTGGAAGATTCTTGATTCCTGGATAGTAAGGAACTCTGTGGTCCAGAGAAAAGCTCTATGGTGTCAACTAGCATCAATGATGACAATCTCCTTAGAAAGTTTTATCATTTTTTTCCTGACAAGCCCTGACCTAAGGGTCCAGAGGATCCTTGTAAGAGGAGAGGTGCTGTGACATCCACGCCAACTCCTGCTTTGCTCCCAGCCAATTAAGTGTGACTATTCAGTAGCCCTGTTTCATTTCTGGGACTTGCAGTTTTTTCTAATCCAGTAGATATGAGGTTAATTCTGTGGGTTTGGTTATTTCCTGCTGTCATCACTGGATATGAGTGCGCTTTATTGAAATCCATAAGAATAAGTTCTCACTGTCAGTCAATGTTTGTTTCTCCACCCTGGCTTACCTGTTTACTGCGTATCTGTTCTTCATTTTGATTTATCCTGTTTCCTGACCTATTCTAGTTTATTGATGTTTTTCTTGCCTGATGATGTTGTACCTCTCGTACCTCCTGGACCTGATCCGGCTGCCTGACTATCTTTCTTGCCAGCTTGCACCACCGGACAGCAGCTGACTTTGTTGCTCTTGCCCCGGAACCCCTGTGTATGTCCAGATCCCTGTACAGGGGTTAAAGGTTGAAGGCCAGGGCAACCCCTGAACTCTGGCAAATGGAGTAGCTTGCCCCATGGTTCATGGTAGCCATTTTGGAGCTGACTTGTGACCACGAACAGTGATCGCATGACATGTATTTATTCACTTTGATAGAATATTCTGACTCTTTACACTAGCCTAAGAAAGACTATCTACCCACCTCTGAATCATAGAAACATTGTAGCAGAAAGTTGGCTAGAAATGCCTCTAATTTATTACGAGACGTGGAGGAGATTACTCCAGAGGCTTTTTATAAATGTAAATTCCCCCTAGTGCAGAGTGGCTACTGTACATTATGCTACTCTTACCATAATCCTGGAAAAAAGACCTGTGTGATGTTCCCTTTGCGAAGGTCTCTTCAGGGCATTGCCCATGTGGTCTCCAGATAGAGAACATAGGCTGAAATGGAGCTCTGAAATATGGAATGGAGATCTATGCTCTTCAGCAATGAGTCAGGTTTTCATCTTTGATGCAAATGTAGCAATATATTGGTCTGGAGCGTATTTTGAATTCTTTCCCATTAAGCACATCTGGGATGCCATTGTTTGGCAATTGCAAAGGGAGCTGCAAGCAAAGGTTGATAATCTGCTTGCTTATGATTAGTCAGTATCTTACAAGGAGAAGAACACGCCCCCAGTAAACTGATAACTACCCCTTGGACTTTAAAAATGTTAACTCATTAGGTGCAAAATATTTTAATTGTAATGTATCGGCAAAGGTCAGGAGGAATAAAAAAAATATATATATATACTATTGTGTGTCAAATTCAACATCAATTTTTTTGAAAAAACCCTCTTTCCATACAACATTACAACAGAGTGTACAATGCTTTTTTTGCAATGGGCTCAAAGTGAAGATACTTGTATAAAATAAAAAAATTATATGTTTATCATTGGGTTATGTTTTTTGTTGTTGTGATTTTTAGAGTAGCAATATGTGTTAACCTTAATGTGCTCCTTATTGGATTGTTTTTCTTATATGGAATCTGTCTGCCCAATCCTAACCTCAAACATTGTACATGGTCATGTTGTGTCTCTTCATTATTTTTAGAAAGGAAGTTGACCATATAAAAACAGTTTGGGGAGCGGATCGTGCGGACAGATTCACTTCCAGGCATCTCGAAGAAAATATTTCACAGATTTGTTTTGGTGTTATGCCTCGTGTAATGAGTGATAATGATATAACTGTAGTAAGTCATTCCACATCAGAAAATTGTCTTAATCAAAGGCAGAACCCTACTTTTTTAACAACTAGTTGGTTTTCTTTTAGACATATTTGCAGGACACGATATAGGTAGGTTTGTTGATAATTGCCCCTGCACTTTATATAAAATAATCAAATATTAATAATCTACATACATTCTAAACTTTGCCCAGTGCCAATGCCTTTGGATGCTATACAATGTGCAGTTCATCTAACTCCAGCAAACTTTATATTAATACACATTCCTTCAAAATGTAAGATGGAGACAAATGTGTGCGTAGAGAGTGTATTACAATAATTATCAGTCACAATCTTCTGCCATTTCAAGCACAGCTCCAGTCTACTGCAGCTTCATATGGCCACAGTTCTGACCTGCCAGTTTACTCAACATCTTCTGTATGGACTGGAGGTCACTTTTTCAGTGTTAGTCTATGAGACTTAGAATGAGGCAAGGAAAGCTGGAAATGGCAGAAGATGGTTACTGGTAAGTATTGTAATAACCCTCTACACAAACATTACTGATTGCAAACAAAGGGAACAATAACAAAAAAAATAAAAATGCTTGAGTGGTCATTTAAAAAAAAAAATGACAACTTCTACTGCGCAGACACAATAATTGCAGAATTGTCTGTTGTATTATTATTATTTTTATTAATATTTATTTCATTTATTTTTCTTGTAGGTAATCACTCAGAATGGACACTGCAGATGAAAATCTGACCAGATCTAATATAACTCCAGACTACAGTAGCCGGTAAGTTTATTTTCCTAATTCTTTATTTCTCATGAGATATCAGTGCAGACTCCATTCACATCTTTATTCAAGCTTCCACCCCGATTACATCAATATTCATAGGGATAAATCAGCTCCATCTGCAACGCGAGTATTCCTACCAATATGATGGAAACTCTAGTTAACCCATCAATCCCCTCTACAGGTCAATGTCGCCCATCAGATGTCAATTGTGCAGAGGATTTGGCTCTGTATTGTGGCTCCTGTATAATAACACAGATGTGTCCAGAGCAGGATATAGACTTTCCCACTACATTCATTTATTGGGAAATTACAAGGGCACATCATTATTTAAATTTATTTATTTTTTTTTAGCAAAAGATCCCATAGAGATCAGAAGAATTCCCAGATCTGCAGCATCCACAATCAAATAAATATGTCACATCTAAATATGTCCTTATTAAGATGCTTTAAATGTTCTATTTTTTTGGGGGGGTGGGGTTGTCTGTTCAAAAAAAAAATGGAGACGACCTGTCAATCACCTGTGGCAAAAGTCAGCCAGGGCAGCGCCGCACTAGTCTTGTCTATGACTATGATCTTGTAACTATAGTTTTATTAAAATTCATTAGAGTTCTAGAAATAAATATACCAGGCTGTAATTATGCAGCCGGCTCTAATTCATGCTGCTCATGGTTTGTGCAGCATGCATTGACTAAAAGGTTCACTTTAAGAAGTTAAAGTACTTATAATTTGGGGAAAGTTAAGGATGAAAATATCTGTGAGTATGAGCTATTGTGAATCACTTTGATCTCTGGATTAAAGTCGAAACATGACCTGCAGTTTCATCCCATAAACAGTAGAGTATTCGTGCTAATGCTGCCCCAGGCACCAATAAAAAGCCTTTTGAAACAAATTCCCAATAAAATAAAAAAAATATTGTGAACTAAACTCCATGGAATCGACTAAAGATTTCTAAAGGTAAAAAAATATTAGAAAATAGTACTGTATATAAAACTATTAACCTGGTCATTTTCTTGCTGACATAAATTTCTTGCTCGCATTGGGCTGTTATGAACTTGTCCTGCAGTGATGATGTGCTGACATGCGCAAATAACTGATACAGCCAATCAGTGGCCTCAGTAGACTTGTCCTTGAATGTAGACATCACTTCTGAGGTCACTGATTGGCTGTATTAGTCATGTAGCACATCATCTCCGCAGGAGAAGCTCATAAGACCTTAACAGGAGAAGCAATGTAATTGCAGCAGTAGGAATTACCAGGTAAGTGAAAAAGAGTAAAATATAGAAAAGAATAAAAGACTAAATAATAAAAATATGTCATTGACGCTAATATACTTTACAAAGATTTTAAAATAATTTACAAATCATTTTATTTTCATCCTATTGAACACACGTCATTGTGTTTGCATACTACACATGTATTTCTTATATGGCATATTAAAAAAACAAAACAATAATATTTACTATTCGTAACACACTATTTTTTAATTTACATATTTTTTTATTACGGACTTATGTATGTTTGAAAATGTATGATTTATTAAATGTTTTTAAATTTGATTTTAGTCTGATTCCTACAGTTAATGTTCAGCTTTTCAATGCACTGAAATCACCCATGAGATTATAATAATAAAAATAGATCTCACAGAGGAGAGAATTGGCTCCCATCTGTGATGTACATTGTAAATGCTAATAACGAATGTGCTATAAATATAAATTATACTGCACATACATATTTATACTTACACACTGTACGCAAACCGCACCCATACAATCATATACTGTACACACACTGCTCCAATATAGTCACATACTGTACACAAACCGCACCCATACAATCATATACTGTACACACACTGCCCCAATAAAGTCACATACTGTACACAAACCGCACCTATACAATCACATGCTTTACACACTGCTCCAATATAGTCACAAGCTGTACACAAACCGCACCCATACAATCACACACTGTACACAGACTGCACCCATACAATCACACACTGTACACAGACTGCACCCATACAATCACATGCTGTACACACTGCACCTATACAATCACTTGCTGTACACACACTGCTCCAATAGTCACATACTGTACAAACAGTGCACCCATACAAGCACATTCTATATACAACACTGCACCTATACAATCACATACTACAGCTTAGGGAAAAAGTAACTGTATTAAAAACATCTGTTATAGCAAATGTGAAAGAGCTTGGGAGTGTGATTTGTCCTAAGTGTGATTTGGCTTAAGTGTTTGACTTGTGATTTAGTGACTTTGGAGTCAAGAAAATTAGAATGGAGGAGCTTTTTTTAGTTCACTGTTCATATTTACTTTTTTACTTGTTTCTTTATTTCTGTGTTGAGAAGTCCCCATTAGGAAAATGTGCTCTATGCAATCCAGTGTACATCTTGTCTCATGTATGCAATGAAAAAACATAGGGAGGGGAGAAAAGGAAAAATTCAGTTCACCAAGTGCAGATGGTTTGAAGCCTTCATATGAAGAATGTGGTGGATGGACTCCAGACCGGCAGCTGGGCAATAGCAGAGAGAGAAAGAAACAAAAACAAGAGGGTCTGTCTAGACATTTCTCGGAAACTCACCAAGGGGATATCTCCTCCTTTATGTTTTCAGGCATAGAAAAAATCAACCATCCCATGCGAAAGAGTGATTGGAAAAAGGCGCTCTTAAAATGTTAAACTTGACACAAGGTTTCCCAAGGGACTTAATTTCAAAATGTATCTACGATACTTACATTATGAAGTTTTTCTTAACAACCAATGGCATTAGTCCCCTCTTTTGCCTATCCTCATATTATCAGCTTTACTTTTATTGTTTCATGACACAATCCAATAGGGAAATCATTAATTCACCACACAATATTGCTCCAAGGTACAACATGTCGTTTATTATTATTATTATTTATTATTATAGTGTCATTTATTCCATGGCACTTTACATGTGAAAAAGGGGAATACATAGCAGAATCACAATAATCTTCAACAAAATGAGTCAACGACTGGTTCAGAGGGAGAGAGGACCCTGCCAGCGAGGGCTCACAACTCACAATCTACAAGGGAAGGGCGAGGATACAGTAGGTGAGGGTAGAGCTGGTAATGCAGCGGTATGGTCGAGTGGAGGTTACTGTAGGCTGTAGGCTTGTTGGAAGAGGTGGGTCTTCAGGTTCCTTTTGAAGGTTTCCACGGCAGGTGGGAGTCTGATATGTTGGGGTGGAGAGTTCCAGAGTAGGGGGGATGCACAGGAGAAATCTTGTATGCGATTGTAGGAAGAGGAGATAAGAGGGGTGTAGAGAAGGAGATCTTGTGAAGATCAGAGGTTGCGGGTAGCTAAGTACCAGGAGACTAGGTCACAAGTGTATGGGGGAGACATTTGTGGATGGCTTTGTATGCCAAGATTAAGGTTTACAATATGCTTTGTCTAATACTCTATAATCATTTGAATTTCCCTGGTCCATATTGAAATGCCACAAGGTGAGATACTGTTGGTTTATTTTCCTATATTAGATTGTTTTCAATTGACGGAGGCCAAATTTTATAGAAATCTTATGTCTAAGCATTCCCAAACAAAATGCCTAAAGCTCACCATAATGTCGGAACCGATGAAGTTTGTAATCCTTCATATGGTGATGGTTTTTGATGTTGTTTAATCCCAATGCAACCTATCTTCTTGAGTGTTATTCAGACTTGTAGGGTTCTCTGCAATGCAGCATTTATATCCACATGAAATATTTGACAAATACCTTCCTAGTATTAACAAAAGTCTTCACCCAATATATTACAACTAGTGATGTACGAGCATGCTCGCCACTATTAAGTACTCACCAGAGCATCAGAGCACTAAAGAGCCTCGGTGATTGACGAGTATGTTTAGAATGCTCGGGCGGGAGCTCAGGTCCACGCCCATCATTTTTGGTGTTTTTTAGAGAGCCAATTAACATTCAGGGATTGCCTACCAGTCACTGTAATGCCGCAGCGATGTTGGTTGAGGCATTACAGTGATTGGCTGGCTGCATAGCATCATCGGGTCTGTTACGATCTGCAACAAGTACTAAGGAATGATAGGGGAAAGCTGTCCCTACAGTAAGACTATGCTGAATCCCTAAGATGTAGCGGGCTGCCTGTTCCTAGCAAATAGACCTAGTCTGAACGAAGACCTATAGCATAAGGGGAGGGGTCCCTAAAAGAACTAAGTACTGGGACAAAAAATGGACACCTCCTAAACAGAGAAGTTGCTGCAGAACACAAAAAGACAAACTGACAAAAAGGTACTAGAGGTCCAGAAGGACCAAGCGAACTGACAGAGAAAGGCACCGAAGCACCTGGCTAGAGGAACAGTCAAACACTGAAGTCCAGCACAGCCAAAAGGGCAGAGCTGGAATATGAATGCAGATGGTCACATGACCGCAAAACACAAGATGGAAAAAAAACAAACAGGAGGGTTCTAACAGCGTCTATATAAGACCTGTTGACCTTCACAGTCACAGGCTATCCCAGAAACAGGCAGAGTAGGGAGAGGTTCTGCTGAGTGAGAGAGAATTGGTGGTTGTTTTAGTGACGTATTCCACAGCATTACAAATCAACACTAACAGTATTTCTAAGGACTAATTCTACTGAATATTAATCGTGGTGATAGCAGTAGTTAGGCAGGCAGAGTTTGTAGAGAGCGTATTCAACAGAATAGGGTCCATTGCATGTTCTTTTTGCTGCTGTTACTCATATCCATTGCCCTAGAAATCAGGGCTAATAGTCTTTTTGCTCTTAATCCTGATTATTTTGGTGAAAATCAATATAGTACACCATTTTTACTACTCCATTTGCTTGTTATCAGCATACAACCAGATTTGGCTGATTTTAATAGCATTGCTGTATTGTGCAAGCAGAGAATCTTGTCCATCAGACATGATCCTATATTACTGCGGTAATAATACATACAGTTTTAACAACGTGACAAATATTATACTCCATTTAAAGTCTGCCAGTTGTGTGTTCAAACCTATTCACACTTGGTCACTGCCCAGTACCATATCTATTAGGCCACTGGCTAAACCCGTGGTCATCAGACGTGATTCTATATTACTGCGGTAATAATGCAGACATTTTTGGCAATGTGACAAATCCTATACTTCATTTAAAGTCTGCCAGTTGTGTGTTCAAACTTATTCACACTTTGTCGCTGACCAATATTATATTTGTGAACAATGTTGTCAGAGCATTATGCCACTTCTAAGGACTGACAAAAGAATATACAAAAATGAAGCTAAAATGGATTTTCCTAGAAGAAATGTTAAGAAACATTCTTCCAGGGTCATGACTTCTATATAAGGCCAAATAAATAACAAAAATAAAAATAATGCTCCTCCACACTTTAGGCTATGTTCACACATAGTGTTTTTAATGCATTTTGGCACTTTCACATTGCTTTCGACAGTGAAAAATGCATTCACCAGTAAATGTAATCTTAGCATTTTATCACCTTATCTAGCCATGTGGTGTGTGAGACATGATCAGACACATCCTGATTTATTTGTGAAGCAGGGACTCTGAGAGTCACAAAGCCTTTTTTACAGGGCCATTAGGTGGCCCTTACTCTTGTCAAAGGGCCAGAAGTCGGCCCTCGCTATTGCTAGAGGGCCATCAACCAGCTATGCCTTTTTTACAGGGCCATTAGGTGGCCCTTACTCTTGTTAAAGGGCCAGAAGTCGACCCTCACTATTGCTAGAAGGTCATCAACCAGCTATGTCTTTTTTACAGGGCCATTAGGTGTCCCTTACTCTTGTTAAAGCGCCAGAAGTCAGCCCTCACTATTGCTAGAGGGACATCAGCCAGCTATGCTTTTCATAGCTGCACATTGCTACTGTAAAATAATGTGTCCATCTGAGGTGTTCACATTTTCTTTTTCATATATATTCTGTCAAGTTTGAAACTTTGATATCAATCAGGCGGCCCTCACAATTTATGGATGTCCAGCAAGCGGCCCTCACAATTTATAGAGTGACAACAGGCAGCTGCCACTATTTTTAAAGGGCCAGCAAGCATCTTGGGGACAGATGAGACCAAGATAAGGCTTTTTGGTAAAGCAGCACAACATTCAACTGTTTACTGTAATTTGAATGAGGCCTACAAATAAAAGAACAAAGTACTTACAGTCAAATATGGTGGAGGTTCAAATAAATTTAGGGGTTGTTTTGCTGCCTCTGGCACAGGGTGTCTTGACTATGTGCAAGGCTTCATGAAAGGTGAAGATTCCTAAAGGATTTTTGGTCACAATATAGTGCCCAGTGTCATAAAGCTGGGTTTGCATCCTAGGTCATGGATCTTCCAGCAGGACAATGACCTAAAACATAGTTCAAGAAGCACTCTTAAATGGATGAAATAAAGCACTGGAGAGATCTGTCGTGGTAATTCCATCTCCATTAGCTTCAAGTCTCCCACCACTAAATCTTGAGTTCAGAAGCTATGAGAGAAACTGCGAATGGACACATTAAATCAGTAAATTTTTTAAACTTTGATTAATTTTTGTTAAATATGAAAATGTCTGCCAACTTTAATTAGTTTCTGTCAACTATGATAAATTTCTGTCAACCTTGATTCATTTCTGAGTACAGATCACCGTAAAAAATTATGAATCGGTCATTGAGTGCATGGAAAAAAACAATCAAGTTATGGACTGTGGAAGAGATGTTTGTGACCAAAATGAACACTCATCTCCAGCTGATGATACCACCTAGTTCCTGTCTCTACTGTAAATGCAGCTAACAGTGGTATCAATAGGGAATAGAATAGAGTTTTATTTTTTTTCTGCAGCACCAGCAGCACGCAGTATAAGGCAATAATACCTGGCTGGATCAATGTAATACACTGTCCATACAGTGATTGCTCACACGTAAACTAATTTCAGATAAGAGAGGTAATATTGTAGAATATATAATCTGTTTGAATTGGTATTTCCATTATTAAGGAGTGGGTCTCCTATAATGTTATTGTGTATGCAACAAGTTTAAGGGCTGCCAAAAATTAGGACGCACTCAAGTACCAATTTGAAAAGATCTAGTGGAGGGCCTCAGTTAAATTTTTTTTTTCTAGTATTAAGGAGTGGGTCTCCTATACTATTATTGCATATGCAGCAAGTTCAAGGACTGCCAAAAAGTAGGACGCACTCCAATACCAATTTGAAGAGATGTAGTGGAAGCGTCAGTTGAAATTTCTATTATTAAAGAGTGGGTGTCCTATACTGGTAATGCCCATGTACTAGGTGCATGGGCTGACAAAATATTGCCCCTGAGGGGGGGTAGACATATATATTATATATAAAGTTAGAGGTAGGCTTCTAAAAAAAAATTTCTACGACCATCATGGGTGTTGCATGATGGTCACCTTGGTGATATGCTGGTGGAGGATAGGTAGAAGGAGGAGGGTGACATAAAATAGAAGAAATCCTGAAGTGTATGCCTATCTCTGGGTTTGAAGGGATGCATGGGAATAGACCCTCAAAAAAATAAACACTGGATTTGAGTTTATGTTCCGCTGCTATCATCTAGTGGTATTGAGAAGTCTGGCCCAATCCAGCCCTTGTTCATTTTGATAAGAGTCAGCCTGTTAGCATTTTCAGTTGACAGGCGAATGCACCTACCTGTTGTAATGCCCCCGACAGCACTAAAACCCATCTCTGAATAAACTCTAGCGGCCACGACCTCCAAGGTTTAGAGAGACATTTTATGCCACGTGTCCAGCTTAGATACCCAATAGTTGTAAGTTACAGAGGAATCACAAGGACGCTGGAACAATTGCCAAAGTAGTCCTTCAGCATTTTCCAAAACTTTTCCCTCCTTGACCAAGTACACCGCGTATCAGGGCCTGGGCGCTGGGATGGTCGGAGAAAACTGTCCCAGACCTTTGACAGTTTTCCTCTGCCTCATCTGGTTTGTGTCTCCCTCACCTGTACTCCTTGGTTGTCCAACGAACTGTGACCTCTGATGCCAGTGTTGTCAGAAGGAAATTCTTCAACAAGGGCCTTCTGATAGTGCAACATTTTATTAGGCGTCTCCGCCATGGGAAGGAGAGATAGAAAGTTCTTGTAGCGTCGGTCTAGAAGTTCTCGTTGTTGCATGGGTTTAGAACCATACACAGAAATCTACATGACATCAATACCCTGCATCTTATGTACAATCTACAATCATCTTTAGCTCCCATCCTCTCCCTCTCCTGTCCAGACTCAGCATTGTCACTTGTCACACTATAACAACACATTGAAGAGTGCCCTGGATAAAGCAGCACCTGCTACACACTGAATGATCTGGCATATATGGCAGTCCTGACACACGATGCAAACACATTTTCTCCAACTCTGCTCAAGGTGCGCTGAGCGTCTGTGGAGAAAATCACTTTCAGGAGAAGACTTCATCCACTATAAGTTCATGCTCAAAACTTTTAACTCTGCTCTCTATCTGGCTAAACAAGTCTACTTTTACCACCCTCATTACATCTCTAGCCAGCATTCCTAAACGACTCTTTGAAACCTTCCACGCCCTCCTGAGTAGTGTTGAGCCACCCCTGTAGTGTTTGAGTTCGGTTCGGTTCATCGAACACCCTTGTGTTTCTTCGTACTGTTCGTTGAACTGTTCGTCGAACACCTTCAAACACCGTTAAAACCAATGGCAGGCAAACAAAAACACATTGAAAACACCTTCAAAGGTGTCCAAAAGCTGACAAACTGCTCAGAAGACATAACTAACACATGGAAAAGTGAAAAGTACATATAGTCATGCGAAAAGAAAAGAGGTGGAGGAGTAAAAGGAGGGGGAGACACAGATATAGGCATGTCATGCCCTTCTAAAATCCAAAAAGTGAGAAGCCGACACGGTCAGTCAGTTCCTGCACATGCCACCTCCGTGTCGCCGGGTTTGTGCCAGAGCCGCGGTGGACCCTCATGGCCAGCCCCCCTCTCCCAATACTGGTGCCTGTCCGCTGGTGGGTCGAGTGAACCACTCTGTGGTGGAGGCAGGTCTAAGCTTTTTAATTTAAATTGTCTCTCTAATTTGAATGAATAGACTTTAAATCCTTTTACAAGGATCTATTGGAGGGTAAGTCTCATGCCAGCAGCCACGTAATTCCAGCTCCAGTAGCGTCCACTAAAGCTGCTGCAGTTTAAAATCTTTTATAAGGAATGAGCTCGGCAGTCCACCACAAGGCGCCCTACCACCAGTCCCAGACCCTATGCCTTGGGGTGCCTCCTGATGCTCTTCACTGAGTATCCCGGGGTCCCAAAGCATTTCCTTTGAAAAAATTAAGTGTCCAAACTACAGGTGGTGTAGCTTGCTTAACAGCTGGGATAATTCGCTGACTAGCAGACACTGCTACTAGGCACAAAGTATTTCCTGGGCTAGATGCAGTTAAAAATTTGTAATTAGATACTCTCATTGGATGCTGAGAAAGCATTCCATAGAGTCTCCTGGCATGCCATATATTATTCTCTTAAAAAGCTTGGGGTAGGGGTCTAGGGGACCCTTTTATAGCCAAAATCATGGCCCTGTATCGCAATACGTCACCTAGGCTGAAGATAAATGGAACTGTGGCACCCCGAGGGCTCGGTTGCTACAGAGGTATTGCACCTCACCCAGAGGTGTGATATCTCACTGTCACGTAAGGATGGAGTGTGGATCAGGACCCCGACACCTGCATGCATTACACCACATTGCCGTGGGGCAGGGCGACCAATATATCCCTGAGATGGGCACGACAGTCCCTGTCCCTGGCTGGAGAGGGGTGAGGGAACAGTGAGGAAGGGGAACCATGTAGTGCAGGAGCAGGGAGGAAGCAGTTCCTGGGTGCATTGAGTAGGTAGTATAAAAGGTGGGCACCATCTTAGTTCAGTGCAGAGTAGTCTGAGCAGAAGTGACAGGGAGAAGGGGCTCTGCATGAGCTCTGCTCCGGAGGCGGGCCTAGTAACAGAGGCCCAGGCCTGGAAGAGGGAGAAGGAAGGAAGAGTAGCGGAGAAGGCTCCAGGAACGAGGAACGAAGGGATCCCAGGGGTGCGGAGGGGCGAGTCGCCACAGCACGCCCGAGTCCACCTGCGTGGAGGGGTCAGTCCAAAGGGGGAGACCGGTCCCCGAAACTAGTAGAGGCGGGAAACAACCCTCAGCTAGAAACCGGAGGATGTGACATTTTATGTGGCGCAGCCCCTCGATACACCCGCTAGGAAGGCACCACATAGGGTCAGGGAAACTGGCGCCAAGTTTACCAAGAGGAGGCCCGAGGCAGCCGGATAGAAGCATTGGTAAGAAAGGCCAGACAAAGGACACACAAAGGTTGTCCTGTGAAGCGCTCCAAAGTTATCTGGGAGTTGTCTGAGCCCCTCACCTGGTGAGCACATTACGACGTGGGCAGCCGTTACCTGCAGAAGTGGTCTGGATAATAAGAACTGAGTAAAGGCCCTTAACTGCATCACTGACTCTGTGTCGTTACTGCTGCTGCCCTGCACCATCAACCCCATCCTCCGCATACACTGCCCTAAGGCTATACTCCTCCCGTGGGGAGTTATACTACGCTCTCCTGCACCCACAACACCAGCCTCAGTGGTCTGCCCTGCAGCGGCGGCTCACTCTGACCGCAATCCATGGGTGGCGTAGTCAGACAATTAAACATCAAAACCACATGCATATTTCTGCCACTGGTTTGAACGCCCTGAGCCAAGTTAGAACTGTTATATTCACTACGTGAACCACTGCTGTTTTGTGGAAAAGCACATGTACACTGTGTTCAAAATTATTATGCAAAAAGTGTTTAGGAGTGATAAGGGAAGAATTTGTTTGTTTGTCAGTTAAACTCATTGATGGTGATGTGTGTCAGGGCTCTTTATATCACTGTAAGCAATTGCAGACACATGTGCTAATTAGTTTGGCAGGTGTGTCCAATGAAAGGCAAAACTACATAAGAAGGCTGTCCCACATTACTAAGCAGTCTACATTTTCTGCCAAATGGGAAAGAAAAAGAATGTGTCGGCTGCTGAGAAGCAACAAATTGTGGAGTGTTTAGGTCAAGGCATGACTACAATCAACATTGTGCGATGATCAGGATGAATTGTCTTGGCAATCAAGAAGTATGTAGCTGATTCACAGTACACACATGTGCGTGCTGATAAGGGCAAATTGAGGACTCTTTCCTACAGGCAATTACGTCAAGTTAAAAGAGCAGCGGCAAAAAAGCCTTGTCATAGCAGCAGACAAGTTTTTGAAGCTGTTGGTGCCTCCAACGTCCCCCGAACACCAAGATGCAGGGTCCTTCAGAGGTTTGCAGCTGTGCATACACCATCCTGTCGACCTCCTCTATCCACTGCACACAAGCAAAAACGGCTCCAGTGGGCCAAACAATACATGAGACTGACTTCAAAACTGTTTTGTTCACCGATGAGTGCCGTGCAATGCTCGATGGTCCAGATGGATGGAGTGGAGGATGGCTGGTTGATTGACACCCCACGCAAACACGGCTACAGCGCCAACAAGGAGGAGGTGGAGTAATGTTTTGGGCTGGAATCATGGGGAGAGAGATTGTCGGCCCCTTTAGGATCCCTGAAGGGGTAAATATGAACTCCATAATGTATCTGGAGTTTCTCAAACAGCACTTCCTGCCATGGTTCAAGAAGAAGAACCGTGTATTCCGCAGCAAGATCATTTTTATGTATGATAATGCACCGTCTCATGCTGCACATAACACATCTGCATCTCTGGCTGATATGGGCATAAAAGGGGACAAACTTATGGTGTGACCCCCATGCTCCCCTGACCTCAACCCCATTGAGAACCTCTGGAGCATCATCAAAAGGAGTGTCTATGATGGTGGGAGGCAGTTTAAATCTAAGCAACAGCTCTGGGAGGGTATTCTGTCCTCATGCAAAACAATTGAAGCAGAAACCATCCAAAACCTAACCAATTCAATGGACGAGAGAGTTCAGAAGCTCCTTTCGAACAAGGGGTCCTATGTGCAAATGTAACATCACCTAGAATAAAGTTTTGAGTTGAAAACTGTTGATTTCAGTTTCTAATAACCTGCTAATGCTTATAATTTCAAAAATGACCATTTTTTTGTTCTTTTTTAAAATGAAAAGGTTGATCGAAGAGTGTGGGGGATCTAAGAGTGTGACAACCCAGTAGTCAGGATTACTTCGAATTCTGACAATCTGAGGGTCATGTTGCAGGTAGTGCAGCAAGAAGGCACTCATGTGTCTTGCACATCTAGGAGAGCCAAAATTATTTTACGGGCTAGATGCAGCTAAAATTTATTCGTAATTTTAAATCTGGTGGAGCTTAGTATAGATGGCCTAATAGAATCATTACTGCACACTGCTACAAAGCCCAAATTATTTTCCAACCAAGATACAGATAAACATGATTAGTAATTTTAAACCTGGTGGAGCTTAGTATAGATGGCCTATTAGAATCAGTACTGCACACTGCTGCAAAGCCCAAATATTTTTCCAGCCAAGATACAGAAAAACATGATTAGTAATTTGAAAGCTTAAAATGGTTGGTGAGGTGATTTTAACCAATTATCAAACTTTTACTCCCCCCAGGATGACACAGGGGTAGAAAAGTCATTTCAGATCCATGATTTGTTCATCTTTATGAATGTGAGTCTGTCTACATTATCAGTGGAGAGCCGAGTGAGATTATCTGTCAGCACACCACCAGCAGCGCTGAACACACGTTCAGACAGAATGCTGGCTGCGGGGCATGACAAGATCTCCAAGGCGTAAGTGGCGAGCTCCGGCAATTTATCCAGATTGGAAGCCCAAAAAGAGCAAGGATCCAGCGACACAGTCATGGCTTCAATATTTACTTGGAGATACTCCTGTACCATCGTCTCTTGGCGTTGACTATGTGTCAGACTTCTTGTCTCCTGTGGCCTTGCAAAGGAAGGGCTAAAAAAGTGGTGAAATGATTCAGCAAAATTGATGTTACCAGCAGATACTGTGTTTCTGTTACGGTTTGAGTGCTGAACACCCGACGGTCCCACGGTTGGCAAGTTCTAACTGTGAGATTCACTACGTGCACCACTGGTGTTTTGTGGAAAAGCACATGTAAGATTCTGCAACAGTCTCTGCTGATACTCCTGCATGCGTGCATCCCTTTCTATCGCAGGAATAATTTCTGCAAATTTACTTTTGTACTGGGGTTCTAACAGTGTGGCAACCCAGTAGTCAGGATTATTTCTAATTCTCACAATTCGAGGGTCATGTTGCAGGTAGTGCAGCAAGAAGGCACTCATGTGTGTTGTGCATCCAGGAGCACCAAGTCCCTGTTGTGTTGGTGGCGAGGTAACAATCATGCTTCCTTCCTCTGTCCTCTCCCCCCAACCTCGCACAATAGATATGTGATCAAGGTCTCCCTCATCTGATGAGTCTTCCATCAATTCATCCTCCACTTCTTCCTGGGTTCCTGCACCTTCCTCACTAGTTTGGCTGATACCGTGCGTCCTGGTAAAACCATCTCCCCCACCCTCACATGCCTGCCGCCTTGGTGCTGCCGACCGTCTGGACCTTGCAGATGTTAGCCCTTCCGAAAAATAACTCCTCCTCCTCTACTTCCTCCACCTCCTCTTGTGCCACCACATGACTCCGAATTCTGTTTAACACGTGCTCCATCATGTAAATCACTGGAATAGTTATGCTGATAATGGCATCGTCAGCACTAAACATCTTCGTCGCCATTTCAAAACTGTGCAGAAGGGAGCATAGGTCCCTGATCTGAGACCACTCCTCCAGCGTGATTGCCCCACCTCTGGATCTCATTGGCCCAGGCTATACATCACAACGTATTGCACCAGGGCTTGTCGGTGCTGCCACAGTCGCTGCAACATGCGCAGAGTTGACTTCCACAGGGTAAGCACATCGCATTTTAGCCGGTGAAGAGGCAGGCCCAACGACTTCTGTAGAGATGTAAGTCGCTGAGCTGCAGGATGCGAATGGCGGAAGTAAGCACACAGCTACCGTGCCCTCTGCAGAAGGCCATCTAGTCCGGTATAGTGGGTTAAAAATTGCTGGACAACCAGGTTCAACACGTGAGCCATACAAGGCACGTGTGTGACATTGCCCCGGCGAAGGGCCGCACCTGGTTTCAGGTCCAGTAGAGACAACTATTCATGAAATTGGTTCTCCAGAGCTGACCACAACTCCTCAGCTGTGTGACTCACATTTCCCAGACATTTCATAGTAAAAACCGCCTGATGACGTTGAGCACTGCTGCCAGCATAGTAAGGAGGTGTGCAGGTTCCATTCTGCGCAGTTAGAAAGCTTGTGGCATGACCAGACTTGTTTTGGGTGCAGGTGGAGGACCGAGAGGAGGTTGAGGAGGCAGAAGCAGTGGAGGAACTTTGAGAAAAAGAGGATTGACGCACAACTCGTGGGGACGGCAAGACTTGGACAGCAGCCCCTTGTCCTACTGTCACCATAGTTACCCAGTGCCCAGTCAGTGACATGTACCGCCCCTGTCCATGCCTACTCGTCCAAGTGTCTGTGGTGAAATGCACACTGTCACACACAGAGATTCTCAAAGAAGGGTTGATGTTGTGTGCGACATGCTGGTGGAGCGCATGCACACCTTTCTTTGAGAAGTAGTGACGACTGGGCATCTGGTACTGGGGCACTGCGCGGACATAAGGTCTCGAAAATCCTCTGTGTCCACCAGGTGGAAAGGCAGTATTTCTGTAGCCAAGAGCTTGCAGATGGTGAAATTCAACCACTTAGCTTTCTCATGGCTAGGAGGAAATGGTCTTTTACTTGTCCACATCTGAGGGACCGATGTCTGGCTGTTGTGCTTAGATGGGGTTGAGAAGGGTGTCCCCGGCAAACTACCGGTCTGTGAGGAAGATGCAGGCGGACATGTTAGGTTGCCTTGATCCAAAGGTGGTGCTATCGATGTCGGACAGCGCTGAGCACCAACTGGTGTTTCCACCTCCAAAGAAAATGATGACCTGCCAATCACGCTGGCTGTTGCGGGAAAAGAGGTGGCAGGTCTGCGTCCCAAACCAGGTATGAAAGCTCTCCCCCCAGTCACAGAGGATGAAGAGGCCGCGGATGCACAAGATGTGGCAGACTGTGGTTGGCCCGGCTGGCTAGGCCGAATTGTAGCACAGTGAGCTTCCCACTGCAACTTATGCTTCATATCCATGTACCGGTTCATGCATGAAGTACTCAAACTATGTATTTTTTGGCCTCTACTAAGATTTTTCTGACAAATGTAACAGATAAAACGAGTTGGGTCATCTTTATCGATCTGAAAAAATGGCCAGGCTATGCAAGGCTTAGCACCCATGCGAAAATTGCAATGGAAAAACAAATGATATATACTTATATTTCTGTAGGACATTAACCTTGAATATCCACATTATACAGACTATATCACCGTGGACTAAAGTATTAGACCATCGGATAAACCTACGACAGAAACTTATAAAAATTGTCCGACAAACCGGTCATATTAAAAATAAACCTTTATTGAAACACAGTATGTGGTGGCACTAAAGAAAAGAGCATCCACTACACAGCACAGGTAGACCAAAAAAGTATATATAAATCTATAAGTAGTCAAAGCGATTAACACAAGCCAGATCAAGCACTAGCACATCAATGTATATATGCATATATGTATAGAGGTGTCAGAAAAAATCAAACTGACAATAGATCAGACTGTCTAAATGATTACATCCATTAAGCCAAATAATATGCATAAATGTATAGAGTAGAACAATGTCAATGTGGGGTTGGATGTGTCATAAGACGGCTAATGAAACAGTATATAGTATGTAGATTAAATTACCTCGCACAACTAGAGAGGCTTGAGTCGCTGGCCCAGCTTGTGCTCCTGCTATGTATGTGGACAGCTCACCCCGACGCGCGTTTCATTTGCGTCCTTCCTCAGGGGGTGGACGCAAACGAAACGCGTGTCGGGGTGAGCTGTCCACATACATAGCAGGAGCACAAGCTGGGCCAGCGACTCAAGCCTCTATAGTTGTGCGAGGTAATTTAATCTACATACTATATACTGTTTCATTAGCCGTCTTATGACACATCCAACCCCACATTGACATTGTTCTACTCTATACATTTATGCATATTATTTGGCTTAATGGATGTAATCATTTAGACAGTCTGATCTATTGTCAGTTTGATTTTTTCTGACACCTCTATACATATATGCATATATACATTGATGTGCTAGTGCTTGATCTGGCTTGTGTTAATCGCTTTGACTACTTATAGATTTATATATACTTTTTTGGTCTACCTGTGCTGTGTAGTGGATGCTCTTTTCTTTAGTGCCACCACATACTGTGTTTCAATAAAGGTTTATTTTTAACATGACCGGTTTGTCGGACAATTTTTATAGGTTTCTGTACTTAGCACCCATGCGACCTGAAGAGCCAACACGACTTGTGGTCAGAGGCAGAGTTGTGTTTGAGGATGCAGTTGTTGACATGCTTCCAGTACATCTCTGTCCAGGAAGGCGCAACCTGACCTCGTCATCACTAGCATCCTCCTCCACCTCCTCTGCTGACCTCATCGACTGGCTGACTGTGGGTTGACAGTAAGTGGGATCTCCAACCTTGTCATCATCACCATGTGTGTTATCACACCCGTCGTCCTCAGAGCCAACCTTTTCCTGCCCTGAAAAAAAACTAAACTTGTTGCTCCATTCAGGTATTTGAGTCTCATCATTTTCCTCATTGTCTCCACCAACAGGAGTTACAGTTTGGGAATGAGGGTCTACATTATGGTCAGAACCTTCTGCGTCTGGTCCTGGATCCGACTCAAAGATTCTGGGCAACAGTGCAGATCATTTCCTTGTCTGGATTCACAGAAGCTCTGGAGCCGACCTCTGATTGCCAGGCTATAGTATGAGTGAACAGCTCTGCAGACTCAACCATCTGTTCTACCCCATACTCAGACGGGCAGCTGGAGACTTGGGAGCTGTGAGGAACCAAGTGCGATTGGGGTGACACCTCTGAGGACTGGAGTATTTGTGATGTTGAAGTTGAGGTGGAGGAGAGCCCACATAAAGGAGCACTTGATATACGTTGAAGCACCTGCTGTTTTTGTGCCTCATCTGGAATTTGTAGCAATTGGCGTGGCCGTAAGAAAGGGATCTTATTACATTGTCCGCTAAAAGAAGTAGACATTTTAGTTTGGCTGGAAGATGGTCTTTCTTCTGCAGATGTTACTGTGGCTTTAACACCTACCCCACGGACACAACCTTTTTACCCCTTCCCAACACACCTATTCCCCTTTCCACCAGCAGCAAGCCTTTTTCCACTTATTTTGGTGGTTAACTAATTCACATCTCTGGAGTTATTTGCATAAAAAAACAATGGATGGGAACCGAGCAGAGCTGAGTGGCCAAACTGTGCTAATAGGTCAAAAGTTTTGGCTGGGTTAGATGCAGATAAAAATTATTTTGAATTTGCAACCTGGTGGAGCTTAGTATAGATGGACTAATAGAACAAGTCCCACACACTGCTACAAGCCGAAATATTTTTTCAGAGCTAGATGCAGATAAAAATTATTTTGAATTTGCAACCTGGTGGAGGTTAGTATAGATGGACTAATAGAATGATGCTATGCCCAAAAGGTTTTACTTCACTAGGTGCAGTAAAAAAATTGGTATTCTATACACAGGTGGTGTAGCTTGCAACACAGATAGGCTACTCCACTGACTAACACACACTGCAATAGGCCAAAAATGATTTGCTTTGCTAGATTTAGCCAAATGCTGTGAAAAAAACTTGCACAGCACTAAAACAGACCTGCCTGGCAAAAAGTGATAGGAACTGATGTAACCTAGCCCTCAATGGACTGCAATTACAATTAGTCTTTACTCCCAACCTATCTATTTATGAGCAAAGACCTGCCTGATTAAAGTCATAGAAAATGTTGTAACTTAGGACTGCAATCACAACTATTCCCTACTCCCAAGCTATCTGTAGATTTGTGCGAAAACTGGCTTGAAATTAACAAAATATAGCGCACATAGCAACAGTGGTGCCATCTAATACGCAAATGCAGCAGTGAGAAAATGGTGGCGACGGGGAAAATGGCTGGGTCTTATAGGGCAAGGACATGTGACATACACTGCCAATGACACATGCCCTTGCTTGTGTGAAAAAAAGCACTTCGCTCCGTGTGTGCGCTGCTGATAGGCTAACAGATTGCAACTCCCCACTGTAAATGCGGGAAAGAGAAAAAAATTGAGATCATCATTATTCCTGCAGAAATCCATCCCCTGCCCCTCCCCCCATCCCGCTGTACGCTAAAACTGCGTATTAACATTAATTTTCAGCATTACTGAGAAAAAATCCAGTTATGATTTTGGTGCACGAACATTTATCAAACATAACCTCGAACAGCCGAATTTTTTTCAAATTGTTCGTGTTCGCCGAACGGCTCGAATACCGCCCAAAACAGCTCGAATTTGAGATTGGCGAACAGTATGAGTCTAACACCGCTCATCTCTAGTGAGGACCACATTATTTAGACTGATGTCTTCAGAAAACCTACTTCGGTCAATTCTTTAGTACACGCTGCTTCTGCTCATGATCCTTCTTCGATTCGTGCCGTCCCGGGCGGACAATTTCTAATGATGAGGCGGATATGCTCTACTGATTATAAATTTGAAAGACAGGCTTTGGATCTGGCTGAAAGATTTAGACAGCGGGGTTACAGCAAGCACCTCCATTGGCCGTGGCTATGCAAGAGCACGAAATACACTCCGTAATCGTTTAATTTATCCATCAAGTGTATTAAAACAGGGGATATCAGTAAGAATCCGCTACAACTCCACATACAGCTACGAGTGGGGGAATATGCAGCGGATTCTTTGGCGTCATTGGAGTGTTCTCAGTGTGGAGCCCTCCCTACGAGAAGCAATAGGCAGCTACCCACAAATGACTCCTCGGCAGGCCAATAATCTGGGTGACTTGCTTGTATCTAGCCACTAAGTACCTCCCTTGACTAATCCATTTGGGTCCCACGAACCCACGGTTGGTTGCTTCCCTTGTGGCCATTTTGCGGCCTGCGCCAATGTCCTGCGCAGTAGTTCATTCACGTCCTCTGATGGCTCTCGTGAATTCAAAATCCACAATTATATCTCATGTGGTACATCCCATGTGGTATATTATGCCACATGTGGTTGCCAATTAATATATGTGGGACTCACTACAAGAGAGATAAGAATCAGAGTTCATGAACACGTGCGGGCCATTGGCACGGCTCGGACCGTGGCTAAGCCCAGGGAGCTCAAAACACTGCCACGTCACTTCAAAGCAGTCCACAATTGTGATCCACGGACACTGAAGATCCGTGGCAAAGATGTTGTACATCTGGGCTCCCGGGGTGGGAACGGCAAACCACTTCTGGCCCAAAGAGAGGCCAGATGGATTGTCACCTTGAACACCATTGCTCCGCGGGGCCTCAATGAGAATCTGGTGTTCTCGTCCTTTCTCTGAGGTGTAATAGCTGACTATATGTAATACATAATGATTCTTTGCCCTCTTTCAGACCATGCCCTGTCCATTATGGATCATGGGGCTATATGTTTTTATTTCACATTTTTCTAATTTTCTTATTTCCTAATACTCACCCTCTTTCTTATAGTGACTGTGCTCCGGGATTTGCAATCTTGAAGGATGTCTGCCATGGACAACTTTTCTCTTGGATTCCTTCCACATCTAAGAGCAATCAAGATTTTGACATATATGTAGTTTTTCTATCTATGTTGTTATGTGCTCTCCCCATTTTATTTTTATTTTTATTTTCTCCGTTGAGTGATATGTATGTTTTTTACTAGTGTTGAGCCACCCCTGTAGTGTTCGAGTTCGGTTCGGTTCGTCGAACACCCGTGTGTTCGCCGAACTGTTCGTCGAACTGTTCGTCGAACACCTTCGAACACCGTTAAAACCAATGGCAGGCAAACAAAAACACATAGAAACACATAGAAAACACCTTCAAAGGTGTCCAAAAGCTGACAAACTGCTCAGAAGACATAACTAACACATGGAAAAGTGACAAGTACATATAGTCATGCGAAAATAAAAGAGGTGGAGGAGTAAAAGGAGGGGGAGACACAGATATAGGCATGTCATCCCCTTCTAAAATCCAAAAAGTGAGAAGCCGACACGGCCAGTCCGCTCCTGCCCGTGCCACCTCCATGTCGCCGGGTTTGTGCCAGAGCCGCGGTGAACCCTGACGGCCAGCCCCCCTCTCCCAATACTGGTGCCTGTCCGCTGGTGGGTCGAGCGAGCCCCCCTGTGGTGGAGGCAGCTCTAAGCTTTTTATTTTAAATTGTCTCTCTAATTTGAATGAATACACTTTAAATCCATTTACAAGGATCTATTGGAGGGCAAGTCTCATGCCAGCAGCCGCGGTAATTCCAGCTCCAGTAGCGTCCACTAAAGCTGCTGCAGTTAAAAAGCTTTTATAAGGATCGAGCTCGGCTGTCCACCGCAAGGCATCCTACTGCCAGTCCCTGCCCCTATGCCTTGGGGTGCCTCCTGATGCTCTTCACTAAGTATCCCATGGTCCCGAAGCATTTCCTTTGAAAAAATTAAGTGTCTAAACTACAGGTGGTGCAGCTTGCTTAACAGCCGGGATAATCCGCTCACTAGCAGACACTGCTACTAGGCACAAAGTATTTCCTGGGCTAGATGCAGTTAAAAATTTGTAATTAGATACTCTCGTTGGATGTTGAGAAAGCATTCCATAGAGTCTCCTGGCACGCCATATATGATTCTCTTAAAAAGCTTGGGGTAGGGGTCTAGGGGACCCTTTTATAGCCAAAATCACGGCCCTGTATCGCAATACGTCACCTAGGCTGAAGATAAATGGAACTGTAGCACCCTGAGGGCTCGGTTGCTACAGACGTATTGCACCTCATCCAGAGGTGTGATATCTCACTCTCAGGTAAGGATGGAGTGTGGATCAGGACCCGACACCTGCATGCATTATGCCACATTGCTGTGGGGCAGGGCGACCAATATGCCCCTGAGATGGGCACGACAGTCCCTGTCCCTGGCTGGAGTGGGGGGAGGGAACACTGAGGAAGGGGAACCCTGTAGTGCAGGAGCAGGGAGGAAGCAGTTCCTGGGTGCATTGAGAAGGGAGTATAAAAGGTGGGCACCATCTTAGTTCAGTGCAGAGAAGTCTGAGCAGAAGTGGCAGGGAGCAGGGGCTCTGCATGAGCTCTGCTCCGGAGGCGGGCCTAGTAACAGAGGCCCAGGCCTGGAAGAGGGAGAAGGAAGGAAGAGGAGCGGAGAAGGCTCCAGGAACGAGGAATGAAGGGATCCCAGGGGTGCGGACGGGCGAGTCGCCACCGCACGCCCGAATCCACCTGCGTGGAGGGGTCAGGCCAAAGGGGGAGACCGGTCCCCGAACTAGTGGAGGCAGGAAACGACCCTCAGCTAGAAACCGGAGGCTCTGACATTTTATGTGGCGCAGCCCCTCGCTACACCCGCTAGGAAGGCACCACATAGGGTCAGGGAAACTGGCGCCAAGTTTACCAAGAGGAGGCCCAAGGCAGCCGGACAGAAGTGTTGGTAAGAAAGGCCAGACAAAGGACACACAAAGGGGGTCCTGTGAAGTGCTCCAAAGTTATCTGGGAGTTGTCTGAGCCCCTCACCTGGTGAGCACAGTACGACGTGGGCAGCCGTTACCTGCAGACGTGGTCTGGATAATAAGAACTGTGAGTAAAGGCCCTGAACTGCATCACTGACTCCGTGTCGTTACTGCTGCTGCCCTGCACCATCACCCCCATCCTCCGCATACACTGCCCTGAGGCTATACTCCTCCCGTGGGGAGTTATGCTACGCTCTGCTGCACCCATAGCACCAGCCTCAGTGGTCTGCCCTGTAGCGGCGGTTCACTCTGACCGCAATCCACGGGTGGCGTAGTCGGACATTTAAACATGAAAACCACATAAATAGTTCCGCCACTGGTTTGACCGCCCTGAGCCACGGAACTGGGTCGCCGCCACGAAGACTACAACCACCAGCATCCACCAAAAAGGGTCCGGCTCCGGGTGTCCCAAGGCCCAGGGGGTGCGTCAGAACATTTTCATCACCTTTCACAATCACCAATGGGACAAGGCAGTGATGTCCTCTGTCCCCTCTCTTATACATCCTAGTGACGGAGCACCTGCTCTCATCAATTCGCCATAACCCCAATATTAGGTGGATTGAGGTGGGAGGCACCGAGTACAAGTGCTCTCTATTTGCTGATGATGTCCTAGTATATATCACTCAATCACATATATCCATCCATGCTGTTATGGCTGAAATAGATCACTTTGTTACATGGTAAAATTTTAAAATCAATGCAGCGAAGTCTGAGGCCCTCGATGTCTCCCTCCCCAAATCCATATAGGATTCCATCCAGTCCAACTTTCCCTTTGCCAGGCCCTCACAGGGTATCAAATACTTAGGAATTCCTATTCATAGAGACCTCTCCCATCTATGTTATCTTAATTTTGGGCCCTTTATTGAACAACTCCATACAGACCACGGTTGGCAAGTTAGAACTGTAAGATTCACTACGTGAACCACTGGTGTTTTGTGGAAAAGCACATGTACACTGCGTTCCAAATTATTATACAAAAAGTGTTTAGGAGTGATAAGGGAAGAATTTGTTTGTTTGTCAGTTAAATTCATTGATGGTGATGTGTGTCAGGGCTCTTTATATCACTGTAAGCAATTGCAGACACCTGTGCTAAATAGTTTGGCAGGTGTGTCCAATGAAAGGCAAGACTACTTAAGAAGGCTCTCTCACATTATTAAGCAGCCTAAATTTTCTGCCAAAATGGGAAAGAAAAAGGATGTGTCGGCTGCTGAGAAGCAACAAATTGTGGAGTGTTTAGGTCAAGGCATGACTACAATCAACATTGTGCGATGATCAGGATGAAGTGTCTTGGCAATCAAGAAGTATGTAGCTGATTCACAGTACACACGTGTGCGTGCTGATAAGGGCAAATTGAGGACTCTTTCCTACAGGCAATTACGTCAGGTTGAAAGAGCAGCGGCAAAAAAGCCTTGTCATAGCAGCAGACAAGTTTTTGAAGCTGCTTGTGCCTCCAACGTCCCCCGAACAACAAGATGCAGGGTCCTTCAGAGGTTTGCAGCTGTGCATGCGCCATCCTGTCGCCCTCCTCTATCCACTTCACACAAGCAGAAACGGCTCCAGTGGGCCAAACATTACATGAAGACTGATTTCAAAACTGTTTTGTTCACGGATGAGTGCCGTGCAGCGCTCGATGGTCCAGATGGATGGAGTGGAGGATGGCTGGTTGATGGACACCCCACGCAAACACGGCTACAGCGCCAACAAGGATGAGGTGGAGTAATGTTTTGGGCTGGAATCATGGGGAGAGAGATTGTCGGCCCCTTTAGGATCCCTGAAGGCGCTAAAGATGAACTCCATAATGTATGTGGATTTTCTCAAACAGCACTTCCTGCCATGGTTCAAGAAGAAGAACCGTGTATTTCACAGTAAGATCATTTTTCTGCATGATAATGCACCATCTCATGCTGCACATAAAACATCTGCATCTCTGGCTGATATGGGCATAAAAGGGGACAAACTTATGGTGTGACCCCCATGCTCCCCTGACCTCTACCCCATTCAGAACCTTTGGAGCATCATTAAAAGGAGTGTCTATGATGGCGGGAGGCAGTTCACATCTAAGCAACAGCTCTGGGAGGGTATTCTGTCCTCATGCAAAACAATTGAAGCAGAAACCATCCAAAACCTGACAAATTCAATGGAAGAGAGAGTTCAGAAGCTCCTTTCGAACAAGGGGTCCTATGTGAAAATGTAACATCACCTAGAATAAAGTTTTGAGTTGAAAACTGTTTGATTTCAGTTTCTAACAACCTGCTAATTCTTATAATTTCAAAAATGACCATTTTTTTGGTCTTTATTAAAATGAAAAGGTTGATCGAAAAGTTTGGGGGATCTAAGAGTGTGGCAACCCAGTAGTCATGATTACTTCGAATTCTGACAATATGAGGGTCATGCTGCAGGTAGTGCAGCAAGAAGGCACTTATGTGCCTTGCGCATCTCGGAGCCCCAAAATTATTTTCCGGGCTAGATGCAGCTAAAAATTATTTTTAATTTTAAATCTGGTGAAGCTTTAGTATAGATGGCCTAATAGGATCAGTGCTGCACACTGCTACAAAGCCCAAATTATTTTCCAGTCAAGATACAGATAAACATGATTAGTAATTTGAAAGCTTAAAACGGTTGGTAGGGTGATTTTAACCAATCATCAAGCTTTTACTCTCCCCAGGATGACACAGGGGTAGAAAAGTCGTTTCGGATCCATGATTTGTTCATCTTTATGAACGTGAGTCTGTCTACATTATCAGTGGAGAGCCGCGTGCGCTTATCTGTCAGCACACCACCAGCAGCGCTGAACACACGTTCAGACAGAACGCTGGCTGCGGGGCATGACAAGATCTCCAAGGCGTAAGTGGCTAGCTCCGGCCATTTATCCAGATTGGAAGCCCAAAAAGAGCAAGGGTCCAGTGACACAGTCGTGGCTTCAATGTTTACTTGGAGATACTCCTGTACCATCGTCTCTAGGCGTTGACTATGTGTCAGACTTCTTGTCTCCTGTGGCCTTGCAAAGGATGGGCTAAAAAAGTGGTGAAATTCTTCCGCAAAATTGATGTTACCAGCAGATACTGTGGTTCTGTTACGGTTTGAGTGCTGAACACTTGACGGTCCCACGGTTGGCAAATTGGAACTGTGAGATTCACTACGTGCACCACTGGTATTTTGTGGAAAAGCACATGTAAGATTCTGGAACAGTCTCTGCTGATACTCCTGCATGCGTGCATCCCTTTCTATGGCAGGAATAATTTCTGCAAATTTACTTTTGTACCGGGGATCTAACAGTGTGGCAACCCAGTAGTCAGGATTATTTCTAATTCTCACAATTCGAGGGTCATGTTGCAGGTAGTGCAGCAAGAAGGCACTCATGTGTGTTGCGCATCCAGGAGCACCAAGTCCCTGTTGTGTTGGTGGCGAGGTAACAATCATGCTTCCTTCCTCTGTCCTCTCCCCCCAACCTCGCACAACAGAAATGTGATCAAGGTCTCCCTCATCTGATGAGTCTTCCATCAGTTCGTCCTCCACTTCTTCCTGGGCTCCTGCACCTTCCTCACTAGTTTGGCTGCTACCATGCGCCCTGGTAAAACCATCTCCCCCACCCTCACATGCCTGCCGCCTTGGTGCTGCCGACCGTCTGGACCTTGCAGATGTTAGCCCTTCCGCATACAACTCCTCCTCCTCTACTTCCTCCACCTCCTCTTGTGCCACCACCTGACTCCGAATTCTGTTTAACATGTGCTCCAGCATGTAAATCACCGGAATAGTCATGCTGATAATGGCATCGTCAGCACTAAACATCTTCGTCGCCATTTCAAAACTGTGCAGAAGGGTGCATAGGTCCCTGATCTGAGACCACTCCTGCAGCGTGATTTGCCCCACCTCTGAATCTCGTTGGCCCAGGCTATACGTCAGAACGTATTGCACCAGGGCTTGTCGGTGCTGCCACAGTCGCTGCAACATGTGCAGAGTTGAATTCCACCGGGTAGGCACATCGCATTTTAGCCGGTGAAGTGGCAGGCCCAACGACTTCTGTAGAGATGTAAGTCGCTGAGCTGCGGGATGCGAACGGCGGAAGTGAGCACACAGCGACCGTGCCCTCTGCAGAAGGCCATCTAGTCTGGGATAGTGGGCTAAAAATTGCTGGACAACCAGGTTCAACACGTGAGCCATACAAGGCACGTGTGTGACATTGCCCCGGCGAAGGGCCGCACCCAGGTTTGCAGCATTGTCGCACACGGCCTTCCCTGGTTTCAGGTCCAGTGGAGACAACCATTCATGAAATTGGTTCTCCAGAGCTGACCACAACTCCTCAGCTGTGTGACTCACATTTCCCAGACATTTCAATGTAAAAACCGCCTGATGACGTTGAGCCCTACTGCCAGCATAGTAAGGAGGTGTGCAGGATCCCTTCTGTGCAGTTAGAAAGCTTGTGGCATGACCAGACAGGCTTTGGGTGCAGGTGGAAGACCGAGAGGAGGTTGAGGAGGCAGAAGCAGTGGAGGAACTTTGACATAAAGAGGATTGACGCACAACTCGTGGGGACGGCAAGACTTGGACAGCAGCCCCTTGTCCTGCTGTCACCATAGTTACCCAGTGCCCAGTCAGCGACATGTAACGCCCCTGTCCATGCCTACTCGTCCAAGTGTCTGTGGTGAAATGCACAATGTCACACACAGAGTTTCTCAAAGAAGCGGTGATGTTGTGTGCGACATGCTGGTGGAGCGCAGGCACACCTTTCTTTGAGAAGTAGTGCCGACTGGGCATCTGGTACTGGGGCACTGCGACGGACATAAGGTCTCGAAAATCCTCTGTGTCCACCAGGCGGAAAGGCAGCATTTCTGTAGCCAAGAGCTTGCAGATGGTGAAATTCAACCTCTTAGCTTTCTCATGGCTAGGAGGAAATGGTCTTTTACTTGTCCACATCTGAGGGACCGAGGGCTGGCTATTGTGCTTAGACGGGGTTGATAAGGGTGTCCCCGGCAAACTGCCGATCTGTGAGGAAGATGCAGGCGGACATGTTAGGTTGCCTTGATCCAAAGGTGGTGCTATCGATGTCGGACAGCGCTCAACACCAGCTGGTGTTACCACCTCCAAAGAAAATGATGACCTGCCAATCACGCTGGCTGTTGCGGGTAAAGAGGTGGCAGGTCTGCGCCCCAAAACAGGTGTGACTGCTGTCCCCCCAGTCACAGAGGATGAAGAGGCCGCGGATGCACAAGATATGGCAGACGGTGATTGGCCCGGCCGGCTAGGCCGCATTGTAGCACACTGAGCTTCCCACTGCAACTTATGCTTCATGTCCATGTGCCGGTTCATGCATGAAGTACTCAAACTATGTATTTTTTGGCCTCTACTTAGCTTTTGCTGACAAATGTTACAGATAACACGAGTTGGGTCATCTTTATCGATCTGAAAAAATGCCCAGGCTATGCAAGGCTTAGCACCCATGCGACCTGAAGAGCCACCACGACTTGTGGTGAGAGGCAGAGTTGTGTTTGAGGATGCAGTTGTTGACGTGCTTCCAGTACTACGTCTCTGTCCAGGAAGGCGCAACCTGACCTCGTCGTCACTAGCATCTTCCTCCACCTCCTCTGCTGACCTCATCTCTTGGCTGACTGTGGGTTGACAGTAAGTGGGATCTCCGACCTCATCATCATCACCCTGTGCGTTTTCACACCCGTCGTCCTCAGAGCCAACCTGTTCCTGCCCTGACAAAAAACTAAAGTTGTCGCTCCAATCAGGTATTTGAGTCTTATCATCGTCTTCCTCATTGTCTCCACCAACAGGAGTTACAGTTTGGGAATGAGGGTCTACATTATGGTCAGAACCTTCTGCGTCTGGTCCTGGATCCGACTCATAAAGATTCTGGGCATCAGTGCAGATCATTTCCTCGTCTGGATTCACAGAAGCGCTGGAGTCGACCTCTGATTCCCAGGCTATAGTATGAGTAAACAGCTCTGCAGACTCAACCATCTGTTCTACCTCATACTCAGACGGGCAGCTGGAGATTTGGGAGCTGTGAGGAAGCAAGTGCGATTTGGGTGACACCTTTGAGGACTGGAGTATTTGTGATGTTGAAGTTGATGTGGAGGAGAGCCCACTTAAAGGAGCACTTGATATCCGTTGAAGCACCTGCTGTTTTTGTGCCTCATCTGGAATTTGTAGCGATTGGCGTGGCTGTAAGAAAGGGATCTTATCACATTGTCCGCTAAAAGAAGTAGACATTTTAGTTTGGCTGGAAGATGGTCTTTCTTCTGCAGATGTTACTGTTGCTTTAACACCTACCCCACGGACACAACCTTTTTTCCCCTTCCCAACACGCCTATTCCCCTTTCCACCAGCAGCAGGCCTTTTTCCACTCATTTTGGTGGTTAACTAATTCACAACTCTGGAGTTGTTTGCACAAAAAAACAATGGATGGTAACTGAGCAGAGCTGAGTGGCCAAACTGTGGTATTAGGCCAAAACTATTGGCTGGGTTAGATGCAGAAAAAAATTATTTTGAATTTGCAACCTGATGGAGGTCAGTATAGATGGACTAATACAAATAGTCCCACACACTGCTAGAAGCCCAAATATTTTTTCAGAGGTACTGTAGATGCAGATAAAAATTATTTTTAATTTGCAACCTGATGGAGGTCAGTATAGATGGACTAATAGACCAAGTCCCACACACTGCTAGAAGCCCAAATATTTTTTCAGAGCTAGATGCAGATAAAAATTATTTTTAATTTGCAACCTGATGGAGGTCAGTATAGATGGACTAATAGACCAAGTCCCACACACCGCTAGAAGCCCAACTATTTTTTCAGAGCTAGATGCAGAAAAAAATTATGTTCAATTTGCAACCTGCTGGAGGTCAGTATAGAAGGACTAATAGAACAAGTCCCACACACTGCTAGAAGCCCAAATATTTTTTCAGAGCTAAATGAAGAAAAAAATTATTTTTTATTTGCAACCTGATGGAGGTCAGTATAGATAGACTAATAGACCAAGTCCCACACACTGCTAGAAGCCCAAATATTTTTTCAGAGCTAGATGCAGAAAAAAATTATTTTTAATTTGCAACCTGATGGAGGTCAGTATAGATGGACTAATAGATCAAGTCCCACACACCGCTAGAAGCCCAAATATTTTTTCAGAGCTAGATGCAGAAAAAAATTATTTTTAATTTGCAACCTGATGGAGGTCAGTATAGATGGACTAATAGACCAAGTCCCACACACTGCTAGAAGCCCAAATATTTTTTCAGAGCTAGATGCAGAAAAAAATTATTTTTAATTTGCAACCTGATGGAGGTCAGTATAGATGGACTAATAGACCAAGTCCCACACACTGCTAGAAGCCCAAATATTTTTTCAGAGCTAGATGCAGAAAAAAATTATTTTTAATTTCCAACCTGATGGAGGTCAGTATAGATGGACTAATAGACCAAGTCCCACACACCGCTAGAAGCCCAACTATTTTTTCAGAGCTAGATGCAGAAAAAAATTATATTCAATTTGCAACCTGCTGCAGGTCAGTATAGAAGGACTAATAGAACAAGTCCCACACACTGCTAGAAGCCCAAATATTTTTTCAGAGCTAAATGAAGAAAAAAATTATTTTTAATTTGCAACCTGATGGAGGTCAGTATAGATGGACTAATAGACCAAGTCCCACACACTGCTAGAAGCCCAAATATTTTTTCAGAGCTAGATGCAGAAAAAAATTATATTCAGTTTGCAACCTGATGGAGGTCAGTATAGATGGACTAATAGAATGATGCTATGCCCAAAAGATTTTACTTCACTAGGTGCAGTAAAAAAATTGGTATTCTATACACAGGTGTTATATCTTGCAACACAGATAGGCTACTCCACTGACTAACACACTCTGCAATAGGCCAAAAAGGATTAGCTTTGCTAGATTCAGCCAAATGCTGTGAAAAAAACTTGCACAGCACTGGCACAGACCTGCCTGGCAAAAACTGATAGGAACTCATGTAACCTAGTCCTGAAAAGGACTCCAATTACAATTAGTCTTTACTCCCACAACCTATCTATTTAAGAGCACAGACCTCCCTGATAAAAGTCGTAGGAAATGCTGTAACCTAGTCCTTAAAAGGACTGCAATCACAACTATTCCCTACTCCCAAGCTATCTGTATATTTGTGCGAAAATTGGCTTGAAATTAACAAGGTATAGCGCACACAGCAACAGCGGTGCCGTCTAACACGCAGCTGCAGCAGTGAGAAAATTGTGGCGACGGGGAAAATGGCTTGGTCTTATAGGGCAAGGACATGTGACATACACTGCCAATGACACATGCCCTTGCTTGTGTGAAAAAAAGCACTTCGCTCCGTGTGTGCGCTGCTGATAGGCTGACAGATTGCACCTCCCCACTGCAAATGCGGGAAAGAGAAAAAAAAATGGAGATCTTCATTGTTCCTGCAGAGATCCATCCCCTGCCCCTCCCCCCACCCCGCTGTACACTCAAACTGCGTGTTAACATTAATTTTCATCATTACTGAGAAAAAATCCAGTTATGATTTTGGTGCACGAACAGTTATCGAACATAACCTCGAACAGCCGAATTTTTCTCAAATTGTTCGTGTTCGCCGAACGGCTCGAACACCGCCCAAAACAGCTCGAATTTGAGATTGGCGAACAGTTCGAGTAGAACAACGCTCATCTCTATTTTTTACTTGTGGACTTATCTTGATAGATCTAATGTCATGTGTCCCCCCCCCCCTTTTTTGTACCCATATCATCTGGCTGCATTTGTATGGCCAATATTGTAACTCAGTTTATTTGATATACTGGATTCTACATAGTTGGTACTTCTTATGGGATTATTTATGGATATCCGGGTATTCCTGGCAGAGAGATTCTTTCCCCAAAACTTATTTGAGACTTCTCTATTACCCTGATACATGTTTCTTGGCATGTTCTCTCCACTGATGCAGAGAGCATGCGCTCGGTCGCCCCTGCTCCGTGCAGCGCTAAGCTGCCTATATGCCAACGGCGCACCGCCAGGAATAGCACTCACGTCATGATGGCGGGGGCGCATGCGTGGGGTGGGTGACGACCGTTGCGCATGTGGCCGCACAGCATCTATCGCCCGGCGACCACATTAGATTGTCATATGATGAATCTTGTGACAGAAAGGGACGTATTTAAAAGTCCTGGAAGCACTAGGATGCATGCCTCTTGAGAAAGCCAGGTCCTTTACTGGCGAAATGCACATCGAGGCTCTTTTCCCACCCTGTGTCCTGTCCCTGCACTATTTTTTGCTGGTCTAGGGGTCCCTCTATATTCGGGTGAGTTTGGTACAAAATGATCTTTAGGACTATTGGGTTTGCTTCACCTTTTTGTGAGTGAATTCTGATAATTTTAATGGTATGTCCGTCTCCCTGTTCTAATATGAGCACATAGCTTGGATTTTTGGGTCGAACCCTTACTTAGACCAATTTACATGCAATTTAAGGGACCTTATGTCTGTTTGTCTCAACTACATGTTAACGTTACTAAAGTGATGTACTAATTTTTAATGTTATATTAATGTAATAAAGTTTTCTATGCCATTCTACTCAGTCGCTCTCCTTATTGCCAAATCTTCAAGATCTGTTACAGAAAGATCTTGCGAAATTGCTGATAAATGAAGTCCCAGATGTGCTCAATGGGAGACAAGTCTGGAGAAGCTGCTGCCATGAGAGCATGTTTTGGCCATGCATGCTGCTCACTGTAATGAGAGTAACATGTGGCCATGCGTTATGTTAGAGAATGTCTACTGGGACACTTGAGAAATATCCATAACACTGGTTCCATCACTAGATCAATTTAACACTGACCTGATAGTGTATTTTAAATAAAAACCATCCATTATCCCACACTGCACCATAAACTGACAGTAGGGACAATGAAACAAGATAAATTCCTTGCAATGGTATCTGGTCTTTAGGAAAATGTCCCCTGTTCAGTCCTACTTCTAATAATTTAGAAATTGTAGAGAGACAGAGACCGAACTAAAGCAGATCTGTCAGCATTTCACAATGCTACAGATGTCAAATTCACCTCAACATATTTTGTTATCTACTGGAATTATATTAATGTCTGCCTTTGCCAAAATGCAGATTTTTTTGTAATTCACTTCCATGCAGATTCAGCAAAATGGTGGCATCTGGATGCTCATTTTCTGAACCGTAAAGGGTCATTATGAAGGTTTAAATAATAAAAGACGGATCATTATACTAATTGTACTGCTCATCTTTCTGGCCCCTCAGTACGTTTCATCAATCATCTGGACCTTGTTGCATCTTCTGATCACTCGCGCTCACACTGAAATCTGCAGGAACGTTTCTGCACATGCGTAAATAAGGTCATGGTTCATGTCTTCATAATACCGTCACTACAGCACGAGCAACGGTAGTCAGAAGATGTGTGGAGGAACAATCAGGTTATGGTGAGGACCACAGAGGGCAGAAACGTGAGTGGTAATGTGAGTATAAAGGTTTTTTTATGTTTATTGTGCTGAAGTCAGGAGAGATCCCAGAACATAAGGGACATTAAAACTTATGTAGAATAACTTCCCTTATACCTATATAATCCTATCTTAGTTCTTACATTAATAAAGCATTTTATAAGTCATCTGACACCAAGAATATTTCAGATGACCCAAATTCTCCACAAAATAAGAAGTAAATGTCATACATCAGTAAAATCATACTAAAGCGCTGTGGAATTAATGCCGCTATATAAGTGAGCAAAATAAATAAATTAAGGGGTTATTGATAGCGTTGATTTTTTACGATTTTTTAATAAATTCTCTGACTATCATAAAATGTATATTCTCTGAGAAATTGTCTAATATCATTACTGCTCCAATATTCCAGGAGAAAAGTTCTCCTCTTTTATTGTTTCACATATATACAACGCAAGAATATAAAAACGGTTTAAAAGTTAAGCACCATTTTAAATTGATAAATTTGGAAAATTTTCTAAAATGTTGGTTCAGTCTCCAAAGTGATTTAAAAAATAGTGAAAATATTGGATCTCCTTTATTTATAGTATGGTAAAGAAAAATGCTGAAAGAAGTAAAACCAAGCCCCAGACTTATAGGTCAGATATAAGACAAAATAGGGCTGCTTTTCTTTCCCCTCTCGCCCATTAATTTTATTTGCTATTGAATTTCCTGTTAATCAGACCAGGCAGGATTGCCAGCCATAGACCAAGGACAATACATCGTTTCAACATCTACTGGTCGTCATGTTATAAATTCCTGGTATCAGAAGCAGCTCTATTGTGAGACCTTTGATAAAGATTTATTAAATGTATTAAGTTGCTTTAGTTGGGAAAGATCATCTACATACCCTATTGGGAAAAAAATATAGGTTAAAAAAAAAGGAAATATCAAAAAATACAGCTGTATTGTAGTATATAGAAAGAACGATCAGACAATCAAAAATTCAAAAATTGTTTCAACTACACCCATTTACAATAATGAAAAAAAAAATGCTAACTCCATGCACACAAAAAGTACTAATTTGCCAAAGTGTGAAGTTGGTTAACCCATATGGTGAATGCAACACTAAATAATAATAAATGGTGTACTCATCGCCCACATGTAATGCAAAAAAAAGCTGATACAAGATAAAAATGCTACTTTGCATTGCCATGTTACCACACATAGAATTTCCCCCCCCATTTTTCTGTAAATTATTTGATAAATTGAATGATGCTCTTCAAAAACTCAAGACCTCATACATGAGAATGTAAAAATGAAAAAGCTATGATTCTTGAAAAAAAGGGAAGGACAAAATGATAGTAAAAATGAAAATTGGCCGTGGTGGGAAGGGGTTATGATTAAAATTTGAATAGAACAAAATATGTAAAAAGGGAATCTAAAAAATTTTAAGTAATGATTTTATAAAATTGGTTGTAGCCTAGAAAAAGAATAAGAGGCTGAAACTGCACTTGTATGAAAGTGTCAAAGTTTTTACGCTAATATGTTTGGAAAAGACAAGTGACGTTTTGCAAAAATAAGAGATGGGTTTCTGTGTGAGTGGCAGATGAGGCAAGGACTGGACGGTGATGGCGGGGATCCAGAGAGGTGACTGCATTCAATTTTTTTTACCCTTTTTAAACCTTTTGATAGTCAGTGGCCATGATTTTGATGAGTCTGCGAGAAAGCGAATTACAAATAAATAACTACATTTTGGCGAATGCAGATCTTTGTAAAATTCAGTTCAATATGAATACATGTTTCTCATGTGGGGAAATCCCAAAGTATAACGAGGGACCTAAAAAGCAAAAAAAAAAAAAACACAGATTTGACCCCTTCACCACCTTGGGTTTATCAATTTTCATTTTTTTTGCTCCCCCTCTTCCCAGAGCCATAACTTTTTTACTTTTCCATCAATATGGCCATATGAGGGCTTGTTTTTTGTGAGGCACATTGTGCTTTCAAGGTCATTACAAGTTTGAAGATAAAAACCAACCTACACATGTTTGGTATGTAGTGAAAAAAAAAATTTTAAACAAAAAAAAGTCGCCATTTTCCGAGACCCGTAACGTCTCAATTTTCATGCATCTGGGGCGAGGTGAAGGCTTATCTTTTGCATGCCGAGCTGACGTTTTCATTGATACCATTTTGGGGTAGATACAATCTTTTTATCTCCAGTTATTGCAAGGTTGTGGCGACCATGAAAAATGTAATTCGAATGTTTTGATTTTTTTCTTATTAACTGTTTACCGATCAGATTAATTATTTTTATATATTGGTGGATTGTGATCTCGATGATTCTAAATATGTGTATTTATTTTTTGTTTTGTTTTGAATTGGCCAAAACGTTTATTTAATTTCTTTAACTTTTCACTTGCTTCAATTGTCTCCATGGGAGACTACAAGCTGCGATCATCTAATCGCCTATGCAACACAGAGCAGCTCCAGCTCTGCTATGTGCAACAAAAGTGCTCATCTACCACTGGCCACTGAGGGGCACTCATAGCAGTCTGGCAATGACAACCACAGGATCTCCTGCAGAACCAGGGTTGTCATGCCAACCCATCAGTGTCCCGCGGTCTCGTAATGAGCGAGTCTAGTGACGTTTTTCCGGTGTGGCCATGTTTAATGCCGCTGTTGAAGTTTGACAGCGGCATTTAACATGTTTACAGCTGTGGGTGGATCAGCTGTCATGTTCCAGGAAAGATGCAGGTTCACCGTCAAAGCGTGCATCAAAGAGAGGGAGACGACCTTGGACGTACCTATATGTCCAAGGTCGTAAAGAATTTAATTCATTGTTCTAGCTCCCGGCCATGGAGTTTCTGCATCTGCTTAAATTAAAGAATCCTGCACATCAGTAACAGTTCTAACAATTAATACGTTTCAAAGAACTTTAGGCTCAAAATACATCTAGATTCCCGGTTACACATCAGCTTACAAAACATTCCAAACACGTCTGCAGGATGGTGACTTTAGTTGAAAATACTAAAACATAACTTTTATAAGTCTGATATATAACAGGCAAACAACAAATAATGTAACATAGTAGCAAATTATAGATGATAAAAGATTAATTGATCTTCTTTCCCGGATCACCACAGAGACAAGGAACCAATTACCTGCACATAACAGCATCAGTATACAGCACGGAGCGGGGATGTCATTGTGCTGCGTTGGGACTCTGACATCATGTGCCAGCACGGTGACATCAACGCTGGTGGACTCGTTCATTTACAGACTACTATGAGCGCCATCATACAGTGTGGGGACAGCTCAGGGGTGAATCATAAAGTGTCGGAGCTATAAAACAATTTGGCGGCTACTGTGGGGGCCACCATACAGCGTGAGAGACGCTCAGAGCATTGAGTCTACTGTGGGGGCCATTATAATTTGTTTTGGTGGAGATTTTGGCCCTCCATACTGTGCATAGGGGAGCTATATGTGGGGGGATATTAAGAGATGTTAAATTGGCACTTAAGCATTATTGTAATAGGGGCATTTAGAGTATTGTGATTATCAAACGTGCACATAGGGGCATTTTTACTTTTGGGGGGCAAAATGTGAACATTGATCTCTAGGGCACTTGCATAGGACATTACAGTTTTCTAGGGGGCAATTTAACCATCTAAAAGGGCACAGAGGAGGCATTTTACTTTGTAAAGGTCCCAGTGGTGAGAATTACCATGTGAGGCGGTAAGAGGAGCACAGTTTTTGCACCACACAGAAAATGCAGTAGTAGGGACTAGAGATGAGCGGTGTTCGACTAGAACTGTTCGCCAATCTCAAATTCGAGCTGTTTTGGGCGGTGTTCGAGTTGTTCGACGAACCCGAACGATTTGCAAAAAATTCGGCTGTTCGAGGTTATGTTCGATAACTGTTCGTGCACCAAAAGCGTGTCCTGCATGTCTGGCGCTATTTAGAGCACCAATCATGCAGGGATTGTCTGCCACTCACTGTAATGCCACAGCCATGGTGGTTGTGGCATTACAGTGATTGCCCAAATCGATGGGAACAGTGCCAACAGTGAAACATGAAAAGCCGGCAATTCAGCAGCGGCATACACCTGTACCCGACAATTTAGAACCGAAAGAATAGAGCTTCACACATAGATTAGATAGATATAAACATGTCAGTCACATATATATGAAGTACAGTGACAGTGTTGCTTACTGTACTTGTCATTTAGCGTAAAGGATTTATCAAAAAAAATAATAGTGTTTTCATGCACCTTCTCTTTAAAAAAGCCGGCCGGCAATTCAGCAGCGGTACCCGACAATTTATAACAGACAGAATAGAGCTTCACACATAGATTAGATAGATAGAAACATGTCAGCCACATATATACGAAGTACAGTGACAGTGTTGCTTACTGTACTTGTCATTTAGCGTAAAGGATTTATCAAAAAAAATAATAGTGTTTTCATGCACCGTCTCTTTAAAAAAGCCGGCCGGCAATTCAGCAGCGGTACCCGACAATTTATAACAGACAGAATAGAGCTTCACACATAGATTAGATAGATAGAAACATGTCAGTCACATATATATGAAGTACAGTGATAGTGTTGGTTACTGTACTTGTCATTTAGTATTAAAATAATGGATTTATTATTAAAAAAATTGGCGTGGGGTTCCCCTTAATTTTAGGCTCTAGCGGAGGTTAAGCAGACGGCTGGGGCAGATGTTTGAAGCCTGGGAAGGGGGTAATACCCACGGAGCTTCCCAGGCTACTAATATCAGCCCCCAGCTGAATACATAGCCTTTACTAGCTATTAAAATGGGGGACCCCCCAAAAAAAATGACGTGGGGTCCCCCCTAATTTAATAGCTAGCAAAGGCTAGGCAGACAGCTGGGGGCTGATATTAATAGCCCAGGAAGGGAGCCATGAATATTGGCCCCCTCCCAGGCTAGAAACACCAGCCGTCAGCCGCCCCAGAAATGGCGCATTCATAGGATGCGCCAATTCTGGCACTTAGCCTCGCTCTTCCACGCTGCCCTGGTGCGGTGGCAGGGGGTAATAGGGTTGGGGTTGATGTCAGCTTATAATGCCAGCTGACATCAAGCCCAGGTTAGTAATGGAGAGGCGTCTATAAGACACCCCCATTACTAACCCCATAGTCAAAGTTAAAAAAAACACAAACACCCAGAATAAAGTCCTTTAATTGAAATAAAGACACAATCCTTTATTGTTCTAAATTAAACCATACTTACCGTCACGCCCATTCCAGCTGAAGCCAACGATCTCCTGCAATAAAAGAAAAATAATAAAGCAACCTCATCCTTACCTTTCCATGGTTCCCACGACAGCTTCAGCTCTGCTACATCGAGATGACAGGCTGGACCGCAGCAGAACGCTGCCATCCAGCCTCTCATCTCGCAGACACTGAGAAGCGCAGGCTTGCTTGCGCTGCTCAGCGTCTCTCTGTGACGACATCCAGATGAGCCGAGTTCATGTCCAATGAACTCGGCTCACCTCATGCACGTCACTGACAGCGTGGGAAAATTCTCACGCTGAAGCGGTGAGTGCAGGAGAATTCTCCCACGCTGTCAGTGACGTGCATAAGGTGAGCTCATGTTCAATGAACTCAGCTCACCTCCTGCACGTCACTGACAGCGTGGGAGAATTCTCCTGCACTCAGCGCTTCAGCGTGAGAATTCTCCCACGCTGAAGCGCTGAGTGCAGGAGAATTTTCCCACGCTGTCAGTGACGTGCATACGGTGAGCTCATGTCCAATGAACTCAGCTCACCTCCTGCACGTCACTGACAGCGTGGTTGAATTCTCCTGCACTCAGCGCTTCAGTGTGAGAATTCTCCCACGCTGAAGCGCTGAGTGCAGGAGAATTTTCCCACGCTGTCAGTGACGTGCATGAGGTGAGCCGAGTTCATTGGACATTAACTCGGCTCATCTGGATGCCCTCACAGAGAGACACTGTGGAGCGCAAGCAAGCCTGCGCTTCTCAGTGTCTGCGGGATGACAGGCTGGATGGCAGCGTTCTGCTGCGGTCCAGCCTGTCATCTCGATGTAGCAGAGCTGAAGCTGTCGTGGGAACCATGGAAAGGTAAGGATGAGGTTGCTTTATTATTTTTCTTTTATTTCAGGAGATCGTTGGCTTCAGCTGGAATGGGCGTGATGGTAAGTATGGTTTAATTTAGAACAATAAAGAATTGTGTGTTTATTTCAATTAAAGGACTTTTTTCTGGGTGTTGTGTTTTTTTTAAATACTTTACTAGAAATTCATGGTGGTCATGTCTAATATTGGCGTGACCCCATGAATTTCGGGCTTAGGGCCAGCTGATAATGCCAAGCTGGCCCTAACCCCTTTATTACCCAGTGAGCCACCGCATCAGGGCCCTGGATGAGTTGGGTACAGCGCCAGAAGATGGCGCTTCTATGAACGCGCCATTTTCCGGGGTGGCTGCGGACTGCAATTTGCAGCGGGGGTGGCCCAGAAAGCTTGGGCCTCCCTGCGCTGCGGATTCCAGCCCCCAGCTGCCTAGTTGTACCTGGCTGGACACAAAAACAGGGCGAAGCCCCACGTCAATTTTCTTTAAATTATTTCATGAAATAATTAAGAAAAAAAGGGCTTCCCTATATTGTTGTGTCCGGCCAGGTACAAATAGGCAGCTGGTGGTTGGGGGCAGCCCATTCCTGCCTGCTGTACCTGGCTGGACACAAATATAGTGCGAAGCCCCACGTCAATTTTTTTTAAATTATTTCATGAATTTCCTGAAATAATTTAAAAAAATTGAAGTGGGGCTTCGCACTATATTTGTGTCCAGCCAGGTACAGCAGGCAGGAACGGGCTGCCCCCATCCACCAGCTGCCTATTTGTACCTGGCCAGACACAACAATATAGGGAAGCCCTTTTTTTCTTAATTATTTCATGAATTTCATGAAATAATTAAAAAAAATTGAAGTGGGGCTCCGCACTATATTTGTGTCCAGCCAGGTACAGCAGGCAGGAACGGGCTGCCCCCATCCACCAGCTGCCTATTTGTACCTGGCCGGACACAACAATATAGGGAAGCCCTTTTTTTCTTATTTCATGAATTTCATGAAATAATTAAAAAAAAAGTACGTGGGGCTTCGCCCTATTTTTGTGTCCAGCCAGGTACAACTAGGCAGCTGGGGGCTGGAATCTGCAGCGCAGGGAGGCCCAAGCTTTCTGCCCCCCCCCCCCCCCCCGCTACAAATTGCAGTCCGCAGCCACCCCGGAAAATGGCTCGTTCATAGAAGCGCCATCTTCTGGCGCTGTACCCAACTCATCCAGGGCCCTGGTGCGGTGGCTCACTGGGTAATAAAGGGGTTAGGGCCAGCTTGGTATTATCAGCTGGCCCCAAGCCCAAAATTCATGGGGTCACGCCAGTATTAGACATGACCGCCATGAATTTCTAGTAAAGTATTTAAAAAAAACACAACACCCAGAATAAAGTCCTTTAATTGAAATAAAGACACAATTCTTTATTGTTCTAAATTAAACCATACTTACCATCACACCCATTCCAGCTGAAGCCAACGATCTCCTGCAATAAAAGAAAAATAATAAACCAACCTCATCCTTACCTTTCCATGGTTCCCACGACAGCTTCAGCTCTGCTACATCGAGATGACAGGCTGGACCGCAGCAGAACGCTGCCATCCAGCCTGTCATGCCGCAGACACTGAGAAGAGCAGGCATGCTTGCGCTCCTCACTGTCTCGCTGTGACGGCATAAAGATGAGCCAAGGTCATGTCCAATGAACTCGGCTCACCTCATGCACGTCACTGACAGCGTGGGAAAATTCTCACGCTGAAGTGCTGAGTGCAGGAGAATTCTCCCACGCTGTCAGTGATGTGCATGAGGTGAGCTCATGTCCAATGAACTCAGCTCACCTCCTGCACGTCACTGACAGCGTGGGAAAATTCTCCTGCAATCAGCGCTTCAGCGTGAGAATTTTCCCACGCTGTCAGTGACGTGCATGAGGTGAGCCGAGTTCATTGGACATGAACTCGGCTCATCTGTATGTCGTCACAGAGAGACGCTGAGCAGCGCAAGCAAGCCTGCGCTTCTCAGTGTCTGCGGGATGACAGGCTGGATGGCAGCGTTCTGCTGCGGTCCAGCCTGTCATCTCGATGTAGCAGAGCTGAAGCTGTCGTGGGAACCATGGAAAGGTAAGGATGAGGTTGCTTTATTATTTTTCTTTTATTGCAGGAGATCGTTGGCTTCAGCTGGAATGGGCGTGATGGTAAGTATGGTTTAATTTAGAACAATAAAGGATTGTGTCTTTATTTCAATTAAAGGACTTTATTCTGGGTGTTTGTGTTTTTTTTAACTTTGACTATGGGGTTAGTAATGGGGGTGTCTTATAGACGCCTCTCCATTACTAACCTGGGCTTGATGTCAGCTGGCATTATAAGCTGACATCAACCCCAACCCTATTACCCCCTGCCACCGCACCAGGGCAGCGTGGAAGAGCGAGGCTAAGTTCCAGAATTGGCGCATCCTATGAATGCGCCATTTCTGGGGCGGCTGACGGCTGGTGTTTCTAGCCTGGGAGGGGGCCAATATTCATGGCTCCCTTCCTGGGCTATTAATATCAGCCCCCAGCTGTCTGCCTAGCCTTTGCTAGCTATTAAATTAGGGGGGACCCCACGTCATTTTTTTGGGGGGGTCCCCCATTTTAGTAGCTAGTAAAGGCTATGTATTCAGCTGGGGGCTGATATTAGTAGCCTGGGAAGCTCCGTGGGTATTACCCCCTTCCCAGGCTTCAAACATCTGCCCCAGCCGTCTGCTTAACCTCCGCTAGAGCCTAAAATTAAGGGGAACCCCACGCCAATTTTTTTAATAATAAATCCTTTATTTTAATACTAAATGACAAGTACAGTAACCAACACTATCACTGTACTTCATATATATGTGACTGACATGTTTCTATCTATCTAATCTATGTGTGATGCTCTATCTTTCTGTTCTAAATTGTCGGGTACCGCTGCTGAATTGCCGGCCGGCTTTTTTAAAGAGACAGTGCATGAAAACACTATTATTTTTTTAAATAAATCCTTTACACTAAATGACAAGTACAGTAAGCAACACTATCACTGTACTTATTATATATGTGACTGACATGTTTCTATCTATCTAATCTATGTGTGATGCTCTATCTTTCTGTTCTAAATTGTCGGGTACCGCTGCTGAATTGCCGGCCGGCTTTTTTAAAGAGACAGTGCATGAAAACACTATTATTTTTTTAAATAAATCCTTTACACTAAATGACAAGTACAGTAAGCAACACTATCACTGTACTTATTATATATGTGACTGACATGTTTCTATCTATCTAATCTATGTGTGAAGCTCTATTCTTTCTGTTCTAAATTGTCGGGTACAGATGCTGAATTGCCGGCCGGCTTTTTTAAAGAGACGGTGCATGAAAACACTAATATTTTTTTTAATAAATCCTTTACACTAAATGACAAGTGCAGTAACCAACACTGTCACTGTGCTTCTTATATGTGTGACTGACATGTTTCTATCTATCTAATCTATGTGTGATGCTCTATTCCTTCTTGTCTAAATTGTCGGGTACCGGTGTATGCCGCTGCTGAATTTGCCGGCCGGCTTTTTTAAAGAGAGTGTCTTCTGAGCAGTTTGTCAGCTTTTGGACACCTTTGCAGGTGTTTTCTATGTGTTTCTATGTGTTTTTGTTTGCCTGCCATTGGTTTTAACGGTGTTCGACGGTGTTCTAAGGTGTTCGACGAACAGTTCGACGAACAGTTCCTCGAACATCCCGGTGTTCGACGAACCGAACCGAACCCGAACACTACGGGGGTGGCTCAACACTAGTAGGGACACATGCGCCAACTGCAGTTCAGTGTTGGGGCATCAGCAGGAAGAGGGGTTTGTGAAGGTTGGGTTAGATGGGGGCTAGAAATGTGAGATGTCAAATGTGTCTGTTGTATTAACTGCAGATGAGTCTTGGCTGTAAGAAGTTGTCATATCGGTCTGGGCCAGATGAAAGAGTGAATGACTCCATCAGAAAGGACATCATCTGTAAGTCACTCTAAGGGCTCATATCCATATGTGTGAAAAAAAAATGTTCTGATATCTGGATCGAAAAATCGGACTAGCAACTGTCATGCAATTTTCATGAGAGGACAAAGCGATTTTTCATCCCTAGTGTCCGTATGACATCGGTATGCAATGCAGTTTTATTCTCTGCAACTATTATTCTACAATCATTTACAGAGTTCTATGCTACAGAAGGGTAATGTATCCGTAAAAATCGGATGGCACATGGATGGTCCGTATGCCATCCGTTTTTTTTTCTTGCACGCATTGATATGCATTGGCGAGGCTCGTCCGAGATAGGCGGCAATACGCAGCATGCTGCAATTTTTTTCTCATTCCAATTTCAGCTGAGAAAAAAATAATTGCAAGATGAGATGTAACCCATTGAATAACATTGGTCAGAGTGCAATCCGATTTTTTATTGGATTTCACTCGTCCGTTTTTATCGCATAGGAGTATGAGCCCTTAATTATCACATATGTTCTGCAGGGCTTGCATCTACCACTCTATGGTGGAACTAATTCATCATTGTACATACTGAAGATTTATTTTCAGTAGCAGCCCCGTCACATGCTGAGGTTTCCCTATACCCAAATATAGGTTGCACCACCATAGCTGAAATCAGGGTTACCTGAAAGGGCCCCACTCAGATGATTCACCTTCCCTTGAGCTGAACCCCTAGCTGTGCCTTTGGGAGACAATATTCCATTGCAACAGACTTTTTGTTCAGTTTTGTTTACACAGGATGAATAATCACAGAAGTCATAATCATAAACACAAAAGCCGCCGCTTTGTCCTGTCCCCAACTAAACAGAATCAGTCCCGATCTGCTTAGACAAGACTGAGCTAATCCCACCCAAGTCCAACAAAAAAGCAATTCTATAAAGCATTGAGGAGATTTGTTTTGTCTCTTTTCTCAGTCTGAGAAACTAAGGAAATAAGGCAACCCAGTTATATACCACAGCTAACCAGGGCCACCTCATCAAAAGTTCTAGTATACTACGCTCCTTCAAGTTGTTTTCCTCAACATACACCAAGATCTTGGGAGACACATATGTGTTACCATATCCTGCAGCTCTGGACTTGTCTTCCATCGAACAGATCTGGGACATCAATGATTTCACAGGCGATGCCAGCAGCAAATCTTGATCATTTACCGTATTGCATTCATCGCAGCAGAACATTCCTCAGACAGCCGAAATAGTAAAGGGTGAAGAAAAATGCAAGATATAGCAAGGCCCACACCCCCTCCCACCCCCCCCCATAAAAAAAAATATATCTATTTTTTTTATTATTAAAGAGTTAGGACATGATTAAAAGCTGTATCTTATCATGACTTAAAAAAATGTGACACCATACTGCTATGTCAAGTAGAAAATAACCATAAAGTCAAATCTGAACCAAGGTGTCCACAGTCCAGGGGGACGGTCAGATGTTAAATAAATCATGGTAGTGATGATTAGAGCACAAAATGATGTGTGTGGTCTGGTGTCCACAAACAAAATAAATGGTCAGAGGTTAATAGACCAATAAACAGCCATAAGTTAAGTGCAGTATTGCTCCATCAGGGACAGGTAGTGACTATACAAGAAGATGTTCCCCATAAATACCTCATATAACAGCCGGGGTGTAGACAGCTGTCCAGTCACATTAGCAAGTTCTGTTCAGCACGTATGCACAGGAGCCGACACCCCATTGGAGCTTCAGAGAGGTGAAGATGAGGCTTGGAAGGCAAGTTTGATATGTTCAAGCCATTATAATTCCTCAGACAAGCATTAACGACTTAGGCCAAGTTCACACATTCAGTCTTTGCTCAGTATTTTACATCAGTATTTGTAAGCCAAAACAAGGTGAGGAACAATCAGAGGAAGTATAATAGAAACACCTCACTACTTCTGCATTTTTCACCCACTCCTGGTTTTGGCTTACAAATACTGATGTAAAATACTGAGCAAATACTGATAGTGTGAACATATCCTTAGCAACATAAGATGTACTGTTATGTCATATGCTATCTTCCTGACTTTGATATGGACTTGCCAAACATCTTTCCCAGCAGATTATGACTGTGATATTCACCATCATCTGCCTCTAAGGCCACGTTCACATGTTTAGTATTTGGTCAGTATTTCACATCAGTATTTGCAAGCCCAATCCAGGAGTGGGTGAAAAATGCAGAGTTGGTGATATGTTTCTATTATACTTTTCCTCTGATTGTTCCACTCCTGATTTTAAAGACTAATGTGAAAATCTGACCAAATACTGCTGTGTGAACTTAGCCTTACAGTCGGAATGAAACCTGGCTCTGCCTGTGGCTGTCAACCAGTTAAATGCTGCTGTCAATTTCTGAAAGTGGCAATAATAGCGCACCAGTATGGGGATGCTACATTGTATGTGCCTGTGATGTGATCGCGAGGCATGGATGGCTTGCTATGACAGATGGGATCTGTTGAAGACCAACGTGTCTGTCATTATGGAGCTCCTTTGAAGCCTAGCCTGTGGTATTGCTGCATATATTACAAGAAATCAGAAGATCACAGATTCAAATCCACTTAAAGGACAAAAACATAGTGAAAAGTAAAGAAAAAAAAAAGTTTTAATAAATATGAAACAAAAAAAAGTCAATAAAATTTCAAATCACTCTCCTTTTCCACCATTAAAAATGAAGCTAATAGAAAAATAATTAACAAAATACACATCTGTAGAGGGACGCATCCAAAAAAGTGTGATCCATCGAAATATAAAAGTCATTAACCAGATCGGTTAAACACTGTAAACAGAACAAAATTAAAAACTCCAATATCGAGGGTTTTTTTTTGGTCGCTGCAATATCACAGAAAAATTCACTAAGAAGAGATAAAAATTCCAAGTTCATTCCAAAATGGCATCAATAAAAAGGATATCTCACCCCACAAAAAATAAGCAGCTGCACCTCTCCATTCACTAAAAATGAAAACGTTTTGATACTCTAGAAATGACGACACAAACAAATATAGATTTTTTGCAAAGTTCCGATTTTTTTTTCACCACTAAATTTAAAAAAATATTGGACAAGTTTGGTATTGATGCAATTGTTCTGATGAGGAGAATCAAACTGCTATGTCACTTTCACCACACAATGTAGGCTGCAAAAGCCATTAAAAAAAAACAATATCAGAGTTGCGTTTTTTTTTACAATTTCACCTCACTTGGAATTTTTTTATGTTTTCCAGTACACTATGTGGTAAAATGAATGGTGACATTCAAAAGTACAACTTGTCCCACCAAAAAGAAGTCTTCATAAGTCTATGTGGACGACAAAATAAAAAAGTTATAGCTCTTGGAAGAAGAAGAGGAAAAAACAAAAATGAAAAAACAAAAATTGGTCATGTCTGTGAGGGCTTAACAAACTCAGTGATGGCAGCCGCGGCTGTAAGTGTTGGGATTTCTGCATTAGTCTCATTCTCCGGACTGAATAAATATTGATGTTTTGAAAATTCTGATTTCCATAATTCCAGAACTTTTCTTTTCTGGTGTTTCAGTGTTAAAGTTGTCCAGTTCCTCCTATGAAAATGAAGCAAATGTGAACAGGTGCAAACTGCTGTGACTGCATTATGTAAAAATAAAAAAATACAGCAACACAATGAACCCAATTCATCATAGACCAGTGATATTCATATCAGTTTTGACGAGAGGGCATGCTGGAGTCAGAAGCTCCTGTTTTATGAACAAGTGTATGACTCTTCTTGAATCTGGAGTGTCTGACCAATGGCGAGCAACTTCATACGTGACCCCAGAAATCTCACTTCAGTAAGGGACTGGGGTGAGATTTTGATGTACGAAGTGCCGCAACTTGTCGTGAATTAAGACTAGCTGTGGTGTCATGCCCCCACTGCGCGTCCCCAGCCCAGCTCCACCCATTTTAGAAAAGCTGTGGGAAACTGATGGGGAAATGCCAAAAGTTGGGCAAAATCAAGGCATCACCTACATATTGCAACTATTCAAAGCTTTTATGCCAAAAAAGTTTTGTTGAGTTGGGCCCATTGTGTACTGCAAATTTTGTGTAAACTTTGAATTCATTGATTCATTTAAATGACATTAATGTCAAATAAACTAAACTTATAACATTGACTACCAACCACAACAAGGCGGCCTTTTCTTAATGAACACTTAACCAACCTTTAAGGGTGGCTTAAAAAAATTAAAGTCTCGGGTGGCAGTCACTGTTTAAAGGTTTGTGCCATGCAATCTTTGTGAGTCAGTCATAGAGTTAGCCCCTTCATGATGAAGCCAATTATTTCTACTTTTGCATTTTTGTTTTTTCCGTCAACTTCTTTCTTTATTTTTCTGTCCACATAGACATATGGTGACTTGATTTTTTGCCGGACTAGTTGTACTTTTGAGTGACATCATTCATTTTACTATGTAGTGAACTGGAATCAAGATAAAAAAAAATTCAAAGTGAGGAGAAATAGCGAAAAAAACAAAATTCTGACTGTGCATTTGCACTTTACAAATATATCTCTATAGATTATCCTTAATGACTAGAGCTATTATTGCTGCTCTGCTTCCTATTTTTAACTATAGGTTATTTTATCGTGTCTTGTTGTTTTGTGCTTTTTAACTATTTCTGTCTTATTTTTGTGTCAAATAAAATTATGCTATTAATTCAAAACATTTATTTTAATTTATTATTTGTTCAAGTAGTATTTTCTTTTTTATGTTATGCATTACCTGCTTGAATAGTGCTTTACGGTGCACATACTTATATTGTTACGTCTTAATGTTATTTTCCTTCTTACCTAGGTGCAATGACAAGCACAGAGGTCTCCAATAGACCTCCAGCTGTCATACCAACCCATCAGCGACCTGCAAACATGTCACTGGCACGCCGATGGGCACATGGAATGATGAGCCCACTTGCCAGCGTGTGGTAAATGCCACCATCAGAGATTGGCAGCAGCATTTAACAGATTAACAATCGCAGGTGGAGCTATGTGACAACCTTTATAAATTATCCAGGACTTTCTGGGTATCCCGTGAGCCCATTCCATACACCCACTTCGGCCATACATATACAGTGCATGTCTTGAAGGGGTTAAATTATGTTTTTCTTGGCTTCGATGTAAATATTTTTATGCCAATAATGACAAAAGTATTCTCGGAGTTATACCTTTTTTGGCTAACCAGAAATAAATATATATGCAAGCTTTCAGAGCACAGATGTTCCTTCGACAGGCAAGATTGCAAAAGAATTCATAAGACAAAAGACACAACATTTGAGAGATGTTACAACAAGACATTTGTTCATGAGGTGTAAGTTATGATGCCTCCTACTGATAAGTTAGGAGGATAATGTTTTCCCACAGGTGTGTCCAGTTCACCTGTGAGAAAACATTTCTCTGGCCGGGGACACAGTATGAAAGATCTAAAAATTTGTATACTAAAAGGTGACTTCAAGATCAACAAAAAATGAAAAATTTGGGAATTTGGCATCAGAGACTGTACACCATAGTGCAGAAAACTCAGTCTATTGTGTAACAATTAAAGTATTGTTCCAATTTGCTGGCTTAAGCGAATTCCTAAAAATATGACATGAATACAGAGGATAGGTGGTAGAACAAGCCTAAGAGCATCACAGTCAATGGAGTAAGAGGTGGACACTTACAGTATGTGTTTTTGTGCTTTTATGAAGTTATGAAATGTTGTAGATGTTGTGATGACAAGGGCCTGAAGCATATGGGTGGAGAGAAACTCTTCATGTGAAATGATGCCATAAAATAAAGCATTATAGAGAAACCAGGGAAGTAGCCTGTAGAGTTAAAATCCTAGGCTGGGAATGATTGACAAGTCTGAAGAACCTGCATAAACAAGGACAGACACCTGGAGAGATCAGAAATAGTGCACAGTTGTGGAACCGTTCTTCTGTCGTGAAACATTTAAAGTAAAAATGCCTCCATATTGGATGTCTGTAAATGACGACACAATGCCTGGTTTATCATCTGCAGCTAGTGCATACTCAGGACACACTTCAGAGGACATTCTGACATTTGACATAATGCCCCCCTCCCACCTCTTAAACATAAATCATGTGGGAATCTTGTAATTTTGGGGATGTTCCCAGGTCCATTACATATAATTATTATAATAATCACAGAGTTGTGGATTCATCTCAGGATCTTTATTACACGGAAAACATTCACATTTATTACAAAAAATATATAAAAGTAAGTGTAAGGGTAATTTTTTTTCTATATAATTCTCAGTCTCTAAATTCTGTAGCCTGCAGCATCTAAAACCACGGCCGATACCGTGGGTCATTTGAGGGGTTGCTGAAAAGACGAGCCCTCCATGGGGGAAACCAGAGCGGAGCCCAGGTCCTAAAAACGGCAGTTGATGCCTGAAAATACAAGAACAGCAAGGGATAATTCAATAAAATTTAATTTTTCGTGCGTCCAAGAGTCCCCACGTGTCAGTCTTATGGTCATGTACCCTTAGTGCAAGTGTCATAGTCCTATACCCCAAGTGTCAGTAAATGTCAAGGATTTTTTTACCTGATCTGGTCCCGCATTATTCCGTATTTGCTCCACTGGAGGATTGGGAGCTTCATCAATTCCACTATCTCCATCATCACTAAGCCTTGGTGATGATGATGGTGATGAGATGGTATCTTCGACGTCTTCAGGAACCTGAATGGCGCAGTCAACCATACATGAACAGGAAGCTTCTTGTTGATCCTCTTCTGGTCCTACAGAAACATCTTTTCCTCTAGGGGATCTCGGATCAAATGTTGCAACAGTGTATGGGAAATTTTCTTCCCCCAACCTGTCCAAAGATAAATCAATAAGATATGGTTATCAGTCCTGGGAATCATTGGAACCAAATCTTCTGAATATTATACACAGAGCAACTACTCACCGGCAAGATACTTCAAAGGGGTCAATCCACAAGGTGAATTCCTTGGGCAGTGCTAGGTCATAATATCTTATTTGACTTAGAGCACAAGCCTCTAGAATGCTTTCATCCTTGTCCTGGCCATTGATTCGGATACACCTAAAAGACAAAAATGAGCCATTAGAGATAAGATGTCGTTAGCACAACATAGGGAATTTCTAGAACGTCTGAAAGACCAATATGAAAATTTTCTGGGCATATCTGGTGATGCCACTGATGACTTACCTGTAGGCTTGTCCTTTCATAGGGGTCTCTGGATACCAGTGCCCAGTGTATTTTTTACATAGTATTTCTGTCAAATGCTCCCCAAATATGTCCATTTTGGCCGAATCCAATTTTTGGAATCTGTTGCCCACAGTTTTTATGTAGTCCACTCCGGTCAACAGTTCCTGCCTCATTGCTACTGGAATAGAATTCATTGCAGCCATTTTATCTGAGAAGAAAAAAGAGAAATATCACTTTTATAGACATGTTGTTTATAATATGTACATTTTTATTTATACTGTTGATTGGTGTAGGTGTCAGAGGTAGAATTTCAGCCACAAGATATTTATAGGGAAAGTACAATATCAATAGATTACAAAACACCCTCTAACCAGCTTATTGATGATGAGATGTAATAGGTGAAGTTAACAAGTTTCATTTTATAGTATATTTGTGAAAGTAACATTTAAAGTTGGTGTTTTCTGGAGTTAAACCATTGCAGTAGCCAAGTGTCCTGATAAATGATATTGGGAAGCAGATGGGTTGTCATGGCAGAAAGAGGGGCTACTGGAGGCCAACATGGCTGCCATCCCCTCTGAAGATCAGCCACGGACTGAGCTACATAAGAAATTTGCATTACTTCCCTGTTTTGCCAATTCACTATAAAGGCTTTAAAAATGTTTGCTATTTCCATGTACACAAAAAGATTGATTAGACAAAGTATAAAGTTATTACCCAAATATTGCAATCCAATTTTGTGTCCCCACAAAGAACCAAAATACGTAACATCCATCCAAAAAAGAAATGTGTGCCAGGAACAAAATAATAAACAAATGAGTATTGTTAAAAAGTATTAAACTTTGTTAAATCTAATTTTAAAGCAACATACATGTAGAAACACTGGATACATATAAAATTTTGGTGGGTGAGCTATTATGGGGAACCCTTACCTATGGTTAAAGATAGACTAGTAGA